>NC_138770.1:333402551-334602551 GCF_965119305.1 Pelophylax lessonae
GGAGGTTCTATATAAACACTGTAGATTTGACTGCTATGATTTCGGAGTTAGCAGGAAAGGTGTATGGAATGTGATGGTGTTTACTAAAGGATCCCTTGTTGGAAGTGTGCATGTTTTTCCAATTCCGCCGGTTTTTGCCATTTTCTATGGGCGAGACAGCGGATTTGCAAGCGGTATTCAAAAAAAAATTGACCCAAAATCGCGCTGGCGAAATTTTTTGAGCCAATTTGACGTTGCGCATGCGCACATTCGCGAGTTCGCAGCTCGCGGCTGGAGGAGCTGTTTAACCTTTCCACACTTTCGCAGATATCTCTCTTTCTAAGTCAGTTTTTGAGATTTTTTAAACGCAAGTCATCTCCAAATTGACTTCCACACCTTCCACAGTGATTTGGGATTTTTGGGGGTACAGGGGAAAATTTGGCTAAACTTTAGTCGAGCTTTTAGCTGGCGTGGTTTTAAGTCGCGCTCTGACCATATTGCATCTTAATGAATCTCACACTAGGCGCTATTTTCCGCCCGCCGTTCTTTGAATGCCAATTTCAGACTTAAATAATCGCCGCTTCGCAAAATCACGCCGAAACGCCAATTCGCCGTACTATGAATCAGGCCCTATATCACATAAACGTGTATGACATATACTAAATAAATAGCAAAAAATGTCTAATAATCATACATCAAGATCCATATTTGTGAATGCATAAAGTAAAAATAGAATTGTTCAATAGAACATAAAAAACAAATGATGTAAAGTGTCCTTATATTTTACAAGTGTCCAATCAGTATCACAATGTGAAAAACGATAGTGTTGCAACTGATATATACTCATACCTCCCAACCATTTCGGAATCCGCGGTACTGTCCCGCGATTTGAGGGGGGTCCCGCGGAGCTGGGCTAAAGTCCCGGAAAATCTGGCCGCCGGACAGTGGACAGTGGAGTCGGCAGGGGGGGGGGGGGGGCTGACCGGGGCTATAGCCCCGAGTGTGCTCCCCAAAAGCCCCGGGTCTCCTGTTGCTTATTAAAAATGATTAGCCCCGAGTCCCAAAGCATGGGTTTGGCCGGGAACTCGGGGCTACATATCAGCATTGTAACAGCACAGCCAGTGATATGTGGGCAATTGGGGAGTGGCAGCTGCAAGGAGAGCGATTGCAGCTGTCAAGTTTTAGCATTGATGTCGGGTGTGGGCGGGGCCATGTGTGGGGCTCCGCCCCCTTGTTCCATTCTTGGAGAAACAGAAGCTGGCTGGGGAGGAAGGTGGCAGGGGGCGGGACCAATTGTAACTGCTGTATGTGCACACACAGCTTCCCCTCCTCCCCCAGCATTCAGAGCTTTCATCCTCCGTGCCTGAAATTGGCTCCACCCACCTCCCTGCCATCAGAGAAACTGACTGAAGTTGGACGGGCAGAAAGGATTCAGCCGCGGGATGGATGTTTGGATGGTGTCAGCGCCGGTTCCTGGACTTGGTAAGTGTTACTGGCTCTTCCCCTCTCTCTCACTACCCCCCCTCCCTCACTATCACCCCCTCCCCCTCACTACCCCCCCTCTCTCACTACTACCCCCCTCCCTCACTACCACCCCTCCCCCCTCTCTCTCACTACCCCCCCTCTCTCACTACCACCCACCTCTCACTACTTCCCCCCTCCCCCTCTCTCACTACTATCCCCCTCTCTCTCACTACCCCCCTCTCTCACTACTTCCCCCCCTCCCCCTCTCTCTCACTACCCCCCTCTCTCTACTTTTCCCCTCCCCCTCTCTCACTACTACCCCCCTCTCTCACTACTACCCCCCTCACTACCACCCCCTCTCTCTCACTACTTCCCCCCTCCCCCTCTCTCACTACTTCCCCCCTCCCCCTCTCTCACTACTACCCCCTCCCCCTCTCTAACTACTACCCCCCTCCCCCCTCTCTCTCACTACCCCCCTCTCTAACTACTTCCCCCCCCTCTCTCACTACCCCCTCTAACTACCCCCCTCTCACTACTACCCCCCTCACTACTACCCCCCTCCCTCACTACTTCCCCCTCCCCCTCTCTCACTACTACCCCCCTCTCTCACTACCACCCCCTCCCCCCCTCTCTCACTACTAACCCCCTCCCTCACTACCACCCCCTCTCACTACTTCCCCTCTCTCCATCTCTCACTACTACCCCCTCCCTCACTACCACCCTCCTCTCACTACTACCCCCTCCCCCTCTCTCACTACTACCCCCTCCCCCTCTCTCACTACTGCCCCCCTCCTGACTAATTCCCCCTCCCCCTCTCTCACTACTACCCCCCTCCCCCTCTCTCTCACTACTTCCCCTCTCCCCCTCTCTCACTACTACCCCCTCCCTCACAACCAACCCCTCCCCCCTCTCTCTCACTATCCCCCCTCTCACTACTTCCCCTCTCCCCCTCTCTCACTACTACCCCCCTCCCTCACTACTTCCCCCCTCCCCTCTCTCTCACTACCCCCCTCTCTCACTACTTCCCCCTTCCCCCTCTCTCACTACTACCCCCCTCCCCCTCTCTCTCACTACCCCCCTCTCTCACTACTTCCCCCCTCCCCCTCTCTCTCACTACTACCCCCCTCCCCCTCTCTCTCACTACTACCCCCCTCCCCCCTTTCTCTCACTACTACCCCCCTCCCCCTCTCTCTCTCACTACTTCCCCTTCACCCACTCTCTCACTACCCCCCTCTCTCTCTCCCTCTCTCTCCCTCTCTATCTATCCCTCTCTCTCCTTCTATCCCTCTCTCTCCCTTTATCCCTCTCTCTCCCTCTATCCCTCTCTCTCCTTCTCTATCCCTCTCTCTCCTTCTATCATTCTCCCTCCAATCCTTCTCTCTCCTTTCCTCCCTCTCTCTCTCCTTCTATCCCTCCCTCTCTCTCCTATCCCTCCCTCCCTCTCTCTCCTTCTATCCCTCTCTCTCCTTCTATCCCTCTCTCTCCTATCCCTCTCTCTCCTCCTATCCCTCTCTCTCCTCCTATCCCTCTCTCTCTCCTTCTATCCCCCTCTCTCTCTCCTTCTATCCCCCTCTCTCTCTCTCCTTCTATCCCTCTCTCTCTCTCCTTCTATCCCTCTCTCTCTCTCCTTCTATCCCTCTCTCTCCCTCTATCCCTCTCTCTCCCCTATCCCTCTCTCTCCCCCTATCCCTCTCTCTCTCTATCCCTCTCTCTCCTTCCCTTTCTCTCTCTCTCTCTCTCTCCTTCTATCCCTCCCTCTCTCTTTCTCTATCCCTCTCTCTTCCTCTATCCCTCTCTCTTCCTCTATCCCTCTCTCTCCTTCTATCCCTCTCTCTCCTTCTATCCCTCTCTCTCCTTCTATCCCTCTCTCTCCTTCTATCCCTCTCTCTTCTTCTATCCCTCTCTCTTCCTCTATCCCTCTCTCTTCCTCTATCCCTCTCTCTTCCTCTATCCCTCTCTCTCCCTCTATCCCTCTCTCTCCCTCTATCCCTCTCTCTCCCTCTATCCCTCTCTCTCCTTCTATCCCTCCCTCTCTCTCCTTCTAAAAGCAAAGCAATGCCTATTACATTTTTCTGTTTGCGCCCCCCAAAAGGGTGCATTTGGGTTGGATGGAGCTGGGGGCATTTGGGGTGGATGGAGCTGGGGTGGGCATATGGGGTGAATGGAGCTGGATGGGGGAGGGGGGTGGATGTAGCTGGGGCGGGCATTTGGAGTGTTTGGAGGTTGGATGGGTGTTTGGGATAGATAGTGCTAGGGTGGGCATTTGGGGTGGATGGAGCTAGGGTGGGCATTTGAGGTGGATAGAGCTGCTGGGGGCATTTGGGATGGATGTGGGGGTGTATGGAGCTGGGTGGGCATTTGGGGTGTATAGAGCTGGGGGGGGTGGATGGTGCAGAGTCCGACCCCTGCATTCTGTAATTACATACTCCTGTCTCCTGCATTCTGTACATTACATACTCCTGTCTCCTGCATTCTGTACATTATATACTCCTGTCTCCTGAATTTTGTACATTACACTCTCCTGCACTATATACACAATACTGTACATTTTATACTACTCACCAAAGTCTTCTTTGTCTCAACAGTTGCTGGTTGCTATGCAGTCTCTGACTATTTTAATGAAGTTCTTCTTTAAGGTAGGCTGAGAAATCAAAGCATATTTTATGAGTACTAGGAAGTCTGGGTTTTCTTTACCCTATCCCTTAAGCCCCTCCCACTGCTAAGCAATTGGCCACACCCACAATTTGCTTTATGCGCTTTATGCGCTGGATATAGCGCATAGTGTGAAACATGTAGTCATGGCATCCATATAGCTTGTGGTTCACCCAGGTTCCTGGTACTTCCCCGCAAGTGGCGCCTCTCCGGCTGATGTCACCACTACGGAACTACAGCAGAGTCGTTTCATCCTCGCGCCGGCTGGTTTCCGGCTTAGTGCACACACTGCTCAGCAGTCCTGGGAGACTGACCTCCTCGCACTCGTGTTGCTTGCTGCCAGGTGCCCATGTCCACTCCAGCCCAGGGGGATGTAAGCATTTTATGTACTTTGTTTTTCGGTTATCAATACCAATAAACTGTTAACCCTTTCTATACTGGATGTTCACCTGAACTTCTTATCCATTGCATCCCGGTGTGGTTCATGCGCTGCCTTCCTCATGTACTTTTATCCATATCAGCACCCTTCCTATGCTCGTTGGCTAGCATCAGAAAAAACGCTGGGGAGCCTCACAGGCTTATTTCTATCTCTCCACCCTAAAGGCACCCCAGGAGAGCTAGATTTGTGATTATTGCTTTGACTTCTGGACTGAAATTTTTCCTATGGCTGCCCTGGGTGCGAATCTCTTTACTGAGCCATTAGTTGGCTAACAGCAGAACAACCGCTGGGGAGCCACACAGGCTTACTTCTATCCCTCCACCCTACAAGCATCCCAGGAGCGCCTGGTTTGTTAATATTGCTTTACCTATAGCAACAGCTTGACGATTTAGTTATGAAAAAAATGCTGATGACTATAGGTCAACTAGCCAAATACTTATAATGAGTCTGTACTATTGTATTTGTAGGTTATCCATACTAAGGATCTTTTGTCCATGAATGTGTCTCCACTCTCAATATGATTCTGGATCGGGGTATGTCTTGACCATCATGTTGTGTCTATGGCTGCACAATTTTTGAGGTTTTTTTTTATACTGCCTAACTATATGTGGGAACTTGGGGGTCGTGGTGGTATCACCACGATCAACCGTCAGGGTTTCCCGCACATTTTTTATGTTAAGTTGTAGTGTTCTATCTTATCTTATGATCTATATTGTATTTGTGTTAAATGACATTATGTATATGAATTATTTACTGTATGTTATTGTTCACAATGCTCCTTAACCACTTTACCACTGGAGGATTTTGCTGTCTTACGTCTGGGCCACTTTTTGCGATTCAGCGCTGTGCGATTTTAACTGACAATTGCGCGGTCGTGCGACGCTGTACCCAAACGAAATTTACGTCCTTTTTTTCCCACAAACAGAGCTTTCTTTTGGTGGTATTTGATCACCTGTGCGATTTTTACTTTTTGCGCTATAAACAAAAAAAGAGCGTTTATTTTGAAAAAATAACAATATTTTTAACATTTTTTTATATGAAATTTCCCCCCAAAAAAATGTAAAAATCAACTTTTTTTTTAATTTTTGGCCAATTTGTTTTCTGCTACCTATGTTTGGTGAAAAAAATCACAATAAGCGTATTTTGATTGGTTTGCGCAAAAGTTATTGTGTTTACTAACTAAGGGAAAGATTTCTGTAATTTTTGATGTTTTTTTTAACGCGTAATGGCAGCGATCTGCGATTTTTTTTTTTTGCGGGACTGCGACATTGCGGGGGACAGATCGGACCCTTGACTGACATTTTTGACACTTTTGAGGGTACCAGTGACATTACTGCAGTAATCAGTGC
Source organism: Pelophylax lessonae (assembly GCF_965119305.1). NCBI lineage: Eukaryota > Metazoa > Chordata > Amphibia > Anura > Ranidae > Pelophylax > Pelophylax lessonae. The sequence goes on from NC_138770.1 coordinate 333,408,435, forward strand.
TATATATATGCACTGTTACTGTAAAAATGACACTGGCAGGGAAGGGGTTAATTTTATTGGAGAGGGAGGGGTTAATGTATGCCTGGTGCTTACTAACGTGTGGGGGGGGGGGAGGTGACTGAGTGACACAAGGACAGATCGAGGGTTCAGCTATGCTGAACCCTGCAATCTGACCCTGCCTGTCACTTAGGAGATCCGCCCGCTCTGTTTACACAGGCGGGCGGATCTCCAAACTAGATTCCCCGACGATCAGGGAAGAGCAGCGGCGATCGCTGCTGCTCCTCCCCTGGCCCGACTCCCGCTGTGACTGAAAACAGCAGGAGCGATCCTCCGGCGGCGTGCGCAGGCCGCCGAGAGAGGGGAATGTCTGGTTACGTAGACCTACGTGGCCAGACGATAACGAGCCACTGTGCCGCAGTAGCAGCACAGTGAGCAGTGGTAAAGCGGTTAAACAGGCCCCTGAGGAAGCGCGTAAGCGCGAAACATGTTGAGCCTGGAGCCTAAGTGAGTTAGCAGATGCCTAGTCACGGACCCGGTCCACTACCTAAGTTCACTACCTCACAACAAACATCTTGTACACTGAAGTACCAACCTTGAAACAGCTTCATCAAGGGAAGATATTATCTTTACTCTTCTGTGATGTAATATGGTAGTCGGCATCTGTCTGTGGAGATCTGTTAACCATGTTCCAATGTGGCTTTACATTTCTATTGTAGATTATTTGTACACTTTTTCAAAATGTGTGTTCTTGCAATTTAAAAAAATCTTTTTAATCTTCAAATAAATTTATATTGATTTTAAATTTGTTTTTCGTTATGTGCCATCAAAGTCCACATTTTCATATATTTTTCAACTTGACAACTTAGCATATTTTAAGTACTTGGCTCAGTCAGAAAACAGTCCAGGGGTTTTGGTTTTTGTTGATTTATTTGAGAACTGGAATAGGAGAATTTGCACAATTTGCTGGGACTTCTGATTAACATTGGATGCGGCAAGGCCACTGCTTCACTTTGCAAATATAGTGACGAAGAATTAAATTAACTGTACTTCACTGTGAATCACTCTTCAGGGTCCTATTTGGCACCCCCTTTGTCTTTATTCTTCAGGGTTTAACACGGCACCCCCTTTACTCTGACACTCTGTGTTAACTGACTGCTTGATCCTCTGACTTCACTGGAGTGGTCCCCCTTCCTGGGCAGAACCCCTGGCAAGTCCCCCGGCACTCACGGACACTGTCTTTCCCAGAAGACTCTGCCAGCAGCTCCACTGTCAGTTCTACTGGATCCTCTGCAGCTCAGCTCCACACCTGGTTCACTAGGCTGACTGCCTATGACCACTTTCCTCATACAGCAGGAGGGTAGATAGCCCTCAGCCTCCTCCTGGGACTCTGCTTCCCACCAAAGAAGCCCTGTCACATGTCCCCCTGGCTTTTATGAGCAATCCCAGGATGCACTGCAATTGTGCCTTCCCACTGGGACTCTCAAAAAAGCCTATGTTTCACTGGCAGGGTTTCCTCCACTGTCCAACAGGCACCCCTCAGACCCAGTAAATCACACATGGGAACATGCAACAGAAAAAACTAGAAGACCAGGCTACCCTGATAAGCAGATGGAACATATTATGCATTTTTCCTAGCACCTATCTAGGAGGGTGCTACAAGCAGATGGAACATTTGGCAGGAAATGTATAGGTAAGATAAGTGCTCCTGAACTAAAGCTAGCCATACCCTATACAATCTGATTGTGCAAGTTCAGTTCAATCTCCCTTAGATTTATTAAAATAATTTATTTTTGGAAACAAAGCTAAACAGCCCATTAAATTCATATCAAATCAGGCAGGCTCTTGCTCTGCACAGTTGCTAATAGAGCAAAAAGAGACTGTACAATCAGGTAGCATAGTACTGTATATAGTCAATTTAAGGCACCTAACTCATCCAAAGCCAGTTTGTTTCAAAATCTTTCATGGTATATCTGATATATATATATATATATATATATATATATATATATATATATATATATATACACAGTACAGACCAAAAGTTTGGACCCACCTTCTCATTCAAAGAGTTTTCTTTATTTTCATGACTATGAAAATTGTAGATTCACACTGAAGGCATCAAAACTATGAATTAACACATGTGGAATTATATACATAACAAAAAAGTGTGAAACAACTGAAAATATGTCATATTCTAGGTTCTTCAAAGTAGCAACCTTTTGCTTTGATTACTGCTTTGCACACTCTTGGCATTCTCTTGATGAGCTTCAAGAGGTAGTCACCTGAAATGGTCTTCCAACAGTCTTGAAGGAGTTCCCAGAGATGCTTAGCACTTGTTGGCCCTTTTGCCTTCACTCTGCGGTCCAGCTCACCCCAAACCATCTAGATTGGGTTCAGTTCCGGTGACTGTGGAGGCCAGGTCATCTGGCGCAGCACCCCATCACTCTCCTTCTTGGTCAAATAGCCCTTACACAGCCTGGAGATGTGTTTGGGGTCATTGTCCTGTTGAAAAATAAATGATGGTCCAACTAAACACAAACCGGATGGAATAGCATGCCGCTGTAAGATGCTGTGGTAGCCATGCTGGTTCAGTATGCCTTCAATTTTGAATAAATCCCCAACAGTGTCACCAGCAAAGCACCCCCACACCATCGCACCTCCTCCTCCATGCTTCACGGTGTGAACCAGGCATGTAGAGACCATCCGTTCACCTTTTCTGAATCGCACAAAGACACGGAGGTTGGAACCAAAGATCTCAAATTTGGACTCCTCAGACCAAAGCACAGATTTCCACTGGTCAAATGTCTATTTCTTGTGTTCTTTAGCCCAAACAAGTCTCTTCTGCCACTCGTTTTCCTGTACTTAGCTGCTTTTTTCTTGCTATAATACAAATTCTAACCAGGGCCGTCTTTATTCTTGATTGGACCGCGGGCAAAAATTTTCTTGGACCCTCTTGAATCCTCTTATCAACTATTTAAGGGCTCAAGGGGCAGCTGCTTTGGGCCCCACAACGACTAGACCCAGGGCAGCTGCCCCTTTTGCCCTGTGTTAAAGACAGCCCTGATTCTAACAGTCTATTCAGTAGGACTATCAGCTGTGTATCCACCTGACTTCTGCACAACACAGCTGATGGTCCCAACCCCATTTATAAAGCAAGAAATCTCACTTATTAAACCTGACAGGGCACACCTGTGAAGTGAAAACCATTTCAGGTGTCTACCTCTTGAAGTGTGACTCTACAATTTTCATAGTCATGAAAATAAAGAAAACTCTTTGAATGAGAAGGTGTGTCCAAACTTTTGGTCTGTACTGTGTATATATATATATATATATATATATATATATATATATATATATATATATATATATATAAATATAAGAGAGAATATTATCAAAAAGTAAATTTATTTCAGTAATTCAATTATTCAAAAAGTGAAACTCCTATATTAAATAAATTCATTACACCCAGAGTGATATATTTCAAGCATTTTTTTCTTTTAATTTTGATGATTATGGCTTACAGCTAGTGAAAACCCCAGCTAGTGAAAACCCAAAATTCAGTAACCTAAGAAAATTAGAATATTATGAAAAAGTTGAATATTGTAGACTCATGGTGTCACACTCTAATCAGCTAATAAACTCAAAACACCTGTAAAGGTTTCCTGAGCCTTTAAATGGTCTCTCAGCAGTGGCGGCTGGTGAGGTTTTAAGATGGTGGGGCCAGACCCCGCCCTTCCTTTTTGGATGATATATGTGATGTATTACTGAATATGGCATGTTTTAACATTTGAATAAATAAGTGTCCAGCTTTGAAAAAAAAAAAAAAAAACTTTTTTGATGGGCTATAATAGGGAAAGCTCTTAAGATGCAAACTTTTGGTGTCACCACTAGGATTACCAACATTCCTTCCTAATGATGCTCATCAGCCGGGGATACTGACTTGGATCATCTGCTGCTGGGCTGGCTGGCACAGTGAGTGGCACGAGCAGCATCATTAGGAAGGAATGTTGGTTAACCTAGTAGTGACACACCAATGGTTTGCATCTTAAGAGCTTTTGCTATTATAGCCCATCACATTTTATTTATATATTTTTTTAAAGCTGGACACTTGCTTATTTAAAAGTTAAAACATGCCATATTCAGTAAGGCTGCTATTGAAACTCTTAACCCTCAGCCAGGTCACCTATGGATGGATATTAGCGGTGTTCTAGGTTGCACACGAGGATGACACCTGTCAAAATGCCTGGTGAATGTCGGGAGAGGGGGTGTGCATTTTTCTCCCACAATAAGGCTAGGCAGGCTGCTTTTGAAACTAAACCTTAGCCAGGTCATGCCAGCAGATGGAATTTCTGCAGCAAACAGAAGGAGTGACTGAATCCTCCTTCCCCCAGCCCAATCTGAACTCAACATGAACTGAGAAAACTGAGCTCACACTCGTCATGACACACGAATCCCTGGGCCCGATTGATTCCCAACCTGGCTGCCGCTGTGATGTGCTCTGCTCTGCTCTCAGTCTCTCCTCTCCTCTCATTCTCCTCCGTTCATCGCTCATCCTCCAGTCTGCTCTGTACATAGGATAGCGGGCTAGGGGTGGAGACTGGAAAGGGAGAGACTATGTGTCGAAGTCCGACTACCAGAGGTGAGAAGACATGGCTGGCAGCAGTTTAGTGACTGTGCAAATGCAGGCAGAAAAGATCATCTCCACCCTCTCATTTAACTATGATTAGACTTTTTTTTCCTAATCTACCTAGCAACAGATAGAGAGCGAGAGAGAGAGAAACTCAACAGAAAAAATAATTATAGTTTATTTATTTCTTTTGCAACAAAACTGGTGGGGCGCTGCCCCAGGAGCCCCTATGGACGAGCCTTCACTGTCTCTGTCTGGTTCAGTAGGTTACACAATCATGGGGAAGACTATTGACTTGACAGTTGTCCAGAAGACAGTCAATGACACCCTCCACAAGGAGGGTAAGTCACAAAACGTCATTGCTAAAGAAGCTAGCTGTTCACAGAGTGCTGTATCCAAGCATATTAAATGAAAGTTAAGTGGAGGGAAAAAGTGTGGTAGAAAAAGGTGCACAAGCAACAGGGATAACCGCAGCCTTGAGAGGATTATGAAGCAAAAGCCATTCAAGAATTCATGGGAGATTCACAAGGAGTGAACTACAGCTGGTCTCAGTGCTTCAAGAGCCAATATACACAGATGTATCCATGAACTGGGCTACAACTGTTGCATTGCTTGTGTCAAGCCACTCCTGAACCAAAGACAATGTCAGAAGCATCTTACCTGGGCTAAGGAGAAAAAGGACTGGACTGGTGCTCAGTGGTCCAAAGTCCTCTTTTGGATACAAGTATATTTTGCATTTCTTTTGGAAATGAAGGTCCCAGAGTCTGGAGGAAGAGTGGAAAGGCACAGAATCAAAGTTGCACAAGGTCCAGTGTGAAGTTTCCACAGTCAGTGATGATTTGGGGAGCCATGTCATCTTCTAGTGCTGGTTCACTGTGTTTTATCAAGTCCAAAGTCAGTGCAGCCCTCTACCAGAAAATTCTAGAGCACTTCATGCTTCCCTCTGCTGACCAGCTTTATGGAGATGCTGATTTAATTTTCCAGCAGGACTTGGCACATGTCTGACGTCTGATGATATTCAAATTTTATGAGATGCACCTGTATGTACAGTATCGCACAAAAGTGAGTATACGACAACACTGAAGAAATGACACTTTGCTACAATGTAAAAGTAGTGAGTGTAAAGCTTGTATAACAGTGTAAATTTGCTGTCCCCTCAAAAAAACTCAACACACAGCCATTAATGTCTAAACCACTGGCAATAAAAGTGATTATACCCCTAAGTCAAAATGTCTATATTGGTCCCAATTAGCCATTTTCCCTCCCCAGTTTCATGGGACTCGTTAGTGTTACAAGGTCTCAGGTGTGAATGGGGAGCAGGTGTGTTAAATTTGGTGTTATCGCTCTCACTCTCTAATACTGGACACTGGAAGGTCAACATGGCACCTCATGACAAAGAACTCTCTGAGGATATGAAAAAAGAATCGTTGTTCTACTTAAAGATGGCCTAAGACGTCATCACGACGAAACGTACGTAGAGCGTCATCGCGTCACATCCGCCTAAGTGGAACGCACATCCGCCCTGTGGAACGCACGGCGTCCCGGAAGTGCGCTACTATTGCTATTTTTTCATGCCACTACCCTCTATTCGTTTGTGAGTACCTAATTTTTAATCTTTAATAAAGTATTTTAAAAGCGGTACTACTCTATGTGAGCCTTCTTCCCCCATATATCGGTACACCTTTGGACCCTAATACCAAGGAGCCGGGTTTACAAGATTCGGGCAGATAATTGGACCACCCAACCACTTTGATGGTCAGTGGAGGAGACCCAGGATTATAAATTCAAGGCCTGACACCCCTGTAGGGGTATATAGCTCTGGTGAGTGCGGTCCAAGGGGTGCGGGGAGCACTGAATGGTCACCATATACCTGAGCACCTTCAATATTTATTATCAGAGCACCTGCACTCAAGTCACCTTTTGCCCTGTTTTTTAGGAAAAGTTTTTTTAACATTGTGGGACTATCCGCCTTTCTTAGGTGTTACGGACTTATTTATTCTTGTACTATTGCTGCCATAATATTTATATACCTACTGTGCACCTTATTTATGCCATACTTGATGCTTTGTATTTTACGATCATAAGGCTGTAGATTTAAGTGGATCCAACCGTTTTTTATATTTTGTATATTTCATACATTTTATTTATTTTTAATTTTCTTATCAAACTGTATACACACCAATTCACACCAATTTTGTATCAACCTTTCCTCACAGTTTAGCACAAATATTTATCATCCACAGAGTTGAATATCCTACAGTATTGCACATATTTATTAGGGATACACATACGATGCACTGGACACTTTAATTATAATTTATAGTGGTGATTTATATCGTATATACTTTTAGCACCTATTTTGGACATACAGAACCATCAGCACTTTTTGGCAGCGCCATTCACCTTCCCCCTTTTTTTCCTAAGCCATAAGAAGTTTGCCAAGATCCTGAAACTGAGCTGCAGCACGGTGGCCAAGACCATACAGCGGTTTAACAGGACACGTTCCACTCAAAACAGGCCTCGTCATGGTTGACCAAAGAAGTGCACGCGCTCAGCGTCATATCCAGAGGTTGTGAGACGAAATTAAACAGCGCTTAACACATAAATATAAGTATTTCTAAAAAAGAAACCTACTATGGGTACAATTAATAAATATATGTGTATATATAGTGCAGCTGCTGTGCATCCAAAAAGTTTGGAATAAATGTGTTCAAAAAATTAAAACAGCGCTAGCAAAAAAACATTCGGTGAATAAATATGCATATAATATAAAGTGCACAGTGATCAGTGCTAAAGACTCTAGACAATAAAAATATAATAAACTGTCCACATAAATATTGAAAATGTTTAAAAATACTAAGTCCTTATTCCTTGGTGCAGATACATATAATCATAAATATAAAGTGCTCAGGTGCAGATCGATCCAATGGGAATAGTGCTCCAATAAGTGACCCTCCAGGTCCCCTACTCACCACAAATCAGATAAATCAGGGCATATAGAGTCAAATGCATCAACCGAGCTCCAATATCTGTAGTTCCAAAGGATAGGGAGAGCCTTGGTGGGATCGCTCCAAACAGGCAATATTCGTGGTAATCCAAATATATAGAATAAAGAAAGGGGCCAATAGTGTAATATGTCTTGATTAATTTATTCCCCCAAAGCTTTAGATTATACTTACAGAAAAAACAATAATGTTCGCATGAAAATAACAAGTGAGGAACACCGCAATTGGCGTGCGTTCCACAGATTCCAGGAAGTAAACCGGATGTGACGATGCGTGGCTGGACGCCGGTAATTACATCAACGCGCTTCACCCGACAAGTGGGCGTTTTCAAAAAGAGGTTGTCTTTGGGAAATAAACATATGAGTGCTGCCAGCATTGCTGCATTGGTTGAAGAGGTGGAGGGTCAGCCTGTCAGTGCTCAGACCATACGCTGCATCAAATTGGTCTGCATGGCTGTCATGCCAGAAGGAAGCCTCTTCTAAAGATGATGCACAAGAAAGCCTGCAAACAGTTTGCTGAAGACAAGCAGACTAAGGACATGGATTACTGGAACCATGTCCTGTGGTCTAATGAGATCAAGATAAACTTAAGGGTGTGTGGCAGCAACCAGGTGAGGAGTACAAAGACAAGTGTGTCTTGCCTACAGTCAAGCATGGTGGTGGAAGCATCATGGTCTGGGGCTGCATGTGTGCTGCCGGCACTGGAGAGCTACAGTTCATTGAGGGAACCATGAATGCCAACATGTACTGTGACATGCTGAAGCAGAGCAAGATCCCCTCCCTTCAGAGACTGAGCCGCAGGGCAGTATTCCAACATGATAACAACCCCAAACACACCTCCAAGATGACCACTGCCTTGCCAAAGAAGATGAGGGTAAAGGTGATGGACTGGCCAAGCATGTCTCCACACCTAAAACCTATTGAGCATCTGTGGGGCATCCTAAAATGGAAGGTGGAGGAGTGCAAGGTCTCTAACATCCACCAGCTTCATGATGTCATCATGGAGGAGTGGAAAAGGACTCCGGGGCAACCTGTGAAGTTCTGGTGAACTCCATGCCCAAGAGGGTTAAGGCAGTGCTGGAAAATAATGGTGGCCACACAAAATATTGACACTTTGGGCCCAATTTGGACATTGTCACTTAGGGGTGTACTCACTTTTGTTGCCAGCGGTTTAGACATTAATGGCTGTGTGTTGAGTTATTTTGAGGGGACAGCAAATGTACACTGTTATACAAGCTGTACACTCGCTACTTTACATTGTAGAAAAGTGTCATTTCTTCAGTGCTGTCACATGAAAAGTTATAATAAAATATTTACAAAAATGTGAGTGGTGTACTCACTTTTTTGAGACACTGTATATTATATTCAAGTATGTATTCTTAACTAAAAAAAGTACCATCTATTGCTCTCAGCTTCCTCTAAATCTCCATATTCCTTTCTTTCTTTGGTGCTATGATCCTATTAGAGTGTAGCTACAATAATTCTCCAAGGTTCCACTGTATGTAGGAATGTAGCCACCCTCTCCTGCTCACTCCTGAGATGGACTAGAAACTATGGACCATGGCAGGGATATGCAAACTGTGGCTTTCCAGCTGTTGCAAAACTACAAGTCCCATTATGCTTCTGCCTCTGGGTGTCATGCTTGTGGCTGTCAGAGTCTTGCTATGCCTCATGGGACTTGTAGTCCCGCCACAGTTTGCATATCCCTGGACTATCGGATGTTTAGTGTGCATAGAGCAGTATATATGACCACAACTAACATGCACTGCCCATTACAATCAAACAGAAGTGAGAGGAAAAGGAAGGTGTCTGGGAGGTCATGGAGGAAGTAACAAGGAGACAGAAAGACACAGTAGGAAACAATTTTGTGTAGCTCTGTAAAGCTCTATAAAGCACTTTAGATACTCCCCCAGTTGGCTATCTGTATATCAGACAGTGTGGTCCACAACTGCTAAAAGAAAATTAGTTAGCAACATAGATTAGTCGCATGTTTTTAATCAGTCTGAGCAAACCGGTAGTCTTGCCCTAAGACAAAAGAGCAGCAAAACACAATCACCAATCAAAGCTACTAAGCTGAGACCACAGCCTTAATACCTAATAAGTATATATAGCTAACAAACCTATGTATATTTACAAGCTTTACAAAGAAGCAAAGCATTTAAAACTTTAATAGTAATATTCTTCTGTCGTTGCTGCCTATACATGCATAGCTAAAATAATTGTACATTATCTTTAAATATAAGGCATGTGCAGGTCATTGAATTAGAGTGTACCATGGTTCAATGGTCTATGATTGCAATGTTCTATGCCATGTATTTGATCAGATTTTTCTTTATTTTACTATACACTAAAGTACAAGTTTCTGTATGTGGCAAAAAATGTGTAAAAATATCATTGTCCACTAGATGGCGCCTAAACACTGATGTATTACAGTACACACATAACAAGACATCATTTTTCTGAAAACCATTTTCCACACTTTATAAGAAAACCAAAGAAAAAAATGGCCAGCTTAGCCACCAAGTGACAAATGACAGCAAAGACAATGTTGCACTGTTTGTATAAGCTCTTAAAGTTCAGATTTACAAAAACTGGAGCACTCATAATCTGGTGCAGCTGTGCATGGTAGCCAATCAGCTTCTATCTTCAACTTGTTTAATTAGGCTTTGACAATAAAACCTGGAAGCTGATTGGTTTCTTTGCAGGGCTGCATCAGATTTTGCACTTTCCAGTTTTAGTAAATTAACCTTTTGATGTTCTGGTTGACGGTATTGCATACACCTATTATGGTCTCTGATATGCTGTCTTAAAGCAAACCTTTTGTGATAGAAACATGGGCTGTGCGGTTTCCAATCCTAGTCTGAAGATGCTAATTTTCTGGCCAGTACACTAGCCAACTGGATTAAATGAGGTTTGAGTCACTGACTTGGAACATCCTGATATCTATAGATAAAATCAAAGTAATATCAGACTTCTTTATTTCTTTTTGTGCCAGGTAAAGAACAAAAAGAGGGGATTTATCAAAACTAAAGCAGCCAGAATCTGGAGCAGATGTGCATGGCAACCAATGAGCTTCTATGTTTCTATTTCAAAGTTTAACTGAACAAGCAGAAAATGGAAGCTGATTGGTTGCCATGCACACTTGCTCCAGATTTTGTCAGAAAAAAATAGAAACTAAAGTTGCAAAAGAAGCGTTCTTGTCTTTCTCAAAAAAGGTTAATTTTAACCACTTCAGCTCTGGAAGGTTTTCCCCCTTAATGACCAGGCCATTTTTTTTTTTTTTTTGCATTACGGCACTGACAATTACGTGGTTGTGCGACGCTGTACTCAAATAAAATTGATGTCTTTATTTTCCCACAAATAACGCTTTCTTTGGTGGTATTTGATCATCTCTGCAATTTTTATTTTTTGCGCTATATTCTGCTACATATTTTTGGTAAAAAAAAAATGAGTAGACTATGACACAGTGGCTCTGAGGAAGAGGCGTATGCCTCGAAACGCGTCAGCCGTCATTCAAAGAGGACTATGGACAATCGTATGGACTACTCCTGATACTCAAGTTTTTGAGTTAGATATGATTGATTTTCACCTATGTTTCTGAGTAGCCATTTTTATGTTTTAACAATAAAGCCATTATTGAGGATAACGCGCTAGGTCGGTGCGCCCTTTTTTTGTGTTTTTTATTTGCAGTATTGTTGGACTACCCAAGTCCTTTAGGGCAGCAAGACTGTAGCCATCCGAGACGCCATTTGTAAAGTCCCGTGGAAAGAGCAGTCGGGGAGCCTTGTTATCTGAGCTCAGGAGAAAGGTGGTTCATTCACCTTATTTTTTTGTTTCTAATCACAGCAGGAGCGGTGCGCGCGCGCCCCCAAGAACCTCTGCAAAAATCACGTACCTATACATAATTTTGCGCAGCTCAGCCAGCCTGCCGCAGTATATATACGGTGGGCGGTCCGGGAGTGGTTAACCACTTGCCGACTGCTCACAGTATATTTACTGCGGCAGTCAGCCCCTCACAGGCAGAGTGACGTAGGTCTACGTCGCTAGCCTGTGAGGGTCTCAGGAGCGAGCGCGCACCGCCGGAGGCGCGCTCCCGCGCGGTCACGGGCCCCCCCCCCCCGCGCGTGTGACCGGCGGACCCGATGCAATTTTTTTTACCAAACATATGTAGCATAAAACAAATTGGCCGAAAATGTTAAAAAATTTTGATTTTTACATTTTTTTGGGGAATTTCATATAAAAAAATTTAAAAAATATTGTTATTTTTGCAAAATTAATGCTCTTTTTTTGTTTATAGCGCATGATCAAAAAATCGCACAGGTGATCAAATACCACCAAAAGAAAGCTCTGTTTGTGGGAAAAAAAGGATGCCAAATTTGTTTAGGTACAGCATCGCACGACCGCGCAATTGTCCGTTAAATTCATGCAGTGCTGAATCGCAAAATAGGCCCTGGTGAGGAAGGGGGTAAAATCTTCCGGGGCTTAAGTGGTTAAGCTATCCAAACCTCTCTGTAAAACGACATGTCCCTGTATACTACACATGCTTATATTCTGTCTGTCTGGAAATGCATGTCTAAAAATAAAGACTTGCATTTCCCATATCTCTGTAGAACTACAAATGCCAGCATAATACACTTGCATGTCCTCTGCCTTTGAATACCCATGAGTCCCATAATACTACACTTCCATTTTTCTTGTCTCTGTAGAACCACAAGTCCCAGCAAAATATGCTTTAGTTTTCCTCTCACCTCTGAAGATCCCCAGCATACTAAAATTCAATTTCTGTCTTTGTTTATTTCTCTTTCTTCTGTTCTATCCCCCCCCCCCCCCCCGCCTTCATAGTGAGGGATTTATAGTAAGGTAGCTTATCCACAACCCTTTCGGAACCATTCTGAGACTGTAAGTAACATTTTAAAGGCCATGCAGTACAATATGGTTTAAAATTCTCTTGAACGATTCTGCCGATAAACTCATAATAAACCCAAAGTTTTCCTTCCGGACTTATGGTGGCTGGGATATCTGAAATTCATTCCCAAAACCAAAAATATAATATATTGAAGCTAGCTTACCAGTCTTTAAATGTGGTGGCTGCATTCATTTTCTTTTTTTTCCCTCGGTTTTCACCTGGTGAACTGGCCAGTAACAAATCTCCAGTTAGAGTGCCTCCACTCTGGATGAAGGAGCACAGGGGCACCTTTGGACAGAAACATTGTAAGTCTGGGGAGAGGGAAGTGCTGGCTGGTTTAAGGCTCCATTCACACCTGAGCGTATCATTTTCAGGTGTTTTTTGGGCGTTTTTTTACAGGCGTTTTTTCAGCCGTTTTTAAGGCGATTTTTGCAGGTGTTTGGAGGCAGGCATTGACATCTAACAAAAACGCTTGTAATCTGCCAAAAAAAAAAGCTCATGTTTTTTTTGAGCTTCGGGCATTTTATTTAAGGTGACAAAACACTCAGATGTGAACAGGGGCCATTGAAATGAATGGGATTTTGCTTGTTGGGCGTTTTGAGACGTTAGAGATAAGCTTTTTACGAGCTGAAAAACGCTCAGGTGTGAACTGGGCCTAATAGATTTTGATACACTAAAACACTGAAGCTGAACTCCAGCTAACACTTTATAATCAGTTACAGTATAGCAAACAGTTTTTTTTTTTTTTTTGGGATAAAGGTTTTACATAAACAAAAGCTGATCACTGGTCAAATTATAGTGCTGCGCTGTCTGTGATGAAGAGTGTCAATATTAACCTAGTACATACCAAGAATTCCTTAGCAATAACTGTGCAAAATAAAAACAACAGAGTATATATATATATATATATTGTGTATATACTGTATATACTGTATACACACCTTATATAAAATTGAATTGCAACATGCACTGTGCTACAAAGTGACAAAGCTGATATCAAATGCAAATATTCTGTGATAAACATGCTAAAACACAGGTGTGTGTAGGGGCAGTGTTCCGCCTACAGTGGCCACAGGAAATGTAGGTAAAAAAAGTGTCTTCTGTTCTTCATAAACCCCCACCCCATATTGTATGGCGAGATGATCTGTGGAAATCCATAAATGCGTATTTAGCATTTGGCAAAAGTTTGAACGACAGAGGACACCTAGTGGTGAATAGGAAGTACAGCAGGCCAATTGGAGATTTACAACTACTTGCGGTATTCAAGTTTTTTTTTTCAGTGAGAGGCTAGTTAACACAGAGGTGACACATTGGATGAAGATAAAAATTATTCACACAAGATTTTTTTTAGGCTTTCTTTCCTTTATTTTCACCTGGTGATCCTGTCAGTAAGTCTGTTGTCTTTCAACAAAACAGGTTTATTCAGGTGAGAGGCTAGTTAACACAGAGGTGACACATTGGATGAAGATAAGAATTATTCACACAAGATTCCTGAGTTTTTTGGTGAAGGGATACCGTTGGAACTATATTATGGACTTTGTTTTTTCTTGTTTATCACAAAATATTGGTATTTGATGTCAGATGTGTCACTTTGTAGCACAGTGCACGTTGTTTTTATTTTGCACAGTTATTACAAAGGAATTCTTGGTATGTACTAGGTTAATACTGACAGTCTTCATCACAGACAGCGTAGCACTATAATTCAACCACTTTTACTTTAACCCCTAGCTTTGGATGAGCTTTTCAGTGCAAGCAGCAGTCTGCACATTAGTTGGTATATATATTCACACCAGATAGTGCGAGAGTCCACACACAGTTTGAAAGTTGATCACTGTTAGCACTCCTGTCCGTAGTTAATGGTTTGCCTCAACCCTATAACTGCTACATCTGCAGGGAACTTGTTTTGTTGAAAGAAAACAGACTTACTGACAGGATCACCAGGTGAAAATAAATGAAAGAAAGCCTAAAAAAAGAAAACAAATGCAGCCATCTAAGAATTGGTAAGCTGCAATATAATAAATGTTTGCTTTTGGGTTCATAACCACTTTTAATCCTTTCCTTCGTGTTTAAAATTGGGCTTTGATCTTGTGAATTACATCTAAACATGGTCTCTAAACCACTGACCTATGACATTTTTCACATATGCTTATTTTTTAATCTTATTAGGTTACTAGTTGTAATATGGTTAGTGTTGTACTTTTGCCTGACTTAACTGAGTTACTGAATTTTATATAACACTACTGTATATACAATATTGTGACAAACGCCCATTTGCCGGGACGTTTGCCACAGGCTACTGGAGGTGTGTGGAAGCCAGACTCCTGCCCATGGACCATAAGCCTTGGCTTGTAGGGGAGTGCACCTCTGTGTGAGGGTATATGCTGGAGGACCATGGGAGTAGTGTTGCTTTGGACTCAAATCCATGTCACCCCAAGATACAAACTCACACTGGGATCAATGTTACAGGCCTAAAGCTGCCTGTTGCAGCAGAGTACTTCTCCACACATTGAGAGACTAAAGAGATGCTAATGACATCAAACTCAGCTATTGTCTACTGTGGGGATGTGTATTGACATTTATAGTAAGGTGTTTTGAAAACGAAGAAGGGCAGTTTGCGAGCCTACGTCTTCTGTTGTCATCTGTTTAGAGGTGGTTTTGTCTTTACACCTCTAGGAATACGTATTTGGCTTAGAAAAGAGAAAAAATTAATGGTGCAACCTAGGTTGCCCAGTCATATGTTGGCGGACTTTAGAGGCACAGACTGAGTAAGCACAATCAATAATTTAAAATTGTTATATTTATTGAAGAGTTTAAAAAAGAAAACAACCAACAACATATAAATAAAATAAATATTTCCATATAGATTCAAGGAAAGTATGCAAGCATTGTATATAATTGATTAGTGAGAGTTACAGCTGTTGTACGAATCTGGTAGGGTCAACGCGTTTCGCATTACGCTTCCTCAGGACCCCAGATGGTTGGGTAACCTCTTAATAAAACAAAAATACATGCAATACGTTACTTTTTTATGCATACGTTTGTGATAATAATTACATAGACAAACATCCTTTACATTTGTAGCCATGGGAGCAACTAACTAAAAGGTGCACAAACCCACCTCCTCACAATGCAATGCGCCGCACCATCCACCGGGAGCTGTGCGCGATGGGGAGCAGACCAAAACCACCTAGGTGGATAAATTAATATTTAACATTGTGTAAATTTCCTAGATTATTTTAGTTAAATAAGTTCTTATATTAAACTGATATATAGTATTGTATATAGTATATATGGTAATATATAACAAGATTGTAATTACCTAGGATATTTGGTGGATATAGGGAGAAAGGGACGGCTGGGTGGCAGGTGGTGTTTGTTAAAGTCAATTGAGCACTTTACACCTAGGTATAAATAATATATTTGTAATACTTCAGTTCTTATAAATTCTTAATTTTACTCGTAATAGTATAATATACATTTTCTATTTACCTGAAAGTTATGTAGGAGAGGATTAGGGTGGAGTTGTTCTGTGGGCTGCATATACCACCCCAAAAAAGGAAGGGAAAGGGAGGAATAATGGGGAAGGGAAGGATGGGGGAAAGGGAGGGGAAAGTGGGGAAGGGAAAAAGGGAGGGGGAGGGAAAGGGGGGAAGAAGGAAAGGGAAGGGGAAAGGGGAAAGGGAAGAGGGAAAGGTGAAGGGTGTGTGTATATGTAGCCACGGATAAATGGGAATCTGTATTACTTGAGCATATTCTTTAGGATATTTGTCTCTGTGAGATCTGTAATGGGGGAGTTATAAAGAGATGGCATGTAAGAATATAGCTTACATCTGGGTACATCTCCCCCTTAAGCCCTCTTTTGGGGATTGTTGTTTCTTAGATACTTACAGATGACTTGTATGGTCCCACTTGGACACTATAGGGTGTCTTTGTTTAGGGGTAGAGTGCTGATTTACTTTAGGCCAGTTTATACTAAATTGTAGTAGTAGATAGAGATTTGACAGGGAAACCAGATTTATGCTCATTCAGAATCATCAACTTTTTTGTAGCCAATCAGGTATTTTTTCAATCCTTTAATTGTACTTTATGGAGGTTTTAGAAAAGGGTACAAATTTTCATGGCATTTGTTCCAGAGTGTTTGTGAATGAATATTGGCAAAAGTTGGTGTTATCTTAACAATTAAGATTGGCACATACTATATTGATCAGAATGATATCAAAACACATACATGGAAAAGTGTGGAAAAGGGTTTAAAGGGGGAGAGCACAGGGTATACTTGTTTCCAGAGTCTAATGATAATCAATAGCAACCAGTAGCAAGTAAGTAATAATGGTTCTAGATGTGGAAGGCAATCAACCTATTTCTATGTGCAGAGAAGCTGGGGTGGAAGCTACAGGGATCTTACTGAGTTTGGATATGAGTTGGAACATTTGCTTCCAGTAAAAGTGCAAAGATTTGCACCACCAGTATATATGGGGTAGTAAACCATTGGAACTGTAAAGTCTCTATCATTGGAGCTACCTTACAGAATAGAACATTGACAGCTAATAGGGTGTCATATATCACCTGGGTAACACTCTTTGTAAGAGCTGCTGATGGTTAGTACAATGAGATGCTTTATTTGTTTAACGGATTGCTGCTCTTCTGCAAACAACAGATTCTGAGAATTGCTTAAAGCAGTAGTAAAGCCTGCTTTGTGATTTTTACCTACAGCAAAGCCTATAATAAGGCTTACCTGTAGGTAAAATTAATATCTCCTCAATGCGCACCGTTTAGGATATAATCACCCTGCACGCAGCCAGTGACATCACCATGGCATGCGCTCTGAAGGTCTGGCATACCTTGCCGGAACTTCAGAGCTTCGTGCCGAAACTGAGGGCTCCCGCATGCATGCGCAGGAGTGATGTCATTGCAGATTCTGCCAATCACACAGCCGAAAGACCAGGGGAAGATGTCAGCCCTCTCAGTGGTGACAGCGCACCATGGGAGGGCTTCATTCTAAGGTAAGTATTCCGTAATGCGCTAGAACAGTGGTTCTCAACTCCTGTCCTCAGGACCCACTAACAGGCCAGGTTTGCAAGATAACTGAAATACATCACAGGTTATATAATTTGCTGCTCAGTGATTTCAGTTGATTGGAGTTGAGAACCACTGCGTTAGAGTATGCGATACATACTAGCACATAGTTTTTTTTTTATCAGCTGCAGTTTACAACCACTTTAACCAATCCCATCACCCATTTGAGCATCATGGTGGATTTGTTAAAGTTTAGTTGTTATTTAACAGGTTACAAAGTAGAGAGATTCCTTTGAAATAATATGAGAGATGGCTAAGCTGTTGATAAGTGGAGATGTCTATCAGTATTTATATGGTTTTCCTGTAGGAGGTGGTATATTAATGTGTATTGGTAGAAAGCAGTGCAGGGTATATCAAATTCCTTCTGTAAATAGTTAAAGGGTTTACAAATAGACTTTGAAAGCTGATAATACCTAGTCTTTTCCAGGGCTGTAAATTCACATCTGATCTGAATTGTTTTATGATATCTGAAGTGCAATTTTTCAATTGGTATTTGTAATGGATGAATAAATAGGGATTTTTGATCATAACTTTGGGACTTTTTGGATAAATGTTTATTTGGACAATGGGATGGGTAGGCCCAATATAATGATCTTAAAGTGGAGCTCGACCCAAAAGGGGAAGCTCTGCTTGTTTCCTTCACCCATCCCCCCCTCCCTTCTGCTGCCACATTTGGCACCTTCCTGGGGGGGGTACCTGTTTTTGACCGGTACCTGTCCACATTTCTGGATGATCTCACCGCAGCAAAGTCCCCTGGAAGTTCGCCCCCCCTCCTTCCCCCGCTGCTTGGCCATTCACAAAACGCAGAGCGCTTTGTGCATGCTTTGGTTTCCCTTACAAGGAATGGCAGCACCCAAAACAAAGAAAGAATCCACCTCCTGGCTCTCTTTAGCACCACAGCTGCTCAGACCTTATGCCTCAGTCCTCCTGACCATATAACAGTGTCCCTGTTTTTATGTACCAACACTGTACCTCAGCTAGTGCTCTTTTTCCAGCTTCCTTCTGCTCTGCTGAAACTAGAAGCATGCAGACATGTACAGTACACTTGTGGTTACTCCCTTGTTCCTACATGGACTCCTCAGAATGGTGAAGCCCAGAACCTTGGTCCTGTCTCCACTAAAAGATCCACACACACCTGCACAATCAGTGTGTGGGCTGTTCCCAAATCCTGGTCCCAGGACTGAAGATTTCCTCGCTATGAAATTTCCAGTCTCCAGGACCCGAACTGGATTTTACAAACCACGTAAATTGAAAAAACTGTTTCCTCCAAATTACAAAAACATCCTGGAACCCCTCAACCTGCCTTGTTGAGAATCCTGGATGACATAAACCATGACAGGGAACCATACTGTCACAAGAGATAATGCAACAAGACTGTTTGCCATTCCATACATAACAGTCAATGGTACTTTGTGTGGAGTTTAAAAATGAGGTCAGTAAAGCAATTGCGATAGTTCAAAAAAGGTAAAGGAATTTAGGAAGTATTACAATTTTAAATGATGTGATTTTGTCTGCTTTGGATAACTGATATGATGTAAAGATGTGGAGATCTTGAGATTAAAACTAAAGATCAGGGATGATCGAACTTTTGAAAAGTTCGGTTCGACCAGAACACCCGAACTTCACGAAAGTTCGGCCCGGATTTCAGAACCCCATTGAAATCAATGGGACCCGAACTTCTGTAATCAAAAAACACCATTTTTAAGCCCTAAAACCCAATAAATGCCCCTAAAAAGTGCCTAGGGTTCTGGGTCATGCCCCATTAACTATTAATCACACAAAAAAAAGTTCTTAAAAATTGTCATTTTTGATAAAAAAGCCAATTATTGAAAAATTAAAAAAAAAAAAAAAAAAAGAGATTTTGGATTTAGTATCTGGGGGGTCTAAAAGGTGTGCATGTGAAGTTTCAGCTCTGTAGCATGTCCAGAACCATGAAAAAAAAAAAGATAATTTTTCAGTAGAACAGGGATGTGGTTCGGGAGCCTCCTTTAACTTTAACACCTATATGATCTTTTTTTCTGGTTCTGGACATGCTACAGAGCTGAAACTTCACAGGTACACCTTTTAGACCCCCCAGACACAAAATCACACAAAAAAAAGTTCTTAAAAATTGTCATTTTTGATAAAAAAGCCAATTATTGAAAAATTAAAAAAAAAAAAAAAAAGAGATTTTTTGATTTTTACTTTGGATTTAGTATCTGGGGGGTCTAAAAAGTGTACATGTGAAGTTTCAGCTCTGTAGCATGTCCAGAACCAGAAAAAAAAAGATTGTTTGTATTAGAAAACTTTAAGCACAGGAATATGGCTTCTCTGCTGTAACACCTTGCCGGTTTAATAGCAGGCATTTTTTTGGGTTCTTTGCAGTCAGGAAAAACATCTGAACTTGTGTATAGTAGTACTGTGCACAAGTTCTGATGTTTTGCCTGCCTCCAAAACCCCCCAAAAAATGCCAGCAAAAACACACCTGGGCATTTTTTTTTTGACGCTAGCGTTTTTTTTGGCATTTTTTGGGGTTCTTTTGAGGCAGGCAAAACATCTGAACTTGTGTATAGGGGGTATATATAGGCATATATGTCTGAATATATACCCCTAGACATATATAGGTGTGATAGTAGCAGAAATATATTCCTGTAAATGATTTCATTAGCGCAAGCATTTATTTCTGCTACTATCACACCTATATATGTCTAGGGGTATATATTCAGACATATATGTCTATATATCCCCCCTATACACATATTCAGATGTCATGTCTGACATCAAACATGTCCTCAAAAAAGCACTGGCAGTGGCAGCCCCTGCAGCATTAAAAAATGCTTGCTGGTGAGAAGCCACATACCTGTCCCGAAGCAGAGAAATGATCATTTCTCTATAGCGGTCACCCTGCTATGGAAGGGTTTTGTCACCCTGCCATAGCAGTCACTGTCAGTTAACCCTACACTACACTACGGTCCCCTGACACTTAACACTTTCCCTACAGAAACTAAATTTTTGAAGCTAACTTAAGTGTAAAGGAGCACTCTAACTACACTAGATATCCCTTTCCTCACACTAAAAATAGCTAAATGACACTTTTAAAGTAAAATTAACAGAACTGCTTCCACTCTCTTCCATGTCCAGTATAACAATGCTGGGAATATGGCGGGGGCGATCTTATATACTGGGGGGCGTATTCACTAATGATTGGTCTAGGGACCCCCTAGTCACTCCAATCACATTCCTAGCATTCTCCTGCCCCCTCAATTGGCTTTTGCTAATGGTTCTGGTCCAATCACGGGCTTTTAAAGCCCATTTCCTGAAGCATTGCATTTTGGGCGGTTCTGGTTGCCGAATTCCGAACTTTTTGGGCAAAAAGTTCTAAATTCGGCCGAACCTCGAACACCCAATGTTCGGGCCGAACCGATGGTGGACCCGAACCGTTCGATCATCCCTACTAAAGATATTATTTATAGTTTAGGTCATGGGTGTCCAACCTTTTGGCTTCTCTGGGCCACATTGAGTGTAAAGAAATTTTCTGGGGCTGCATATAAAATATATACTATAGTTAAGGTATGTAATAAGATGCCGCCGAGCCCCCCGCACTAATTTAATACAACTAGAGGATGAGCAAATGAAATGGAATCAGTATACAGAGGTTTACTTCTTCTGAGAGACAATAAAGGAACACTCTAACCACCATGATCACTTCAGTGATTTGAAGTGGTCATGGTGGTAGGAGTCAGAAACACTGCACATGCTTGCCACCCCCCTCCCCCCCTCCCCTCCAAGGCAGCCTCTGCCTACCGTTAGTTGGAAGCTGCTGTGGCCGTGTCCCCAACCCGACTTCCTTCCTCCCCAGCAAAAAAAATATTGTCATGGGGCAGTGGGCCGCATTGCCTGCGCTTCCGGGTGGCAGGTTGGACATGCCTGGTTTAGGTCATATAGTTGCAAATTTTTTAATCGAAATAGGAATGCCTAGGAATTTATTTGCAGTAGGTTCCCATGTGCATGAGAATATTCATGTTAGTTAGTCCTTTAAGGCAGGGGGGATTTATAGGCTCAACATTTGTGATTTAATCTCATTCAGTTTAAAATAGGAGGCTGAACTAAAAAAAAAAAAGATTGATCGTGCTTTGGATTTCCTGCAGAGAAGTAAAGATATAAGACACCAAAAGAACCACCGAGTCAGAGAGCAGGCCAATTTTTATTTGGGTGGCCTTGCATTTCTAAAACCTTACTGTTGTGGGTAGATCAAATATATTCAACTAGTAGTTCCATAATTAGGGCAAAAATAATGAAGGAGAGTGAACATCCTTGCCTTGTGCCAATTGTTATTTGAAATTCTGTAGAAAATATGCCTGACATGAATGTCCTCATAGATGGGGAGGAATATAGTGACAGGTGGCTAACATTTCCATTAACATTATCCATTCGTTAATCTTGAATTTATGCAACACTGCTCTTAAGAATCCCAAATGGACCCTGTCAAATGCCGTTTCTGCATCCAGAGAGAGAAGCAGAGAAGACTCTTTTTCATCAGAAAAACTGGTGTCAAAGGACATCTGTTCATGATGACTAATATTTTATTACAGTTAAGTACTAATAAGTAGTATCTTGCTGTTGTTGGCTAAATTTAGTATTTCATTCTGAAATTTTTTTTTCCCACAAAAGTTATTAGAAGTTTCTTTTGGCACTACACAGCAAAGGTGCTGTGAGCCTCCAACATACCCATATCATATCTTCCAGCAAATTAACCATTGTTAGGTGTGAATTTAATTTGAGGATTCTCAAAATGCTACATTGTGTGCAGCCAACAGCTGTTTAATTCTCATGAATCTTTCTGAGACATCTCCCCAATGCTTTTGTTCTTATGTGCTTGGATCTCTGTTTTAGGCAAAGTTGAATTTCCACCTTTTTTTTCAGACGAAAAAAAAAAATGTGGAAGGAGAAATCAACTAAGATAATCCCCATATTTCTCATTAGACGTTCATTGTAAATACATGCAACTAGCAAAACTGCCCAAACCTATATTGATGGGAGACCCCTGTAACATCCTACACAGCAGTACTCATAAATGAACAAGGAAGGTCAGCATTCTGAGGAAACCATGGCTTGTATTGATTTGCACTGTGTTAAGCTTATTAGACTGGACAGATTTATGTGAGGTAAGTGCACAAGTGTGACATCATAGATGCACTATACTCCTTGATTGTCTAAATGCTGGGTAGGTCCTTTCTTCAGTGTAGTCTGCAGGCAGAAGTAGAACATGGCTATTTTTTTCTTTAGGGGGTGTTCAGATCAAAAGACTGGCTGCACAGATCTACTAATCCTTTGGTAAGTAAAACAGTCTCCACACATGTGTATTTCAAATTTGTATTTATCAGTTTGCTTGGAGTTCAGCTTTAACTAAGCTTTACTACACTGCATCGTAGCCAAGACCTTCATGTGATATTTAATGTAGCAAAACATTTCTTTTTTTTTGGCTGTTCAGTGATAATTCACACAAAAAGAGAATAATTTTCCTTCTTCACCTGGATTTAACACAGTAAATATATCTGAGTAAAAGTGTGTTTGCAGATGTTATTGAACGTTTGACAGCTAATCAGATCTGCAATAAAAGTTGTTTTTGAACAGGAGCAATGGGGCAAGAGTTTTTCTTGATGTCAAAATAAAGTATATAAAAATATATATTTAATTGCTTTTAAAGACATTGCCTACCCAATCCAAACAGCTCTCTTTATTAAAAATAGTATTCATATTTTAGCACATACTATATATTGCCTACATGTTTCTTGATTTCCTAAACAAGCAGTAAGATTTCAAGCCCAATTGAACTTTCAGTTTAAATGTATGTAAACCCTAGCAATGAACTTCACTTATTCGCTCCTTTTTTGTCTGTAGCAGAGGCCGGAAAAATTGAGGTTTTCAAGGCAGAAAGTGCACTAAAAAATTGCGGCTTGAACCGTAGTTGGTGGCGGAGACGTCACGTAAGTCATCCGGCAAGCAGAGATTAAATACAGCAGCGTGTGGACCATTTTTAGCCCAAGGCATCTCATCAGGCCTTTTTAAGTCAAATGCATCCCCTACTGTCAGTCCCTTCGGGATCCATGCCTCATTCATCTTAATAAAGGTGAGGTAATCTAGACTTTTTTGACCTAGGCGACTTCTCTTCTCAGTGACAATACCTCCTGCTGCGCTGAAGGTCCTTTCTGACAGGACACTTGAAGCGGGGCAGGCCAGAAGTTCAATGGCAAATTGGGATAGCTCAGGCCACAGGTCAAGCCTGCACACCCAGTAGTCAAGGGGTTCATCGCTCCTCAGAGTGTCGATATCTGCAGTTAACCTCCCTGGCGGTAATCCCGAGCGTGACTCGGGGTTGATTTTTCATATCAGGAGCGGTAACCCCGAGTCACGCTCGGGGTGGATTGCAGAGAGCGCAGCGGTGTTCTCTTACCTTCTCCTGGCGATCCAGCGATGATCTCTCATTGCTGCGACCGCCAGCCGAGAGTCCCGCCGCTCCTCCGTCCCCCCGTCGGTGTGATCACTTCCTAGTTCCGTTCCCTGCAGCAGCAATGCTGCATGGGAGCGGAACTAGGGAGGGAAATTCAAAAAAAAAAAAAAAACGTTGCACAAAACACAAAACACATTTTATATTTTATATTATATATATATATATATATATATATACACATACATACATACATGCATATATATATATATATATATATATATATGTATATATATGTATATATATACATGCATATTATATATGCATATTGCCTGCCTGCAAGTCGTGGCGGTGTCACCAACTCCTCTGCAGCAGAGCCACGCATTCCATGCTTGGCAGCCGCCAGCAGGTTTACCCAATGCACAGTGTAAGTGATATACCTGCCCTGACCGTGCTTTGCAGACCAGCTATCAGTGGTCAGATGGACCCTTGCCCCAACACTGTGTGCCAGACATGACATGACTTCCTTTTCCACAATAGAGTACAGGTTGGGGATTGCCTTTTGTGAAAAATAATTTCGGCCGGGTACCTTCCACTGCGGTGTCCCAATAGCGACAAATTTTTTGAAGGCCTCAGACTCCACCAGCTTGTATGGTAAAAGCTAGCGGGCTAAGAGTTCCGACAAGCCAGCTGTCAGACGCCGGGCAAGGGGGTGACTCTGTGAGATTGGCTTCTTACGCTCAAACATTTCCTTGACAGACACCTGACTGTGGGCAGATGAGCAGGAACTGCTGAAGGTGAGAGGCGGAGGGGCGGGTTGTTGATAGGGGGCAAGGAGGACAGCAGTGGTTGACGTGGCTGAAGATGCTGGACCAGGAGGAGGATGGTGGCTTTGAGTTTGTGTGCTGCTTTTACTCATGTGTTGATCCCATAGGCGTTTGTGATGTGAGATCATGTGCCTTCACAAAGCAGTTGTACCTAGGTGGGTGTTGGACTTCCTACGACTCAGTTTCTTTTGGCACAGGTTACAAATGGCATTGCTGATATCAGAGGCAGACACACAAAAAAAATGCCACACTGCTGAGCTTTGCAATGACGGCATTCTGGTGGTAGCAACAGCTTGCGTTGATTGGCGTGCTGTCTGGCTGACCCCGGGTGCCGAATCTACATGCTGTCTGACTGTGCCACTAGCTCCTTGCGATGACCTCCCCCTGCTTCCAACTCGTCTCCTCCTCCTCTCTGTCTCCCTATCTGAACTTTCCCCCTCTTCTTCTGCTCTTCGAGCAGGCACCCAGGTGACATCCACGGACACATCGTCATCATCAGCCGCTTCACTTGACAACCCAGCAAAGGCAGCAGCAGCAGGTACAACATCATCATCATCATCACAATGTACGACCATGTGTATAATGCTGCCTGACTGAGACATATCCCCGTTATCTACATCCTCTAGCACTAATGGTTGCGCATCACTTATTTCTTCCAACTGATGTGTAAATAACTCCTCTGACAGATCAAGTGAAGCGGCTGTGGTGCTAGTGTTGGTGGTGGTGCCGGCGGGCGGGTGAGTGGTAAATTGAGAGGTGCCCGAAGCTGAGCTGGAGGAGGATGGTGCATTAAGGTTCCGAGTGGAAGCTGTAGACGATTGGGTGTCCTGTGTAAGCCAGTCAACTATGTCCTCAGAATTTTTTGAGTTCAGGGTCTGTGGCTTCTGAACACTGGGCATTATTCTAGGGCCAAAGGAAATCACAGCACCACGACCACGACGGCCCTTGTGGGGTGGCCTGCCTCTGCCTGTCATTTTTTTTTTTGGTTTGTGGTACTATGAGTGCAAGGTGCTGTGCCACCCTATAGGAGTGTTGGGCGGTGGGTACAGTACACTCTGTGGACCTGACAGTCACTGGCAGCCCAGGCAACTGCAATTATAAAAAAATATATATTTTTTTAATTTGCAAGCTGCTGTGCCACCGTATATATCAGTGGTGGGCAGTGGCACTGCAGTGGGCACAGTACACTCTGTTGACCTGACAGTCACTGGCAGCCCAGGCAAGTGCAATTATAAAAACATATATATATTTTTAATTTGCAAGCTGCTGTGCCACCGTATATATCAGTTGTGGGCAGTGGCACTGCAGTGGGCACAGTACACTCTGTGGACCTGACAGTCACTGGCAGCCCAGGCAACTGCAATTATAAAAAAATATATATATATTTAATTTGCAAGCTGCTGTGCCACCGTATATATCAGTGGTGGGCAGTGGCACTGCAGTGGGCACAGTACACTCTGTGGACCTGACAGTCACTGGCAGCCCAGGCAACTGCAATTATAAAAAAATATATATATTTTTAATTTGCAAGCTGCTGTGCCACCGTATATATCAGTGGTGGGCAGTGGCACTGCAGTGGGCACAGTACACTCTGTGGACCTGACAGTCACTGGCAGCCCAGGCAACTGCAATTATAAAAAAAATATATATATTTTTAATTTGCAAGCTGCTGTGCCACCGTATATATCAGTGGTGGGCAGTGGCACTGCAGTGGGCACAGTACACTCTGTGGACCTGACAGTCACTGGCAGCCCAGGCAACTGCAATCATAAAAAAAATATATATTTTTAATTTGCAAGCCGCTGTGCCACCGTATATATCAGTGGTGGGCAGTGGCACTGCAGTGGGCACAGTACACTCTGTGGACCTGACAGTCACTGGCAGCCCAGGCAACTACAATTATAAAAAATATTTTTTTTTTTCAATTTGCAACAAGCTGCTGTGCCACCGTATATATATCAGTGGTGGGCACTGCAGTGGGCACAGTACACTCTGTGGACCTGACACTCACTGCAATTATGACAGAGGAAAAAAAATATTTTTTAAACTGCAAGGTACTGTGCCTGTGCCACCCGAAATGAGTGTGGTGTGCACAAAGTACAGTCTGTGGTGGGTCTGTGGCCTTTCACACACAGCGGGCAGGCAACTGCACAATATATATATATATATATATATATATATAATTACTGAAATACCAGCCCTAAGAAGGGCTTTTTGGGGTGCTGTCAGGATGCTGTCCTTACAGCAGGAGTGGATCAAGAACACTGACTAACAAGACCGGGAACACTGACTAACAACTGTCCCTAGCTATTAACAGCAGCAGCACTCTCCCTGCTCTCACTAACACACTGCTTCAGAATGATCTAAGATGGATGCTGCCCTTGCTTTTTTATAGGAGGTGGGAGGGTGTGGGAGGGAGGTATGCTGATTGGCTGGAATGTGTCTGCTGACTGTGAGGTTCAGGGTCAAAGTTTGCCTCAATGATGAATTATAGGGGGTGGACCGAACATCGCATATGTTCGCCCGCAGCGGCGGACGCGAACAAGCGATGTTCGCCGGGAACTATCCGCCGGCGAACAGTTCGGTAAATCTCTAACTGAGAGATGCTTCAGAGCTGGGCAGACAGAGGCCTTTATCAGCAGATACATCTACTGCCCTGAGTTATCCACTTGGGTGCACAAGGCATGTGCAAGGCATGTCAGGTGTGCCAGAACTGTGCTATTCTTAAAGGGAAGCCAGAGAGCCCCACTCCCCTTGTCATGAACACTGGGGAACCATTTGAGCTGCTAACTTTGGATTTTCTCTATGTAGCTGAAACTTCCTCTGAGCACCACTATGCTCTAGTATTTGTAGACTAATTTCTCAAGTTTGCTAATGTGAAGCCCACAAAAGATCAAATGGCTGTCACTTCAACCAAGTTCTTCTGGAAACATGAAGTTTAAACCTACAGGTGTTGAGTATTTTAAGCGCACTCTGTTGGGTCTATTCACTTTGGAACAAGAACATTGAATGCTGGCCCCAGTAGGTTGGGGATGTTGTGTGGTCCCCTAACCGGATGGTTCATGGGGCCCAGGCTACATGTCTCACTTCCTGATGCTCATCAGATGCAAATGCTTGCCTGTAGACTTTCACTTGGAATTTCCTAAACCTGTGACAGTGGGGCCCTGATAAATAGGTCCAAGACCATTGGCATCCCTTGACCCAAGCCAAGCAGCTGGTGCTGAAGTGGCATCAATACCTGACAGAGGAGAGTTAAATCAAGTTTCTTCCATTGAAACCTGTAGATAAGATCTTAGTCCTCAAGCCCCAACTGCACCAAGGGTAGAAAACTGTCAACTGCTACAAGTGGGAGCCCCCCGGAACCATTCTGGATGACTAGTATATGACATTGTGTCTGGGAAACCAAATAGACCTTGCAAACAGTTGCACCACAACCTGCTTCACTCATGTGTGTTCAGTACTGAGCCTGTCTCAGATGCACCTGTCCCTGCCTTCCACCTTCTGTCATGATTGAAAACAATGTAGATACTTTCACTGAGGGAGCCCTGGATTGGGACCTGCCCCCTCTTCTACTAGTGGAGGACTTGAAGAAGTTACAGGGGATCAGCCACCTGTTTCTGAATAGTACCAACCAACAGAGTAACTTGTGGTCCAGGACAGTCACAGCCCTCTCGATGATGATGAGCGGCTTCAGGGAGCTAAACCTAGCCTGATCAGGTGAGCTACCAGGGTGTAGGCATGTAGTTCTCACTTTTCTCCACTAGATTCCTGCACCTGTCTTTATTTCCTTAAATATATATATATATATTTTACAAGAGAAGTACTTTCTTTCTGTCTTCTAGCGGGCATAGCAGGCATAGCCATATAGTGCCCTCTGCCATTGACTTTGCGCACTGTTTGTGGGGGGAACCAGTGTCTGATTGGACAGCGAGTTTTGCAAAGCTTTGGGTGGCCATCTTAGATACACTGCTGGGTCAGTCTGGGACCTTTCAGTGTGGGAGTAGGTAGAGAAAGGAATCTGTCTTGTCAGAGACAGTTATATTTAGTGCAAAAAAATGATCCTGATGCATAGGGATAGTTTAGGGGCCATCTGGATCTTACTATATTGTTCCTGGACCAGGTGAAAAGTAGCCCAGATTCACTGTTCAAACAAAGGTCAGGTGCATCCCTGAGCACCGGTGAAGAAGGCCAAAATAGCTCTTTTGTCTGGGTCCTTAATGGCCACAAGGAATCCTGCCTGTAATAAATCCAAAAGCACAAATATTGCAGATTTACAATTCTCGAGGTGGCTACATTAATTTTCTTGTTAAGGTTTTCTTTCTCTTACTTTTCCCTGGTGATCTGGTTGGTAAATCTGTTGTTTTCAGAAGAACAAGCTCTCTTGCAGATGTAGCAGTTAGACTCGATGAGATAAACCCTTTACCACTGACAGGGATGTTTACAATGTTCAGCTTTTATTTTTTTTATGTAAAACCTTTATCACAAAAGAAACAAAAATGATGCTGTAACTGCTTATAAACATAAGCTGGAGCTTGGCTTCAATCTGTGAATTTACTGTAAATCTGTTAGTACATCTAGCACTCACTTCCCCCAGATTAACAATGCTTCTGTACAAAGGTGCCTGTGTGCTCCTTCATCCAGAATGGGGGCACTCTAATACAGGAGGTTTGTTAGTGGCCATATCATCAGATGAAAACACATGGAAAAGACCTAAAATAGAAAACAAATGTAGCCACCACATCTAATAATTAGTAAGGTGCAATAAATAAAGTTTTGGGTTTGGGTTTAATGTACACTACATTGTCAAAAGTATTTGTCTTTGCATGCATTTACACGCACATGAACTTTAATGGTATTTCAGTCTTAGTCCGTAGGGTTCAATATTGAGTTGGCCCACTTTTTACAGTTATAACTTACAGCTTCAACTCTTCTGGGAAGACTGTCCACAAGGTTTAGGAGTGTGTCTATGGAATGTTTGACAATTATTCCAGAAGCGCATTAGTGAGGTCAGGCACTGATGTGGACAAGAAGGCTTGGCTCGCCGTCTCCGCTGTAATTCCTCCCAAAGGTGTTCTATCGAGTTGAGGCTATCGAGTTGAGGTCAGGACTCTGTGCAGGCCAGTCAAGTTCTTCCACCCCAACCTCGCCCTTGTTGTCCAACATCAGTGCCTGACCTCACAAATGCGCTTCTGGAAGAATAGTCAAACATTCCCATAAACAAACTCCTAAACCTTGTGGACAGCCTTCCCAGAAGAGTTGGAGCTGGTATAGCTGCAAAGGATGGGCCAGCTCAATATTGTTGTCTAATCCCTCTACACCACACCCACACATAAGCCCCACCACAAAGACATGCCAGGAAATTCACAATACCGGCCTCAGATGCCTGAGCATAAAGTTGTCACTGTTTCTAAACTAAGCCACTGCGCCAACCTTTATCAATCAGCAACTAATATCTGAGCTTTTGTGATTTCATCGCGCTGAGATCTAATTCAGCTTCTTTGCCCAGCTGCCGTTTATGAACATTTATAATTTTTTTTAAATACAAATTTTAGTGTACAGAACATGATACAGTATGAAGATCACATATTTAACCTAGCATGACCTATAATGAATCATATTTACTACTGTATGACTGTATGACTACCTACAGATTCATTTCTGCCAACATCTTGTTCTCTCTGTGCATGGCATGACACCATTTGTTTTTCTCTTAAATTCCTTGTACAGCTCCATGTCCCAGACACAGTAACAGTTTTATAGTGTCATTTGCAGAGTTGTAAGTTTTCTTCTTTTATCTTAGCCGCTGTAACAAAGGAAAATAACTTACTACAAAACAAAAGCAAGTTAACAATATGGTTTGCTATCAATTTAGATGCACGCAGCTTTCATGTTGTAAACTCTATCCTTAAAAATCTCACTTTTGGCAAAAAAACGTAATTGTTGGGGTTACTATTAAAGGGGAATCCATATAAACATACAAGACGGTTGTTAGCATGCTATCTAATACAGTTCTTGCAATTTAACCGGTTGACGACCACACGCAGTGTTGCTCTCCCAGGCAAACCAACGTAAATCTATGTCGGTCGCGCGCCTTCAGCTAGGGGGCGAGCGCACACCTGCAGCTATGGGGCGAGCGCACTCCGCCGGCACAGGGCAGGTGGCTCTGATTGCCACCTGACACCTGCGATCGCTCCCCGCTGAGAGAGAAGAACGGTCAGCTGTTGTAAACACAGCTGACCGTTCTTCTTTCTGGAATGATCACAGAGCCCCTGTGATCCTTCTATATAGGATCACAGGTCTCTATGGTCATTCCACAAGCCACGCCCCCCACAGTTAGTTAGAAACACATCCCTAGGTACACTTTTAACCCCTTGATCACCCACAGTGTTAACCCCTTCCCTGCCAGTGTCATTATTACATTAACAGTGCATATTTTTAGTACTGATTACTGTAGTAATGTCACTGGTCCCCCCAAAAGTGTCAAAAATGTCCGTCAGGGGTCCGATCTGTCCGCCGCAATGTCGCAGTTCCGCAAAAAATCGTAGATCGCCACCATTACTAGTAAAAAAAAAACAATAAAAATGACATAAATCTTTCCCGTAGTTAGGAGACGTGATAACTTTTGCGCAAACCAATCAAAATACGCTTATTGCAATTTTTTTTACCAAAAATATGTAGCAGAAAAAAATTGGCATGGAATGTTAAAAAAATTAGATTTTTAAATTTTTATTTGGGGGGAATGTTATAAAGCAGAAGGTGAAAAATATAGTTTTTTTTTTTTCAGAATTGTTGCTCTTTTTTTGTTTATAGCGCAAAAAATAAAACTTGCACAGGTGATCAAATACCACCAAAAGAAATCTCTATTTATAGGAAACTTAGGTACAGCGTCGCACGACTGTGCAATTGTCTGTTAAAGTAACGCATTGCCGAATTGCAAAATATGGCCTGTTCATTAAGGGGGAAAATCCTTCCGGTCCAGAAGTGATTAAAACCACTTGCCGACCGCTCACTGTGCTCCTACTGAAGCACAGCGGCTCCCCTGGGTCCAGCAGCGTAAACCTACGTTGCTGGACTTCTAGTGGTCTCCTAGAGGCTCGCTCCGCTGTGTTTAGACACAGCGGGAGCCGGGCCGGAGGAGAGGCAGCGATTGCCGCCTCTCTTCCCCGATTGTCGGGGGAAAGTGTGAGAAGATCCGCCCCCTTGTGTAACAAAGCAGGCTGATCTTCTCTGTGACAGACAGGGAGAGATCAGAGGATTCAGCATAGCTGAACCTGCAATCTCTGTCTCTGTCACAGAACCCCCTCCCCCACACACATCAGTAAGCATGAGGCTTACATTTAACCCCTTGATCACCAACAGTGTTAACCCCTTCCCTGCCAGTGTCATTATTACAGTAACAGGGCATATTTATAGCACTGATTACTGTAGCAATGTCACTAGTCCCCCCAAAAGTGTCAAAAATGTCAGTTAGGGGTCTGATCTGTCCGCCGCAATGTCACAGTCTCGCAAAAAATCACAGATCATCGCCATAAATAGTTAAAAACAAAAACAATAAAAATGACATAAATCTTTCCCGTAGTTAGTAAATGCGTTAATTTTTGCGCAAACCAATCAAAATACGCTTATTGCGATTTTTTTTTTTACCAAAAATATGTAGCAGAAAACAAATTGGCCTAAAATGTTAAAAAATTTTGATTTTTACATTTTATTTTTGGGAATGTTATATATCAGAATGTGAAAAATATATATATATATATTTTTCCAAACGTGTCGCTCTTTTTTTCAAAAATTAAAAATCGCACAGGTGATCAAATACCTCCAAAAGAAAGCTCTATTTGTGGGGAAAAAGTGGACACAATTTGGGTACAGCATCGCACGACCGCGCAATTGTCCAATAAAGTAACCCAGTGCCGAATCGCAAAATACGGCCTGGTAAGGAAGGGGGTAAAATCTTCCGGTCTCAAAGTGGATAAAAATACGCTCATTGAGAATTTTTTTGTCAAAGACATGTAGCTAAATACATTTTGGCCTAAATATATGACAACAAAATTTAATATATTGGATATTTTTTAGCAGTGAAAGTAGAAAATGTCAATTTTTCGCAAAATTTTCGCTATTTATTAATATCGCAAAAAAAAAAAAAAAGCGCAGAGGTGATAAAATACCACCAAAAGAAAGCTCTGTTTGTGAGAAAAAAGGACGTCAATTTTGTTTGGGTGCAGCATTTCATGACCGCGCAATTGTCAGTTAAAGTCACGCAGTACCAAGTTGAAAAAAGTGGCCTGGTCATTGAGCAGCAAAATCTTACGGGGCTAAAGTGGTTAAGGCAGACCTTGCAGCTAAAATGCAAGGTCTGCTTTTTAAGTGCCCTCGCAAAATACAGTGTTACAAAAAAACGATGGGGAGGGGGGGTTAGATAATTATTATTATATAGGATTTATATAGCGCCGACAGTTTACAACTTGAGGGTAGACAGTACAAATACAATACACTTTAATACAGTAGGAATCAGAGGGCCTTGCCTGTTAGAGCTTACAATCTAAGAGATAATATAATTGCCCCCTTTCCTGGCTTCCACCCATGGTGACTAGGTGATGGTGACATCTTCCTTCTTCCAGTGAGACCTGTGAAATGCATTCTAAATGTCGCTTAGAAAACATTTCCAACACTGTGCTGCAGTGCCTTCTTGGGAGATTTTGAGTGCTCAACATTCCCTGGGACCTCGTTGTTAAGAAGATGACATCATGTCCTGCATCACAGAAGCTGGAGGAGAAATAAACTATATTGTCCTCCAACCCCAGTTGTTTTTCTTTCTTTCAGTAAGGGAAAAGGGAGGGGGCAAAGTGCTTTAACCCTTTGTCTACCCAGGTATATTCATAAACATCCTGGTATTCAAGGGGTTAAAGCATTAAAGCAAGTACAGTATGGATTTTTAGAGACAGCTATGGACTTTCAGGTAAAAGAGATCTGGGGCTGTAAAGAGGTTCTTGGGCTCTCGTGGGAGGAGCCTGCTCGGAGTACGTCGATTCCTGGAGGTATACAGAGAGCGGTTTGTGGCGCTTGAAGCCTGCACTGCTTTAACTTCTTCCCATCCGCGCTACAGCCTATGTACGGCTGCAGCGCGGACTCACATTTTCGGGAGGCCGTCTTTATACCCGCGAGCGCGCATCGGGGAAAATCTGTGTCGGCCGTGTCCCTCGGACACAGCCGATCACAGATCGTGGTGAATGGCCAATCACAGCGGCCATTCACCATGTGTTCGGACCGTCCAATGAGAGATGATCTCATATGTATACATATGAGATCATCTCTCATCGCCAGCGCTCCTTCCTCACACAGAGACTGCAGTGTGAGGAAGGAGGGAGAGCTGCCCAGCGCCGGGGACACAGAAGAATGTAATCAGGGCACCGATCACCAGTGCCCTGATTACTAGAGGTAAAAAACATACACTCAGTGCCCGCCATCAGTGCCCCCCATCAGTGCCCACAATCAGTGCCCATAGTGCTGCCAGTCAGTGCCCATCAGTGCCTGCTCATCTAGGCACTGATGAGCACTGACTGGCAGCACTATGGGCACTGAGTGTGGGCACTGATGGTGCTGCCCATCAGTGCTCATCAGTGCCGCCCATCAGTGCTCATCAGTGCCACCCGTCAATGTCCATTAGTGCCATCCGCCAGTGCCCATCAGTGCCATCCGCCAGTGCCCATCAGTGCCGCCCGTCAGTGCCGCCTCTCAGTGCCCAGCAGTGCCACCTCTCAGTGCCACCTCTCAGTGCCCAGCAGTGCCACCTCTCAGTGCCCATCAGTGCCGCCTATCAGTGCTCATCAGTGCCGCCTAACAGTGCTCATCAGTGCCGCCTATCAGTGCCGCCTATCAGTGCTCATCAGTGCGGCATATTAGTACCTCCTCATCAGTGCCCATAAGTGCCACCTCATTAGTGCCCATAAGTGCCACCTCATCAGTGCCCATCAGTGCAGCCTATCAGTGCCCATCAGTGCCGCCTCATCAGCGCACATCAGTGAAGGAGAAAATTTTATTTATTTTCAAAATTTACTCGCAGAAAATAAGAAAAACTTTTTTTTTTTTCAAACTTTTCTGTCTTTTTTCTTTTTTTTTGTAAAAAATAAAAAACCCAGAGACGATTAAATACCACCAAAAGAAAGCTCTATTTGTGTGAAAAAAAATGATAAAAAATTTCATATGGGTACAGTGTAGCATGACCGCGCAATTGTCATTCAAATTGTGAGAGCGCTGAAAGCTGAAAATTGGCCTGGATGGGAAGGGGGTTTAAGTGCACAGTAGGCAAGTGGCTAAGAGCATCCCAATGTAAGTGTAATGGTATCTGTTTAAGAGGAAATAAATAGCTTTTTGCAAAACAGAGAGCATTAGATCTTCTCTTCTTTATACACACCGGGTTCCTGGTCTATACGGAGTGATAGCTGGAGGCGGTGAAGGAAGGGACATCAGGCTGTTATCCTTACATCCCAAAGCGTGTTTGACTCTCATGAGTCTAGTCCTAAGGTGAGCTGCTTATCTTGCACTAGCCACTGGGAGCACTGGAGTGAAGCATGCAGCACTTTATTTTGCGATCACAGATGAAGATTGTTTTTTGATTTAATCTTTATGATTCACTATTAATTGGGACTATTAATATCACTAGCAATCACTATTATTAGAGTTGATTTATTAACATTGAGTTGTTATCTTATTTATGTTATTTAGACACATTTATTGATATCTTTTCACTTGG
The DNA here is from genome assembly GCF_965119305.1 of Pelophylax lessonae. NCBI lineage: Eukaryota > Metazoa > Chordata > Amphibia > Anura > Ranidae > Pelophylax > Pelophylax lessonae. The sequence continues at coordinate 333,444,052 of NC_138770.1, forward strand.
CGCAGCAATATTGTTTATTGATTAGTCACTGGTGTTTTGTGTTTAGCACTGATTGTTTGCAGCCTTGTGTGCACTATTTTGTATGGTTTTTGAATTATTTGAATTTTATGGTTTCCGCTGATTATTACTATTTTATATTTTAGTATACTATGTTTAGACTAAAATTCATTTTAGTGTATGTTCTCCAGAAAATATGCATTTGATAAATAACTGCATACATTGCAATTGCCACTATTTTATTCTCCAGGACCTTCTCTTTCAGGAAATATTAAATTGCTTGGGAGTTTAGGTAGATTTTTAGCAAACAAATCAAATTTTAACATGTGCATGAAAAATTCGGAAAAATTCCACAGAAAAGAAGCAGTTAAAAAAAACTCAATCCTAGAAGGATTGAAACATCTGCTTGTCATTTTTCCTTATTATGCTTTCAGGGAAATATGGAGAAAAGAAGGACAGGGATGTAGTGTGGCTTCTTCAGAACAATAGTTCTTAATCCAGGGACAGATGAATTGTGTTCCAACATCTGTACGAAAGGACCAGGGAAAGCAGACTTAGGACCCTTGCACACAGCCGTTCATCAGACATACTATGGTACTGAATCAAAAAATACACTTGCTGTTGTGGTGCCTGGGAACTTCAGCTTCAGTGTATTTTTGCCCCTTTGAGATGCATTACAGGAAACACTGGAATTGATTTACTAGAAACTGCAAAATCTTGAGTAGCTGTGCATGGTAGCCAATCAACTTCTATCTAACTTCAGCTTATTCAATTAAGCTTTGACATAAAATACCTGGAAGCTGGAGCTCCACTAGATTTTGTACTCTCCAGTTTTTGTAAATCAACCCCTGTGCTTGGCTTTACCTGTGGGTGTATTTTTCAAAATTTAAAATGTGACATTTTTAAAAAATACACCTACAATATTGTTCGTGTAAATGAAAGTGCTGATGGTTATGCGCATATAGCCGCTCATGGCTAATGGATGGCTGTGCGCAAAAGGCCTGGTTTTCTAGGATCTATTTGATAAACTCTTTGTTAAAAGGAAAGCATGTTTATTTTTATAGCATTTTCTATTGTGGTGTGTTTGCCTCTTCCCTGTTTGTGTTGTGTCCTAGTTTTTAGTTTAAAAAGCGTGAACAGGAGGCGCATGCGCGGAGGCTTCCGGAATGGCAGCTTAGCTCCGGAGCTCTGTCTCACACCGGCCACATCACCGCCCGCCCAGCCACTGCTCGCACTTCGCCGCTGACCTACCGGACCCCACGGACTGCCGAACCTCCGGTGACTCTCCTGGACCCTCTTATGCCCGGCTCCCAGGCCCGCAGGGACCTCTCCTCACAACTCGGGGCTGCGGCCTACCACACTGCCGTTCCCAAGATGGAGAACGTGCTCTCCTCCGGCACGGACCCTGGGAGAGAGAAGGACATCTTGGATGCCCCGGATCCAAGAACGTCACAGAGGTCAGCATATCTCGACCCAGAGACTCCCCCACACGGCCCCACTATCCTCTCCCCTGCCTATACAGTCTTCCCTCCTGGAACGCACACTGGACAATTTACTACAGTCCCCGGATGGGGCCTACTCCGTTAAGGAAGCTACCTATTTAGCTAAATCCTCGGTACTAAACGTAACGGTCCCCGCCCCTGTTTATGAGACTGTAAAAGCCAATTTCCCCTTTAACTGGTGCACCTCATCCTTCCCCTATTTGGGGATCCAGTTTACCCCACTTTTTCCTCCCTTTATATTGCCAATTATCCACCCCAGTTTCGCAAACTGAAAGCAGATTTGAGCGCTTGGAACCCACACAACCTTTCCTGGCTAGGCAGGATCAACTCGGTTAAAATGACGCTCCTACCTCGCTTATTATATTTTTTCAGGTCACTCCCCATATCTGTCCCCAAATCTCACCTTCAGTCACTGCAATCTCATATTGTTAAATTAATCTGGGGTAAGAAGGGATATCGCTGCCCCACAAAAACCCTACTCCGCTCACGGACAATGGGGGAGTATGGTGCTGCCTGACTTCTGGAGGTATTACAAAGCTGCCCAGTTGTCCCAATTCTCCACTATCTACCTCCGAGGCCCTAAACCGGACTGGGTGTCGATGGAACGCCGGGCGGTACGTAACCACACATTGGACTACATAGCTTGGTGTGCCTCCAACCTGCCATCCTTGCGCCCTCCCTTTCACACTCTATCACGCTATGTAGGAACCTCCATCGGAACCCCTCCATTGCCTCACCACTACGTCCCTTAACGCACATTTTCCATCACCCCCAATTTCCACCTGGACACGACATCGCAGCCTTTAAATGTTGGACAGACAAGGGACTATATCGCATTGGCCACTTCATGTCCTCCACTGGCCCTTTATCACTGACTCACTGCACAACCAAACTAAAGATGCCCCCAATGGAACAGTTCCGTTTTACCCAACTCACACATTTTCTACACACACTTTGGGCCCTAAACCCTGAACGCCATTTATTGACCTCTTACAAGAGGTGGTGCTCGGAAGCGGAAGATATGAGAGGCGGTATCTCCCTTATATATGCGGCCCTCACGCAGACCAGAGACAAACCTACTTATGCTCTTAGATGGGAACGAGACCTGGACGTGGAGCTCCCGCTGGAAGACTGGCATAGAATTTTTCACAGGTCCTTCAAAGGGATGAAGAACGTCACCCTCATAGAGGCTAATGTCAAAATCCTGACACAATGGTATTTGGTGCCAGCCAGATTGGCGACTATGTACCCGGCTCCTCCTCACTATGTTTCCGGGGATGCCACCACCAGGGCACCTTTTTACATACCTGGTGGTCGTGCCCTAGGATACATTCCTTTTGGAACAAAGTGATTCACCTCATCAGACTGGTCACTAATCTTCCGATTGAGCAAACTCCTCAGGGGGCATTTCTGCATGTTTTCTCTCTTAAGGTTCCCAAGCACTCACTCTCCTTAATTTTCTTTATTCTACTGGGCGCTAATCTTACCCTGGCAAGAGCCTGGAAAAGGCCCTCAATTTCCTATCAGGCAGCTACTAAGAAAATCTCCTGGATTATGGCCCAAGAAAAGATGGTTGCGATCCTAAAAGATTGTGTACACAAATTTGAGAGTGTTTGGGAACCATGGGCTCAACATTTTAATGTTACACTGTAGCAAAGTTGTTTTCTCTCTTCCCCTGCTCACTTCTGGACTCCCCTGGTGACCACTTCCTTTTACTACCTCATCTCCTAAACTAGTCCTGCTTCACTCGCACCCCTTCCCCCCCCGTTGTGTCTTCATTCTGTGTTGTCTTAGCCACTCACCGGTGGCTCCATAGTTGGGTTGGCCTGTCGCTGTAACCCCCTCCCATCTGCACACGCATGCTATACCCCCAGGGGCGGACCTTGTGGGTCACACCAGCCACTTCTGCAGAAAGGTGGGGCACCCAGGTGTCGGTCTGGGAATCCCCCTCAGCTGGACCCGGGTGGGTGTCTCCAAATGTTTCGCAACCCTTTTGGTGCTCAGGGACCTCGACCTGGTTATGAGTAGGGATGATCGAATGGTTCGGGTCCACCATCGGTTCGGCCCGAACATTGGGTGTTCGAGGTTCGGCCGAATTTAGAACTTTTTGCCCAAAAAGTTTGGAATTCGGCAACCAGAACCGCCCAAAATGCAATGCTTCAGGAAATGGGCTTTAAAAGCCCGTGATTGGACCAGAACCATTAGCAAAAGCCAATTGAGGGGCAGGAGAATGCTAGGAATGTGATTGGAGTGACTAGGGGGTCCCTAGACCAATCATTAGTGAATACGCCCCCCAGAATATAAGATCGCCCCCGCCATATTCCTAGCATTGTTATACTGGACATGGAAGAGAGTGGAAGCAGTTCTGTTAATTTTACTTTAAAAGTGTCATTTAGCTATTTTTAGTGTGAGGAAAGGGATATCTAGTGTAGTTAGAGTGCTCCTTTACACTTAAGTTAGCATCAAAAATTTAGTTTCTGTAGGGAAAATATTAAGTATAAGGGGACCGTAGTGTAGTGTAGGGTTAACTGGCAGTGACTGCTATGGAAGGGTGACAAAACCCTTCCATAGCAGGGTGACCGCTATAGAGAAATGATCATTTCTCTGAATTGCTTCGGCACAGGCATATGGCTTCTCACCAGCCAAGCATTTTTTATGCTGCAGGGGCTGCCACTGCCAGTGCTTTTTTGAGGTCATGTTTGATGTCAGACATGACATCTGAACATGTGTATAGGGGGTATATATAGACATATATGTCTGTATATATACCCCTAGACATATATAGGTGTGATAGTAGCAGAAATAAATGCTTGCGCTAATGAAATCATTTACAGTAATATATTTCTGCTACTATCACACCTATATATGTCTAGGGGTATATATTCAGACATATATGTGTATATATACCCCCTATACACATGTTCAGATGTTTTGCCTGCCTCAAAAGAACCCAAAAAAACCCCCCAAAAAATGCCAAAAAAAAGCTAGCGTCAAAAAAAAAAAAAAAAAATGCCCAGGTGTGTTTTTGCTGGCATTTTTGGGGGGGTTTTGGAGGCAGGCAAAACATCTGAACTTGTGTATAGTGGTGTATATACACACATCCATATATTTATATACACACCTAGACATATATAGGTGTGATAGTAGCAGAAATATATGCTTGCGCTAATTAAATCATTTACAGTAATATATTTCTGCTACTATCACACCTATATATGTCTAGGTGTGTATATAAATATATGTATGTGTGTATATATACCACTATACACAAGTTCAGATGTTTTGTCTGCCTCAAAAGAACCCAAAAAAATGCCAAAAAAACGCTAGCGTCAAAAAAAAAATGCCCAGGTGTGTTTTTGCTGGCATTTTTTGGGGGGTTTTGGAGGCAGGCAAAACAGCTGAACTTGTGCACAGTACCACTATACACAAGTTCAGATGTTTTTCCTGACTGCAAAGAACCCAAAAAAATGCCTGCTTTGAAACCGGCAAGGTGTGAAAACCGAGAAGAGAAGCTAACCCCCTGAGCTGAAAGTTTTCTAATACATACAATCCTTTTTTTTTTCTGGTTCTGGACATGCTACAGAGCTGAAACTTCACAGGTACACCTTTTAGACCACCAGACACAAAATCACACAAAAAAGTTTATTGAAAAAATTAAAAAAAAAAAAAAGAGATTTTTTGATTTTTACTTTGGATTTCAGATCTGGGGGGTCTAAAAAGTGTACATGTGAAGTTTCAGTTCTGTAGCATGTCCAGAACCATAAAAAAAAGATCGTTTGTATTAGAAAACTTTCAGACAGGGGGTTGGCTTCGCTGCTGTAACACCTTGCCGGTTTCAAAGCAGGCATTTTTTTGGGTTCTTTGCAGTCAGGAAAAACATCTGAACTTGTGTATAGTGATACTGTGCACAAGTTCTGATGTTTTGCCTGCCTCCAAAAACCCCCAAAAAATGCCAGCAAAAACACACCTGGGCATTTTTTTTTGACGCTAGCGTTTTTTTTTTGGCATTTTTTGGGGTTCTTTTGAGGCAGGCAAAACATCTGAACTTGTGTATAGTGGTATATATACACACATACGTATATTTATATACACACCTAGACATATATAGGTGTGATAGTAGCAGAAATATATTACTGTAAATGATTTCATTAACGCAAGCATATATTTCTGCTACTATCACACCTACAGTGGGTACGGAAAGTATTCAGACCCCCTTAAATTTTTCACTCTTTGTTATATTGCAGCCATTTGCTAAAATCATTTAGGTTCATTCTTCTTCCTCATGAATGTACACATAGCACCCCATACTGAAAGAAAAACACAGAATTGTTGACATTGTTGCAGATTTATTAAAAAAGAAAAACTGAAATATCACATGGTCCTAAGTATTCAGACCCTTTGCTCAGTATTTAGTAGAAGCCCCCTTTTGATCTAATACAGCCAGGAGTCTTTTTGGGAAAGATGCAACAAGTCTTTCACACCTGGATTTGGGGATCCTCTGCCATTCCTCCTTGCAGATCCTCTCCAGTTCTGTCAGGTTGGATGGTAAACGTTGGTGGACAGCCATTTTTAGGTCTCTCCAGAGATGCTCAATTGGGTTTAAGTCAGGGCTGTGGCTGGGCCATTCAAGAACAGTCATGGAGTGTTGTGAAGCCACTCCTTCATTATTTTAGCTGTGTGCTTAGGGTCATTGTCTTGTTGGAAGGTAAACCTTCGGCCCAATCTGAGGTCCAGAGCACTCTGGAGAAGGTTTTTGTCCAGGATATCCCTGTACTTGGCCGCATTCATCTTTCCCTCGATTGCAACCAGTTGTCCTGTCCCTGCAGCTGAAAAACACCCCCACAGCATGATGCTGCCACCACCATGCTTCACTTTTGGGACTGTATTGGACAGGTGATGAGCAGTGCCTGGTTTTCTCCACACATACCGCTTAGAATTAAGACCAAAAAGTTCTATTTTGGTCTCATCAGACCAGAGAATCTTATTTCTCACCATCTTGGAGTCCTTCAGGTGTTTTTTAACTCCATGCGGGCTTTCATGTGTCTTACACTGAGTAGAGGCTTCCGTCAGGCCACTCTGCCATAAAGCCCCGACTGGTGGAGGGCTGCAGGGATGGTTGACTTTCTACAACTTTCTCCCATCTCCTGACTGCATCTCTGGAGCACAGCCACAGTGATCTTTGGGTTCTTCTTTACCTCTCTTACCAAGGCTCTTCTCCCCCGATAGCTCAGTTTGGCCGGATGGCCAGCTCTAGGAAGGGTTCTGGTCGTCCCAAACGTCTTCCATTTGAGGATTATGGAGGCCACTGTGCTCTTAGGAACCTTAAGTGCAGCAGAAATCTTTTTGTAACCTTGGCCAGATCTGTGCCTTGCCACAATTCTGTCTCTGAGCTCTTCAGGCAGTTCCTTGACCTCATGATTCTCATTTGCTCTGACATGCATTGTGATCTGGAATGTCTTATATAGACAGGTGTGTGGCTTTCGTAATCAAGTCCAATCAGTATAATCAAACACAGCTGGACTCAAATGAAGGTGTAGAACCATCTCAAGGATAATCAGAAGAAATGGAAAGCACCTGAGTTAAATATATGAGTGTCACAGCAAAGGGTCTGAATACTTAGGACCATGTGATATTTCAGTTTTTCTTTTTTAATAAATCTGCAACAATGTCAACAATTCTGTGTTTTTCTGTCAGTATGGGGTGCTATGTGTACATTCATGAGGAAGAAGAATGAACCTAAATGATTTTAGCAAATGGCTGCAATATAACAAAGAGTGAAAAATTTAAGGGGGTCTGAATACTTTCCGTACCCACTGTATATATGTCTAGGTGTGTATATAAATATATGGATGTGTGTATATACACCACTATACACAAGTTCAGATGTTTTGCCTGCCTCAAAAGAACCCCAAAAAATGCCAAAAAAAATGCTAGCGTCAAAAAAAAAAAAAAATGCCCAGGTGTGTTTTTGCTGGCATTTTTTGGGGGTTTTTGAAGGCAGGCAAAACATCAGAACTTGTGCACAGTACCACTATACACAAGTTCAGATGTTTTTCCTGACTGCAAAGAACCCAAAAAAATGCCTTCTATTAAACCGGCAAGGTGTTACAGCAGCGGAGCCAACCTCCTGTGCTGAAAGTTTTCTAATACAAACAATCTTTTTTTATGGTTCTGGACATGCTACTGAGCTGAAACTTCACATGTACACTTTTTAGACCCCCCAGATACTAAATCCAAAGTAAAAATCAAAAAATCTCTTTTTTTTTTTTAATTTTTCAATAATTGGTTTTTTTATCAAAAATGACAATTTTTAAGAACTTTTTTGTGTGATTTTGTGTCTGGGGGGTCTAAAAGGTGTACCTGTGAAGTTTCAGCTCTGTAGCATGTCCAGAACCAGAAAAAAAGATCATATAGGTGTTAAAGTTAAAGGAGGGTCCCGACCCACATCCCTGTTCTACTGAAAGATTATCTTTTTTTTTTTTCATGGTTCTGGACATGCTACAGAGCTGAAACTTCACATGCACACCTTTTAGACCCCCCAGATACTAAATCCAAAGTAAAAATCTAAAAATCTCTCTTTTTTTTAATTTTTTTAATGATTGGCTTTTTTATCAAAAATGACAATTTTTAAGAACTTTTTTTTGTGTGATTAATAGTTAATGGGGCATGACCCAGAACCCTAGGCACTTTTTAGGGGCATTTATTGGGTTTTAGGGCTTAAAAATTGTGTTTTTTGATTACCGAAGTTCAGGTCCAATTGATTTCAATGGGGTTCTGAAATCCGAACCGAACTTTTGGGAAATTCGGGTGTTCTGGTCGAACCAAACTTTTCAAAAGTTCGATCATCCCTAGTTATGAGATTAGCGCACCTCTAGTTCCCATGGAATTCTTTGAACGAAAAAAAAAAAAAAAAGCATGAACAGGAGAAATGTTTAACTCACATCCAGAAAGAAATAGATCCTGCAGTCACTTGCTGGCTCACTAGCACACCTGTAATTCAATACATTTGCAATACACAAGAATCAATTTCAATTGAAGGAAGTCACAGAGGTTGATTTACTAAAACTATAGAGTACAAACATCTGGTGCAGCTGTGCATGGTAACCAATCAGTTTCTAACTTTAGCTTATTCAATTAAGCTTTGACAAAAAATAAAAATAAAAGCTAATTTGTTTCTGTGCAGAGCTTCACCAGATATTGCACTCTCCAGTTTTAGTAAATCATCCCCTTAGTTTCACGGAATGCACACCAGATGCATTCTCTTTAGAATGCATTAAGGTGTATCCAATACCCAAAACCAAAAAAGGTATATATTGTAGCTTACCAGATCTTAAGGCTCCATTCACACTTGTGAAAGGGTCCATTAGCAATTACATGCAGGAGACTCAGTGGGGGTTCCCAGAGAATAGCTGAGGGTGGAAGCCCCATTGAAAGCAATGACATGAGAGCTGACACTATTAGCTTGCTTTGGGCCTAAATATGGTGGCTGCATTGGGATTTGTTCCTTCATTTTTACCTGGTGATCCTGCAAGTGCCTATTCTCCCTCACTGTACCATATCTATGGAGAAGCAGAATTGTTACCCAAAGACATAAAGGGCTAGAGGAATACAGAACACATCCCCCTTGTCTAATTTCTATTACAAATGGTATATTAAAATGTATTAAAGTGATTGTAAAGTCTCGTTTTTTTTTTTTAATAACAATAATGTTATACTTACCTCCTCTGTGCAGTTGGTTTTGCACAGAGCAGCCTAGATCCTCCTTTTCTCGAGTCCCTCTTCTGTACTCCTAGCCCCTACCTCTTGTTGAGTGCCCCCACAGCAAGCAGCTTGCTGTGGGAGCACCCAAGCCGAGTCACAACTTCCTGTGTCCATTCAGACAAGGAGCCAGCCCCACCTCTCTCTCTCCTGATTGGCTTACTGCCTATGATTGATAGCTGAGGGAGCCAATTGCGCTGCACTGCTGTCTTATCCAATGAGGAGGGGAGTCCAGGACAGATGAGAAACTCCTGCAACATCACTGGATAAAGATGGGCTCAGGTAAGTATTAGACGGGCTAAGGGGGGCTGCTGCATAGAATGCATTAAGATAAAAAAAAAAAACCTTCTGCCCTTACAATCCCTTTATAGTGTATCTATAACCATAACGTGTTTGAAGTTTTTTTATAGAGTGGAGAATGCTTTGAACTCCTATTAGGTTTTACTGCCATCAAAGGCTTTGTTGGAGAGGTTCCTTTACTTCCTCTCTGGTAAAAGAAAGTCCCCTGGGCGGGAAGTGAAGGGAAATCTCCCTACCAGCAACACAAACAGAAGTAAAAATTTTATTTTTTTTTCCAGTTAGGAAAGGAATGCTAGAACATCTGTCAGCATATTATAGGTGAAAACAATATTTTATGAAAAAGAAGCCAAGGTAATTTGTCATGATACCTTGAGAGGAATTTACTAAAACTGGAGCAGACAGAATCAGGAGCAGCTGTGCATGGTAACCAATCAGTGTCTAGCTTTCATTTTCAAGGCTTATATGAACAAGCTAAAGTTAGAAGCTGATTGGTTACTTTGCACTGCTGCTCCAGAATCTTCCTGCTCCAGTTTTAGTAAGTTCCCCCCAATGCATTTTAGAAATATAAAGGCCGATTTTAGAGGAATTTAGCATTAAAGTGGAAATTGTGCTAAATATAAGTCTGCTTACAAATACTACTTCTCCCGACCTCCTACCCATGCTAAATACTGTTTTTAAAAGAGATATGCGTAAATATATTTTCTTGAGTCCATTTCAAAGCAGTCACGTGATGCAGAAGCTGCTGTTATTGTGGAAGTTTTATTAGGACTAGTGTGGACATTTTTCAGGATATGTTTTTTATTTAGCTTGTCATTATGGCTCCTGTTGTCAGTTTGCTTACAATACGCTCTGGCAGTGAAAACCTTCCTTTAGACATGTAGAACCCTTCGCTCTACACAGACATCTTCGCCGGCGAACACTCCATGCGCTATGCGCGGGTCTGTTTGCTGGTGGAGGTCTATGTGTGTTGTGGTGCGGAGTTCAAGGATCAAGCAGCAAGGATATGACCCCCAACGGGGCCCCTGTATAATGTGCAGATTTGTTTGCTCAGCGGGGATATGTTTGCTCTGTGAAGTCAATATTGATATCTATCTGCTTTTATGAAGGGATACACGCTCATACTTTTCAACTGTGCCTGATCAGCATGGCTCTTTTCCTGCAGATAGCTTCACATCTATGGGAACAGCAGTATAATCCTATTAGGCATTGTTCTCTGAGCCCTGCTGAGTGGGATTCACGCTATTAGTAGTGGCGGAGTGCATGCATGAGTTTAATCAGAGCAGCGTTCACGGTTCTACACGCTGGTTTTATTGTGCAGTGTTAGGCGCGAATTCCGTTACATGTGGACTTCATTGGTAACTGCGGTGCATGTATTTCCACGCACCAATGGTGGGAAGCCATGCACGCTGTTCTGCTTGTTCACGATCCTGTACTCCCCCTTTTTATTGTATATTTGAATGTATACAGGTGTGTCATTGGCTGATTCTATGTGAGTAACTTATGTCATGTGACTGTATATTTGGAATGGATTGGCTGATGTTGTAAAGCCATCACTTCCTGCTGTTATCCCTTTGTTGTCCTATAAATAAACTGAGCTCACTGCTTTAGGAAGGACATTCTATCGAGCATCCAATGTGATAACAGCCTGTGTGTCCGTAGTACTAGGTACTGCTGAGCGTGCTCCATTACCTAATACAAAAGAGCTGAGAACTATGCTTTTTAGCACAACGGGATTAATTGCGCTTGACGTATATTGATATCCAAAAGTGCACTTATTAGCACAATGGAGTTATTTGCACATCAAGCGTATACTAAGATCCAATACACTGTACCCCTGCGTCAGGGAACCTTGGCGACTAAGGGACTTCGCTGAATTGCCAAAGCTGCGACATCACCCACTGGCTTTCATTGTCCCTTCATTATTGGTCCCTCTCCCTTGCAGCAGCCATTCACTGACATAGGGGCGCCACTACTTCTGCATCATGTACCAGGATCAAAGTTCATTCAAGAAAATATATTTACACACATCTCCCCTTGCAACAGTCTACAGCATAGGTAGGAGCAGGGGGACTTATATTTAGTCTACTTCCACTTTAAAATATGCTTGCTTGAACAACCCTAGAGCTGCCCTTTGACACAGAAGGAACAGCAGATCAGCAAGGACCTCCACACTAAGCATATCTAGTCCATTTACATTCTTACAAATATAGAATAGTTCACACTTTTTATGATGTGGAAAACTCTCTTACAATTTATAATACATATGTTCTGTATAATGATTCGTTTTTTTTTTTTTTTTTCTTTTTCTTTTTACTATGTTTACATGGTTACGATTCAAGGCTGTTCCAATTCAGTATAATCCCATAACTGTACTAAAATAATACATAAATTTAAAGTCCATGTTTCCACATAACCCATTGTCAGCAGAGTTGAGAGACATGGAAATACAAAATATTCCTGTACTGGAGGGCTCATTCTTCAATGCTGTAGGGGTTTGAATGCTCCGCAGATTATGTTATCTCCATTAGAATAGCCAGGTGAGACTCTTAGCTCAGCTGAAGAAGGAAACTTTGGAGGAAGCAAAGGTCAAATCTCTGTAGTTGATCCCTGCAATAACAATCATCTGGCCAGTAACCATAAAAACAGTAATATTATTTAACACATAGAACATCCAAAATTGCTACTCTAGAGCTAGTATTCAATGAGGTACATTGGGATCACCACTTCTTTTGAAACATGTACTTTTCTAAAAGATAAACTCCTCTTCAAAATAGTATAATTTTACCTCAATAAAATGGCAACTATTTGTGGCTTTTTTATTTTTTAAATTTCTTTTATTTTTTGTTTTTAACTTTTTTTTACACTTTTTTCTTTTTTTGTAACTGTAAGAAAACGTGAAAGTTCCAGGCTAGGGTCTCTCAAAATGAGATAGCCATCTAACATCTTTCGAGACCCTGTGTGAAAGTGTGCACTAGACTGCTGTGCTTTACCCTATACTAATACTCCACTAGTGTGTGGTAGCAACGGAAACATTAACCGATGCAGAGACCAGGTTAGCCAGGACAAGAGGGACAAAAAAAGCATGTGTCTCGCCTATATCTGCCTTTTCTACAGACACGAAATCTTCTTTGGAGTGCTCTTTGGGTAGAGGTACCAGGGAGGACATCCGGAAAATGCCTCTCATGCATCTGGATTGTGAATTTGGGCCACAGCACATTCTGGATACAGAAGGGCTGTGATGATCTCTTCTTGGAATTTTAGGAAGGATCCACTTCTTCCTGATGCTTTGTATAACACATAAGCATTCAGCACAGCCAATTGAAATAAGTATACAGACACTTTTTTGTACCAGCGTCTGACCTTACAGGCAATTAGGTACAGCGTCATCATCTGGTCGTTTAAGTCCACCGCTCCCATGTTAAGGTTGTATTCGTGGACACAGAGGGGCTTCTCAACAACATCAGTCGCCTATGTAGTTTGGACAGTCGTATCTGCGCGAATGGAAGACAGAACAAAAACATTTAGTGTGTCCCTCCACTTCACTGCAAGAAATTTATTACACTTCAAGCAGGCATACACAAGTAGAAAGTGTGGCGAGTATACAAATAAAAATACTGACCAGCATCACACATTTTTGCATTTTTTTCTTTACTGATAAATTTGTAGCGTATGTTTATGGGTGACACGGGAGCCCCCCTATCAGAACACAATAGCTTAGTGGTAGAGATCCCTGCATCACACATATTTTGTATTGAACAACCCGCTGGTTGAGCAAAGAAAAAAAATAAATGTGTATACCCTGCTTTGACCTTTCAGGTCCCAGATTTATGCCCCTCTTTCACCAACAACCCTCTCCAGACAGGAGGGGAGAATAGAAAAAAAAAACTTCAGCACAATCACTTCCCCAGACAAAAGACAGAGGAAAAAGACTTTTTGGTTGGCCTGGAAGATTTAAATATTGATAACTCCACAAGGTTGTTTCTTATACTATCTGCTGCAAATTACTCTCCTGCAACAGTCATAAGCAAATCATATCATGAGCTTATGGAAAACCCAACAAAAGCAAAACTATAACCATTCAGAACTCAGACTGTTTTCAGCCTAGCAGCAACATTAAATGTACACTCGGAACACTCCTGCTTAGACCAAGGTCCCTACATACAGTATCTCACAAAATTGAGTACACCCCTCACATTTTTGTAAATATTTTATTATATCTTTTCATGTGACAACACTGAAGAGTAGTGAGTGTACAGCTTGTATAACAGTGTAAATTTGCTGTCCCCTCAAAATAACTCAACACACAGCCATTAATGTCTAAACCGCTGGCAACCGCTCTTCAACTCCTCCATGACGACATCAAGGAGTTGGTGGATGTTAGAGACCTTGCGCTCCTCCACCTTATTGTAGCGGACCCCCAGAACCCCCTAGGGCCTAGTGATGACCTTCAGAGGCAGAGAGGGGCTACATACCTCCTGTGGGTGTGGATTGTCAGGCATGGTGGGTAGTGATGCAGGTAAAATAAATGCTGGGCGCCAGTCACTTTTATGCTGAAGTAAAAGAATAGTTTATTTCTTCTCAACAGGACAAGAATAAACGGGGGAAAGAGGGGTAGGGTCCAGGACACCCTTAAAGAACAGTCTATTAGGCAGACTCCCATTGCAAAAGACAGGTATTCAGACAGCAGTACAGGATAGCAGACCTTGAGAATCATTAGGTATCCATTAGGTATCCATGAGCTTCAGATTGATCTGGGAGACATCTTCTCTCCACTAGACACAATCCCTTTCTGTGGTCTGTACTGTCTGGACAGCTGTCCTCCATAAGAAACAAGCAGGTTACTCACACAGGTTACTGGATGTCTGTGGATGACCCATGTGGGTCGCTGGCTCTCCTCAGCAGAATCCCAGGTATCTGACCAGGCCTCAGGCTTCAGGCCTAGTCAGCAGCAAACAGCAGCACATACCCTCCCCCAAGGGGGTCCGGGCGGGAAGAGACCGATTATTGGACCTCCCCCCTCTTAAATAAGATCTCCCACAATGCCGTAGTGACACTGTAATTGGCTGAGAGACACATGGACATTAACAGTTTGTTTAACTGTAATTCTCAAACTAGTGTCAGAGGCAACAGTGCCACCTACTGACGGAAGGGAGAACCGCAGTCAAACCAGATTAAGAGAGGAAGCTCAATGACCACAGAATAATTACAGCCAAGCTAGTTAAGGCTCAGCAAACTAAATTTAACAGCAACCTTGCATTAAGACAAGGGTGCTACATTATGTTTGAGGATGCCCCACAGATGCTCAATAGCTTTTAGGTCTAGAGACATGCTTGGCCAGTCCATTATCTTTACCCTCAGCTTCTTTAGCAAGGAAGCAGTCGTCTTGGAGGTGTGTCATGCTGGAATACTGCCCTGCAGCCCAGTCTCTGAGGGGAGGGGATCATGCTCCACTTCAGTATGTCACAGTACATGTTAGCATTCATGGTTCCCTCAATGAACTGTAGCTCCCCAGTGCTGGAAGCACTCATGCAGCCCCAGACCATGACACTCCCACCACCATGCGTGACTGTAGGCAAGACACACTTGTCTTTGTACTCCTCACCTGGTTTCTGCTACACACGCTTGACACCATCTGAACCAAATAAGTTTATCTTGGTCTCCTTAGACCATAGGACATGGCTCCACTAATCCATGTCCTTAGTGTGCTTGTCTTCAGCAAACTGTTTTTGGGCTTTCTTGTGCATAACCTTTAGAAGAGGTGTCCTTCCTGGACAACAGCCATGCAGACCAATTTGATGTAGTGTGCGACGTATGGTCTGAGCACTGACAGGCTGAACCCCACCCCTTCAACCTCTGCAGCAATGCTGGCAGCACTTATAAGTCTATTTCCCCAAAGACAGATCCAGCACACCAAGGATCTTGCACAGCAGTCCAAGGAAACTTTTTATTGCAAATGGATCACATTAAGATAGGTGCAATGTTTGGGAGTCAGGCAGGACCCCTTCGTCAGGCCTGTGTATTTCCCAAAGACAACCTCTGGATATGACGCTGAGCACATGCACTCAACTTCTTTGGTCGACCACGGCAATGCCTCTTCTAATTGGAACCTGTCCTGGTAAACTGCTGTATGGTCTTGGCCACCGCGCTGCAGCTCAGTTTCAGGGTCTTGGTCTTGGCAAACTTCTTATAGCCTAGGCCATCTTTATGTAGAGCAACAATTCTTTTTTTCAGATCCTCAGAGAGTTCTTTGCCATGAGGTCCCATGTTGAACTTCCAGTGACCAGTATGAGAATGAGAGCGATAACACCAAATTTAACACACCTGCTCCCCATTTACACCTGAGACCTTGTAACACTAACAAGTCACATGACATCGAGAAGTGAAAATGGCTAATTATGCCCAATTTGGACTTTGTCACTTGAGGGTGTACTCACTTTTGTTGCCAGTGGTTTAGACATTAAGGGTGTGTTGAGTTATTTTGAGGGGACATGAAAAGATATAATAAAATATTTACAAAAATGTGAGGGATGAACTCATTTTTGTGAGATACTGTATGTCAATCTAGCTTTTGCCACTTAAAGGAGTTGTAAAGGCAGGACAGTTTTTATCTTAATGCATTCTAATACTTACCAGAGCCCCATCTCTGTCCAGCGATGTCCACGAGTCCCTCAGTCGTCCAACACTCTCCCTCCTGATTGGCTAAAACACAGCCGTGATGCCATTTGCTCCCGCGGCTGTCAATCAAAGTCAGTTAGCCAATCAGGAGAAAAAAGGGGGTGAGGGCTGAACGGCAGCTCCATGTCTGAATGGACACAAGCAGCTTACTGTGGGGGCACTGGACAGAAGAGAGGGGCCAGGAGCAGCAACGAGAGACCCAAGAAGAGGAGGATCCAGGCTGCCCTGCGCAAAACCAACTACACAAAGGGGATAAGTATAACATGTTTGCTATTTAAAAAATAAAACAAGACTTTACAATCACTTTAAGGACCAGGCCTATTTCTGACATTTGTTGTTTACAAGTTAAAATCAGTATTTTTCGCTAGAAAATTACTTAGAACCCCAAACATTATGTAATTTTTAGCAGAGACCCTAGAGAATAAAATGGAAATCGTTGCAATACTCTATGTCACACAATATTTGCGCAGTGGTCTTACAAATTTTTTTGAAAAAATATAATTTTTAATTTAAAAATAAAAAAAGAGTAAAGTTAGTCCGATTTTTTTCTATAATAATAAAGATAATGTTACGCTGAATAAATTGATACCTAACATGTCATTCTTTTAAAATTGCGCACGCTCAAGCAATGGCGACTAATTTTGGTACATAAAAATCTCCATAGGTGACCTTGTAAAACTTTCTACAGGTTACCAGTTTAGAGTTTTAGAGGGGGTCTAGAGCTAGAATTATTTCTCTCACTCTATCAATCATGGCGATACCTCACATGTGTGGTTTGAACACCATTTACATATGTGGGCACGACTTGCATATGCGTTTGCTTCTGCATTCAAGCTCAGAGGGACGGGGCGGAAGTGACGTTTGACGTTGCTCTGGTCCTCCAAAGCCATAGAGTCAAGTGGGGGCCATCTTGCCATTGTTTTCCTTGCTACCGATGGCTCTGGTAAGCGGGAAACACGACCGGGAAGGGGCGAAAAGGAGCGGGAAGGGGCGGGAGGGGGGTGGGCACCTCTCCCGCCTCCCATAAAAGTGATCCCGTGGCAAATCCGCTGCTGGGACCACTTTTATGTTAAAGTGGACCGCCCGCCATGTAAAAAAATGTCAAGGCTATGGCAGCTATCTGCTGCCATAACCCCCGGTATTTAACATCAAAGTAGTGATGTAAATACATGGTGGGCGGTCCAGAAGTGGTTAAAGCCTAACTCCACTTTTGTTGAGAAAAAAACATTCCCCTCTGGATGATCTATGTACGTTAGAATGTTTTTAACAAACGTTGTTGCAGATTCCTACCTTTTGTTATTCTGAAGAAATCCCTGTTTGTTTCTCTGTGCTGAGTGGGTCTAATGGGAGTGGTTTCATAATTATCTATCAGCTCTGGCAGCTGCAGGGCTCTAATGAGGAAATCTGCTTTGCTTGCATCCCTTTAGGCATGTTACTAATGACATTTTTGTTACAGGGGATGCCTGAAATCTGACTTGTATCTTAGTGCAGACGTCTGGGAAAATTGGTGAGCCAATCATACAAGCAGGAAATGATGTTTCTGGGGTGTGGTCAGTACACATTCTGTGTACAGAACAGCTCCAGGTAACCATATTGCATTGCATTTTCAGAAAATTACAACAGCTGTAGATTGAAAAGGAAAGGTAGTTTTTAATAACATTCAATTACAATATGATTTGTGTCGCAATTGTATACGCTATATTGTTTTTTTCTTTATATGCTATTTGTTTTCCCCACGAAAGTGGAGTTACCCTTTAAATGTGTGCAGTTTACTAGGGTAGCAGCTTAACAATAATACTAGAAAAGAACATATCAGCAACTGACTGCTGGGATAAAAGTACTGAAAGTGCAAAAAAAGCACAGAGGTTGGTATTAAAGAGACTCATATGATTTTGATCCTAAAGCAATATAGATACAAGTCCATATTTAAACAAAAAGTATAAAATACATAATAAGCAGTAGCTGTGGATGCAATATTATAGTTTGGGATTTCAATGAATAATTGGCAAAGTACTGTAGGTCTTTACTTATGTATCTTCAATGATAATAACCCATGCAAAGTAAACCTTTCTTCTGACAAATTTAAAAGGCATTCATCACACCAGTCTGAAAACTGCTGAAGTGCTTACACTGCAATAATTTGAAGCTATCATGACAGACATACTGTCTAAAGCAATTTCAGTAATTTAAAGAAGATGATCTGACACTATTTCAGCCAGATTACAAAAGAAAACTGCATGTGTTTCCAATACTCACAGGATATGTGGAAATTATATATTTTGTCCATAAGAGGTCTGAATAGGGGCCAGAACGCAGTGGTTCGAAATGATCAAACTCAGTAAACAGAATGTCTACAAGGGCTTGATTTGGTCCAAAAAGAAGCAAAGTGTTCTTATTATGTTTTTACCATTTTGACTATAAATCAAATTTTACCTAAATGTAATCCCAAATTGTATATGGAAAAAAAAAAGAGCTGGATTGCACTGAGGCAAATCTCAGAAAACATGTAAAGGTTAGCCAGAAGATTCTGCGCTGTATAACAATTTTCCACCATGTATAAAAATAGAGCATAACGGCCACACACCTTAACAATATGTGTATCTATAGAAACCTAACTATGGGAAAGTACACCAGGCTCCCTGAACAATATTTTCCACATCCTGTAAGACCAGGCTTGATTATTTTTTCAATATGGATAGCCTTATTAGAATTAAATGTATACAGTATTTCATTGTTTTAAATTTTAGCTTATTTCTATTTGCATAAGGTTCCATTAATTTTATTCAGGTAAAGTATAATGTAAAAAATACGTGTATTTAAGAAAGAGCATTCTTTATTCTGTGCACAGCTGTATTATCCTAATTTTTATTAGAATTTGGTTGTGGTAAACAGTCTAGATGAAAAAAGGTAAAACATTCACAATATCATTTAATATTTAATGTGTGTTTAATGTGTAGGCAGGTTGAACTGTGTTTGGTTATAGCGAGTTGGAGGCTGGCCCAGGCGGGGTAAAAGGGTTAATTGTTGCAAGCTCAGTTCCTGGGCTTTTGGTCCTAGCCAGCCCACCTGTGCTATAAAAAGGGGGAAGGCTGAGGTTCGGGATTTCTCTAGGACCCACAAATCAAATTGGTTGGCACTTTTCAGGGGATCGTGACTGTTGCGTCCTGCATTTCGCTGAAGGCACTGGGATCCTCAGAGACATCCAAGCCAGGGACAATGCCATAATGGACTCTCGCCTCACATGGGTATGCCTGGTTTACCACACTACAATTTTTCTTTTTTTTTTTTTTTTTCCAACAAGTTTATTGAAGAGTAATGAGGTTAACAACATGTAATTATACTTTTCACATTGTATGAAGAAAAAAACAATCAAATCTGATCAATCAATACCGCTATAAACGAATAGGTATCAGTTTACATTAGGCAAAAGACATAATCAGATGTCAAGGAAAACGTATGTTGTAACACATGTTAATACAGGAATGATAAAACTGAGGTGATTCGCCCTTTAGAGTGAGAAGTTTTATGTTGAAACAACATAACCCATGAAATATGGCTGTTAAGGGCTAACATCTATTTCCGCTTAATAAGGCTAAAATAACAGAGTAAGAGGTAGAATATCAGAGGAAGTGGGGGAGCGGACCCTCTGACCAGCATTGGGTCCGCTGGGATGGGGAAGGAGTAAGCTAGAGAAGTAAGATGGGGAAGAGGGAGAGGGAAGGCAAGGAGAGTGGGCAGAGGGGAGGCGGGTAGGGATCAAATCAACTTATGTGTCTAAGCCACTTTAGGGATCATGGAGAAATAAGTGATAATACGGAGGAGGTGGATTAATTAATTAGTAGAAGAGTTAGTAAGCTGTTCATATTCGGCGGAGTATCGGAAAATGATCCAATCTTTCCAGATTTTAAGATATTTGTTTGGAGAGTCATGAACTGTAGATATGAGCTCCTCCATTTCGGAGATTTTGTTGATCTGGGTGAGCCAAGTATGAAGGGATGGGACTTTTGTGGTACCCCAAAGTCTGGGGATGCAAAGCTTAGCAGCATTTATCATGATCATAGGAAGGGATTTGAAGTACTTAGGTGGAGAGTTGGGGTGAAAGTGCAGTAGAAACTGAGCTGGATGTAATTGTAAGTCTTGGGTGGTTATTTTGAGTATGTAGGATTTGACCGTGTTCCAAAATGGCTGTATCAGGTGACAGGACCACCAAATATGTAGTAAATCTGCATGAGATTGTTTGCACCTCCAACATTCATTTGGGATATCTTTGTTATATTTGTTGAGCAGGAATGGGGTGCGGTACCATTTGGTAAGTATCTTATAATTATTTTCTTGAATGGATACATTTATTGATCCTTTTAAGATGTTACGTTATATTTTTTCCTATTGGGGGTCTGTCAGAGATAAGTCCAAATCAGTGCCCCAATCCTCACACAATTTGCCAAGTTGTATAGGGCAAGAATCCCATAGAAGAGAGTGTATAGCTGATAGCAGGTGTCGCTGAGGTTGTTGAAGTGCACAAATTTGTTCAAATTTGGAAAGAGGTGCCGCTTTAGGATTTTTTTTCAAGTGTGTGGAGACAAAGTAATGGAGTTGTGTGTATTCCCACCAGGTCAATGCGGGACTAAGTATAGCATTTTTGAGATCCTGAAAGTTAGGAAATTTCCCATTTTGTAGGAGGTGGAAAATGCGAATTCCTATATCATTGGGAACCGAGCGCAGGGTGTGTGAGGATTGGCCCGGAGGGAATTGCGAGTTGTCTAGTAAAGGAGTAAGGAGGCTATGTTTCCGGATTAGTTGGTGTTTGGTGTTAGCTGTATGAAAACAACGAATGGTGGGACCTATTAACGGGTGTTTTTTTAGGGAGTCCTGTAAGGAGGAATAAATTAGTCAAGGGGTACTTTGAATGGGAATCTGGGAGAGAGAGTCTTCCAGTTCAACCCAATCCTTTTTGTGCTTCTGTGCGTGCCAATCTGCTATGCGTAAGAGGTGGGATGCCTGGTAGTACAAGTAGATGTCTGGGATTCCCATTCCACCTTTGGATTTGGGTCTTGAGAGTGTCTCAAATTTAATGCGAGGGGCTTTGTGATGCCAGATAAAGGATCTGATGGCCTTTTTTAAAGTGGAGAAGAAGTGTAAGGGTATTTGAATGGGAACCGTTTGTAGTAGGTAGAGGATACGCGGGAGCACATTCATTTTGACAATTGCAGCACGACCGAAAAATGAAAAGTGTACCTTATTCCACTTTTTAAGGTCTTGGAAAATATCCTGTGAAATAGGAAGATAATTCTTTTTGAAAAGGTTATTTAGATCCGTGGGGATTTCGATACCCAAGTATGTGATGGTATCCGTTTTCCATTCGTAGGGGAAGGATAGTTTACACTGCTCAACTATTGGGTCAGGGAGGGATATGTTAAGTGCTTCCGATTTGGATCTATTTATTTTGAAGTTAGAAATGTATTGAAATAATTTCAACTCTTTTTGTAAATTGGGGATTGAGATAAGGGGATTGGAGAGGAACAGCAGAACATCGTCTGCATAGGCAGCAATCTTATATTGGTTAGAGTTGGAGTGTACGCCTGAAATGTTAGGATTTGTTCTAATACTATTGAGAAGGGGCTCAAGTGTGAGTATGAATAGAAGAGGAGACAGGGGGCAGCCCTGACGGGTTCCGTTGCTGATGGAGAAGGCATTCGATAGCGAGCCGTTCACACGTTCCCTTGCTGATGGGCTGTGGTAAAGTGCAAGTATGAGGGACATCAACCTGGGTCCCAGACCGATTGACTGAAGGATCGCTTCCAAGTAGTCCCAGGCAAGTCTATCGAATGCCTTCTCCGCATCAAGAGATAGCAGGAAGCCGGTCTGTGAGGAAGAAGAAAGAATGTGGTGTATATTAAGGGCTTTAAGTGTGTTATCCCTAGCTTCCCTGCCAGGCACAAAGCCAACTTGGTCAGAGTCAATCAGGGATGGAATGAAAGAAAGGAGGCGGTTAGCTAGTATTTTGGCAAATATTTTCAGATCTACGTTGAGCAGTGATATTGGACGGTAGTTTTGAACTCGTGTGGGATCCTTTCCTGCTTTTGGTATAACAGAAATATGTGCTTCCAGGAGTCTGGAGTGGCTGGAATTCGAATTGGAAAGACTGTTGAATGTTTTCAGAAAGGGTACAGCCAAGATATCTGCAAAGGATCTATAATAGGCTAGAGAGAAACCGTCAGGGCCAGGGCTTTTCCCTGGTTTCATTTGCTTCAGAACCAGATTAAATTCTTCACTTGTAAGTGGTCCATCAATATTGGAGGATTGTTGATTGGTAAGTGGTTTGAAGCCGTTTTGAAGTAGGTATTCCCTGATAATTTCAGCTCTAGAACTATCAGTCGCTTGAGGTTTGTGTTCAGGTGGTAGGTTATAGAGAGAGGTGTAGTATTGAGTGAATGCTTGTGCAATTTCAGAGTTAGAGTGACTCTTTTTGCCTGTGGAGTCTGTTATGCAGTGGATGGTGTTCTGAGCTCTTTTTGCCGCCAAGGCCCTGGCCAAGTATTTGCTGCTTTTATTGCTAAATTCGTAGATTAGCTTTTGTGATAGTATGAAGCGCTTCCTGACTTTGATGTCAAAAAACTCTCTGATCTTATTCCTGACCTGATCTAACTCCTCTAAATGTTGAACAGCATGCGATCGTTTATGTGTGAGTTCCAGTTTCTTAGCTTGCGAGAAGAGCTCAGAAATGCTTTTTTGTGCTGCTTTTTTCCTGTGTGCCCCCATTTTGAGTAGCGTACCCCTGATAACGCACTTGTGGGCCTCCCATATAGTGGACGGAACCATGTCACATGTATCGTTTGTTAGGAAATATTCAGATAGTTGAGTTCTAATTATTTCCGCGTTTTTGGGGTGCATAATAATAGACTGGTCTAGTCGCCAGATTTTTTCATGTCTATTAATTTGAGGGATCGCAAGTGTGGCAGAGATAGCACAATGATCTGAGATACACATCGGTTCGATAGTCGCTTTTTTGAGTAGATGGATGTCTTTTTGCGTGATAAAGAGGTAGTCCAACCTCGAATATCTGTTATGTGGAGTGGAGAAGAATGAATAGTCCCTGCCGGACAGGTTTAAAAGGCGCCAAGTGTCGTGCAAGGACAGATCTTGTAGTTGTTTCTTGATCTGTTTTTTTATTGCCTTATACGGCATGGATGAGGTCCCAGTGGAGGTGTCCTCTATGGGATTAATTGCAAGATTGAAGTCTCCTCCGAGGAGGAGACATCCCTCTTGGAAAGAAGTGAGGATTGTGGACATCTCTCTAAAAAAACTAACTTGTGCTGTGTTGGGTGCGTAGATATTAGCCAGAGTCAGTGGAGTGTTCCATAAGGAACCCTTCACGAACACGTACCTGCCGTCTTTGTCAGTCAGGGTGTCCGTGATTTCCAAAGGGATGTGTTTCGCTATCAGAATAGAAGCCCCCTTGGTTTTGGCAAGGCTGTTAGTCACGTGGAACATCGACGGAAACTCTCTGACGTGCCATTTCGGAACACGGTCAGTCTTGAAATGTGTCTCCTGCAAAAATACTATGTCTACTTTAAGAGAGTGGAGGTAGAGGATTAGTTTGGACCTTTTTTTGGGAACATTTAGCCCTTTAGTGTTAAGTGAGATAATTTTAAGATGTTTGAATGCAGGTGTGTGTGATGGAGTATCCATCATGGTGAGCGTCGCAGAGGACAAGGGAAGGGGGTGGAAAAAACAAAGGAAAAAAGGGGAAGGGAAGCGGGTGTTAGGAAACAAGAGAAGAAGAGAGAAAAAAGAGAGCAATTCCCCCTTGAAGTAGGAGGGGGATCACGGACCAACAGCAGATAAAGACCTGCTTTAACTGCTATAAGGATAGAAAGTGTTGGATTTAGTCAGCTCAAGTCTGAGCTGTGTGGGGAGGTGGTAGAAAGCGTGCGGTATCTGGAGGGTACCAAAGATCGACCAAAACGTGGGGAAAACCCATGGTACCCCCACCCGACCACCTGAACAAAAACTTATTAGGTGTTCATTTCTATGAGGTAACATTGAACCTGGGATAAAAGCAATAAGGGAGTAGAAACAACACTATAACTGTAAGGATAAATACCTTTGGCAAGTGTAGACAGCACCAGCATTGTGGAATAGGTTGAGGGAGGAACTGTGTGCACATACCTGTGTCCCGGGAGGAGCACTGGAACATATCACGCAAGAGCAAAAGTTTCTGTTGCGTATGGTCAAAAGATAAGAAATAGGGAATGAAAGGGCAAAAAGTTAAAACTTTGATACCATATTAACATATAACCATAACAAGTTGTGAAATATCGCCATCTAGTGACATCAATCGGAACTAAACCACGATGGGGATCTTAAAGATATCCATGGTAATGGATCCCAAATAAATGCTCCAGTGCTCCTCACCCGAACCAATATTAAACTTAGACTAATAAACAAGAGTATATGATTCTGGGTAATGAACTGAGTAGAACCATAAACCTGACTCGCCCTTCAACCAGGCACTTACAGACCCGTGTGAAACCGTTGCAAAACATTAAGAAGTATAAATCAGCACCTTAGTTCTTGAAAAACAATATGCATAAGCAGAAAAGAGAGTAGGCCCATCTCCCTGGGTCCCTAGAGAGTCCGGGAGTAGCCACTCTCAGGTCCTTGTGAGCCGCTGCGAATTGGTCATTAAAAAAAAAAAAAAGAAAAAGGAAAAAGGCTCGCAAAAACGGGTTCTCTTCAGGTGTCCAATGTGAATTAGAGTCGTGGTTTAAAGTGATGATAATCTGACATCACATTTGTATTCTTGGATACCGATACAGAGTGTTCCTGAAGCAGCAGAGCGTTCCTTTAGTATACATCTTCTCTGACGGTTGATGAAGAAAACAGTGTGGATGTCATATATCGTGGTGGAATGCGAGGAGGTGAAGCTAGAGGAGGGTGTATTCAGTATAAGCGAGATCTCCTATGGGCAGGAGATGAAGGGGCGCTGCCCTGGTTACGGCCTTGCCTGTGTCTTGGTGAGGCAGGACGATTGGGTGAAGGTCGATGTATTCCGAAGTGCTCAGGGTCCTCTTGATGATGAACATCCATGTCCTCTATTTGCATATTAGGAGGTTGTCTGCTCACATGTGACCAACCAGGAATCTCTATTAAAGGTATGCCCAGAGAATTGCAAAAGGTCGCAGTATCTTCAGGATGTCTGAGTGAGGCAAAGCGACCCCTGGAGCCGGCAAACAGACAGAACGGAAATTTCCATTTATAGGGAATTTCCCTTTCTCTCAAGATGTTCAATAATGGACGTAAATCCTTGCGCTTTTGCAAGGTAATTGGGGAGAGGTCTTGGAATAGTTTTACCTCAGTGCCCTGATAAAGTATGCGACCTCTTATCCTAGCGTTATGGAGGGTCTCCTCTTTTAATTTAAATTGCGCTAGACAGCCAATAATGTCCCTTGGAGGATCCGAGTCCCTTCCTTTAGGTCTCAGGGCCCTGTGGAGCCGCTCTATTTCTATTGGGGTATCGGGCGGTCTCCCCAACAGGTCATTAAAGATTGTGAGGGCAGTTTGAGTCAGTTGGGCGGGTTCTATTGATTCGGGGAGTCCGCGAATGCGAATGTTGTTTCGACAACCTCTGTTCTCAAGATCCTCCAGATGTCTATGGAGGTCTCTGATCTGGGAGGAGTGATCAGATATCTCTCTCTGTGCACTCAGTATATCTGCATCTTGCCTGTCAGTAATTTCTTCCACCTCTTCCAGTCTATCAGTAATGTTATGCATCTCTTTTTTTAGGTCAGCAATGGCGGCTGAAAAGGTAGCTGAAAGTGTAGATTTAATGTCGTCTGCTATGGCTTTAAGGTCTTGTAGTGAAACACAGTGTGAGGATGAAGCATGGCCAGGCATATCAGTGCGCACAATCTGAGCAGGTGGACAGACAGGTGGACAGAGTGAGAGGTCACCAGGAGAAGGGGTTTTTGGTGCCTGTGGAGTGTGTGTCTCTTTTATCTGCATGCTGTTAGGTGCGGCCTGTGCTGCTGCTTGTGGAGTTTCTCCTGTTAGTTTTTTAAACATATCAGGAACCTGGATCCCTGAACGCT
Organism: Pelophylax lessonae; assembly: GCF_965119305.1. Lineage (NCBI taxonomy): Eukaryota > Metazoa > Chordata > Amphibia > Anura > Ranidae > Pelophylax > Pelophylax lessonae. The sequence goes on from NC_138770.1 coordinate 333,470,375, forward strand.
GTTCATGATCCCGTGGAGAGCGAGAGCGGGTTGAAGAAGAAGATCTATCTCCTAACCCCATGGTGAAGCTTTAAGGTTACCTCAAATGCTGCAATATCAGGCGGACGGGTGGGGGAGCCTCTTCTTTACATATTCCCCGCCATGCGTGATTAGAGCAGAGCTGCCAGTGAGGTCAGAGAGGGGTTATCGGGTGTGTAAGACAGCAGCTAGTAGGATTATTATTAATTTAGGGGCTATTACTAGATCTGGTGAAGCTGTGCTGTTTGTTGGATGGATCTGTCCCCTTCTGCAGCCAAGATGGCTGACTGCCGTGCTGTGGAGGCTGCACAATTTAATGGGGCCTTTCTGCTGGGAGCTGGAGGGGATGGGGAGCTGAGGGGGCACCCAATAGTATGAAGGAGGGCCTCTAAGGACTTCTGTCTTACCGGGTCCGGATGCTGGCGATCTCGGCAGGCAGGGCTTCTAGGCGAGGCCGTGGCTTCAATGCCGATGTAGGCCGCAAAAAAAACGATCCTCCAAAATTGATCTTTTTGCTGAAATATTTAGCAATATCAGTCCTGGTGGTCAAGGTGGGTCCCCCCGAGGTGTTTATTTCCTCCGAAGAGCGGGGATGGAGCAGGATTGATGAGGATTGTGATCGGGGATATTGGAGCTCTCCTCGGCCACATCCGTCCCGCACGGCTACGGATTTACATGCCCATGATGGTGTGTGGAGTGAGGGATGTGCCGAGATAAGGAGGATGCAACCTTACCGTGTCCCAGATCGCGGCCGGGTGCCGCTATTGGGCAAGTCCGCGGCTTTAGGGCCTAGCTAGGCCTCGAGTGTGATTTTGCTCCCGTTTGCTCGATATGCAAAATATTGGGTTTGGAGGGTCCCCCAGGGTCCGGCAAGGCTGATGGCGGTGCGGATGTTCCTTAATAAGCCGATAGAACGGCGGATTACTGCGGATTACTTATTGGGAAAGCGGAGCTCCTCTCTCAGCCGTCCGCCCAGATCCGCTTCCGGCCACGCCCCCCCACAATTTTTCATATTCAACTGTATGCTGCAACCTGTTCAGTAAAAGTTACATTAACCGTTATGAGCCTGGTCTAAGGTTAGTCAAAGGGGTGCATGGTGGTTCTAGTGTATCTAAAGAACCAGGGTCTGTATAGCACAAAGGGGTAGGAAGCTCAGCTACTACAAAGAAGTTATGTTTGCCAAACTGGTGTATCTAAACTGCTGTATCTAAAGTATCAGGGTCTGTATCGCACAAAGGGGTATGAAGTTCAGTTACTACAAAGGGGTTAACTTGGGAAACAAGGAGATGGAATGCCGTTGCCAAGGGTAACCAAGAACAAGTTCAAGGCACAAAGCAACCAGTCATTAGGCGTGGTACCTGGTAAGGTCACAAGTCCTCCAGTAGCGAGGGGGTCATTGTCTGGCTCCCTCCCTAGCAGTCAGTTACCAGTAGCAATTGGATCCGAACCCGCTTACCGGAGATCAATGGTCCAGTCACGACACATGGACTTTGAAGGATTTATTATGAGCACACATGAGGTTCATGCTATGTGCTTGGTGGGACCCCATTCTGTTAATGGAAGTGAGGTAACAGAGCTAAGCTGGACTTGTGGAATGGGCACAGAATCAGCACATCCCTCCTAATGCAACATCTATTAGAGTTACAGTGTGTAGTGACATGGGATAAGACACCTTTCAGAGGAAATCTATACATAATTTACTGACGACAGTGAGGGCTCATCTCTAAGTCAGGGAACTGCCCTAATGTTAGAATGTTCACATGACCACAGTCTCTGCCTGGTCTTGGGCATTGATGAGCGTGGTCCGAGTAATAGGTACCCCTGTGTGCAGGGTGAGTAGGCCCCACCCACAACTGTGTATCTATACAGTACATCCAAGGTATCAGAACAGGAAAATGCTTTGATCTATTGTTATAAGCATGTTCAAGGTGATCCCATTACCATGTGATGCAGGGATATGGGGCAAAGAAAAACACAGCAAATAGTTCTACAGGTCACTCCTACCCCCTGTAAACTTCTTAGGCAGTGGTACTTACTAGGAACATGTGCATTTAAAGAGTATTGGGTCTCATTGCTAACCTTAGCCTTTTAGGAAGTCAATCATGTGCCTTCCCTAGGTTTCCTGTAACTCTAGCCATTGGTTATATAATGGCAATAGAATGGAAGTATGATGCCAGGGATGACCTTTCTTTTCTGGTACTTTTGGGGGCTAGTATGCAAACTATTGTCAAGCGAAGGGCATGGCTGAGTACTGCCAGTGGGAACATCAAACAACTTAGCAAGCAATAAAAAAAAAATCAAAAAAAAATCCGTATAGTGGAAAGGGGTGCTTTTTAATGAGTGACACGGGAAAAAAACATAAGTCCTTTAGATTACATGCCTGGGAGCTGCCTTTAAGCTTTATATGGTGTTATGGGACGATATGATTATAGATATAGCTGAAGCCCTCAACTTTATACAAATTGGTCAGTGGCAAAGCAATTTAACCACTTAAGCCCCAGAAGATTTTACTCCCTTCCTGACCAGGGCCTATTTTGCGATTTGACACTGCGTGACTTTAACGGACAATTGCGCGGTCGTGCGACGCTGTACCTAAATTAATTTGACGTCCTTTTTTTCCCACAAACAGAGCTTTCTTTTGGTGGTATTTGATCACCTGTGCGATTTTTTTATGATCATGCGCTATAAACAAAAAAAGAGTGTAAATTTTGCAAAAATAACAATAAATTTGACATTTTTTATATGAAATTCCCCCCCAAAAAAATTTAAAAATCTAAATTTTTTAACATTTTAGGCCAATTTCTTTTATGCTACATATGTTTGGTAAAGAAAATCAATGGCGGCGATCTGCCATTTTTTTTGCGGGACTGCGACATTGCGGCGGACAGATCGGACCCTTGACTGACATTTTTTGACACTTTTGGGGTTACCAGTGACATTACTACAGTAATCAGTGCTATACGTATGCACTGTTACTGTAAAAATGACACTGGCAGTGAAGGGGTTAACTTTTTTTGAGAGGGAGGGGTTAAGTGTGTCCCTAGGGGCGTGCTTCTAACTGTGATTGGATGTGGCTTGATGTGTAAGAACAGAGATCAACGGTCCTACATAGCAGAACCGTATGATCTCCATTCTTACACAGGGAAGAATGACAGGCGGCTTTGTTTACATTAGCCGCCTGCCTTTCTCCCGGTGTAACGGACAATCGTGAGTGCCCGGCGGATATCGGGTCTGCCGGGCACACGCGCGGGCGGGGGGGGTCCGTGACCAAGCAGGAGCACGCCTCCGGCGGCGCACGCTCGCTCCCTAGAGCCTCACAGGCTAGCGATCTAATCCTACGTCGCTTTGCCTGTGAGGGGATGACCGCCGCAGTAAATAGTCGTGCGGCGGTCGGCAAGTGGTTAATAGTAAAGTTTCTGAGCTTCTTTTTACACACTTCATTGTCCTAAAAGTTTAAAAAAAAATGTCAAAATAGACTGCACAAAACAATTCAAAACCACAACTCCTCTAAGGGCAATAGCTACAAATAATGTAAAATAGATGGACAGGATATAAGCAGGTTAGTTAGGCTGCATTATAAGAGGGAGAGATAGGGCAGGTTTTATGTTGAAATAAATATTAGAGATCATTACCTGAGAGACAATAGCCACAAATATTGTTCTGTGGCTAACAGTATATAAGAGGCTTGTCTAGGCTACAGTATAAGAGGGAGGAAGGCTTTCTCTTGAAATAAACATTAGAGTTTATTATTTATTAGACCATACAATTATTGTGATATACATGGGTGCTTGGGTGATGTAAACGATTGGCCGAGAGAGCACAACATTTTTAGCTGTTCCCATTATTTTAATGAAGCTCTTGTTAAACACTGGACCCAGGGTTAAATGACATACTTGATCTAAAAATTTATGGTATGATGCTGCCATCTAGTGTTTGTAGGCAGAAATGCTTCCCGTTATAGAAACTAATGTTGGAAGGAAGCAGAAAAGGTTATGCCCATGCAACACTGGCTACCAAACTTTCAAGATAAAAAGTCCTGAATCAAAGTTGAAATGGGGACTCCACAGGACTTCTCTAAAGGACTCCGTCATGGGGCACCATTAGAAGCTGTACTACAAGAGGGCGAGAGACTGTCAAGATCCAATTGTCCTGCAATTGCTTGATTGCCTGGTGTCCTGTATGCTGTGGAAACCATGGAATAGCTTTAACAAGAGTGGGGAATCCTTACTATGGATGATCGAACGGTTCGGGTCCACCATCGGTTTGGCCCGAACATTGGGTGTTCGAGGTTCGGCCGAATTTAGAACTTTTTGCCCAAAAAGTTCGGAATTCGGCAACCAGAACCGACCAAAATGCAATGCTTCAGGAAATGGGCTTTAAAAGCCCGTGATTGGACCAGAACCATTAGCAAAAGCCAATTGAGGGTGCAGGAGAATGCTAGGAATGTGATTGGAGTGACTTGGGGGTCCCTAGACCAATCATTAGTGAATACGCCCCCCAGTATATAAGATCGCCCCCGCCAAATTCCTAGCATTCTTGTACGGGACATGGAAGAGAGTGGAATGCTGTTCTGTTCTAATGTGTTACAAAGTGTCATTTAGCTATTTTTAGTGTGAGGAAAGGGATATCTAGTGTAGTTAGAGTGCTCCTTTACACTTAAGTTAGCTTCAAAAATTTAGTTTCTGTACGGAAAGTGTTAAGTGTAAAGGGACCGTAGTGTAGTGTAGGGTTAACTGACAGTGACTGCTATGGAAGGGTGACAAAACCCTTCCATAGCAGGGTGACCGCTATAGAGAAATGATCATTTCTCTGAGTTGCTTCGGGACAGGAATATGGCTTCTCACCAGCCAGGCGTTTTTCATGCTGCAGGGGCTGCCACTGCCAGTACTTTTTTGAGGACATGTTTGATGTCAGACATGACATCTGAACATGTGTATAGGGGGTATATATACACATATATGTCTGTATATATACCCCTAGACATATATAGGTGTGATAGTAGCAGAAATATATGCTTGCGCTAATGAAATCATTTACAGTAATATATTTCTGCTACTATCACACCTATATATGGCTAGGTGTCTATATACATATAATTATGTGTGTATATATACCACTATACACAAGTTCAGATGTTTTGCCTGCCTCAAAAGAACCCCAAAAAATGCCAAAAAAACGCTAGTGTCAAAAAAAATCCCCAGCTGTGTTTTTGCTGGCATTTTTTGGGGGTTTTTGGAGGCAGGCAAAACATCAGAACTTGTGTATAGTGGTGTATATACACACATACATATATTTATATACACACCTAGACATATATAGGTGTGATAGTAGCAGAAATATATGCTTGCGCTAATGAAATCATTTACAGTAATATATTTCTGCTACTATCACACCTATATATGGCTAGGTGTCTATATACATATAATTATGTGTGTATATATACCACTATACACAAGTTCAGATGTTTTGCCTGCCTCAAAAGAACCCCAAAAAATGCCAAAAAAAAACGCTAGCGTCAAAAAAAAATGCCCAGGTGTGTTTTTGCTGGCACCTTTTAGACCCCCCAGACACAAGATCACACAAAAAAGTTTTTAAAAATTGTCATTTTTGATAAAAAAAGCCAATTATTGAAAAAATTAAAAAAAAAAGAGATTTTTTGATTTTTACTTTGGATTTCGTATCTGGGGGGTCTAAAAAGTGTACATGTGAAGTTTCAGCTCTGTAGCATGTCCAGAACCATAAAAAAAAGATTGTTTGTATTAGAATACTTTCAGCTCAGGGGGTTAGCTTCTCTTCTCGGTTTTCACACCTTGCCGGTTTCAAAGCAGGCATTTTTTTGGGTTCTTTGCAGTCAGGAAAAACATCTGAACTTGTGTATAGTGGTACTGTGCACAAGTTCTGATGTTTTGCCTGCCTCCAAAAACCCCCAAAAAATGCCAGCAAAAACACACCTGGGCATTATTTTTTTGACGCTAGTGTTTTTTTTGGCATTTTTTGGGGTTCTTTTGAGGCAGGCAAAACATCTGAACTTGTGTATAGTGGTGTATATACACACATACATATATTTATATACACACCTAGACATATATACTGTAGGTGTGATAGTAGCAGAAATATATGCTTGCGCTAATGAAATCATTTACAGTAATATATTTCTGCTACTATCACACCTATATATGGCTAGGTGTCTATATACATATAATTATGTGTGTATATATACCACTATACACAAGTTCAGATGTTTTGCCTGCCTCAAAAGAACCCGGTTATGAGTAAGCGGCTGTGTGTGCCGTGAAACGCGTTAACCTTGGATTACCTGTTCCCTGCACTGTCTGTCCATATATGATTTGAAGAATAAAAAGTATTTCTTTTACTTTCATCCACCTGAGTGCGGTTCCACTACTTCCTTGCACTTTATCCGGATGACGGGTCTTACCAGCACCAGGTCAGACTGATACACCTGAGCGGCTCTGTCTTTCCTATTACACTTTTTAGACCCCCCAGATACGAACTCCAAAGTAAAAATCAAAAAATCTCTTTTTTTTAAATTTTTTAATAATTGGCTTTTTTATCAAAAATTACAATTTTTAAGAACTTTTTTTTGTGTGATTTTGTGTCTGGTGGGTCTAAAAGGTGTACCTGTGAAATTTCAGCTCTGTAGCATGTCCAGAACCAGAAAAAAAAGATCATATAGGTGTAAAAGGAGGGTCCCACATCCCTGTTCTACTGAAAAATTATCTTTTTTTTTTTCATGGTTTTTTTCAATAATTGGCTTTTTTTTATCAAAAATGACAATTTTTAAGAACTTTTTTTTGTGTGATTAATAGTTAATGGGGCATGACCCAGAACCCTAGGCACTTTTTAGGGGCATTTATTGGGTTTTAGGGATTAAAAATTGTGTTTTTTGATTACTGAAGTTCGGGTCCCATTGATTTCAATGGGGTTCTGAAATCCGGGCCGAACTTTCGGGAAGTTCGGATGTTCTGGCCGAACCGAACTTTTCAAAAGTTCGATCATCCCTAATTCTTACTGCATGCAGATCATTGTCAATGTTCATTTAAATCTTGCATTTCAGTACAGAAGGCTAGCCATTTGCATCTCAGTACAGATGATGAACCTATGCAGCTGTTCAAGGCAAAAGATAAAGCTGGGGTTCAGCTTTAATGTCTCAGTGGGTTTTAGAGCTTTAATCTAACAGGCTTATTAGTTAGGAATTCACTTCCATATATGGTGCTATCCAAGTATAAAGGTATAGTACATTTGTGTTACATTTCACATTGCTGCCCTAAAAAACAATGAATAGCCCTGCTTTTGCAAAGGGTTTTACTATTTGCTGGAAAGACCTAAAGATACAGAAACTGAGTTTGTGCGAGCCCACAGAGCCTTCTGGGCGTGAGGCCCTGATACTATGCCACCATGGGATATCATCTGCTGTTTGCAAAACTTTGCTTTGAAAGAGGACATTATGCACAAAGCACAAAGGAATGACCAGATTATCTTTAACAGGGAGAAACTATTATGCTCTTCCACGATCTCCCCCCAGATCACCCTGAAAAAACGTAGGGATCTACGTCCACTCTTGGAAAAACAAAGTGAGAAAGACCTGAAGTACACATGGCCTTTCCCATTTGCAATGGTTGCAACCCACAATGGCCACCAACACTACTTACACACTCCAGAAGATCTACCAGACTTCTGCACCCAACTACAACTGGGCCTGATAGATCTACCAGAATGGTGCTAAGACTTTCTTCTATCCCCCCCCCCCCCTGGAAAGGAAAGAAGCCCCCCCTCGTTCCTCTTTTGCATCCTCGGAGAAACGTCAATCTAAAAAGATGAAGTCAAACCAACATTGTGGATCGATTGCAGGTACCCCAAATACCAGAGCCTACTCTTCCTGGGCTCTGGAAGATGCCTGATCACCAAACCCTTGGCTTGCAATAATTTGCTATGGTTTCTGACTACCAACCTTATATCAAATCACTTTACAAAGTTCATTTTTCATACACTTTGACCCAAACTGACCGATATCCAATGTTAAAATGTTTTTTATTTTCCTTTTTTTTTTTTTTTTTTTATGCGCAAGTTCTGTGACATTTTTCTTAATACTCCACATGGTTTCAAAATGTGTGCTTGGTTCTATAAACTTTCACTAGGCCAGCCTGTGTTTCTACATTCCTCTTTATGTTCATGTGCACATGTATTGTTGATATAATTTTATTTTTAGAACGCACACCTTACACGGTTATGTTGCACAGGCCAGTAGCTTTCCGATAACGCCTTAATTGAGGATAGGGAGGTGGATTAGACCCCCCTCTCCCTCCCAAAGTTTTATTATGGTGGTTTTCAATATATTCTTAGTGCAGGGTTGACCTATCAGCTCTAACTTCACTGCTCCCCGAGCTGTAATCCACGGAACTCCACACACATATAGATTGATATTTTTGCATAACTTTATACTTCACCCTAATCGATGTTGTCCATACCAGCCGGCACCTCCCTCAACTCCACAAAGTGCCCTTTGGTATAGCATTTTGCTTTCATTAAAGAGCATTAATTGTGACCTTTGGGATAGTTTAATCTATTAAAAAAGGGCCAAACCCACATCATATTATCATCTTATTATCTCTTGTAAATTTCTCTATTTCCTTCACTTTTCTCACTTCCTTCTCATCCTGAATACTACCCACCTCATAATAGCTACTTATATTGTTATATAGCATTTCCTAACAGATCTCTACAGTCTCCTTTTCAGGTTGATACTTCCTGACTCTCGATTCTCTCTAATGGCGTATTCAAGTCTAGGCCACAGCCCTACAGTGATATCCCATAATGTCAAGGGACTGAATATTCCTGAAAAACATTCAGCCCTTCTCAGGGAACTCAAAAAACTCTTACATAAAACACACTTCAAAACACACCATATACCTAGGCTCACAGACTCCCTTTTCACTGAAGTTTATTATGCCACCAATGACCTCTCCAATTCCAAAGGAGGGTCAATCTTGGTGAGGATAGATGCGTCATTTGAACTGACAGACATACTAGCAGGCCAGGGAGGGAGGTATATCTTCGTTAAGGGAAAATGCTGTGGAGCACCTATCACACTAGCAAATGTGTACTTTCCAAATACATTACATTTAACTTTTTTCCAGCGCCTGGTGAAGGACCTTGAAGGTTTCAGTTCAGGTTGTCTAATTTTTGGAGGGGACTTCAACATACCCTTAAACCCCTTGGCTGGCACTTTCTCAAAACCTGCATCAAATACAGAATCCTAAAAAGAATTAAACTACTACTAAACTCATTGCAACTAATAGACTCCTTTCTCCATCCTGAGGGCAGAGATTTCATCTTTTACTCTGCCTCACATAACCGATATTCTAGGATTGACTATATCTTCATCTCCCAGAAAGACTTACCAGTGCTCCTAGAAGCTAATATAGGGATAAAATCCATATCCGATTATGCCCCCACCTCCCTTACCATGGATCTGTTGTTTCCAGCGTCCAAACCCTCCACTTGGAGATTGAACGCATCGTTACTGACTGACCCCGTGCTGCTACCCAAGATTTCAGCACTTTTAACTAAATTCTTTAGACATAATGAGACACCTGATATAGATCCTCTGGTGGTCTGGGAAGCACATAAGTATTCCATCAGGGGAGAACCGATCAAGATAGGAGCCCAATGCAAAAGGGAGAAAGAAAAAGAAATCAAACAACTAACTGACAAAATCTCCAAACTTGAAACGTTACACAAACAATCCCTAATGGCACAATCTGCACTAGCCTAGTTGGAGACTAGAAAGGCATTGCAACAGATCCTAGATGCAAGAACCAAACGTTTTTTATTTTTTCGAAAAAACATACACTACGAAAAACAATACAGGCAAATTTCTGGCATTTCTGGCCAGGGCCCTGAAGGGATCTAAAGCTGTTCACAAAATTACAGGCATAAAAAATAGCTGTCAGTTAAACCCATGTAAGCTAATTTTTGGAGCCTATACAGGCCGACACTTACTTCTGTATCCTGTGAATGCCTAATGTACCTCTAGCCATCAAATACACTACGTTCTTTGTTGTCAGTTAAACCCATGTGAACTAATTTTTGGGGCCTATACAGGCCGACACTGACTTCTGTATACTGTGTGAATGCCTAATGTACCACCAGCCACCAAATACTACGTTCTTTGCTGTCAATTAAACCCATGTGAGCTAATTTTTGCAGCCCTTTTTCAAGCCGACACTTACTTCTGTATACTATGTGAATGCCTAATTTACCTCTAGCCATCAAATACACTACGTTCTTTGCTGTCAGTTAAACCCATGTGAACTAATTTTTGGAGCCTATACAGGCCCACACTTACTTCTGTATACTGTGTGAATGCCTAATGTACCTCTAGCCATCAAATATACTACGTTCTTAGCTGTCAGTTAAACCCATGTGGGTTAATTTTAGGGGCCTATACTGGCCGACACCTACTTCTGTATCCTGTGAATGCCTAATGTACCTTCAGCCACAGAATACTACGTTCTTAGCTGTCAGGTAATCGCATGTGGGCTCATTTTTGGGGCCTTTTTTGGCCGACACTTATTTCTGTATCATGTGAATGCCTAATGTACCTTCAGCCACAGAATACTACGTTCTTAGCTGTCAGGTAAACCCATATGGGCTAATTTTTGGGGCCTTTTATGGTCGACACTTACTTCTGTATCCTGTGAATGCCTAATGTACCTTCAGCCACAGAATACTACATTCTTAGCTGTCAGGTAAACCCATGTGGGCTAATTTTTGGGGCCTATACAGGCTGGCACTTACTTCTGTATACTGTAAATGCCTAATGTACCTCCAGCCATTAAATACTACGTTCTTTGCTGTCAGTTAAACCCATGTGAGCTAATTTTTGGAGCCTATACTGGCCGACACTTACTCCTGTATCCTGTCAATGCCTAATGTACCTCCAGCCACCAAATACTACATTCTTAGCTGTCAGGTAAACCCATGTGGGTTAATTTTTGGAGCCTATACTGGCCGACACTTACTTCTGTATCCTGTGAATGCTTAATGTACCTTCAGCCACAGAATACTACGTACTTAGCTGTCAGGTAAACCCATGTGGGCTAATTTTTGGGGCCTATACTGACCGACACTTACTTCTGTATCCTGTGAATGCCTAATGTACCTTCAGCCACAGAATACTATGTTCTTAGCTGTCAGGTAAATGCATGTGGGCTAATTTTTGGGGCCTGGAATAGCCGACACTTACTTCTTTACCCTGTGAATGCCTAATTTTTCAGACTGGAATTGAAAACCAATGGGTCTGTAAAGGTTCCGCCAAATTGTGGAATGGATGCGGAGCCCTAAATTTTTTTTTTTTACAACAATATATATATATATTTTTTCATAAATCAGCCAGAACTGACAGCAGCCGGTAAATACATGTCAAATACATATAGGGTCCATTCACACATCTGTAAAATGGCTCCGCATCCATTCCACAGATGTGTGAATGGACCCTATATGTATTTGACATGTATTTACCGGCTGCTGTCAGTTCTGGCTGATTTATGAAAAAATATATATATATATTGTTGTAAAAAAAAAAATTTAGGGCAACTTTTTCAATTGCAATACTTATGTTATGACATTGTCCATGTGCTGGGACTATTTGTGCACAGCTAGTACGTCTTTTGTGGCTGCAAATATGACCTAAAGGTTTTCAAAGTTCGCCTCCCATTAAAGTCAATGGGGCCCGCCACGAACTTGCGGTTCGCGGACTTTTGAGAAACTTTGCGGCTGAAGTTCACGAACCGCCCCAGCCGATGTTCGTCCATCTCTACTCGTGTGTCTAATGACTTGCACTAAACATCTGATCCTTCTTATATGTTTGGCTACAATTTTGTTGTAACTATTTATCCTCTTGTTAATGCCACCTTTTACACCCCGAAGCCTTTCTTCTCCTTATGATGCTAACATGTGACCTCAAGCATCCAGTCCCCTTAGATTGCCGATTATACCAACACATTACTATAGCCTAACCTTAGTTCCCCTTCCCTCTCCCTTAATCTAGCCAAGAAGAAGTTAAATCCTTATGACTCCCCTACTCATTGTATACTGATTCACCTAGTATCCTTAGAGGAATGATAGATATTTAGGTCTGACATGGTGGGTCCTATATGGGTGGAAATTTTCTTCTCCTTCTCCAGTTGAAACGGCAGACTATAATTATCTTCATAAGGTTCCCTGATATCTCTCAATATTGGAAATCCTTCCCCCCTATCCCTTAACATAAATACATTCTTTCTTGGAATCCTCCTTTCTTGATGGCAGTGAGCTGTTAGCTAACAATGCTCCTATATACTAGGCATTATTGATCTCTTCATACCTTAGACCTCTTCCCGCCCTCTTCTGTTTCTATACCCATTTATGCTGCCACTACTCTCGAGGGCTAATAATTAGGGTTGACCTAGTATCTCTCCCAGTTGACTGGCCCTATACTCGCACTTGACTTCTCCGTTGCCCCCTACGCTCTCACACGACTGGACTGAGATATTTCTCTTCCAGTAATCTTATACAGAATGCTATAAATATTTCTAGGGAGGTCCCCTTATTCCTCCCTAATTTCAGTTATCCTTCCTCTCCTTTCACTGTCCACTTGACTATCCACCCTAGTTCACCCTTTCCCTACAGACCCTTTGCTTGTTCCCCCTCCCCTCCCCCCCTTTATTTTCTCACTTCCTCTTTCTCTTTATCCCCTCCTCCCTCTCCCACTTGATCATCTCTCTCCCCGCTTCTGCCCCTAGTGCTCCTAGAGGATAGCAACAACTAAGAACCTCCACGCAATTATACTCTACCTTGTCCTCTGTTCCCCACTTCTCTACATCAACAAAAGTCGCTCAGACACAATGGCACACACATCTCCTACTTCTAATATTTCCACTCTTAAAGTTATATTGTTAAACGTGAAGGGCTTAAACATCCCGTAAAAAAGAAACCAGGTACTTACTCTGATGCATAAAATGAAGGCTGATATAGTATATCTTCAGGAAACACACTTTAGAAGTTGCGACACTCTTAAACTAACAAATCACATGTTTCCCACCTCGTATAATGCGACAAACCCTCTAGCGAAAATGAAAGCCGCTACAATGCTGATATCCAAACAGATTAAATGGCAGCTCTTAGACTCAATCATTGACTCAGATGGTAGATATGTCATCCTGAAAGGGCTGATATCACATAAACCGGTAACATTAGCGAACGTCTACAGCCCGAACACAGCGCAGGTTACATTCTTTAGATCTTTAGCACATTTACTAGCAGGATTCCAATAAGGAATAACTATCATGGGTGGAGATTTTAATGTCGCGCTCTCCCCTTTACTCTGCACTTCGTCAGGCACCACCTCCCTCCCATACAGAGCTCTCAAACAAATTAAATTGCAACTATCGGACCTTCTCCTCCATGATGCTTGGCGAACCATCCACCCTACCACTAAAGATTTCACTCTCCTCCCCTCCCACAACCAATATTCGAGAATTGACTATCTGTTTCTCTCCCAGAAGGATCTGCCCCTTTCTGACCAAAACCACCCTATCTCTAAAACTCTATCCATACCAGATGCAAACACTCACACCAAATTTTGGAGACTAGACGCATCCCTACTTACCTCAGAAGTGGACATGGCACTTATACATAACGAAATCCGTGATTTCTTCGATCGCAATGACATGCAAGACACCACGGCCATTAATCTATGGGAAACACATAAATGTGTTTTGCGTAGCAAACTTATTTCTCTCAAGGCTACCAAAGGGAAAACACAACAGGTCAAAGTTCAAGAACTTTTGAGAAAAATTTCAGCCCTTGAACTTCAACATAAACGCACACGTATGCAACAGACCCTAGATGAACTAACCCACCTTAGGGATCTTCTTTGAGACAAACTTAATATTAAAACAAGATGAAAATATATCCTTCAACAGAAACTATTCTACAAATTTGGCTACCAAAGTGGAAAATACTTAGCCAGAGCCATCCAAACTAAAAGAGCCAATTCGATAGAGGCCCAGTTTTAAAAATACTACGCTGGACTTTACAATCTTACCACCCCCTCGCCAGCTTCTAGATGAAACAAAAATAGAAATAGGCTCATACAGGACTTCTTACTGAAGCACAGTCCTCCCCCCGTCACCCTGGAACAAGCACGCCTCTTAGAAAACCCTATATCCTTTGACTAACCTAAAAGAGGTAGTCAAACACCTAAAACCCGAAAAAAAATCCAGGACCAGATGGTTTCACAGCCCCATACTATAAATCATTTTTTGACATACTTTCGGACCCCTACTCAAAACTTTCAATTCCCTGTCCTCCCCCTCAACTCTTTTCCACAGGTTACTAGAGGCCCAAATCACTGTCATCCCAAAGGAAGGCAAAGACACTTCATTTGTTTCTAACTGCATACCCATATATCTACTGAACGTAGATATCAAATTTTTTGCGAAAAATCTAGCCAACCGTCTACTAACTCTTCTACCTACCATAATCAGCAAAGACCAAGTGGGATTTGTCCCAGGTCGGGAGGCTCGGAACAACACGATCAAGGCCCTCAACATACACCACTGGATGACATCAAATAAACACAAAGGTTTCATGCTTTACCTGGATGTGGAGAAGGTGTTCGGCAGGCTGGACTGGACATATATGGCTATGGCCTTAAGACACCTCGGCCTTCAAGACCAAATGTTCCACTCTACAATGTCTCTATATTCCACGCCCTTGGCCTGTGTTAGAGTAAATGGCCAGCTGTCGAACGCCTTCTCCATAAGTAATCGGACAAAGCAGGGGTGCCCGCTCTCTCCCATCCTGTTCGTTTTAACCCTCAAACCGTTTCTACGCTCCATCAAATCAAATTACAATATTAAAGGAATAACCATTTCGTCCCATTCTTACAAGCTAGCGGCATACGCTGAGGATGTGCTGCTATTCCTTAGTGACCCATTGACATCTAGCCCGTCCTTGCTACGTGAATTCAACCATTTCCAACACCTATCCAATTTTAAAATACATTTTTCAAAATCACATGCACTTAACATCTCTCTCCCCCAAGACTTGGTGACACAATGCATTAACAATTTTCCCTTCCAATGGAAAACTGATTCCATCAAATATCGGGGTATTTTTCTTCCAATGAACCTTACTGACCTCACAAAGAATTTCCTACCCACTCTTAAAACCATTGCCGAAGACCTGAAAAAATGGAACAGACCCCACTTTTCATGGTTTGGCAGGGCAGCCATTCTTAAAAAGAATGTCCTTCCACGCCTCCTCTATCTCTTCCAAACAATCCCTATCAAAATCCCCTCCTCCTTCTTCCAAACATTTAAACAAATCTGTCTGAACTTTCTTTGGAACTACAAACGCCCTAGACTCCCTTACAATCTCTTAATCAGGCCCAAATGCAACGGTGGGATTGTTGAAGAATGAGGTGCGCAAACAAAAAATGAATTTCCAGCAGCAACCGAAACTTTAACCTTGATAAAGTAAGCGTGTGATGTGCAAAAAGCGGGTGCGCTAGATGTGAACAATGTGTGTTGAACCAAAAGGGATAACACAATGAACAAAATACCTAATATATAAATATACACAGATATTATAAATGGTGCACAATGTGAACATAAATGTGCTATAGAAATATGAGCAGTCCAAAACAAGTCCAAAATGAAAACAAGGCTGAAATATTCGTGGTGGTGAATGAAGGTGAAGAAGAGGACATGCAAACACCAAATCCCTCTTGGCACCCACGTGTGAAGAAAAGAGAGGTAATACCCTTACCAACTCAACATATTAAAACACTTGAGAAGATGACACCAGCCAGTGTAATAGATATAAAGTCCGGACCTTTCACTCTTCCACCCGATATGTGGTATATCAAAACTCTTACCAAAGGCAAGTATTTCACAGGTCAGATGGTGAGTGATAATGTTCTCCAAATCATCAGGCAAATTATCCAGACTAGCAGGCAGTGAATTTTCTTGTAAATCTTGTTATGACTCCTGTTGCTGTGTGGGGGTTGGTTTCTCTCCTATACCCCTCAAACTCAGTGACAGATAGTGCCCAAAAAAGAATGGAACAGGCAATAGTGCATTACCTCTTAAACTAATTTATTAAAAAAAGGTAGAACACTTACAGTTAAGTTGATTAAATAGGCGAATGCAAATCAGTCGATGCCTCATCAGGGGAAACGCGTCGGGGGGGGAGAAGCCTGCGCCATCACCACCCGTGGTCCGTGCTGCAGAGTGGCCACGTTTGAATTTGCATTTGCCTATTTAATCAACTTAACTGTAAGTTAAGAGGCCGGGAGGAAAGACAATTCTCCCCCCCCCCCATTCCTACTCCTTATCTTTCCTCTTTCTCCCCCTTTCTTCCTCCTCCCTCCCCTTCCTTTGGTTTTCTTTTTCTTCTTTTTTCCCCCCCCACATATGTAAGTTAAGTACACTGCAGACGGGTTGGGGGGCTGTGTCGGATGTCCCTAGGTCAGCCGCCGCCTCCTCCTAGCCCAGCACCCAAGCGCTACGGATGCTATGATCACAACAATCTCCCTAGCTAGAACCCAACAAAATTCTAGAAGCCCCTCACTGCCCCCTTCATTTCCTGAACATGTGTGGACTCACACGAGACCTCTGAGTATATTGGACTGATCTCCCTTCATAACCAGTTGCCTTGTATTTGTAGTTTACAAATAGCCTCATGAATGAAACTGTTTGTAATGCGTATATGCTTTACTATAGAGATTTGATTTGGTCAAACAGCTTTCTGGCCAACATCACTCTATATAGTAGTTGAGTTCTGTATTAGCAAACCTTGTTCTCACTGTTGAATTATACTGTTAATTGATGATTGACTTGCGCTTTCTTGTTATACTTGATTTCATTCAATAAAAATATTTTGGAAAAAGAAAAAGAAAGCAGAGGGACTGGCAGAAACATCAGGGATTTAACACACAGGAAGCAATACAGAGAGAACAGGATACTTTTTTAATTCAAGTACACGGTACAGCAGGCACATACAAGGGATATGAAATGTTGGGCTCACATATTCTTTAAAAGAAATGGAGGGTGGAAAAAACTGAGCAGTGCATTTACATCATTACGTCATGTGTTGTCAGTCTAAAGGGTTGCATGCAGAGCTAGCCATGGCTACTCACCAATAAGACTATCAATGGCAGCAACATCTAAGCAGCTACAGCAGCTGTAATGGTGACAATGCTGCAAAATGTCACTGCAGAACAAAGAGTGTATTATTCTTATCAAGGGAAGTGCCTATCCAGTGGCTCTACTTGCTGAAAGTATAGGTTACATTGTTTTTTCAAAGGTCCATTGAAAAACAGAGCCCAGTCTCTGCTATGGGCAACCTACATCACATTTGTGATTCAAAAGTTTGACTGCAGTTATACTTTAACCCCAAATCTAGGTGTGACCCCATGAAAAACTTAAATCACATGTGTCTATTTTTTTTAGTTACTGTAAATGGAAATCTTAACACTCCTTGTGAATAAAATGTATCCTAGTGGATAGCATTCCTGCTGATTAGATTTTTACACCTGAATATTATGGAAGTCATAGCCTTTTCTGAGAACAGCCAAATGTACAAAAAACATTACTGTGAATTTTGCAGTTTAAAGATCACAGACATAAAAACCACATGTAAAAGGTCAACGAAGCAAACTTTTTTTTTTAAAACTTAATTACCCAAAATTGTTGCAGTTAGTCGGAAAAACATTCTTGGGAGTCACCAATCTTGCAAAGAGGCCAGTTTGAATTGCAAGACATTACTTTTGGCAGGCTTGTGCGTTAAATAAAGGAGGGAACCCAGACATCTTGGAAAAATGATAGGCATTGACGTGGTTTCTGTGGATAACTGCCAATCATTTGGAGCTCGGCACTACCCAAATATTTATCTGCAGGCCTTCTTTGCCAGTGCTGCTTTGAAGGTTAAATGGGCCATATAGCAATTATATAGGATTAGTGCTTTCATTAGTTTCTCCATTGCATACTTAACACATGAAACAAAATAGCTGCAGGAAATCTTATCCTTCTTCTAGTAGTCTTATATACATGACACAAAGACTTTTTTAAAGCCACCTTGTATATCTTTTGTATTTTTCATTATTATTCCTAGTAGTTAAATTCTTCAGATATAGGAAACAAGTTCTGCACATGTGAAAAACATCTGTGTCACATCTGGTGACTCATTCACATAGAAAAACATATTGTGCCATGTAGCACTTGATCCAGCTCCCTGGCATT
The DNA here is from genome assembly GCF_965119305.1 of Pelophylax lessonae. Taxonomy (NCBI): domain Eukaryota; kingdom Metazoa; phylum Chordata; class Amphibia; order Anura; family Ranidae; genus Pelophylax; species Pelophylax lessonae. The sequence goes on from NC_138770.1 coordinate 333,488,701, forward strand.
GAAAATATGTATTCAGACTAACAGATAGGCCATTTTATGTTAGACTGCCTAGTGTGTTGCCCTGAAATTAAAATTATGTGCAAATAGAATTAACATAAAATGAGTCTATTAAAATACCTAAAATTCTACTTTTAGCCAAATAAAAAAATATTGCCAATATTCCTCATGTATTTTTGCTCTATGGATTATACTTTTTAAAATATAATGCATGGCTTGACAAATTTTCTTTGAATCTAGGAGCCAGCTAAAAAAGTTAGGAGCCAATTTTTTAAATCAGATGCCTGGCTCCCAGAAAAAAAAGAAAGCAAGAAAGAGAAATAAAAGAGAGAGAAATGGAAAGAGGAGAAAAAAAAGAGAGAGGGGAAAAAAGAATAGAGGGAGGTAGAGAAAGGGAGATATAGGTGGGGGTAGGAGAAGGGGAGAGGAAGAGGAGGAAAGAAAGGGGGGGGGGAGAAGGAAATAGAGGGGAGGGGAGGGGAAGAAAGGGAGGGAGATAGAGGGTTGGAGGGAGATAGAAGGTGGGAGGGAGATAGAGGGTGGGAGGGAGATAGAGGGTGGGAGGGAGGGAGAGAGTGAAAGTCTCAGGCACATGTGTATATGTACAGTGAGGTCCTCTCAGCTCTATAGTGTACACAGAGGAATCCTCCAGAAGTGTGGCACTCTCCCATACTCCACCTTCCTTACACACACCGAGAAAATGGCCTGCTCTGCTCCCACACACATGTGTCTATAGAGGGGGGAGAGTCTCCCACACCTGGTCAATTAAAGGTAAACTGTGCCCCCCAACTATTTGTAGGTGGTGTCCTTCCCTCAGCCAGAGGAGGATGGGTTCGGTCTGCATTTCCACCTCCCCCAGGGGCTAAGGAAGCAGTGACACGCAGGTAGGCAGGCTGGAGCAGTGGGATGGGGAGCGGCTGACACATGACATTCTGTGCAGAGCCCAGGCCCGGCGCACCATTTCCCCGCCTCACACACCGCTCAGCCACGGACCTTGCACTCTTACCCGATGTCAGATAGATGTGTGTCGGAAGACCGCAAAGAGGAAGCTGACAGTCGCAGAAGTCTTGTGCTAAAAGTGGAGAAGAGGCAGCCGGTTCTGATTGGTTAGCGCCGTCCATGTGACGGTGCTGACCAATTTAGAATGACTCTTGTCTGTACACTGAGAAGTATGGATAGGAGCCGGGGGGATTTAAAATCTCTGGATCAGCGAAGCGGCATCCTGATGCCTGACAGCAGATGGCTGAAATCCTTGGTGCCCGGACTCAGTTTCTAGTTGCCAATTGGACCTGGTGCCTGGGATTTGTGGAGCCCTGATCTAATGGATACACTTAGAACTTTTCTTTGGAAAAGCATACTTTATTATTCTTGTCACAAACTCACTGTCCCCATCCCTTGCTTCCCACACGTAGATCCGGTCACCCCAGGACACCCTCATGTAGGGAATCAAGCAGTCTGCTCCCCTAATGTGGCCTGCATGTAAAATTGTAACATGAGGTTGCAGGCTTCCTCCCCTTGGTACCACATTGTCTTCTAGTGGGCCCAGCACAACCTTGCTTCCTACAATGTGCAGTGCCTTTAGATAAAGTTTATGCCCTCAGCTGTACTCCTGATTCCACCACCAAGGTGGAAATAGATTGCAGCCCAGTTAAGATATTTAAATACCTAAGCAAGGAGTTGTAAATGTGTGCTCATTGTCCCTGCACCTGTCTGGATGCTGTTGCTACCCATGTGGACCAGGGCTGCAGTCAGGTCACACAGGCTCCCAAGTACCCTGTGATTTTGCTGCTGTTTTTTCTCCTCCCTGCTTCCCTCCTAATGCTGATGTTGCATGTGTAGATATGTGCTGTTGTAAGAGAATAATGCCTATATCATCAGCTGCATCTAGTGGCCAAAATTCAATATAGTTTTCTCACTGAAGCTATTAAAAAAAAAAAAAAAAAAAAAACCATACTGCATTTCAGGCACTAGATGGAGACAATTCAGTTAATAATCTCTTACAATCAATATGGTGAAATTTCATTTCATTTGCATGAATGCTTCTACCATTCATGCAATAAATGTTTTTAAATAGTATGAGTAATTATAGTCATTATGGGTGATAAGGGTGAGAGTAAAATGGAGCTTATGTATGGGGCTTGAGTCCATAAATTAATCTTTTTTTTTTTTTTTTTTTAGTGTACTTTGAAAAAAAATCCCTTTATTACCTAATTGTCACTCTTTTATAAATTATCCTAAAAAACTCGATTGAATTGAAATGGAATTTTACAGAAGTTTGGTAAAGTTAAATTCATTTTTTCTTGCTTACACTTATTAAACATAACATTATCAGTTTGGAGAACAAATGAAATGAATGCCTTACCTATGTCTCTGATAACTTAACTCAACAATATCCCCTTTTATTTAAGCAGCTTCAGGTTTATGGGTATGTGTATAAACATAAGTCACCCCCCCATCTCAGGATATTGTTACTGTCCTACATGTTATCACGTACCTGGTGTGGAGGCCAATGGAGAGAGGGCTTCCCTTGCGGCTAAGTTCCAGACTCCCCTGAAAGTGCGAACAGGAGGAGTCAGGCTCAATGTAGCACAGGTCGCCTGTGATGTTGATTGCAGAAGAACTCAGAAAGGTTTCTGATGTGCGAAGTAGTGGCTGCAGCCAGGTGGTGCCTGTGAGAGGTGGCAGGTCTGTGTTTGCACTAAGGCAATGGGAAGTCAGTTCAAGCCAGAGTTCGGAGCCGGGAGGATACCAGAGCAGGCAAGGTCAGATAGGGAAGCCGAGATCAGACACAGGTAACAGGAGAGAATATCCAAAGACAAGCCGAGTTCAGGTCAGGAGACAAGCAGAATAGTAAGGACAAGCCGGGTCAATAACAGAGAACCTTCAGGAACAAGGATCACAGGAACACGGTACAAGCTGAAGATCAATCAGCAACTTCAATCACTGGCACACTTCCTTATAAAGGCCCATGTGATGTGCTGGCTGAGATGCTGGGTCCTAGAGCCCTTCTCCTGCCATTGGTGTCCTGACTGATGCCGGGTCCTAGAGACCCTCTTCTAGCACGGGAGCCCTGACACATGTATACAAGCATATTTAGATCCATTATGCCTACTCTTCAAATTGTTGATCCAATCTATTTATCAGTGATTCTGGTATTACTTTAAATGGGTTCACTTGCAGAAATAGACTTACAGATTAAAGTGTCTGTTTTTACATATTCAGAGTATATACTCTATAAAATTACAGACTATCATCTATCATTACAAACTATCATCAAGGCAGAACCATTTAGCACCCTCCTTGGGCATCCCATTTTGCCCACCCCGACTCTTCCTGTCTCTCTGACCTGAAGGGGTGTTTATCCCTTATTGCACCCCACCTCACGAGATGGGTTTTTTCACATTTCTGGGATGCATACCTGTATTCACTGTGCAATACTTGTGTAAGTGAATTGTACTAGTAATTTGCATGTACAACAAATTTAAAGTGGAAGGCAATGCTCAGAATCAGAAGTCCAAGCTTCACAGTTGTCAAAAGGTGCCACTTCACTCCACCTTCACTTTCTCTCAGTGCCGTAATCGTACAAGCTCCATCCAAAATATACACTCGCCAGAAATCATTGACCCCTTGATGGTAAAGTGGGTCAGTATGTGCTTTGTTTTGTATCAGACTCCACCACTCCTCCAATGTAGGAACATGAGGCCCCGACTCTCTAGGTGTTTCTTCAACCATGGCTCAAGTAGGGATATAAGAGGTCTACTGAGAAATATTATTGTGCAACAAGTTTATTTATTAAGATTAAAGACCAATAAAAAGAGTGTTCAGTACCAGTAACATGTTGTTGTGCCTTGCCTGGCACCCAGTATGTCTATCGAAACCTGTACTAGGGAACCACAGCCCTGTGCTCCTGATGCCACTAGGGTGGAAATGGATTGCACCCCAGCTTAGATATTCAAATAACTGAGTAGGAGGCTGTGAATTTATGCTCATTGTCTCTGTGCCTGTCCGGATGCTTTTGCTGCCCATTTGAATCAGATCAGCAGTCAGATCATGCAGGCTCCCCAGGACCCTGTGTTTTGGCTGCTGTTTGATACACCCAAAAGTGGCATGCATTCCATGGAAAGGATGTGACTTCACTGGAAGTGATGTAGGCACCGGAAGTCCACCCTCTACATTTTTCATCCCTGGATGGACATCATCAGAAAGCTCTCCAGGCACCCTAACTTCTGAGTATATAATCTCATCAATTTAACCCTTACAAGCCATGCAAATCTCCCCACATTAGGTTCTGCTGTTTACATCTAAAATGTCGATATTATATAACAAATTTAAAACAGCTTTTTGTACATAAACTAAATAAATATAGTAAGCCTAGTACAAAGAATGATACCTAATTTAAATGCCATCTAGTGGTCATATGGTATATCACTAAACTAATTCATCATATACAAAATTCACCAATTATTTTCCATATGAACCTATTAGTGCCCTTATGTAAACCTGAATTTATTGTATGCCTCTTGAGTAAGCCTATTACTAAAATATATTTTTTTTATCAGATGAAACTAAACCCTAAAATAATAAGACCAGGGGATATGTTGACATTATAAAATTTGCAATAAAGCAATTTAGGTCTATTTCAACATTTAAACCTTTGGGGCTGAGGGTCTCTAATTCATAGATCCACCAGGTCTCCTTATGGGAAATATCCCCCCAGTGCAGCGGTCCTCAACTCCTGTCCTCAGGACCACGGATGATCGAACTTTTGAAAAGTTTGGATCGACCAGAACACCCGAACTTCCCGAAAGTTCGGGTCCGGATTCCAGAACCCCATTGAAATCAATGGGACCTGAACTTCGGTAATCAAAAAACACAATTTTGAAGCCCTAAAACCCAATAAATGCCCCTAAAACGTGCCTTGGGTTCTGGGTCATGCCCCAGGGACTCTTAATCACACAAAAAAGTTCTTAAAAATTGTCGTTTTTGATAGAGAGCCAATTATTGAAAAAATTATTGAAAAAAAAATTTGATTTCTTTGGATTTAGTGTCTGGTGGGTCTAAAAAGTGTACCTGTGAAGTTTCAGCTCTGTAGCATGTCCAGAACCAGAAAAAAAAAAGATTGTTTGTCTTAGAATTGCAGTAGAGCAGGGATGGGGCTCCGCTCCTTTAACACCTGGGCGTTTTTGTTTCAGGCGTTTATTTGGCTTTTTTGTGGACGTCTTTGGAGGCAGACATGACATCTGAACTTCTGTGTAGGGGTATATATACACACACATATATGTATATACACATACACACATATAGGTGTGAAAATAGCGGAACCCTATGCCTGCGCTAATGAAATTATTTGCAGGGATGTGGCTCCGCTCCTATCACACCTATATATGTGTATGTGTATATATACATATATGTGTGTGTGTATACCCCTATATAGAAGTTCAGATGTTATGCCTGCCTCCAAAGACACCCAAAAATGCCCAATAAACGCCTGCAACAACACACCTGGGCGTTTTTGTTGCAGGCGTTTATTGTGCATTTTTTGGGCGTCTTTGGAGGCAGGCATGACATCTAATCTTCTGTATAGGGGTATATATACACACACACATATATGTATATATACACATACACACATATAGGTGTGATAGTAGCGGAACCCTATGCCTGCGCTAATGAAATTATTTGCAGGGATAAGGTTCCACTCCTATCACACCTGTATGTGTGTATGTGTATGTGTATATATACATATATGTGTGTGTGTGTGTGTATATACCCCTATACAGAAGTTCAGATGTTATGCCTGCCTCCAAAGATGCCCAAAAAATGCACAATAAACGCCTGCAACAAAAACGCCCAGGTGTGTCGTTGCAGGCGTTTATTGGGCATTTTTTGGGCGTCTTTGGAGGCAGGCATAACATCTGAACTTCTGTATAGGGGTATATATACACACACACATATATGTACAGTATATATACACATACACACATACAGGTGTGATAGGAGCGGAACCCTATCCCTGCAAATAATTTCATTAGCGAAGGCATATGGTTCTGCTACTTTCACACCTATATGTGTGTATGTGCATATATACATATATGTGTGTGTATATATACCCCTATACAGAAGTTCGGATGTTATGCCTGCCTCCAAAGACGCCCCCAAAAAATGCACAATAAACACCTGCAAAAAAACACCCAGGTGTGAAAGTAGCGGATCCCTATCTCTGCTCTACTGCAATTCTAAGACAAACGATCTTTTTTCTATGACGGTCACCCTGACATGGAAGAGTTTGGTCACCCTGCCATAGCAGTCAGTCAGTTCACCCTACACTATACTACGGTCACCCTGACAATTAACACTTTCCCTACAGAAACTAGATTATTTAATCTAACTATAGTGGTATATAGTACCCTAACTACACTAGATATCCCTTTCCTCACACTAATAATTGCTAAATGACACTTTTGAAGCAGGAGTAACAGAACTGCTTCCACTCTCTTCCACAGCCCCTGTATTACAGTGCTAGAGATTTGGCGGGGTTATGTTATATACTGGGGGGCGTATTCACTACTGATTGGCCTCTGGACCCCCTAGTCACTCCAATCACATTCCTAGCATCCTCCTGCCCCCTCAATTGGCTTTTACTAATGTTTCTGGTCCAATCACGGGCTTTTAAAGCCCAGTTCCTGTCCCATTGCATTTTGATCGGTTCTGGTTGCCGAATTCCGAACTTTTTCCGCAAAAAGTTTGGAATTCGGCCGAATTTCGAACAGTCAATGTTCGGGTTTGAACCGATGGTCGACCCAAACCGTTCGATCATCCCTACTCAGGACCCACTAACAGGCCAGATTTACAAGATAACTGAAATACAGCACAGGTGATAAAATTTGCTAATTAGTGATTGAAGTATTCTAGTCTGCTTCTCCCCAAGGTAATACTTAAAATCTGGCCTGTTGGTGGGTCCTGAGGACAGGAGTTGAGAACCACTGCCCCAGTGTTTATCTACTTTATCCATTCTGAAAAATGTCAACCACTTAGGATATTTTTTATGCGCATATTTTTTATGTGTTCCCTAATCCGCACTGATAATTTGTGAGTGGTTTGACCTACAGTACATATTGGAGGCCACAGGGACACTCCAACGCATACGCCACATGAGTGCTATTGCACATTATTAATGTATTTATGTAGTACTGATTTTGTGTTTGATAAGATTGAAACAACTTTTTTTTTTCTTTCCATCCTTTGTGCTGTTTTACACGGTATGCATCTCCAACACCTTAAAAAAAAAAAAATAAATAACTGAGCATCTGTAGGTCACAGCAGCTAGCATGCAAAGTGACTCCACAAACCCTGTGTATATATCTAACAACAAATTGCAGTGCTTATAGTGAAAACAGTATAAAATCAATGCATTGTATATATCAAAGCATAATGTCCATGAAATTCAGTCTAATCAAACAGTAACAATTCTCCACAGGAGAGATAATTAGATCACTGTTCAAATACACCTTTCTGTTATATACGAATAAGAATTGAAATTCTTCTTAAACAGCAGGCTATTTAAAGGGTCAGTAGAAGGAAGAATCCCGGAGGCCGTGCTTGTGCACAAAATGCATTGGGTGGGGCCTACGTGCTGACGTTACGCTGACGTTTCCAGTTTGGCAGCCACTTTACACATTTATTACAGTATTTTAGGTGGTACTGTGATACATTGCAAAGGATTGTGGGGAGACCTGAAAAACCAAACAATTCTAAGAGAATTATGATGGGCATGATCTTTATGTACCTCTGGTTAGTGCATAGATGGTGGCAGAGTCACAGGATTAGTGATTTATCTTCACGTGGTAGATATCTCTGTTTATTTACATGCTTTCATTCACGTATTTCACAGAAAGGTGTATTTGAACAGTGATCTAAGTAACTCTCCTGTGGATAATTCTTACTGGTGGATTGTACTGAATTTTGATGGACATTAGGCTTTGAGATATACAATGTTTTGATTTTATACTGTTATAGGAGCCCCACCATGTTGAGGCCATGTGGCCTGTTATGGTTCAGGAGGGGGGCTCGTTCCTCCTCCCCTGACCTTCATGGTCAGATAAGGGTCTGGTATGGATTTTGGGGGAAAACCTCACTCTGGTTTTTTTTTTTAATTTTGCTGTGGGGTTCCTCTAAAATCCATACCAGACTCAAAGGGCCTGGTATAGATTAGGGGATTCCCTACACTGTTTTTTTTTTAACATTTTTCTATTGCTGACAATGGGTTTTTTTTTGCAGCCAGGAAAATCTATTTAAATGTAATTTTTATTTCTTTATATATGTCAGTTTTGCTGCAGTAGGTTCTATACATGGTACAGATGCGCCACATTACAGGCAGACTAAGGGGACCCCCAAGGAACTATATTTAAAGGAATTTTTCATGTTTATTGTTTCACATTAAACATCATTAAATCATTGCTCATGTAAAAATTATATTTAAAAAAAAATGTTTGCATTGATATTATCAATGCAAAACATCTTGTTTTTAAATATTGTTTTTAAAGGAGCAGTGATTTTAATCATGCTTAAAGTGAAACATTAAAAATGAAAAATTCCTTTAAATATATTATGTATGGGAGGTCCCCTTAGTCTGCCTGTAAAGTGGTGCATCTGTACTGTGTATAGAACCTGCTGCAGCAAAACTGACATATGTAAAGAAATAAAGACATTTAAATAGATTTTCCCAGCTGCAAGCCATTGTTGGCAATCCAAAAAAAAAAAATGAAATAAATGGCGTGGGGTGTCCATGTCAAAATAATAAATGAAAAAAACAATGGCTTGGGCCCCCCCCCCCCAAATCTGTACCAGACCCTTATCCAAGCACACAGCCTGGCAGGCCAGGAAAGGGGGAGGTTGAGAAAGCAGCCCCCTCCTGAATCATACCAGGCCACATGCCATCAACATGAGTTTTTTTTGGTGTTTTGGGATGGGGCGGAGCCCCCCCTGCCCCAAAGCCCCCCTCCATGTTGAAGCCATGTGGCCTGGTATGGTTCAGGAAGGGGGGCTCGTTCATCCTCCCCTGACCTTCATGGTCAGATAAGGGTCTGGTATGGATTTTGGGGCAAAACCTTACTCTGTTTTTTTTTTTTAATTTCACTGTGGGGTTCCTCTAAAATCCATACCAGACCCAAAGGACCCGGTATAGATTGGAGGAACCCCTACCCTTTTTTTTTCACATTTTTTTATTGCTGGCAATGGGGCTTTTTTTGCAGCCAGGAATATCTATTTAAATGTCATTTTTATTTCTTTATATATGTCAGTTTTGCTGCAGTAGGTTCTTTACATGGTACAGATGAGTCACATTACAGGCAGACTTGGGGGACCCCCAAGTAACTATATTTAAACAAATTTTTCATGTTTATTGTTTCACATTAAACATCATTAAATCATCGGTCCTTTAAAAATTATATTAAAAAAAAATGTTTGCATTGATATTATCAATGCAAAACATTTTGTTTTTAACCGCTTCCATACAGAGCAGTTAGACACCCTTCCTGCCCAGACAAATTTTCAGCTTTCAGCACTCTCACACTTTGAATGACAATTGCTCAGTCATACTACACTGTAACCAAACAAAATTTTTATCATTTTTTTCACACAAATAGAGCTTTCTTTTGGTGGTGTTTGATCACAACTGGGGTTTTTTTTTGGTGATATATGCAAAAAAAGAGCAAAAATTTTGAAAAAAAAACACCTTTTTTTAGTTTCAATTATAAAATTTTGCAAAAAATTAATTTTTCTTCATACATTTGGGCCAAAATGTATACTGCTACATGTCTCTGATAAAATTAACCCAAATTAGTGTATATTATTTAGTCTGTGTGAAAGTTATTGAGTCTAGAAGCTATGGTACCAATTACTGAAAATTGATCACACCAGATGTACTGACTGCCTATCTCCTTTCTTGAGGCCCTGAAATGTCAGGACAGTACAAATACCGCCCAAATGACCCCTTTTTGTAAAGTAGACAGTCCAAGGTATTTAGTAAGAGGCATAGTGGGTTTTTTGAAGTTGTAATTTTTTCCGACAATTCTTGGGAAAATGAAGAAAAATTTTTTTTTCTTTTTTTTCCCCACAAAGTTGTCAATTTATAAGCTATTTCTAACACATAGCATGTACACAGCAAAAATTACACCCAAAAATACATTCTGCTACTCCTTCCGAGTATGGCGATACCACATGTGTGAGACTTTTACACAGCCTGGCCACAAAAAGAGACTCCACGTCCAAGAAGCACCTTCAGGCGTTCTAGGAGCATAAATACACATTTCTTACTACCTATCACACTTTTCAAGGCCCTAGAGCACCAATACAATGGAAAAGTCCACAAAATGACCCCATTTTGGAAAGCAAACACTCCAACGTATATTCTATGAGGCATTATGGGTCGTTTGAACGTGTCATTTTTTTCCACAAGTTTTTGGAAAATGTGGGAAACAAATGAAAACCTTTTTTTTTTTTTACACAAAGTTGTCAATTTATAGGATATTTCTAACACATAGCATGTAAATAGCAAAAATTACACCCCAAAATACATTCTACCACTCCTCCTGAGTATGGCAATACCACATGTGTGAGACTTTTTCACAGCCTAGCCATATAGAGGGGCCTAACATCCAAGGAGCATCATCATGCATCCTAACCACTTGCCTAGGCCTATTTTTGACATTTGGTGTTTACAAGCTAAAATCAGTTGTTTTGCTAGAAAACTGCTTAGAACCCCCAAACATTATATATTTTTTTTTATCAGAGACCCTAGAGAATAAAATGGAGATTATTGCAATATTTTTTTATCACACCGTATTTGCGCAGCGGTCTTCCAAACGCAATTTTTTTGGAAAAAATTCACTTTTTTAATTAAAAAATAAGAAACCAGTAAAGTTAGCCCAATTTTTTTCCATAATGTGAAAGATAATGTTACACCGAGTAAATATATACCCAACATGTCATGTTTCAAAATTGCACACGCTCACGGAATGGCGACAAACTTTGGTACTTAAAAATCCCCATAGGCGACAATTTAAAAATTTCTACAGGTTGCCATCTTTGAGTTACAGAGGAGGTCTAGGGCTCAAATTATTCCCCTTGCTCTAACGATCACGGCGATACCTCACATGTGTGGTTTGAACACCGTTTACATATGTAGGCGGGATTTCTGTATGCGTTCGCTTCTGCTTCAGGACCTCTTTTTTGTGAGATCTGGGGTCAAAAAGTCCTCAGATCTCACAAGTACACTAAAAGATAGAAAAAAAAAAATTATTATATAAAATGAAAAAAAAAAAAAGGACCTTTAAACCGGTTGCTAGGCAACAACATTTTCCGTAGCTCCGGTCCTCCAAGACCATAGAGTCAAGTGAGGGCAAGCTTGCCCTCACTCGACATCCAGTCTGCGAGGATCCGGGACCGGATCGTTTTCCCCGCTGCCGGCGGGTCCGGTAAGCGGGGAAAAGGACCGGAACGCGACGGGAGGGGGGGCGCCTCTTCCGCCATCCCGGAAGGGTGATCCCACGGCGAATCCGCCACTGTGACCACCCTTATCGGAAAGCCAACTGTCCACCGTTCAAAAAAATACCAGGGTTATGGCAGCTATCTGCTGCCATAACACCGGTATTTAGGTTTAAACGGAGGACGTATATAAACCTTTTTGGACTTGGACATGGTGGCTGTATGAAGGGTGACAGGTACTCGGGTACTTTGTTGGGCAGGTGACAGGTACTCTGGTACTGATGAGCAGGTGGCAGGTACTCGGGTACTCCGATAGGCAGGTGACAGGTACTCGGGTACTCTGATGGGCAGGTGATAGGTACTGATGAGTAGTACTGATACTGATAGGTGATACTGTACTGATGGGTACTGATGATCAGTACTGATACGTGATAGGTACTGATGAGTACTGATGAGTAGTGATGGGTACTGATGAGCAGGCGGCAAGTACTCGGGTACTTCAGGCGTCAGGTACTCTGATGAGCAGGTGGAAGGTACTGGGGTACTCTGATGGGTAGGTGACAGGTACTCAGGTACTCTGATGATGGGTACTCCGTTGACAGGTACTCAAAGTACCCGAGTACCTGTCATCAGAGTACCCGAGTACCTGTCATCAGAGTACCCGAGTACCCGTCATCAGAGTACCCGAGTACCCGTCATCAGAGTACCTGCGTACCCGTCATCAGAGTACCCGAGTACCTGTCATCAGAGTACCCGAGTACCTGTCATCAGAGTACCCGAGTACCCATCATCAGAGTACCCGAGTACCCGTCATCAGAGTACCCGAGTACCTGTCATCAGAGTACCCGAGTACCCATCATCAGAGTACCCAAGTACCTGTCATCAGAGTACCCGAGTACCCGTCATCAGAGTACCCGAGTACCTGTCATCAGAGTACCCGAGTACCTGTCATCAGAGTACCCGAGTACCTGTCATCAGAGTACCCGAATACCTGTCACCAGCCCATCAGAGTACCCGAGTACCTGTCATCAGAGTACCTGATGGGCTGGTGACAGGTACTCGGGTACTTTGATGGGCTAGTGACAGGTGCTCTTTATTGGGGGTGGGGGGGGGCAATCAGTGTGGTTGGGGTGCACTGTACTTGGTAACTAGCTGTTACCACACTCTCTTCCTCACACAGCAGCTGGAGCCGCTCATGTGATCGGCTGTGATTGACACAGCCGATCACGTGGTAAACAGCCAATTTCTATTGGCTGTTTACCTTGATCAGGGATGGGCTATGTCTGAGGGACGAGCCTCACCCCCGATCGCCGCGCTGCGCGCCCCCGGGGGCGCGCAGTAGAGGGGAGATCCGGGCGACGTCATATGACGGCGGCCCGGATCCTTACAACCACTTTGCCGACGTCGTATTACATGACTCGGTATGGAAGTGGTTAAATATTGTTTTTAAAGGAGCAGTGATTTTAATCATGCTTAAAGTGAAACAATAAAAATAAATATATTATGTATGGGGGGTCCCCTTAGTCTGCCTGTAAAGTGGCGCATCTGTACTGTGTATAGAACTTTTTGCAGCCAAACTGACATATGTAAAGAAAAAAAGGCATTTAAATAGATTTTCGCAGCTGCAAGCCATTGTCGCCAATGCAAAAAAAAATTAAAGAAATGGCGTGGGGTGTCCACGCCAAAATAATAAATTAAAAAGAAATGGCTTGGGCCCCCCCCAAATCTGTACCAGACCCTTATCCAAGCACACAGGGGAGGGTGAGCAAGCAGCCCCCCTCCTGAATCATACCAGGCCACATGCCCTCAACATGGGGGGGTGCTTTGGTGCATGTTGATGGGGACAAGGGCCTCTTCCTGACAACATTGGGTGATGGTTGAGGGGTCCCTGGGCAGGGGGCTTATCGGAATCTGCAATCCCCCTTTAACAAGGGAGCCCCCAGATCCTGACCCCCCATGTGAATGAGTATGGGGTACATTGTATCCCTATTCATTTATGCTGGGTCAGTGACATCACCTGTGGATGGTGCCACCAGGTGACATCAGCAGGTTACCCTGCCCCTTACCTATTTAAGAACTTTCAGACAGAGGAGCAGGCATTTGGCAATTAACCTTCATCGTGGGCGGAGCGTTTTTTCGGGTCCTGTGGTGTGGCGAGCATTGGTTTTGAAGGTGGATCTACATTGGGGACATTGTTTTTTTATTTTTTAAAAAAAGGAATTTTTAAACATTGCCTCCTGTCCTTATTTATTTTTGACCCTTTTTTTGGGGGGAATGAGTATGAATAAGTGAATGGGTACCCCACACTCATTCATGTGGGGGGGGGGTGGGATCTTGAAAAAGGGGGCTTCTGGATTCCGAAAAGCCCCCTGCCAGCAAACTCCCACAACCAATGCCCGGGGTTATGGGGAAGAGGCCTCTTGTTCCCATCAACATGGGCACAAGGTGCTTTAGGGTGCCCCTCCATGTTGAGGACATGTGGCCTGGTATGCATGAGGGGGAGACCCCACGCTGTTTTTTAAATTTTTGTTTGTATTGCCGGCAATGGCTTGTAGCTGCTATAATCAATTAAAATGTAACTTTTTTTCTTTGTAAATGTCAGTTTTGCTGCAGCAGGTTCTATACACGATACAGATGAACTACTTTACAGGCAGACTAAGGGGACCCCCCCCAGACACTATATTTAAAGAAATTTTCCATTTTTGTTGTTTTACTTTAAGCATCATTAAAATCACTGCTCCTTTAAAAAAACAATCTTTTTAAAAAATATTTTTCAATTAAAACTTAATCCCCAGGTCAGCACCTGGACCCACATACCCTTTTTTATGGCCAATAACTTGCATATAAGCCTTCAAAATTGGGACTTTAGATTTTTCATGTTCCAGTCCCATAGAATTTAATAGAGTTTGCAGCTCTGGGCTGAACTTTTTCTTTGATCGGGAGTTCTGGTGCGAACCGAACCGGAGGTGTTTGTCTTATCACTATTTGGTAATACCTCCTCAAGTTGGGATCTCTAAGGAGAATGGGTCAATATGTTGTTATACTTTTCTCCAACTTTTATATTATTAATTAAACCCTATAACATATGCAATTTCAAAGGAATTGTTTTCCTTCCTTCTTGTTTTCAATCATGCTTTCTATCCATACCAGTGTTTCTCAACTACAGTCCTCAGGGCACACTAACAGGCCAGATTTTAATTATTACCTTGGGTAGATGCAGACTAGAATCTGCAATCACTGAGCAGCAAATGATATCACCTGTGATGTATTTCAGTTTTCTTGCAAACCTGGCCTGTTAGTGTGCCCTGATGATAGGAGTTGAGAAACACTGATCCATACTATAACTCTTCTTGTTTCTTAAAACTTTACTTTTTTATATCTCTTCTTCGCAAAATTTGTAATCAGAACATCTGCCTGTGCTTCATAATCAGAGTTGAGATTACAGTTACATTGTATTCTAATAAACTGCCCCTTACTAAATCTGGTGCAGCTGTGTGTGTTAGCCATCAACTTCCAACTTCAGCTTGTTCAATTAAGCTTTGCCAAAAAAACCTGGAAGCTGATTGGGTTCTATGCAGAGCTGCACAAAATTTTGCACTATCCGGTTTTAGTAAATCACCCACTATGCGTATCTACTTTGACTTGTTTTAATAAGCTAATTTGATCTGTACTGGTCTTTGGCTAGCCCATGGTTGTAATTAAATGTCCAAGTGATGCCCAACTGATTATGGATCTCCCCAATGGGTGCTACTTGTTTTTGTGGATCTTTGGTACTTGGTACACGACAGGAATTTTAGGAGCTTCAGTTATTCATTTGACCCCTTTTTCCACAAAAAACTTTTTTTGTTTAAAATATTGCTAGGATTCACCATTAATTTCTTATATGTACTAATGAAGTTCAATGGGAGAAGGGATATGGCGCTGCCAATATATGCATACCACTCAATAAATATCTTAAAAAATGTGTAAGCAAGAATATGTGAACAGTGTATAAATAAATAGGTGTCCAATGTATAAATGAATAAATAGGTGTCCAATCCCAGATTGGTATATACACACGTGAATAAAAAGTGTCAAAGTGCCAAATGCTGATGAAGTGTACCTAGTACTGATAGGTTAAAAGTTAAAATGTGTAATATAAAGAAGGAATGCCTGTAAAACCGTGATATCAAGTGTTAGTCACGTGCAATCTAAATGTGATGAAAGTGATATACTAGTAATACAAGTGCTCATAAATTAATGGTGCTCATATAAACCTTAATGACATATGATATAAAAATCAGAGTGGTAGTAAATATTCGTATAAAAAGTAGATAAAATATCTCCTGGAGGTGATCCTTAAAGTGGGTATATAAACTATAAATAATTACAAACCATCATAGTATAAATATAGCAGCAATTCCAGAACCTCACAACAATAAATAGTCCATGGCTAATTCAATAATACATAGTCCATTAATCAATATAAAAGTGGAAAAACGGTAGTAATCTTCAAAGGTAAAGTGACTTCAGTGCAGGTGCTCAAAACTTATTGCAGTAAAAGGTGCCCGAACTCAGGTGCTCAATCCGTGCTCCCCGCACCCCTTGGACCGCACTCACCGGAGTAAATCACCCCTACAGGGGTACCAGGCTTTCAGTAGGTAGTATCCTGGGTCTCCCTCAGGTCCCACTGCGTGATCCTGTGGGTGCGAGTGCTATCCAATCCCTGCCCGAGTCCTCGTTCCCTATCCTTAGAATGGGGTATGGTCCACGGGTATGTGGGGGAAATAAAGGTCTAACATAGGGTAGTACCGTCTATATAGATTTTATTAAATCAAAACGAAATGGTACTCACAAACAAGCAGGTTAAAATCGGCGGGTAATACAATGACCGCGCACTTCCGGGACGCTGTGCGCTCCACGGACCGGATATGCGTGTCAACTGGGCGGATGTGACGCAATGACGCTCTACGCGTTTCGTCAGAGTGACGTCTTCAGGAGTAGCGTCACCACGCCACGTCCGCCTTCTTATAGTATCAGGGAATCGGGCCATCTTGTTGCCGTTCCAATCACAGCGGTCGGCTGTCCAGCCAATAGAATAAATCTATGTGTGACGTACTTAGTTGCCGGGTAAAAACGTTCTTTGTATACCTCGTAGAGAGGCGAATGGCCGTCCTGAACTGAAAACTCTGCATTGCACAACTCAATGCGTGAGCACCATGAGACCAGCCGGCAAGTACAGAATTTGTAAATATGTTGATAATATATCAGCATTGCATTATGTCGAATGATGGAAATATCGTTGAAAAAGGGGGGTCCTAATTCCATGGTACTAGAACATAGATGTATATACAAAACAAACATGTCATTCTGCTTGAATATACAGAGAACAATCAATAAAAGTCAACATTTAAATATATAAAGGTGCAAACCGCAACGAATATATGTAAAAAATAAAAATAAAAATAAAAAATCCATTGTTTTTTTTTACTAGGTCCTATTTAATTCTATGCCTATAACTGGCGGGTGGGGATGAAAAAAAATAAAAAATATATATATAAAAATATATATATAAAAATCCCTAGTGAAAATTCCATATACTAAACCTCCTATTTGTCTTAAAAATTGGATACTATGCCCCAAAATGGGCAGTCTGCAAGGTCACTAAATGATTAGGATGAAGGGTAAAAAAGTATAAAGAGGCAAAAAAGGCATGGGTAAAGTTAAAAAGTTAAACTCTTGTATCTAGCCCAGTACAAATAACCCCATATGGGTAAACCCCTAAGAAGGCGCCTTAATGAAGTTGATAGGTGAAAAAAACGTGGTGTAAACTGGTATTAGAATCTAAATATCCCAATACATTAAAATAATATATCCTGTTTTAAAAAGGACAAGTGGGGATAAAAATAAGTGCTATGTGCATATATGCTATAAATCCGCAGTCTGGTGATGTAAATATCAATGTAGCTAACCTAAATATATCTGGATGATACATCATAGGAAAGTACCTCAAAGGATATGTGGAGAGCAGGGTAAAAAAATATATATAATACCTTGATAGTAGTGGGAAAAGATTGATGTGAACCTAAAAAGTCAAAAAGGGGGCAGAAATGTCCCACCTATGGTCAGATCAGAGAATACCACTGTAGTGGAAAAAATATATATATATAGTAACCGACCTCAGGGGGTAAACCTGATGTTGAAAAATGAATATAAATTTTTTTTAAAAAAAAGATGTTTTAAAACCATGTAAAATAATAAATATACTGAAAATTAAAAGTTAGAAATAAAACAGTTCAGGTCTATATCTAAATTAAGTCCCCTGGGTTGAAGTGATTCTAATAAATAAATCCACCTGGTTTCATTCTGGGAGATTTTTTCTCTTTTTACTCTCCCCTCTCCAATGTCCAGAAATTGAGTCTATGCCATAAAAGATCAAGCCCTTTGGGTTCTTATTATGGACTTCTAGATAATGCCTGAGAGGCTATGTTTCGGAAACCCATTTTTTATATTAGCTATATGTTCCCTGATCCTCACGTGGAGGGGTCTGGTAGTACGTCCTACATATTGTAGATTGCAAGTGCATTCTACAACATAGGTAACATGAGTGGTATTACATGTAATGAGGTTATTCATTTTATATTTTTTGTGGATCACTTTTGATTTAAAATCAAGCATTTTCCTAGGTTGGGAGGGATTGTTCCTGCAGGCCAAACATTTTCTGCACCTGATAAACCCCTTCATGTCTGGAAAGATCTGTACTTTCTTAGGGGGGTCTACCACATTTTTGACCAATCTGTTCCTTAGGGTTGGTGCTCTTCGATAGATAAAATTAGGTTTCTCCGGTAGTACCTTGGAAAGTGTTTTGTCGCTCTTTAACACTGACCAATATCTTCTAAATATCTTTTCTACCTCCCTGTATTGTCTATGGTACCCGGAAATGAAGGCACAATCATAATTCCCTCTCTTCTCTTTGGTTTTAGTTTGCAGTAAATTTTCCCTGTTCATATTTCTGACTTCCACCCTTGTTTTCTCCAAGATTTCCTTGCTATACCCTTTCTCTTCAAACCTTTCCATTAAAATAGATGTTTGTAGGTCATAATCATCTAACCTCCCGCAATTTCTCCTCATTCTCATAAACTGTCCTTTGGGGATATTGTTTTTCCATTGCGGGTGGTGGCAGCTGCTCCTCGGAATATATCCGTTCTTGTCTGTTGTCTTAAAAAACGTTTTAGTTTGCAGATGACCTTCTTCTTTGAAAATTTGTAGATCAAGATAGTCTATTTTTTCCAAATCCCAATGTCCGGTAAAGGTTAGCCCATATGGATTGGAATTGATCTCTTCCATGAATTCCTGTAAGGAGTCTCTTGACCCCTCCCAGATCATTATGATGTCATCTATATAGCGCTTATAGAATTGAATTTCCGGAATATTTTGGTTGTAAATTTGCTGTTCCTCCCACATGTTCATAAAAACATTTGCCACGCTGGGGGCATATCTAGCCCCCATGGCAACCCCTTTAGTTTGTACGTAGAATGACTGGCCGTACCAGAAGTAGTTGCTTTCCATCGCCAATTTTAAGCCTTCTAATATATACTGTATTTGGGTTCTTTTTAAGGTGTTATCTTCATAAAGTGCTTTCTTTATTGCACTAAGCCCATCTTTTTGTTTAATGCTGGTATACAGCGAGTTTGCGTCTATAGTGACTAAAAATTGGGATTCATCCGTTCTTATGTTCCTGATTTCTTTTAGCAGTTGTGTGCTGTCTTTTAAATAAGATTTACCTTTGGATACCAGCGGTTGGAGAAATTTATCTAAATACTCCCCTTACCAGGAAAATAGGGAGTCCACCCCACTAACTATGGGCCTCCCAGGCGGTTTCTCAAGTCTCTTGTGGATCTTAGGTATGTGGTATATCACAGGTGTTTTAGAGGATTCAGGTACCAGATATTTGGCCTCTTTCTCATTTAGAATGCCAATATCTTTCCCTTTTTGTACATATTCTTTGAGCTTCTTTGTGTATTCTATCTTGGGATTTTTCTTTAGTTTTTTTATACGTGTCTGGTACCTTAAGGAGGTTCTCCATTTCTTCTTCATAATCCTTTTTGGCCAGAATGACAAGTCCCCCTCCCTTGTCTGCTGGTCTTATAACCACTTCCTTCTTTTTCTCCAAATTTCTAATGGCTTTACAAATCCTTTTACTGTCTTTGCCATGAATCTGTAATTTCTTAATGTCCTCCTCCACCATTTTTTTAAAAGCATTCACACAATCATTATTGGGTACCTTAGGGTTAAAAACAGAGTTGTTTCTTAAAAGAGTATGTTTAAATGTGTAGAAATGGGGTTTTGATGTTCGCCCTTGATTTGGAAGAATTTTTTAACATTCAATTTGCGGATACATTTCTGGAGGTCTATATAGGTTTCAAACTTATCTCTTTCCTTGGTGGGTGCAAATTTGAGTCCTAGGTCTAAAATTGCCATCTCTTCTTTGTTAAAAACTATGTTACTAAGGTTAAAAATGCCCGTGCATAAAATTCCCTTCTTCGCTTTCTTCCTGCCCCCGCGTTTGCCTCTTGCCGGTTGCCTCTTCCCCCGTACCCGTTCCAATTGTTCTGTGGGAAAGGGATGTAGTTTCTCCTTTCTTCCCTCTGTGGGGATGCGTGGTCCCTTCTGGGTCCTTGTGCCCATCCTCGGTTCATTGGGTAGAGATGAGAGAATCCATACACCTAGGGATGAAAGAAGAGGAGGGTATAACCAACGTGGAAGGGATTTTTTTCACGTGAACAATCACGGAAGACCCCCCAGACCACAAAACTGGCAGAACCAGCACAGGAGACAAGAAGGAAGGGGTCCCCAAAGGGTTCAATCATCAAAGAGGACCCCCAGACTACCCAATGAACCAAGGATGGGCACAAGGACCCAGAAGGGGCCACGCATCCCCACAGAGGGAAGAAAGGAGAAACTGCATCCCTTTCCCACAGAACAATTGGAACAATTGGAATGGGTACGGGGGAAGAGGCAACCGGCAAGAGGCAAACGCGGGGGCAGGAAGAAAGCGAAGAAGGGAATTTTAAGCACGGGCATTTTTAACCTTAGTAACATAGTTTTTAACAAAGAAGAGATGGCAATTTTAGACTTAGGACTCAAATTTGCACCCACCAAGGATATAGATAAGTTTGAAACCTATATAGACCTCCAGAAATGTATCCGCAAATTGAATGTTAAAAAATTCTTCCAAATCAAGGGCGAACATCAAAACCCCATTTCTACACGTTTTAAACATACTCTTTTAAGAAACAACTCTGTTTTTAACCCTAAGGTACCCAATAATGATTGTGTGAATGCTTTTAAAAAAATGGTGGAGGAGGACATTAAGAAATTACAGATTCATGGCAAAGACAGTAAAAGGATTTGGAAAGCCATTAGAAATTTGGAGAAAAAGAAGGAAGTGGTTATAAGACCAGCAGACAAGGGAGGGGGGACTTATCATTCTGGCCAAAAAGGATTATGAAGAAGAAATGGAGAACCTCCTTAAGGTACCAGACACGTATAAAAAAACTAAAGAAAAATCCCAAGATAGAATACACAAAGAAGCTCAAAGAATATGTACAAAAAGGGAAAGATATTGGCATTCTAAATGAGAAAGAGGCCAAATATCTGGTACCTGAATCCTCTAAAACACCTGTGATATACCACATACCTAAGATCCACAAGAGACTTGAGAAACAGCCTGGGAGGCCCATAGTTAGTGGGGTGGACTCCCTATTTTCCTGGTTAGGGGAGTATTTAGATAAATTTCTACAACCGCTGGTATCCAAAGGTAAATCTTATTTAAAAGACAGCACACAACTGCTAAAAGAAATCAGGAACATAAGAACGGATGAATCCCAATTTTAAGTCACTATAGACGCAAACTCGCTGTATACCAGCATTAAACAAAAAGATGGGCTTAGTGCAATAAAGAAAGCACTTTATGAAGCTAACATCTTAAAAAGAACCCAAATACAGTATATATTAGAAGGCTTAAAATTGGTGATGGAAAGCAACTACTTCTGGTACGGCCAGTCATTCTACATACAAACTAAAGGGGTTGCCATGGGGGCTAGATATGCCCCCAGCGTGGCAAATGTTTTTATGAACATGTGGGAGGAACAGCAAATTTACAACCAAAATATTCCGGAAATTAAATTCTATAAGCGCTATATAGATGACATCATAATGATCTGGGAGGGGTCAAGAGACTCCTTACAGGAATTCATGAATCATGGAAGAGATCAATTCCAATCCATATGGGCTAACCTTTACCGGACATTGGGATTTGGAAAAAATAGACTATCTTGATCTACAAATTTTCAAAGAAGAAGGTCATCTGCAAACTAAAACGTTTTTTAAGACAACAGACAAGAACGGATATATTCCGAAGAGCAGCTGCCACCACCCGCAATGGAAAAACAATATCCCCAAAGGACAGTTTATGAGAATGAGGAGAAATTGTGGGAGGTTAGATGATTATGACCTACAAACATCTATTTTAATGGAAAGGTTTGAAGAGAAAGGGTATAGCAAGGAAATCTTGGAGAAAACAAGGGTGGAAGTCAGAAATATGAACAGGGAAAATTTACTGCAAACTAAAACCAAAGAGAAGAGAGGGAATTATGATTGTGCCTTCATTTCTGGGTACCATAGACAATACAGGGAGGTAGAAAAGATATTTAGAAGATATTGGCCAGTGTTAAAGAGCGACAAAACACTTTCCAAGGTACTACCGGAGAAACCTAATTTTATCTATCGAAGAGCACCAACCCTAAGGAACAGATTGGTCAAAAATGTGGTAGACCCCCCTAAGAAAGTACAGATCTTTCCAGACAAGAAGGGGTTTATCAGGTGCAGAAAATGTTTGGCCTGCAGGAACAATCCCTCCCAACCTAGGAAAATGCTTGATTTTAAATCAAAAGTGAACCACAAAAAATATAAAATGAATAACCTCATTACATGTAATACCACTCATGTTACCATATGTTGTAGAATGCACTTGCAATCTACAATATGTAGGACGTACTACCAGACCCCTCCATGTGAGGATCAGGGAACATATAACTAATATAAAAAATGGGTTTCCGAAACATAGCCTCTCCAGGCATTATCTAGAAGTCTATAATAAGAACCCAAAGGGCTTGATCTTTTATGGCATAGACTCAATTTCTGGACATTGGAGAGGAGAGAGTAAAAAGAGAAAAATCTCCCAGAATGAAACCAGGTGGATTTATTTATTAGAATCCCTTCAACCCAGGGGACTTAATTTAGATATAGACCTGAACTGTTTTATTTCTAACTTTTAATTTTCAGTATATTTATTATTTTACATGGTTTTAAAACATCTTTTTTTTTAAAAAAAAATTTATATTCATTTTTCAACATCAGGTTTACCCCCTGAGGTCGGTTACTATATATATATATTTTTTCCACTACAGTGGTATTCCCTGATCTGACCATAGGTGGGACATTTCTGCCCCCTTTTTGACTTGTTGGTTTTAGGTTCACATCAATCTTTTCCCACTACTATCAAGGTATTATATATATTTTTTTACCCTGCTCTCCACATATCCTTCGAGGTACTTTCCTATGATGTATCATCCAGATATATTTAGGTTAGCTACATTGATATTTACATCACCAGACTGCGGATTTATAGCATATATGCACATAGCACTTATTTTTATCCCCACTTGTCCTTTTTAACACAGGATATATTATTTTAATATAAATAGAAGAAAAATTTCCGCGCTAGATGTGACAGAAAACCAAATGATTAAGAACAATAGTGAGCAGCTGGCACAAAATCAACTAACAGTGATTCAAAAAATACAATAAAAACCAAAAAGTGCAGCGCTGAAATCAGTATACAATTATATAGCTGAAAAGCTCATATAAAGAAAACAAAAAAGGAGAGGGGATAATGTCCAAATGAATAGTCCCAATATTAAGTGCAGAGATGTGAATCCACGTGCAAAATAACTTTCTTCCAGTGACACCAGGGAAAAGTGTAGGAAGGGGACACCCTTGTGCTCAGGTATAACAAGCAGCTTACCGAAATTCCGTGGCTGCTCAATTTAATGAGACAGCCTCTCCCAGCTAGTAGTAAACCAGTAGGTCAACCGATATCAAGCTCAGGTGCTTCGAAAGACTCCAAAAGCCGAAAGCCGTTTCCGGTGTGTTGTTAAACCGATCACATTAATATGTGGCACACTTGGAACTTCTCATATACTCCATTGAACGTAAAGCCATATGTAGAAAGAAACAGAGGCCCATAGCGTAATCCCGTAAACCAATAGGTAAATTTATTAAAAAAACTACTTACAATTTAAAAGACAAAAACAGGCATGTAGTATGTGCCGGTCATGGATCTAACCGCGGCGTCCCGCAAGTCTCCAGATCAGCATATGGATAAACGGCCGGCTTCGTTGGGGGGCGTGTGGACGTTTATGTCTGGGATCGCCAACGTTTCGTCATAAGAAAGACTTCTTCTGGGCGTGACCCCAGACGCAACACACACGCCTATGTACCCCCACACCTATGTCACATGCCTATGTACCCCCACACCTATGTCAAATGTGACATAGGTGTGGGGGTACATAGGCGTGTGTGTTGCGTCTGGGGTCACGCCCAGAAGAAGTCTTTCTTATGACGAAACGTTGGCGATCCCAGACATAAACGTCCACACGCCCCCCAACGAAGCCGGCCGTTTATCCATATGCTGATCTGGAGACTTGCGGGACGCCGCGGTTAGATCCATGACCGGCACATACTACATGCCTGTTTTTGTCTTTTAAATTGTAAGTAGTTTTTTTAATAAATTTACCTATTGGTTTACGGGATTACGCTATGGGCCTCTGTTTCTTTCTACATATGGCTTTACGTTCAATGGAGTATATGAGAAGTTCCAAGTGTGCCACATATTAATGTGATCGGTTTAACAACACACCGGAAACGGCTTTCGGCTTTTGGAGTCTTTCGAAGCACCTGAGCTTGATATCGGTTGACCTACTGGTTTACTACTAGCTGGGAGAGGCTGTCTCATTAAATTGAGCAGCCACGGAATTTCGGTAAGCTGCTTGTTATACCTGAGCACAAGGGTGTCCCCTTCCTACACTTTTCCCTGGTGTCACTGGAAGAAAGTTATTTTGCACGTGGATTCACATCTCTGCACTTAATATTGGGACTATTCATTTGGACATTATCCCCTCTCCTTTTTTGTTTTCTTTATATGAGCTTTTCAGCTATATAATTGTATACTGATTTCAGCGCTGCACTTTTTGGTTTTTATTATATTATTTTAATGTATTGGGACATTTAGATTCTAATACCAGTTTACACCACGTTTTTTTCACCTATCAACTTCATTAAGGCGCCTTCTTAGGGGTGTACCCATATGGGGTTATTTGTACTGGGCTAGATACAAGAGTTTAACATTTTAACTTTACCCATGCCCTTTTTTGCCTCTTTATACTTTTTTACCCTTCATCCTAATCATTTAGTGACCTTGCAGACTGCCCATTTTGGGGCATAGTATCCAATTTTTAAGACAAATAGGAGGTTTATTATATGGAATTTTCACTAGGGATTTTTATATATATATTTTTATATATATATTTTTTTATCCCCACCCGCCAGTTATAGGCATAGAATTAAATAGGACCTAGTCAAGAAAAACAATGGATTTTTTATTTTTATTTTTTACATATATTCGTTGCGGTTTGCACCTTTATATATTTAAATGTTGACCTTTATTGATTGTTCTCTGTATATTCAAGCAGAATGACATGTTTGTTTTGTATATACATCTATGTTCTAGCACCATGGAATTAGGACCCCCCTTTTTCAACGATATTTCCATCATTCGGCATAATGCAATGCTGATATATTATCAACATATTTACAAATTCTGTACTTGCCGGCTGGTCACATGGTGCTCACGCATTGAGTTGTGCAATGCAGAGTTTTCAGTTCAGGACGGCCATTCGCCTCTCTACGAGGTATACAAAGAACGTTTTTACCCGGCAACTAAGTACGTCACACATAGATTTATCCTATTGGCTGGACAGCCAACCGCTGTGATTGGAGTGGCAACAAGATGGCCCAATTCCCTGATACTATAAGAAGGCGGACGTGGCGTGGTGACGCTACTCCTGAAGACGTCACTCTGACGAAACGCGTAGAGAGTCTTTGCATCACATCCGCCTAGTTGACACGCATATCCGGTCCGTGGAGCACACAGCGTCCTGGAAGTGCACAGTCATTGTATTACCTGCCGATTTCAACCTGCTTGTTTGTGAGTACCATTTCGTTTTGATTTAATAAAATTTATATAGACGGTACTACCCTATGTTAGACCTTTATTTCCCCCACATACCCGTGGACCATACCCCATTCTAAGGATAGGGAACGAGGACTCGGGCAGGGATTGGATAGCACTCGCACCCACAGGATCACGCGGTGGGACCTGAGGGAGACCCAGGATACTACCTACTGAAAGCCTGGTACCCCTGTAGGGGTGATTTACTCCGGTGAGTGCGGTCCAAGGGGTGCGGGGAGCACGGATTGAGCACCTGAGTTCGGGCACCTTTTACTGCAATAAGTTTTGAGCACCTGCACTGAAGTCACTTTACCTTTGAAGATTACTACCGTTTTTCCACTTTTATATTGATTAATGGACTATGTATTATTGAATTAGCCATGGACTATTTATTGTTGTGAGGTTCTGGAATTGCTGCTATATTTATACTATGATGGTTTTTAATTATTTATAGTTTATATACCCACTTTAAGGATCACCTCCAGGAGATATTTTATCTACTTTTTATACGAATATTTACTACCACTCTGATTTTTATATCATATGTAATTAAGGTTTATATGAGCACCATTAATTTATGAGCACTGGTATTACTAGTATATCACTTTCATCACATTTAGATTGCACGTGACTAACACTTGATATCACGGTTTTACAGGCATTCCTTCTTTATATTACACATTTTAACTTTTAACCTATCAGTACTAGGTACACTTCATCAGCATTTGGCACTTTGACACTTTTTATTCACGTGTGTATATACCAATCTGGGTTTGGACACCTATTTATTCATTTATACATTGGACACCTATTTATTTATACACTGTTCACATATTCTTGCTTACACATTTTTTAAGATATTTATTGAGTGGTATGCATATATTGGCAGCGCCATATCCCTTCTCCCATTGAACTTCATATCTCTATATATCTTCGGAATATAGTTTTAAGGGGGCTGCAGCCAAAACCTACGGAACAACTGGATATATCCTAAGCGCGGATTTCTTATATTTATATGTACTAATGTTTTCCAAAATTCCAAAATTCACTGCATTTCAGCATCGTAGTCCACGTAGTCATCATACTTGTTACACAATGATATTTATCTGTTGTCCTTTTATATCCTTAGCTGAGCGATGGTATAATGAAAACCCTAGAGAGCTGGGCCCTCTTGTTCCTACATTGGAGGAGTGGTGGAGTCTGATATAAAGCAAAGTGCATACTGACCCACTTGATCATCATGGTGTCAATAATTTCAGGTGAGAGTAAATTTTGGTGGGCAACGTAAGATTACAGCACTGAGAGAAAGTGGAGGCGAAATGGCATCTTTTGATAATTGTGAAGCATGGACTCTCAGTTTAAAGGATAAGTTTATCTTTTGGAACATGTTACATGTTATACCCGTATTTATAGAGGAACATGTAACATGTTCCAGCAGCTGCAGCCTCTTTCCCTCTGCTCCCCTCCTTGTGACAGCGAGCAGGGGATCTTCTCCCTGCCCCTGCTGTCACTATTTAAAAATTACTTGGCCATGCGGGGCTCTGCCCACACAGCCATGTCATTCATTCATTCAGAGTTTCCTGTGAATGCGTGAATTACAACTAACTTCAGCCATTGCGGCTGAAGGCTTGTAGTTCTGAATGGACTGCAACGCCGCTGATGAGTGGCCTAATAGTTCATTAATTAGCCCTGCAGCTTGAATACAGGCATGGAGTAAAAGCTGTAAGGCTTGTCTGCAGAAGTCTGGCATTGCAGTCCTGATCCACTGATCAGAGATGCAATGCCTCCCAGGCTCCATAGGGAAAAAATAATAAATGTACGCTTTTTTTTTTCTGCAAAAAGGTGAATTTTGATTTACAGTGAGGGAAAAAAGTGTTTGATCCCCTGCAGATTTTGTATGTTTGCCCACTGAGAAAATGATCACTTTATAATTTTAATTTTAATGTTTATTTTAACAGAATAAAAAAAAAAACAGAAAACCGCATTTCAAAAAAGTTATAAATGTATTTGCATTTTAATAAGTAAATTAAGTATTTGACCCCTTCGCAAAACATGACTTGACATGACTTCGCAAAATAGTACTTGGTGGCAAAAACCCTTGTTGACAATCAAAGATGTCAGACATTTCTTGTAGTTAGCCACCAGATGTGCACACATCTCAGGAGTGATTTTGTCCCACTCCTCTTTGCAGATCCTCTCCAACTCATTAGGGTTTTGAGGCTGATGTTTGGTAATTCAAACATTCAGCTCCCTCCACATTTTTTTTTGGGATGAAGATCTGGAGACGGACCTGGAGACGGACCTTGGTATTTAGGTGTTTTCCCAAATACCACATGCAATTCTAAAAATGTTACTCAAGGACCTTAAAGTGCTTCTTCTTGAGCCACTCCTTTTTCTGCCTTTCAATAAAGGATATTTCCAGTATAGAAGACACCGGGGAGCCAGAACTCTTGCCAATTGATAGTGGATCAAATACTTGTTTCATTCATTAAAATACAAATCAATTTATAACTTTTTTGAAATGCGTTTTTCTGGATATTTTTGTTGTTATTCTGTAACTCACTGTTAAAATAAACCTACCATTAAAATTATAGAGTGATAATTTATTAGTCAGTGGGCAAATATACAAAATCAGCAGAGGATCAAATATTTTTTCCCTCACTGTGCATGTTTCGCACTGTTCTACAACAGCATAGTCACTGTTATCTGGATCACTTTATTTTCAGAGTTTTACACTTTATTGATATTGGGATTTTTACTGTTATATTATCCATGTACTTAGTAACTGTAGAAATGTTGAACACTTGATGATAAGTAACCTGTTCGGGTATTCAAGGGTCACTCTTGAGCATTTAATAAAACAGTAAGAGGCAGGATGTGTTTCACAACAGCACTTTATTTATACATATTTCTTTGGAGTAGAACTGCTTATTTTTTAAATTCAGTTGTCTACTGAGTGACAGGTTTCAAAGAAAAAGTACTGTGCTGGCTTGTAGGAGGACAGCATAGGCCACAGCTCCAGGTCCCAATAGCTTGCTGATAAAGTACTTTCTGTAGACTAAGGTGCTTGATGGATTGTTGAACTTCTCATTCAGTCACAAGAAAACTCCAAACAAAACCGTTCGCTTTTGCTCTCACATAGCCCTGAAAAAGCGCATTGTGCTTCCTCTCCAAAAATCATTATAATATTATAATAAACCTTTGGTCAATCCTGTTGTCAATGTCAAATGAACTGAGGAACTGGAAAAGGTTGAAAAGAACTGAACACTGATAAGTATAATGGCAATCCAGCAACTGGATGATGGCATGAAATTTTTTATTGCTTGTGTAAACAATTGAAATACTTATTCTATAAGTATTGAAAATCTAGAATTGTGATGAACCAAAAAAAGATTTACTAGTTTTTAGGCCAACCTTTTTTATATTTTTATTCTGACAAATATAATTTCTTAAACCATTGTTTAGTTAGGCATAAAACATTATTGACATCTCATTAATTTACGTTCATATCTTCCTTTAGAAAGCCATTATTAAGATTATGTTATAACTTTTACAATAATCACTTTTATGAAAGTGTGCAGGACTGAAAGCATTGTTCTTGTTTAAAATTCAGGCCAACATATATTTAACATTGTCTTCATTTAATAATAGTAAAAACACCTAAGTAGACACTAATATCATAACAATAACTGCTAATTCTTTTTAGAAATCTAGGTTTTATGTGAAAATTAGTGTAAGATGTACTGTTACTGTGTACCAGTAATAATATATTTTTTGTTGGCAGCCACAAATTTTTACTGATGTTAATAAATATGTGTTTTGTCCATTTCTTCTTTGTCTTTTTCTTTGACAATAATCAGTTAGGATGACTCACCTTAATAATCCCATCAGATTCCTCTTGGAAATTTACAAAAGAGGGTATCGTGATTGGTATGACTGATGATGGAAATTAATGGGACTTCTTTTTCAATAAAGGATAATTCAACGTGTGTGGTCTGTTTATTTACTGTTTTCCGAGGGGATAGCATCTGAGGGCCCATGATTTTTAAAGAGAGCTTATAAATTCCAGTAAGCCTCTCTTTCCCAGTACCCAATTAAGACTTGGTAAGGGTTGTGAGGAAGAGGCCCTTATCCTCATCAACATGAGGAAAGGTTGGTTTTCTGGAGGTGGGAGGGGGGGGTTATCCTAGCAAGGTATCCTCCCCATGCTATCACCCCCCCCCCCTCTCTAGGCCAGCCAGTCTGCATGTTCAGGTGAGGGTTTACATTTTGAGAGTACCTCATACTTTTTTTTTTCTGTTTTTTTTTTTTTTTTTTTTGCATGAAATCCCTTTTTAAATCCATACCAAACCCTCATTTTGTAGAAAAAAAGTAATTTACTGGCAATTTAAATGACATTTTTTCCTTTGTAAATATCCTTTTTGTTGTAGTACATTTTTTACATTGTACAAATATGCCCTTTCTTAGGTAAGTTTAATCAACCCCAAGCATTATATATAAAGGGATTAGGCAGTTTTATTGTTTCACTTTAAGCATTATTAAAGTTGCTGCTCTCTGCCAAATGGTAAACATGTTTTTTGCATTTGTTCATGTCTCCCAGGGCAGTGCCCAGCCCCTGTGCCATTTGTTTTACAATCCCTTGCCTATTAGCTATGACAATTGCCTGAACTGATTTTAAAGATTAAGCTCCTATTGACTTCAGTAGGGTTATTTCTATTTTTATTATATAGGATTTACTGTATGTAGCGCCAACAGTTTGCACTGTGCTTTATTTAAAGAGAGACAGTACAGCTGCAGTACATTTCAATAAAAGAGGGTTAGAAGGACCCTGCTCCTGAGAGCTTACAATTAATTAGGGAGAGGCAAGTGGAGGAAAAGGTACTAACAGTAAGGGATGAGCTGATGGGAGCAATAAAAGATTCAGTGTTAGCTAAAAGGAGGATAGGCTTCCCTGAAGAAATTCGTTTTCAAGGATCACCAAAAAAGTGGACTGAGTAGGAGACAGCTGGACAGATTGGGGTAGAGAGTTTCAGAGGATGAGAGAGGTTTTGAAAATGTCCCGGAGAGGAGTATGGGAAGAGAAGACATATGATATGAGCTCATTTTTCAGAAAAAATGAGTTTGAGTTTCAAGTGGTGTGACGTCCACACTGATATGTCAGTTTTAAAGTTAGTAATGCAAGGTTTTAAATTAATGTTCAGAACTCCACCACAGTTTGACAAATCTTTCATGAACCAAACTCATGTTTGGCTTATCACTAGCAAAGAGAATGGAAATAAACAATCTAACTGAAAATCTTCTACCATACATTGTAAATTCCAGGTTATTTTTTTCTATGTAAGTTGGTCTTGGTCAAGATTGTTTGAAATGGTCAGGAGGAAAAGTTAGTTACAAAAAGACTAGTACATTTTTGGAACCAGTTATGTCACATGTAATAGGAATGTCCACAGTAATTTAATACTTATAGTCCTACACTAAAAAAATATTAAGTAACATACGTGACCATACTAGAATGACTAAGTCTTTAACATTACCATTGTGATTTTACCTGAATTATAAACTGATGTTTTTGCTTAGCGCTATGATGGCATGTTTTTTTTTTTTGTTTTTTTTTCCAAACCTGCATTATTCTTACTTAAGTGAATAAGTTGACAACAATACTATAATTAAATACTTTTTTGAGTTTTACTACAATTTGGATCATATTTTTATAAACAGAGGCCAAACAGACTGGTATAAAAAAATTAAAGATTCTCATTTGAAAATGTTGATTGTCTTTCATGTATGCTTTCTACTTTGGCATACAATGTAAAAAAGATCTGTTCTTAAATAGGATATACCAGGATTTTATATTCTCTTTAAATAAAATGTATATTGCAAAATTCTTGCACAAAAGTTGACAGAATATTCTAATGACACATTTTCTACAACATGACTTGATGTAAAACTATTTCACAGTTTTATATCTGCATAGCTTACAGATAGATAAATATTATTTATAAGTAGAGCTTAGTTCAGATATATGCCACTACTGCCTGCCTTCTGATTTAATGACTATCAATGTTTTGTTTTTTTCTCTTGAAGGCATTCTCTTTTAATTTTCAAAATAGAGGTACTTGTGTTCTTATAAAGCTGACCAGTACAAATCTTCCTGAGACATGAAAGACGAGAATTGGTGACAAAATTTGACTTCATCCTCAAAAATCAACATTAATAATTTGGTCCTTTTCTAAATGGATCTCTGCCAACAATTGCACTGAAGCATACAGATGGGTCACATATTCCTGGTTGTCCTGGGTGTCCCTGTGATCCAGGTGACCCACGTTCTCCATCTCTGCCAGGAGACCCTGGTAATCCAGTCCGACCTTCTTTGCTCATTCCAGGTGGACCCATAGGTCCTGAAATTGAAAATAAATACAAATGTATATTAATCATAACCTTCCTAGATAACTTTAATATTGGATGTTGCATTGAATGGCTGATTCTTGTGTTTATTGCTATGGTCTTTTAATGTAATTTATTTAGAAATCAGGATAGATATTTGCCATGTAAGTTCCAATAAGTGTGATCTGACTGAATATTCACTGCACTTGAATTTGAAATGCTTAAAAACTATTGCTATAGATTGAACCTAACTCACTATCCACTTCCATCACTTTTTTGATGGAGGACATCATACCTGCTCTGAATACATTTTTGCAGAATTTTAATTATTCATTTTTCTATAGCTGATCATTTAAATACTCAAGTTATTCAAGTAAAACAAAAAAAGAAAGGTAAATCTGGGTCTGATTCAAAGTGCAAAAGAGGAAAAATAAGAAGGAATAGGAAAAACAATTGAATCAGGTGAATCGGGTAAAAGAAATATATTTCAGTAAAATGCTTATTATATGTGTTTTTTTGTTCTAGTAATTTGTTATACTGTATTAGCCTTAATTATTTGTCATTTATTTTTTCTACCCACCAGGATATTTCAAATATTATAGAGACTGTAGTTTTGTCCCTATGCTTGTACTATACCTGGGACTCCAGGTGGTCCTTGAATTCCAGGTTCTGAGTCACCTTTATTTCCTTTTGGGCCAGGCTTTCCTGGAGCGCCTGTATGTACATAACCAAAAAATAATTGTAAAAGTAAGATTTCACAAATTAGAAACAAATGTTATATATTGTATTTGAAACAGGCTATAGATTTATGGTTTGGTTGTTCAGAAGACAAAAGTACTACCTAGAGAAAATAGATGGTATCACATTTTTTAGCTTTTCCCAATTTCAAAGCAAAAAAAGTTTGTTCCTCTTTTACAAAATGTAAGCTGACACATGCAAGCCACCCCGTTAGGCTTTGACCATGGTATTTTAAGTAATCCAGGAAAGACATAAACTTAATCTATCAAATTATTTTTCCAAAGGTTCCAGTAAAGCAAAGGTGGTAGTGGTTTCCCATTTGCTGTCATTGATGAGAATGCTAGTTTACTGTCTTTCATGCTGATTCTTTGGCTTCAGTGCTGTCTTATTTGCTGATTTGAACAAGCATAGAGATAAGGAATCCTGACACTTTTATAATACTCATTTACAGCATACTTGTTCTGGACCAGTGACTCAAACGTTCTTCAGTCAGACACAGCCAGGCAACAAGCCTTCTTCAGAAGAACAATAGTGGCAATCTCAATAGTTCCCTTATGACAGTGAGTCACATTATTTTGGGGGATAGTTTTTTATTCCGTTAAATAAGTATACCCCTTTTTCATCCAATGCTAATTTTTAGGAGAATTTGGCATTAAATAAAAAGGGACAGTTTTCTGCATTGTTGAGCAGCAACAGAAAATTGGTATTGAGAACATTTTTTACTTTCAACTAGTAGGATGCAGACTTCTCCTCTCATTGTAGTATCGTTTACATTGGTGTGTGAAGTGAGAAACATCTACAATTAAAGCTTGGGGAGGTTATCACTATCAGCCAGTGGTGTATTTAGGTTTTGTGCTGCCCTAGGCCTGACTAAACGTATGAACCCTGTTATTTAAATATGACCCACCCCTTCCTGTCAAGGCCACACATCTACCCTGTCATCTGTAAACCACACTCCTTCCTCTTTAGGTCATATGAGAGGGATAGAAATCATCACTGAGGCAGGCTGTACATGCTGAGATCTCACCTACAAAAATAATTGTTAACAGCTTTAACAATATTAACATAATATTACCATAATATAAAGCATAACATTAACATAAAGCATATAAGTACCCATCAGTGTAGCCTCATTAGTGCCCATCAGTGTAGCCTCATCAGTACCCATCAGTGCACCCTATCAGTGCCCATCAGTGCAACCCTGTTAGTGCCCATCAATGCAGCCTCATCAATGCCCATCAGCGCAGGCCCATCAGTGCTCATCAGTGCAGCATATCAGTGCAACCTTGTCAGTGCCCATTAGTGCAGCTTACCAGTGCTGCCTCATCAGTGGCCATCAGTGTGCCTTATCAGTACTCATCGGTGCAGCATATCAGTGCTGTCTTATCAGTGCAGCCCTATCAGGGCAGCTTATCAGTGCAGCCTCATCAGTGGCCATCAGTGATGCCTCATCAGTGGCCATCAGTAATGACTCATCAGTGCCCATCATTGCAGCCTCATCAGTGGCCATCAGTGCAGCCTATTAGTGCCCATCAGTGCAGCATATCAGTGCCCATCAGTGCAGCGTATCAGTACAGCGTTTCGTCACTTCCTGTGACGGTTTCAAAACCTACCTTTTGAAAACGTCACAGGAAGTGACGAAACGCATCAAGGTTGTGGAACGCACATCAGCACGCTACTCACCACGTGGAACGGAAGCCGGAACACTCCGCTCGCCATTCTGCTAGGAGGTGTTTGTAAGCAGTTTCTTTGCCTGCAAACTTGGAGTTTGAGTCTTTCTTCTCTCCAATTTTTATGAATATTTGATGAATAAACTTTTAAAACGATAATACACTATCTGGAGCCTTTCTTTTAACCCCATATCCTGAGGATCGAGATCGGGTAAGGAGGAACCTAACCTGTATCCCACCAGGATCATCCACAAAGGGGATCCCCAATCCGGCCTGAACGGCCTCCAAGCACTGTAGGTCCTAGTGCTATACAGCACATAGGACCCAACAAGGAATCCACGTCACAAAAGTCACAAACTTTTATTTATTGAGCATGAAGCACTTTGCACATGATCACCACTTGAAAAGACTTTATTTATTGAATTTTACATTTATTGTATTCACATATATTGATCACCACTGGAAAAGACTTATTTATCTATTTATCAATTCCTTGGAACTTTTTATTAATTTTCATGTGTTTAATTGATTTGTATTTTCACTTATACTGTAAAGATAAGTTTTCAACATTGTTCACATACATTAAGTTAATTGTTTTTCTGCGGCAAGCGCTGTATATAGCCTAGATTGTTGCATAGGCTTAGTCAGCTTATAGCTAAATAGAAACCAAAGTTTCTAATTTTCTATTCTGAATAACCTAGAAAACTTCCTCAAAATGCTTTAGTCATTTCATTGATAATCCAAAATACAAATGAAAACACTATGGAACTCTATGACACTTTTGGCCCTGGGAAAAAAAAATGTATAGTGCTCCATTAGATACACTTTCTTAAAATATTGCCAATTAAAATCATTAAACTCTCATAAAACAATTTAACACATTCATTACATCTTAAGATTTGTTTTTAGTTTTTTTAAGTCAATGAGTTTCATTAAATAATAACTAGTGATACTGCCATCAAAATCCTTTTTCAGTCACTTCCTTATAAAGTGACAACTGCCTTCCAGTATTACTAGTGCATTGTCATCCTGTTACATGCTCTCCTGATGAAAAATACAAGTGGCCATGGTGACACAAATTCTGCACACTTGGTCCGCTGTTGTCAGGAGCACTGATGTGCATCTGATGCTAGAGTGAGTGCATGTATACAGAAAGAAGCTGAAATCGGTGGGTGGAGATCAGTATCACTGAGATTTAAAAAAAATTACTGGAAAAATGCTGAAAATATGATTTTATGAAAATCAAATTAAAGTCAAATATAGCACTTGTTTATGATACACAGGGCTTTGGGCAAAATGTATTTCATCCATTTGGTGTTTACATCCCTGTTGCGGTGATTTTCTCATTATTAAATATGTATAATATCCTGCTTAGTTAGTGAACTACTTTTTTATTAAAAAAATAAACATGTTATACCAGGGGTAGGCAACCTTAGAGTGGTGTCGAGCTACCTGAACAACTTTGGAGAAATCAAAGATCACCGGGCACAATGCACTATTTTAAGGAGCTAATCTAGCAAGGCCTTTAAAAAGTAAGGGAGTTTTGAAGAAAACTTGGAGCCAATTCACTCTGGGATCACACGATAATGCAGCACACACTCCTGTGCATGTCCCACATATTTCCCATGTTGTGCATTTTGACAGCCCATTAATTTGAATGGGCTGCAAATCACACTGGAATGCAGAAAAAGTAATGCATGCATTACTTTTAAAAGCACGCTGCAGCAAACAGCATGGTACTTCAGAACTATGCGATATGGTGTCCACAAACGCACTGCGTTTGTGATCTGCATTTAGGGGGCTGTTACCAATACACTGGTATGCAAAGGCAGTGTGCTCACCAGCAGGACGTGAAACACACATGGAATTCATGGTATCTGCACCACATTCAGCCCTTAGAAAAAAATTAAAGCACAAATGTCAATGTAAAAATACAAACTTATCCAGGTCTGGAGTAACTGAAGTTCACAGGTTAGCAGTATATAGCGCAGCATTACAGGTCAGGAGTATATAGCACAGAGTTCACAGGTCGATAGTATATAGCACAGCGTTCACAGGTCAGGAGTATACAGCACGTCGTTCACAGGTCAGGAGTATATAGCCCAGCATTGCAGGTCAGGAGTATATATTGCAGCGTTCATATGTCAGGAGTATATAGCCCAGCATCACAAATCAGGAGTATATAGCCCAGCAATAAAGATCAGCAGTATATAGCCCAACATTACAGTTTAGGCATATGGAGCATAGTATTACAGATCAGGAGTATATAGCCCAGCATTACAGTTCAGGAGTATAAAGCCCAACATCAAAGTTCAGGAGTATATAGCCCAGCATTACAGATCAGGAGTATATAGCCCAGAATTACAGATCAGGAGTATATAGCCCACTACTATGTTTCCTTCCCTAACTGTCAGTTCCTTACCTGCTTGTTCATACATGCTGCTTTCCATCCACTCCTGTCACATCTATACAGAATGCCTATATGAGATTTAGAGAATGAGTGGGATGGATGTGAGGGGAGGATCAGAGGAGTCAGTGTAGCCATGCTGCAGAGCTCACTGCTTCTGTGTGCTGCTTTGCTCAGGATTTTTAACCACCTCACTACTATTCTGATAGTAAATTAACAGAAACCTATAGGATTGCCCTTTTCTTATGTAATTGAGGGTAAATGGACTTGTGAGATGAGACTACCTACTCTAGTTTTTTCTTATGACGGCATGACCTGTTAAGGACATATAATACCAGAGGTTGGAGTTCAGAGAGTCAGGGGAGGGCCGACCATCTTTCAAAGGCCCTAGTTTTTTACACATACTTTCTAAATATCCCATCAGTGCTCAAATGTCAGTCTCAACTCCACTGGGTGGATGTTTTGACTTTTCGGAATACTTTAATCATCCCAAAGGGAAATTAATTACCTTTTTTTGTCAATGTTAAAAAACACAATAAACACAGATGTTATCTTAATCTTATTTGTTGTCTTACCTTTAAGTCCTGGGATACCTTGACGTCCCGGATGTCCTGTGGATCCAGGAAAACCATTTCTCCCAGGTGTTCCAGGAAGTCCTCTTGGTCCTTCAGGGCCCACTGCCCCTTGAGGTCCTGGAGACCCAGGGGTCCCTTGCTGAGTTTTACACTGATCACAGCTTTGCAGTCTTTCGGAATGTAATACTAAAGGTAGCTGGGCTAACAAAATAAAAATAGAGATTGGATAAAGCAAAAATGTAATCTGAAATTGTCACAGAAAAAGCTAGCATAACATTGTAGTAAATAGAATTTGACTGCAAACAAAACAAGTATCTAATTTGTGAGCTATTTATGTTGTATTAATTTCCAACAGCTAGTCAAAAAAAAATTCAAACAAATTTATTTTAATTACTCTATCTTAACCACTTGCCGACCGCCGCACGACTATTTACTGCGGCAGTCAGCCGCTCCTGGGCAAACGGATGTAGGGCTACGTCGCTCACCCAGGAGCCTGTAGGGGGCTCCCGCCCCCCGCCGGAGACACGCTCCCGCCCCCGCTTGTTCACAGGGATCCCCGCGCGAGTGACCGGCCGCTCCGATGTCCGCCGGCCACTCGCGATCTCCCGCAGGAGAGGGAGAAAGGCAGATGGCTGATGTAAACACAGCCGCCTGTCATTCTCACTGATTTAAGTACAGAGACTATACGATCCTGCTATGTAGGATCGTATGTCTCTGTGGTTACATCACAAGCCACGCCCCCCCACAGTTAGAATCATGCCCCTAGGGATACATTTAACCCACTGATCACCAATAAAGTTAACCCTTTCCCTGCCAGTGTCATTTTTACAGTAGCAGTGCATATTTATAGCACTGATTACTGTAGTAATGTCACTGGTACTCCCAAAAGTGTCAAAAATGTCAGTCAGGGGTCCGATCTGTCCACCGCAATGTGCAAGTCCCGCAAAAGAAATCGCAGATCGCTGCCATTACTAGTTAAAAAAATCCAATAAAAATGACATACTGTAAATCTTTCCCATAGTTAGTAAATGCAATAACATTTGCACAAACCATTTAAAATACGCTTATTGCGATTTTTTTTACCAAAAATATGTAGCAGAAAACAAATTGGCCTAAAATGTTAAAAAATTTTGATTTTTACATTTTTTTTGAGAATTTCATATAAAAAAAATGTGAAAAATATTGTTATTATTTCAAAATTGTCGCTCTGTTTTTGTTTATAGCACAAAAAATAAAAATCGCACAGGTGATCAAATACCACCAAAAGAAAGCTCTGTTTGCGGGAAAAAAAGTACATCAATTTCATTTGGGTACAGCTTTGCACGACCGCGCAATTGTCCGTTAAAATCACACAGTGCCGAATCGCAAAATAGGGCCTGGTCTTTGAGCAGCCAAATCCTCCGGGGCTTAAGTATAACTAGGGGTGAGCCAAAAGGCCATGAGTTTTGTTCAAGCAGGGTTCAGTGACCTTCAAAAGAGTTTGGATGCCAAACCCAAACCCTACTGAAATCAATGGGAACTGAATCTGTGATACAAAAATATGCTCATTTTCAGGGCTAATAGGCAAAATGTTGTCAACAAAATTAGCATGGGGGTGTTCACTGCCCTTGTTTTTACTTTTAAATCATGGACAATTACAAAGGAATCTGGTATGGTGTGGATTTTATATAGGATTCTCACACATAAAAAAAAATGCATGAGGCTACATTAAAAATTCATAGCAGATCCTTAATCCAAGCATGTAACCTGGGGGCAAGGAAAGGAGTGTGTGAGCGTGTGTTCCTAGACCATACCGGGCCACATGCCCTCAACCTTAGGGATACTTTAA
Source organism: Pelophylax lessonae (assembly GCF_965119305.1). Taxonomy (NCBI): domain Eukaryota; kingdom Metazoa; phylum Chordata; class Amphibia; order Anura; family Ranidae; genus Pelophylax; species Pelophylax lessonae. The sequence goes on from NC_138770.1 coordinate 333,528,116, forward strand.
CAGATGGAACCCCCCTGGCAAAGCACCTTGTCCCCATACTGATGAGGACATTTGTGTATTTTATAAATCATAGTCTCTATCATTTTCATGCACTTCTTCCATCTAAAGTACCTAGTTGATCCTGCCACTCACCTTTATTCCTTGCTATAAACTGACCACAGAAAGTATAGAAGCTGACCTGTGTTAGCATGGTCAGTTTTAATCCTTTGGCTTGCCATTTAAAGGTGCAGGACACTGTGTAGAAACACAGTATGTCTGTACAGATTAGTTTGATCAGCCCCCCCACTGACCAAACAAAGGCTGCCTCTGGCATACACACCCTCCCAATCACAGCCTGCCTCATGAACACACCCCCTTCTGCTTAAGCACAGCCTGCATCTTGCCTTGACATTAAATGATTATGTGTTACAATATAATTGACTTAATTCTTTAGATTATTATTTTTAAAATAACTAATTTAGGTCACGTTAGGTCTACATGGTGTATTTCTATTGTTACTGATACATTTTCTCACTATTGTATTTATTCTGCGCATTAAGGGACTATGTTGTAAAAGTCATGTGATTTACATTAGAAGAAAATTAACTTTCCAATCTTGTAACCAACCTTTTAAAACATCAAGGCAGATTTGTCTTATGAATTGTTCAGAATGTTCTTTGCCCTTGCAAAATAAATATTTTTTATTAATACACAAATATACACAAAGATAATAATAATACACAAGATTTCAAGACCTTGACTTACTAACGGAAAAAAGACTCGTCACTTTACAAAGAAACTTTCACTTAGGTTAGTGAGTGTGATTAATTTTCAGTTTGCCAAGACTATCCACTTATGTTCAAAGAAAATGAAAAAAAAAAAAGGCAATGTGGATGATGGTAGACTGCAGGGCTTTACCTTATTCATTAGGCGAAATAAAAAATCCCTTGCAAAGTATTAATTCCCTTGCAATGTGAACAGCCTATTAACCATAAGATAATAACCCCCTGAATTTCCCAAGACCACATTTATAAGAATAGGGCACAGAGTAATTTCATCACTTATTCATTACTGTCTTCAACTTGCTTCTCAACTTTTGGGGTCATTTAGTAACGGTTATTATGGCAAAAATGAATAAAAGTTTTAAACTGCATAAAATTGGCTGAACATAAGTAATTAATTTTTTTTCTATTGTGTCTCCATAGAGATTACACTTTTTAAACAGCTACTATAATTTATTTTTATTCTTTTAAAAGTTTTCCCAACGTGTACTGTTTGTTATGATTTTACATATCAATCCCAAATCTTTTCTATAATTTAAAACAAAACAGTTTTGAAAATGTTTAAATTAGTATCTATAAAACTCCAATTCAAGTAAAATAAAAGTGAGCACAGCCTAATGCCATTTCCAACTAAAGGTATGGGCTAGGTAAATAAAAGCCTATAACCAAATGGCCACTATGGGGCTCATAACAAGCAATAAAAATAATAAATTATACTGCAGTATAGATAATGTATATAGTCAGTCTATACTTTTAAACAAAAAAAAAAAAAAAAAACAAAACAAGTATAGCAACATAGTAATAGACACACTTTGGCCTTGTGGTGGAGCCATATCACCTACTAGAATGATCTATGTCTGTATTTTGGAGTTACAATTATTATGCCACAAATCTACATCTTCTGGATTTCTCTTCAACTTGTCAGAATTGAAAATCTAGTTTGGATGGTAAATTTGAGCCTTAGGTATGCTTAATAAGAATGGCAATTGTTTTCTTTAACAGCAAACAGGTTGAAAACTGTAGGATAGTCCTTAATAAGAAGAGCATTTTAGAGAACAAGTTTAGAGTTGCCACCTACCCAGGCCTGCCACTAGTGAAGTCAAATCCAAATTAAACTTATTCAGGCTAGATTCAGAATGCTGCAATGCAATTCTGATCCAGTTTTTAGTGTGATTATATAGTGTAACTTGGATACAACTTGGATGTGGTTTGTATATTTTTTGGGGCCAAAATCAAACTAGAACTGTACCAAAGTAGTAAAGGAATCTTTTCCAAAATTGTGCAGTGCTTTGTTGCATTAATGTGAACAGGCACCACTAAAAACAATGTGATTTTCATTGTAATGCAATTCTGTGCAACATATGAAACTGCAGTAGTGTGAATAGAGCCTCAAAGTAATATATTATTTTTTTCAACATGGCCCCATTTAGGTAATGAAAAAAAAAACATGTTACTTATTTTCATAACTATTGTATACACATACAGGCCTTCCTTCCTGTCCTGGCATCCCGGGGGGTCCCCTGTCACCATTGACTCCTCTAGGACCAGGTGCTCCAATTAATCCAGCAGGACCAGGTTCTCCTCTTGGTCCACTGAATCCCTGGGGTCCTGGTACTCCAACTTCCCCTGCCTGTAAAGAAAATGATTCCATTCAACTGTAGAAACTCATTTAAACTTACAGTCATATACAGCAATTTTCAACATGTTTTTCTGATTTTCTCACTAAAAACACAGCCTCTGTAGGGAGCTTAAACATAACATGTGTCTGCATATTGTAATCCATAATTACTATTATTTGCTGAATTTATTATACTGGGAATAATGAAACATAAAAAGCAGTATGTGCAAGACCAGACAATTATACAAAATGGAACCCTTAAAATAACTGCAAAGGCCCTAAAAAGCCCTAAATAAAAATGTAATTGAAGGAGAAGCGCACCATTTCACAGTGCAGTACTGATTTCATAAAGATGGTCTGTATGTAAGTGTCATTAGATGGAAACCTCACCTTTGATTGCAACAGCTATCTTTAGTTAAACTAAAAATATTGTGCTTTTGGTTTATAGCATGTAACTGATTGGAATAAAAAAAAAAGGAGGGTACATTTTGTGAAAAAGGGAAGCAAAAGACAAACTGGATGGGGTGGGTCTATTTTTGAGAATTTGTGGAACCCAGGATATATCATGTTGATAGGTAGGAAAGAGGATTCTGCTAAACCACAAATCCCAGGGCTATTGCCCCTTAGTGAAGGTAATTGCTTTGAAAATAATTTTTATATTCTAGAAAGTTGGTGATCCATTACACGCCTCATAATTAACCAAAATCAACAGAAATAAATTAAACATTAACTAGTAAGATTATTTGGATGTAATAAGAGACCATGAGATTGAATTACTGAAGGCAAATAGCCTGTTAACTTTGCAAGGGAATTTTTACTTTGCAAAGGGATTTCTTCCTTAGCTTAGTGATTGTGTTGACAATTAATTTGCAAAGGCTACCAATCACATGCAAGAAAAAAAACAATAACATTAATTTTGCTTGCACATGATTAGATGATGAAATCAGCAGAACTTCACTTCATTCACTAAACTAAGGGAACATTCCCCTGCAAAGTGAAAATGTGCTTACAAAGTGAACAGAACAGTCTATTTGCCTTTTGTATACCAACCCCTATTGATCCTACCTGTATGTCAACACTGATACCCTTTTATAAAGATGTATCCCTTATATCACCAGTCATGTTCTATGTTAATGAAGTGATTTTCAAAAGGGGAACACAAATACTTTTAGAAATAGCATTTCAGAATGCATTCATAAACTACTGATGCTATTCATATCGGTTGTGATTATGCTAAGTGGCAAGGGGATGGCAAGCTCAGAGGTGGCATCCCTAGATGTCACTGCCATCCTCAACAGCCAGGAGAGCAGACCATCTAGTAGGGGTGGTAAGGGTAGTGCAGGTAGGCCTAGACAGTTGGTGGTAATAGGGGATTCTATAATTAAAAGAAATTATAGAATAATTTGTCGCCAGGCTCACCCCAACCAAATGGTTTGCTGTCTCCCTGGTGCCAGGGCTTGGCATGTGGTGGACCAGGTTGATAAATTACTGGGAAGGACTGGGCATGACCCAGCTGTCTTGGTCCACATTGAAACCAATGGCAGAATATATGGAAGGTGGAGGCTCCTTAATAACCAATTTAATATACTAGGCTGCAAGTTGAAGGGAAGAACCTCCAAGGAGATATTCTCTGAAATATTGCCTGTGCCATGCGCAGCACAGCAAAGACATGGGGATATTAGAGAGCTGAATGCACGGCTAAAGATCTGGTAGAAGAAGGAGGGATTTGGGGTTTTTAGAGCACTTGGCTGACTTTTCATCGGGGGGAAACCTATATGCTAAAGATGGTTTGCACCTAAATGGAAGGAAGTCTGTTGTGCTGGGGGAGAGGTTTATGGGAAGGCTGGAGGAGTATTTAAACTAGGATTGAGGAGGGAATGTGAATTTTACTATAATGGCACAGAGAGGTCAGACAGGGGTCAGTACCTATTATATGGAATAGGGAAAATGGAGGGAGAGCTATGGCAGAGGATAAAAAGGTTCCCATGTTACAAGCAACTATTGGAAATGGTAATATTTGTGCTAAAATAAAAAATATGCAAAATAGGTGTTCAAAATGTGACAATGAATTAAAGTGTTTGTTCACCAATGCCAGAAGTCTGCCAAGCAAGTAAGGTGAGTAAGAAGCTCTGGTGCACGAGGAGAACTATGACTTAATTGGTATTGCTAAATCCTGGCTTCATTCTTCACATGTCTGGGCCATTATTATTCCTGGCTATGCTCTCTTTCGGAAGGACAGGGTATAACAGAGGGGTGGTGGTGTCTGCCTCTATGTGAGAAGTGATCTCAAAGCGAATGTGAAAGAGGACTTAGTTGATGGAGAGCTTTATGAGTCTGAAGCAGTATGGGTGGAAATGTACATGGTAGTGATCGACCAATATCGTTTCTTTACAGCCAATACCGATACCGATATTTTGGTCATCGGGTATCGGTATTGGCCGTTATCTGCCGATATTTTCAGACATTAAAATGTTTTTTTTTTTTATGTCTAGAGGTACTGTGGTGGAGGGATCTTGGGGTCTAAAAGACCCCCAAACCCCTCCTCTGCACTTAAGCATTCAAAACGCCAAGTTTGGCTGTTTTGAATGCTGTAAGTTTTTTTTCAATTTGGCACTGCCAGTACCCGGAAGTGATGTCATGCCATGACATCACTTCCGGGTATGCGGCAGAGCTGAATTCAAAGAAATGGAGACCCGGGTCAGACAGCGGCAGTGAAGGTAGTATTACCGGGTCTCATGGTGGGATGGGAGAACCGGGCGAGCCGCGGAAGGCGGCGGGAGGGGGGGGACGTCCCCTCCCGCTTCTTGGAATGACAGCCAAGCAGCTTCTCAGCCGCATCGGTTGTCATTACAAGAAAGCCGACCGTCGGCTATGGACACCGGTACCGGGATGATGCCTCTAAACCAAAAGCCAATTCCGATATATTGGGGAAAGTCCATATCGGCCTTCGATTAATCGGCTTTGCCGATAATCGGTCGATCTCTAGTACATGGGTGTGCGTAATACAAAGGTTATCAGTGGAGTTTCTTATAAACCTCCCAGTGTTAATGAGAAGATGGAGACTCAGCTCCTTGCACAGATAGAAAGGGCTGCAAGGGATGGGACAGTGATAAAAAATGAGGGATTTTAACTACCTAGACATTGACATTACTCCATGGCACTGCTGGAACAGTTAAAGGGCAAAACTGTATAAAGCTATTACAAAACAATTTTATGGTGCAGTTTATTGAGGCCCCAACTAAGAATGATGCTCTGCTGGACCTGGTAATCTCAAACCATGCAGAGCTTATAACCAATATTCATATAAAAGAACATTTAGGTAGCAGTGACCATAATATGAATTAATTTAATGTTAGCTGTCAGCAACAATACGTAAACCATAAAAACACTTAACTTAAAGAGAGCAAATTTTTAAAGGATGATGGCTGCTCTCCAAGACTTAGACTGGGAGGAAATATTGGCATTGATGAACACAGAACAGAAATGGGAATTCTTCAAAAAGACTGTATGCAAACTCACTGCAAAGTATATTCCCATGAGCAATACGTTTAAAAGGCTAAAAATAAAACCTATGTGGCTCACAGCCAAAGTTAAAAAGCTATAAATAATAAGAAAAGAGCTTTAAAAAATATAAAAATGAAGGAACACTATCATTGTTTAATTCTTACAAAGAATATAACAGAATATGTAAAAAGGAAATCAAGGAGGCAAAAATTCAAAATGAACAATAGATTGTAAAAGATAGTAGGACAAACCCCAAAAAATTCAAATATATTAATAGTAAAAAGGTCAGGTCTGAGCATGTAGGCCCCTTTACAAAATAATCTGGAGTGGGTGACTGGGAACAAAGAGAAGGCAAATTTATGAAATACTTTCTTCAGCTCTGTGTATACAAATGAGCATGGTGGAGCTCATGACCATAATGGGGATGGTATTGACACAGCCCCAAAAGATCCACAATGGCTAAAAAGTGATATGGTCAAGAACTATTTAGACAGAATAAAGATAGATAAAGCAGCAGGACCAGATGGCATCCACCCATGGATCCTTAAAGAATTGAGCTCTGTCATTTCAAAGCCATTATTTCTCATTTTTAGGGACTAGTTAATGACTGGAATAGTACCACTTGATTGGCATAGGGCCAATGTGGTGCCTATATTTAAATAGGGATCAAAGTATTTACCAAGTAACTATAGAACTGTTAGTTTAACTTCTATAGTCGGGAAGATACTGGAGAGTTTAATAAAAGACCACATAGATGAGTTCTTGCTGGAAAAAAATATTTTAAGCAACAGACAGCATGAATTCATGAAAGACAAAAGTTGTCAATCAAACATCATTTCTTTTTAAGAGGAGGTAAGTAAAACCTTGGACAGAGGGGTGGCTGTGGATGTAGTATACTTGGATTTTGCAAAAGCGTTTGACACAGTTCCCCACACATGGCTAATGTGAAAGGTAAAGTCTACAGGCTTGGAAAGATCCGTTCGTACAGTAAATTAATAGAAAACTGGCAAAAAGACAGAATTCAAAGAGTAGTGGTTAATGATTCTTACTCTGAAAGGTCAAAGGCTATCAATGGTTCACCCCAAGGTTCAGTGTTTTAATATGTTTATAAACGATATAGGGTCTGGGATTAAAAGTACCATTTCAGTGTCTGCAGAAAACATCAATTTATGAAGTGGAATAACTTCCTTACAGGATGTCTTCAACTTACAAACCGACCTCAATGCACTGTTGCATTGGGCAACTATGTGGCAAATGAGGTTTATTGTGAATAAATGTAAAGTTATGCTCTTGGGGGCTAAGAATATGCATGCATTATACATACCAGGGGGAGTACAACTGGGGGAATCCATAGTGGAGAAGGACTTGGGTGTTCTGGTAGATCATAAGCCTAATAATAGCAAACATTCCCTTAGACACACTCCTAAACCTTGTGGACAGCCTTCCCAGAAGAGTTGAAGCTGTTATAGCTGCACAGGGTAGGCCAACTCAATATTGAACTCTACGGACTAAGACTGGGATGCCTTTAAAGTTCATGTGTGTGTAAAGGCAGGTGTCCCAATACTTTTGATAATATTGTGTATAAAAGAGCAGAAACAGAAGGTAGGAGTTAGCACACTTATTTTGAACTCATCCAATTCTAGTAACCATAGACCACTCTGTCATCCCACAGAACTGTTATTGCTGAAAGTAGAAATGCAGATTTCAGAAAGACTGAAGTGCATATTGGTGCATATGGGTGCATATGTGATTCATTTTTCCCCACACCGTGAACTGGCAGTAAATACTTTCTAATTTATTATGCTAACAACATAATTTTAACCATTTAACAATAAGCAGGCAAATGACACCTGATGCTGCAGCAATTATGTATTTAAATGAATCCTTTATGTCATCAACAGGTGTCATAAGGCTGTTGCAAAGGTGCACAGTTTTGTACTCCCTGGTTATCTTTACATATAAGTGAAGCAGGTGTTGCACTGTAAACAAATGCTAGAGGGTGATGCCAGGGATAGCCTAAGGTGACAGTTTATAGTTCAGGTATGCTAATTATTACAGCTGCAAGACTACAAATAAAACAAGCTGCAATAAAAACTCTTTTGGCAGATGACTATGTTCCCATATATGCATTTATTTGTACTGTTGTCTGTTTTGGGGTTTTTGGTTTAACCTCTTGCCGATCATCCGCCGTAGTTTTATGGTGGCAGGTCAACTCTGTTATGCAAAACGACATACCTGTATGTTGTTTCGTGTAGAAGTTAGTCGGGTCGCGGGAGCGCCAATTGGCTAGAGGGACACATTGGAGACAGAATGGCAGTCTGCCAAAGTATTTAGGAACAAAGGTCTCTGTGTTCATCCAGCAAATATTTCCCCCACACAGTTAGAAAGCCTCCCCTAGGCACACATTTAACCCTTTGATTGCCCATTAGTAAAGTAACAGTGCATATTTTCAACACTGATTACTGTAGTAATGTCACTGGTCCCCTCAAAAGTGTCAGTTGGGTGTCTGATCTGTCCACCGCAATGTCGCAGTCCCACTAAATATCGCTGATGGCCGCCATTACTAAAAAAATAAATAAATAAAAATGACATAAATATTTCCTCTAGTTTGTAGGCGCGATAACTTTTGCACAACCCAATCAATATACACTTCTTGGGATCTTTTTTTATTACCAAAAATATGTAGCAGAATACATTTTGGCCTAAATTGATGAAAAAATTAGATTTTTTTCTTGGGAATGTTTTATAGCAGAAAGTAAAAAACATTGTGTTTTTTTTTCAGAATTATCCCTCTTTTGTTTATGTTTATAGCACAAAAAAAAAAACCGCACAGGTGATCAAATACCATCAAAAGAAAGCTCTATTTGTGGGGGGGGAAAAAAGACATATATTTTGTTAAGGTACAGTGACGCATTACCGCGCAATTGTCAGTTAAAGTAACGCAGTGCCGTATCGCAACAAAATCGCCTGGTCATTAGGGGAGTAAAACCTTCCGGTCCTTAAGCAAATGTTCGCGAACGGGCGAACCGCCATAGACTTCAATAGGCAGGCGAATTTTAAAATCCACAGGGACTCTTTCTGGTCACAATAGTGATGGAAAAGTTGTTTCAAGGGGACTAACACCTGGACTGTGGCATGCCGGAGGGGGATCCATGGCAAAACTCCCATGGAAAATTACGTAGTTGACGCAGAGTCGGGTTTTAATCCATAAAGGGCATAAATCACCTAACATTCCTAAATTGTTTGGAATAATGTGCTTTAAAACATCCAGTGTGTGAATACGATCAGGTAGTGTAAGGGTTCACAGTGACAGACCAAACTCTGACAGACCAAACTCCCCGTTTAACGCACCGCAAACAACCGCAAACAGTCCATTTGCAGTGGGCACAGTACAGTCTGTGGGCCTGACACTCACTGGCAGGCAACTGCAATTATATTACAGAGGAAAAATTGAATTACTTTTTTATCTGCAAGGTGCTGTGCCACCCTATATGAGTGGTGGGCAGTGGGCACAGTATGGTCTGTGGACCTGACACTCACTGGCAGGCAACTGCAATTATATTACAGAGGTAACATTAAATTATTTTTTTATCTGCAAGGTGCTGTGCCACCCTATATGAGTGGTGGGCAGTGGGCACAGTATGGTCTGTGGACCTGACACTCACTGGCAGGCAACTGCAATTATATTACAGAGGAAAAATTAAATATATAAATATCACTACTTGTACTAAATTAATAGACTATGTTGTAATCCACTGCGCTTTAGGAAATACAGGTAACACAAACCTGACAGAATAACACAAATAACACAAATTGCTGCTACTTAAATGAACAAATATAATAAAAAATAAAATTCATCCAGAAAAAACAGGAACTGGCTTTTTCATTTGAATTTCAGTAGCGCAGGGATGGTGATAACCTCTTACCAAATAAATAGGATGATAACGTATACCAAAATATTTGAATCAGATGTGATAAATATAAGCATAAAATCATAAATACATAAAAGCATGAAATCACATCAATAGGAGTCCATAAAGTCCATAGGTATAAAGTGCATAGAGCAATGAAAGTGCAAACATGACGGATCACAGGTGCAACTTATGGGGACCACCCTTGCTTGCCACCACCACACAGTGCTGGGAGAAGTATCTGAAATTCAGACTCACCAGACACCTATGCCTAACCACTCTCATGGACTAGCCAACAACAGCATATAGTAAAATCAGGTTTCCTCCAGATCTCTGATTTGTGCTGCAAAGACTCCTCTGGAAGATTTCCTGGTAAATTTATAGTGAGTCTGAATTTGAGATACTTCTCCCGGCACTGTGTGGTGGTGGCAAGCAAGGGTGGTCCCCATAAGTCGCACCTGTGATCCTTCATGTTTGCACTTTCATTGCTCTATGCACTTTATACCTATGGATTTTATGGACTCCTATTGATGTGATTTCATGCTTTTATGTATTTATGATTTTATGCTTATATTTATCACATCTGATTTAAATATTTTGGTATATGTTATCATCCTATTTATTTGGTAAGAGGTTATCACCATCCCTGGGCTACTGAAATTCGAATGAAAAAGCTAGTTCCTGTTTTTACTGGATGAATTTTATTTTTTATTATAGGAAAAATTAAATTAATTTTTTATCTGCAAGGTGCTGTGCCACCGTATATGAGTGGTGGGCAGTGGGCACAGTACAGTCTGTGGACTTGACACTCACTGGCAGGCAACTGCAATTATATTACAGAGGAAAAATTAAATGCATTTTTTTATCTGCAAGGTGCTGTGCCACCCTATATGAGTGGTGGGCAGTGGGCACAGTACGGTCTGTGGGCCTGACACTCACTGGCAGGCAACTGCAATTATATTACAGAGAAAAAATGAAATGACTTTTTTATCTGCAAGGTGCTGTGCCACCCTAAATGATTGGTGGGCAGTGGGCACAGTAAGTCTGTGGACCTGACACTCATTGGCAGGCAACTGCAGTTATATTACAGAGGAAAAATTAAATTAAATTTTTATCTGCAAGGTGCTGTGCCACCCTATATGAGTGGTGGGCACTGGCAGTGGGCACAGTTCAGTCAGTGGGCCTGACACACACTGGCAGGCAACTGCAATTATATTAAAGGGTAAAAATTAAATGACTTTTTTATCTGCAAGGTACTGTGCCATCCGATATGAGTGGTGTGCACACAGTACAGTCTGTATATATATAGTAAAAGCAGACTGATATACCAGCCCTAAAAAGGGCTTATTGGGGTGCTGTCAGGATGCTGTCCTTACAGCAGGAGTGAACACAGAACACTGGCCTAGCTAATGATTTCCCTATTAAGTCAGCAGCAGCAGCACTCTCCCTGCTCTAACTAACTCTGCAGCTTCAGAATGAATCTAAGATGGATGCTGTCCTTGCTTTTATATAGGATGTGGGAGGGTCTGGGAGGGAGGGTATGCTGATTGGCTGGAATGTGTCTGCTGACAGGGTCAAAGTTTGCTCAATGATGATGTATGGAGGGCGGACCGAACATCGCATATGTTCCCCCACCGAGGCGAACGCGAACAAGCAATGTTCGCAGGCGAATAGTTCGGGACATCTATATCCTTAAGTGATTAGGGTTCACTTTATGTTCACTATGTAGTGAAAAATGTACATGCCCCAAACAAATCCTTCCCTTGACACCAACCTACAGTGAAAATCAACATGGCTAGCGGAGGTTCCAAATAAGTCTATGTTGTTATGTCCACAGCTATGAACAGACTGAAATATGTGTGTTTCTTTCCTTTCATTTCTTTTGTTTCTTTAAGTGACAGATTTACATGTCATAGCTTCTTAATTTTATAAGCTAAAGGTACAATGTGATAAAATATGCTCTTGTGGGGATCATATAATCCCATCTTTTTTTTTTTTTTTTTTATCTATGAGAGTATTTCATATGGTTTCTTTTGTGCTTTTTTTGTGTGTAGAATAATAAGTTTCGATTTAATTTTGGGTAACAACAAACATTAGAAGCAACTTTTGAATTTCTAGTTTTAATTCATACCTCTCCTTTGGCACCAATCTCTCCTTGTTCACCCTGGGAAAAAATACTGCAAAGTTAAAATTAATTTAAAAGATAACATTTTAAAACAAGCAAAATATTATACGTGGTCAAAGGTTTAGTTGTGTTAGCAGGTTTGGTATAATTTTTGCTGACAAAGTGGAAACAGAGCTTTCTGTCTCTCTGAATCCAATGCATACTGATTTATCATCAGTATTCAACAACTTAGCAATTTTCAGGTCCACATGTGCACATTTTCCAGGCTTCCTTTTAGGACTTTGACTGTACAAGTTAAAGACTATTTATCTCTCATGTGATTCTATGTGGACACCTGGAAAACATGTATAAACAAAAGACAGATTGCACTCTTCATGCTAGATACTTACTATTGTTCAAAAGCTCAAAGCGTATTAGCTAACATTCTCTTTATAAAGTACAAAATGCATAACCAAAAATATACTTTAAAATAAAAGCAAATCAAATGTAAACACCAATGAGACATTACCTATTGAGGAGATCTTTGTAAGATAAAGATAATAAGTTAGTGCAAGCAAAACCAGGAGAAGATCATCCAGCTTTCAGGGCAAAGATGACAAACTTTGCCCCTTTAAAGGGAAGGAGGACATGGGGTGGAGAAGGGGGTGGTAGAGGGAGGGTGGGGGGGGGGGGTTTGGGAGTAGTGTTTGAAGTGGAAGGTAGATGCTGTGACCTGGAGAGTGAGAGATGCATGGCACAGAGGTAGTGTAATGAAATACAGTGGGGGTGGGGGGGCCGGCTTGAAATGGGTAGGACAGAAGTTCTGAATGGGGTTAAAGATGAATAGGATGGAGGTATGGAGGTAATATGAGGAGAAGAGGTTTGAGTTTGGCGGTGCTGTGATCGTGAAGTTAAGGCATCTGGCAGAGAAGCAGAGTGACTGGAGAGGGGGGCGGATGGTAAGAGTTGTGACTTGAGGTGAGATGGAATGGGTAAGGTTTATGATGGCAGGGAGTCACTGTAATTTGGAGAGGGGGTGGAGTGTAATGAAAGAGGTTTGGAAAGAGGTGTTGTCAGCAGAGGAACCTGCCAATATTTCATTACCTTCAAAGGAAAAGTATATTCTGTTCACCAGACTCCTGACTTAAGGTGCTCATTCTCTGAATCTGAAAACAATGCTGATCCAGCTTCCCACAGAGGGTGCCAGCATAGCCAAATCCCTCTGCTGTAGAAAACAACCTAAACCAGCATCATAGTCTTCTCCTGTGCTACCTGCTACTATATCACTCCTAGCACTGTGGCTGAAGTGCGGGATTGGGGTTCAGTATATTTGCAACTGTTTCATTTCTGGAGCTGGTGACATTGTGCTGAAAGCTGCCTGAACTGAGGTGTACTGACACAACTTAAGAGTCAGCACACCTCTGTCAGGGAGCTTCCTAGCAACAGACCCCAGCAACTAAATGTCTTCAGGCACATAGAACTCATCATTTCTATGGGGCATCGTATGTCAGTGGAGACATCTCCTCTGGCATATGATCCGTCAAATCTGGACGGATGGAAACCCTATTTTCCATCCGTCTAGCGGATCGGATGAGAACGGACAGACGGTCAGTTCCCATCCGATTCCCCCATAGAGAATAGCAGGACTTGAAAGCTGTGTCTCTGCACACAGCACGGAGACACAGCTGCCATCCGCCTGCTCAGCGGGGGATTGGCGGATCGATCCCCTGCTGAGAAAAACTGACTCTCTGTGTGAAAGGGGCCTAAAGCTGGGTGAAACTGGGTTGTAACCTATAAACATGTCCCTCAGCAGTTTATAATACATTTAGTCCAAAAGTCTATTCAAGTAGCAAGGCAATAAGGTAGAATACAGGAATATAGCTGTAAAATGACTACTGCTAATCAGCAGAGTAAACAAAAGTTACTGAATTGCTTAAAAAATCCTCAGACTGCAGACACTTTCTGGGAGTTAAATTAAATTAAAATGGCATGCAGTCCCTGAGGTACAACTTTAAGCTAAAATAAAAATCTGATATGTGACACGCTTTAAAAAAAAAAAAAAAAGCACATAAAAAATGAAGCAGAGATATAATGACAATATAGACTAGACAATTCAAACCAATAACAACTACAAGCAAAAATCAAGCACATTTTTCAGACCTTAGATCCTGGAATACCGGAAGAACCCTGAGTTCCTTTTTGGCCCTTTAAAAAATATACAATGATTTTTAGATTACTTACAAGCAGTTATTTTACATAAATTGCAACATTATATAAGTAATTTTTGCAGTAAAGTCTGCATTAATGCCACAAGCTTTTGATTTCACAAATTATACTTTAAGTATACTTTTTTTCTTCCACTTTTGTAGTTAATCGTAGACCCCCTTCACACCTGTGCAACGCATAACTTTTTTTCCTGCTTTTTTCATGTCTGTCATGCGACAGAATAGTGAAGCCCATTCACTTAAATGGACTGGTCCACAGGTGACAAATGCACCCTTCAATTTTTTTTGGCAGTGAGCCTCACATGTTTTCAATGCACATTTTGGTGCATTTTTCACGCTTTTTGTCATGCAACAAAACGCTCAGCTGCTACATATATTTATGGTACCATTAGGGACACATATGGCACATATTCCTTTCCATTACCGGGAACTGGGGCAGAAATGTGCATTTTTGCCCAAGTTCTCAAAACACAAGGGTGTGAATGCAGTCTTAGAGAAGAATATATTCAGGGTTATTCTCAGAATAACTGTTACATTTTTTCAACACCCAATTGTCAGTGTTTTGTAGTAATCGGCGGTTGCATTTTTTATGTTATTTACATTTATCATAATAAATATAACAATTATTTTAATACTTTATGTTGCTGGAGAGAATATTAGCCATGTAACACAGGGATGGATTTTGGAAAAAAAGTAACAAAGAAAACTGAGTAAAAAGGAAGGGGTTATCTAAAGCAATGTCATTTGTCAAATGTCAAATGCATTTAAAACCCAAGCTTTATTTTTGTTCTTGATAGAGTACTGAGATGGCTATAACCCCTTTTAGAATTTGATTGCTGCCTGTGTCACAATAAGGGAAGATTCATTCTCTCTATTTGTCCTAGGGACCATTGTCAACCATTGTTTCATACTGAAGTTGTCACCAGAACAGGAACAGAGAGGAAATCTTCTAGTGGGGCATTTGTTCTGCTTGGATTGGCGGAGTAACATCAACCCGCCTCTCTGACTCTGCCAATCCGAGCAGGCTTTGCATTCAATAATAGAATACATCGCTCTCTGTGATTGGCTCAGCGCGGTATACTGTATGTAGCCGAAGCTACGGTACATACGGTATACCGGTACAGGATTCCCGCACAGCCAGCATCTTGAGATTACATCTACTGGTAATACTTATACTTAGGGCACCTTGGAGATATTATGAGAGATTACATGTATTACAGTACTTGGGGTACCTTGGAGATCTATGAGAAATCTGATGTTTTTCAATGGTGTTACCTTGCTTCGGAAGGGAGGTAGTATTATACGGTGAGTATAGCTCAAAACCTATGTTTTAAAAATTTGGGGGTCGTCTTATACGCCCAGTCGTCTTATACGCCAGAAAATACGGTACACTATTTAAACTTTAAATTAAATATCTGCCTGTGTGTGGCTATTGTTATTTCTTCCCTGACAATATCTTACAATTATCTTTATCTTAAAATTTTGAGAGCATCAATGAAAAAATATTGTATCAGCTTTTCAGATTAACCCATTATAATAGTATATGTGCATACGCACTTTACTATGTGTTACTATGTTACTAAAGTACATACACTTTATTATGTACACCTGTTCAATTGCTTGGTAACACAAATTGCTAATCAATTGGCAACAACTCAATACATTAAAGGCCCGTACACACGATAAGAAAATCTGTAGGGAAAATATGTATATGTATATCCGAAAATATTTGTCTTAATTGTGTACGCATATTAGAATGATTACTGTTAACAAAATTGTAAAAAATGTACCTGGCTCCCTTTTTCAGCTTGATTTCCTTTGTCACCCTGAAAAAATAAAGTAAAACCATTATTTATAGGCAGTCTACTCTCACCATAGGTTTGTGCCTGAGAAACATTGGATTTCAATCATTTTCATATGTATTTGAATGTCAACTGAATAAAGTAAAGCTAGCTGTGTTTACTTTGATCGCTCAGTCGTGTTCAAGCAGAAATCCTGCCTTTTGTTCAACTCTCCTTACAAATTTTGACATTTAAAGTGATCAAAGCATCACCTTATTCACTAAGCAAAGTGGACTGTCTGTATTCTCTTACTAAATCAACCCTATTATCTGAATGTTATATGAGATAAACATTTTCTGTAACAATATAGGAAAAGGTGACAGTTGACTGGAGGCAACATGGCCCAGTTTATTCCTTGGCTCTCTACATCCTTCAACTTCCACACATCATCCTTCAATTAGAGTGATGTAGTTTGTCAGAAATAACTGGGCTTATTACATCTATGAAACATACCTGGTGACCTACGTAATGACTAATGTACTAAAGTATATTACAGAATTTTGATCAACAAATCTGATTTACATGTATAGATTCAGATTGCACTATATGTGAAAATGGACTGATTTGTCTTACTGAAAGCAAATAATAATAAAAAAAAAATTTGATTGACATCACTAGGATTACAGATCCCAATATAATAAATATTGTTTACATGAACTAAGAATAATGAAAAACATGTTTTTAGATATTTACCTTTGCACCTGTTAGTCCTGGTATACCTGTGTATCCTTGTGGGCCCATAAGGCCAATTTCTCCTTTCTCTCCCTGGCGGAGAAAATGTATGTCAGAACATAGAAGCTGTAATTATTTATCAATGTCATTATAAGCCCTTGGAACCTACCTAATGTATCTGACAAAACATCGCAGTTCATTGTGAACCTGACCAGTTTTAAAACTTGGCACAAGACGCAAGGTTTTTTCTCCTTGTGTTACAGCTTCAGACCTCCTCCTATTCAATGCTAACACAAGGCACAGAGATGTACAACTACCTACCCGGCAACCCCCATGTCCATTTGTCATTATTCTAGTGATTTAGGAACACCTTTAAGATTACCTGTTTGTAATTTGTGAGAGGTATTCCTATACACAGCCAGGGCTTATTTTCAGTGGGAACACGGGGGGAACTCAGCACCTCCAGCACTTAATGTATATTATGCCAAGGGGTCCTGGGATGTGCTGGAGGGTCTATTGATGCTGGCTGCTGGGGGCTCTATTGTCGCTGGAAGGAACTATTGTTGCTGGGGAGGTCTATTGCTGCTGGTGGGGAGATCTATTGTTTTCGGGAGGTCAATTGTTGATTGGAGAGATCTACTGTTGAGGGGGGCTATTGTTGCTGGCTGCAGGAGAATCTATTGATTATGGATACTTGGAGATCTATTGTTGTTGGGTCGATCTATTGTTGTGGGGGGGGGGTTCTGTTGCTGCTTGGGGATCTACGGTTGTTGGGGGGATAAGTTGTTGCTGGAGAGATCTGTTGTTGCTGGGGGAGCTATAGTTTCTGGAGGGATCTATGCTACTGGAGAGATCTATTGTTGCTGGGGGCATCTAATGTTCCTGGCTCCGGAGGGCTTTATTACTGCCTTTCATTAGCAAATCCTATACCAGCTATTTAGTGCCCAAAAAATAATACTTGGTTCTGTATTCTCTAAGTAGGGGGTGGAACCAAGGGAGGGTGCTCACGGGTTGGGTAGGGGTGACTCAGAAAAGGGGGGGTAGTACCTGTACCTATTCTCTGAGAAAAAAGCCCTGTACACAACTATTGCATGCTCTCTGTATTTCTCAAGGAAAGACTAATGTATTTAGCATCAGTGCTTAGTTCCCCAAAGGTATTTCACCACAGCCACAAACTGGCATCAATTATGTCTTTAAGTTATTAATCTGATTAGGGCTTCATCAAGCAGAAGCAGAGAGGAAGTTACTTAGCATATGATTAGAGCAGATCCAACATGGCATTGTGAAATTGGCCTTTCCAGTGGAATACACTGGAACGCTGAATAAACATTCTAACTTTAGCACAGCTGCAATGTTCACTGAATAATATCAGCAGATCTCTGATTGATTTCACATGTACACTGGAGTTGAAAAAATCAGTTACAATACCCCAACAATAACATAACAATCACTAAATAATAGAAAACTGATGACTATTTGTGACTACACCTGGAAAAGCACCACATTTTTCTCAAGGACACCCGTTTCTCTAAAATTGTACTTTGTTAAAACAGTTTTTTTTGTTCTTTGCTTTCTTGTTTTTTTATTATTTTAAAATAGATAAAATTGAGTTTTTGGCTTTAAAAAATGTCCTTTAAAAAAAAAAAAAAATATATATATATATATATATATATATATATATATATATATATATATATATATAATGATAGTCTATGAGAAACCTTCACAAAAACAGAACAGGTTGGTCTCACGTGTTGCAGTTCGCAGTGCATTGTCCAAAGCCGTAACAATGCTAGCATGTGTATCCAAGCTACATTATGTAGGAGTAGAACCTTAAATATTATTGAACCACTGCTATCTAAACTACTGTATGCCCATATTTCTACTACACCTGATGTTATTTGGGAGTACATAGAACACCGCAGTTTCATGCCTCAACAGTACACAAGTCTTCCAGAACTTCAAAAAATGCCTATTTATTGCACATTAAATAGGGTGAACCCATGGGTTCCAGCTGGCTTATGACTGATTACCAGAAATTCAGTCTATTATGATTGTAAAGGCCCGTACACACGATAAGAAAATCTGAAGGGAAATATCGTCCGACGACCGATCTGCCGATTTTCGGATTGTTAGTATGGTGCTTTCGACAGCCGACTCCGACTTTTCGGCCGAAAAAATCCTGATGTGCAGGCTATAACATTTTTATCGTCCGTCAACACAACGTCCGATTTTTGTCTCATTAGTACAGTTTTCGACGGAAAAAAATCTTAGGAGCAAGACTAGGCATGCTCAGAGACGAAAGAACACATACAAAACAATCCAACACATGACATCACTTCTGAAGTAGAATTCTGTCGTACAGGAAAATTGGTATGAAAATAACCTCTTCACTTTCCACATAAGACTAGCATGCCACAAAAAATGGACGACAGATCGTTCGATAATCTGATCGTGTGTACGGGGCTTAAGTCTTTTCTTTTAGCCCACCTCACCCTCATCTGGTTATACTTCCTTACAGGTCCCAAAACTCCATAAATGTCATGGTTTCTATGTACTGCACTGACAATAGACAACAAGTATGCAGTTTTGAATAAATGGCTCTATAGTATTGGGTTGTTTCTATGTTTATAAATGGCCACAGGGCATAATGTATACATTTGCATGGCTCTACCCATTATCTTTAAATGAGAAATAATCCCAAAACAGTACTGAAATGAATATGAAGGCTGCCGTTGGTGAACTTCAGAAAATTCTGAGGGCCTGCCTGACTCTGCATTCAATATTATTTGAGTGACTGAAAAAGCATGCAACCACTGAGGTCAGATGGTAGTTAGAATTCAACTCCAACTCCAACTTCACCCTATTTACTTTCTAAGTGAACTAACTAATCAGCTGGTACTTTTAGAAGGAGAGATCAGCATTGGGAACCTCTGTAGTTTATTCTCACAGGCTCACTTTAAATAGCATTGAGTTATTTGTCAAGACCTTTTGAAGTACACAAATCGAAATTATATAATAGCAAATATAGACTCTCATGTATGCAATGCTTTTCAACTTACCTTTGCTCCTGCTAATCCTTGTTTGCCTTGTACTCCAGAATCACCTTTATTTCCCTATAAGGAAATCTGATTATTTTTGTCTATGTAACTGTCTAATTTATTTTGAAATGTCATATAAAATTACATATTTAAGCTAAAAGCTGAGAAATGAATAAAGGTTCATTACCTTTTGCCCAGGCATTCCTGATGTTCCAGGTAAGCCTTCTGGTCCAGGTATTCCCTAATTATAGTAATAAAAGGTGAGTTTAAAGTCATCTAGCAAAATCCCATATTATCTTAGTTGGTTTTACGTAACACTTAGCCACAACAATAAACTAAAATGGTAAAAAAATATATATTTTTGATTAAAAACAGTTCTCTGCTGTGTCTCAACTTCCGGATACAATGGTTCTAGCAGGGGTCTATTGTATTTTATTATTACATGAGCCAGTCTATATTTTAACAACAGGTGGCAATGCAAGTAAAATCTAGAACTGCAAGCCACAGTCCTGGTAAAAAACAGGGGTCTAGGAGACAGAGAGGCCTGTTTAGTGAACTGTGTAAGGAATTAAGTGCAGTTAACCACAACAATCAATCGGAACTAACTTACATTCAGACCTGCACCAGACTGATTCTGGTTGCATAGTATTGGCACTCTATTTTGCATCTAGGGTTGTGCTATTTGTATATTTTTATTGAATAAGTCTGATAGAGGTCCTACATGGAGTAAAAACACTTAAATATAATGCTGCTCGCTCTGGTCAAAATATTTTCTTTAGTTTTGGATTGATATAACATTTTTGGAAATGTGTTTTAATTTTTGTCTCTGACCCCCTCTCTTTTACAGGCACATATTTGGTAATAAAAAACCTGATAGAGGTTCTAACCTTTACCTGCGTTACCCAAATCAAAATAAACTAATTTGCCTGGAGTTGGGCTTTTTTTGTTAATCTATTTTAATAAGTTATTCCTCCTATTCAGTAGGTACTGATAACTAAATCACTATTTTCTTATTCTAAAGAATGTCTATTATAATGATGAAATAACCATTTTCAATGTATTCACTGATAACAAGCAGATGTGAGACGCTCAAAGATAAGCAACATAGACAAATTGATGTGGCTTAAAGTACTTCAGATTGAAGTCATACATGTTTTTAATAGACAAATTGATGTGGCTTAAAGTACTTCAGATTGAAGTCATACATGTTTTTAATTTTATTTAGTAAATATATATAGAGTTTTTTATATATAGGCACACAGGCAACATTAAATTATATATGTGTATATATATATATATATATATATATACACACAGTATCTCACAAAAGTGAGTACACCCCTCACACTTGTATCTTTTCATATGACAACACTGAAGACATGACACTTTGCTACAATATAAAGTAGTGAGTGTACAGCTTGTATAACAGTGTAAATTTTCTGTCCCCTCAAAATAACTCAACACACAGCCATTAATGTCTAAACCGCTGGCAACACAAGTGAGTACACCCCTAAGTAAATATGTCAAAATTGGGCCCAAAGTGTCAATATTTTGTGTGGCCACCATTATTTTCCAGCACTGCCTTAACCCTCTTGGGCATGGAGTTCACCAGAGCTTCACAGGTTGCCACTGGAGTCTTCTTCCACTCCTCCATGACAACATCACAGAGCTGGTGGATGTTGGAGACCTTGCACTTCTCTACCTTATGTTTGAGAATGCCCCACAGATACTAAATAGGACATGGTTCCAGTAATCCATGTCCTTAATCTGCTTGTCTTGAGCAAACTGTTTGCGGGCTTTCTTGTGCATCATCTTTAGAAGAGGCTTCCTTCTGGGACTACAGCCATGCAGACCAATTTGATGCAATGTGCGGTGTATGGTCTGAACCCTGACAGGCTGATCCCCCGCCCCTTCAACCTATGCAGCAATGCTGGCAGCACTCATACATCTAGTTCCCAAAGACAATCTCTGGATATGACGCTGAGCATGTGCACTCAACCTCTTTGGTTGACCGTTGCGAGGCCCGCTCTGAGTGGAACTTGTCCTGTTAAACCGCTGTATGGTCTTTGCCACCGTGCTGCAGCTCAGTTTCAGGGTCTTGGCAATCTTCCTATAGCCTAGGCCAGTGATGGCGAACCTTGACACCCCAGATGTTTTGGAACTATATTTCCCATGAAACTAAACTGCAGAGTGCATGGACATCATGGGAAATGTAGTTTCAAAACATCTGGGGTGCCAGGGTTTGCCATCATTTGGCCAGGCTATCTTTATGTAGAGCAAATTTTTTTTTTCAAATCATCAGAGAGTTCTTTGCATGAGGTGCCATGTTGAACTTCCAGTGACCAGTATGAGAGAATGAGAGTGATAACACCAAATTTAACACATCTGCTCCCCAATCACACCTGAGACCTTGTAACACTAACAAGTCACATGACATCGGGGAGGAAAAATGGCTAATTGGACCTAATTTGGACGTTTTCACTTAGGGGTGTACTCACTTTTGTTGCCAGTGGTTTAGACATTAATGGCTGTGTTTTGAGTTATTTTGAGGGAACAGCAAATTTACACTGTTATACAAGCTGTACACTCACTACTTTACATTGTAGCAAACTGTAATTTCTTCAGTGTTGTCACTTGTAAAGATATAATAAAATATTTAAAAAATGTGAGGGGTGTATTCACTTTTGTGAGATACTGTATGTATGTATATATATATATATATATATATATATATATATATATATATATATATATATACACACACACAGGTATATACACACATGCACTTTTTTTTTTTAGGTTTTCCATATACTGCATCTTCCAGAGACACTCTTTGTTAGGACATCTATAAACACTTTAGTTGTTTCTCTTTAGAGCCTAGCCTGTTACTTCCAAGAATAATTTGGAATAGAAAACATTTATTCCAAAGTCAAAATTTCCAAAAGGGAATTCCCCATGTCTTGTTCCATCTGGATTTAATGTAGTTATTCGTATTGCTATTTCGATCTACTTTTCCTATCCAACAATAGCAACAGCTGCTAAATAAGGGTATAGGATATTTAGAGCTTCAGTTGTACTTATTAAAGTACTATAATATGAAAATGTAGAAGCACTGAATAAATTAAATTTGTCAAGCTATAAAACCATTAACGCATATTTAAAGCTAAACTCTGGACACAAAACATTCATATAAGCATATTGCTCAATTATCACATATGCTATAAATCCACTGTGTGTGCACTATTTGTCTTGGTAAACCCAGCTGATACCTTGTAAAAGTAGTGGTGACATCATCATGGTAATGCACCTAGTTTGTGCAGAGAGCAGAGCGTGGGAGGGACCCAACAGGTCCATCCACTGCAGACTGCTCACAGAAAACTACAGTAAAGGGGCAAAGCATGCCCAGTCACCCTGCACACAGATTAAGAGCAACAATGACTGGTCCTAATACTGAAAGCTCCTGCACAGAGGCAAGGACTCACTGGATTGCTGCACAGATCTAGAAGCAATACACAAATGACAAATTCAAGAAAACAACATATTCCTGTCTTATTTAGAAAGTTTGCTTAGACCTAAGTTCAGTGGCTTTTACAAAAACCCTCCTTGCATTTGTAGTCTGCAGTAATTTACTGCTTCAGAGGTGTTTCAAAAGTATAATAAAGCAGTTCTTTGCATAGATAGCAGCAGTTGGCTACATATAGCTAAATCTGTTCTGTAATGTCGAAGGCATTTCCCCATTCATTCAGGTAGCTTCCTCATTTCTAATGAGTGTCAGAAACATAGTCCAGCAGCATTTACAGCCACAAGAATAACTCATCTAAGTTAAGTCATTACAGGGCAGCACTGTGGTTAAGTGCAGAGGCGTAACTATAGGGGTTGCAATTGCAACCGGGCCCCATGCTCCAGGGGGCCAGTGCAGCTCCCCTGTATACCTGGATAGGAGGGGTGGAGGGGCAGAATGTAGAGAAATCACTGTCCTCCTTTTTCCTCCTGTAGCTGCAGGAGGAAAATGGAGGAGATTGGTTCCTCTGTATGCTGCCCCTCCCCGCCACTCCTCCTATCCAGTTCACTTGTGTTCTGCTGTCTCTGGGCCCCAAGATCAGTGGGAAGAGCCCCAGGCTTGAAGGAAAGGGTCCCGGCCAGTGGTCAGGGGGGCCCTTCATGGTTCATGCACCGGGGCCCTGAAGCTTCTAGTTACACCTCTGGTTAAGTGATTAGCATTTCCACCTAGAAGCACTAGGGTCATCGGTTTGAAACCCAACCACGGCACTACCTGCCTGGAATTTGCATTACATAACAGATTTAGCTATATTTAGCCAACTGCTGCTATTCATGCAAAGAACTGCTTTAATATACTTTTGAAACATTTCCCTCAAATCTCCCTCTCCCCCTATAGAACATGTCCCACATTTTTCTTTTACTTTGTTTCTATAGCAAGAGGCATCTTTTATTCCTCTCTGTGGCAAAACTACCAGGCTTTTAACATTTTGAAGCAGAAGAGCTGGTTCCCTACATACGGTGTGGGCAGGCTCTTGGGAGTAAAAAGGAACACCTTCATTTTTCTGAGAAAGAAATAATGCATGCATGTGCAGAGGGACACCGAGGAGTGGGGAAATGCAGAGTTCTGTAGTCCAGCAGGCAGGGTTGACATTGCTGGTTCAAAATTCAGTGCAGCAAAGGCACTGTTGTCGGTTTCTGTCAAGTTAGTTGCATGCTGGATTTCTTGCAGATGAACTGGTGTTTTTCTATAATTGCAGCAGGAACAAAACATGGGGACATGTGCATGATTTACACAGATGTGCTCAATATGTCTTTGTTTTGCCATGAAGTACTGTACAATTTAAGGTGAAGAAAGACTGTTGAGTCCTGCCATGTAGGAGTTTGTCCATTTGTTGAGGTTTTTTTGTCTCAATATACATGTCTTTAAATCCCTCACTTTACTGTATTGCATATACCAGGTTTCTTCTCATGTGTTAGGCTTTGAGTCCTTCAAATGCAATAGCTTCTATGTGTTGCTTGACTTAAAAAAAAAAAAAAACTTACAGTAATTATGCAATGTTTGCAAATAATTCTTCTGAGTTTTTCTGACACTCTAGCCACATGGAGAATAACTTTTTTGCCTGTGTCCTCTGCTTCTTATTCTGTTGGACAACATTACATATGGTTCTAAATTTAGAACCATATGTATTCGGCTACATGTCTTTGGAAAAAAAATCCCAGTAAGTGTCTATTATTTGGTTAGTGTGAAAGTTATAGTGTCTAAAACTACTGTATATATTTTTAAAAATTGATCAATCCTGATATACTGATGTATATGTACACTATGTATGTACTGTATATGTATATATATATATATTTATATATATATTATATACAGTGGGTACGGAAAGTATTCAGACCCCCTTAAATTTTTCACTCTTTGTTATATTGCAGCCATTTGCTAAAATCATTTAAGTTCATTCTTCTTCCTAAGTATTCAGACCCTTTGCTGTGACACTCATATATTTAACTCAGGTGCTTTCCATTTCTTCTGATCATCCTTGAGATGGTTCTACACCTTCATTTGAGTCCAGCTGTGTTTGATTATACTGATTGGACTTGATTAGGAAAGCCACACACCTGTCTATATAAGACCTTCCAGATCATAATGCATGTCAGAGCAAATGAGAATCATGAGGTCAAAGGAACTGCCTGAAGAGCTCAGAGACAGAATTGTGGCAAGGCACACATCTGGCCAAGGTTACAAAAAGATTTCTGCTGCACTTAAGGTTCCTAAGAGCACAGTGGCCTCCATAATCCTCAAATGGAAGACGTTTGGGACGACCAGAACCCTTCCTAGAGCTGGCCGTCCGGCCAAACTGAGCTATCGGGGGAGAAGAGCCTTGGTGAGAGAGGTAAAGAAGAACCCAAAGATCACTGTGGCTGAGCTCCAGAGATGCAGTCAGGAGATGGGAGAAAGTTGTAGAAAGTCAACTATCACTGCAGCCCTCCACCAGTCAGGGCTTTATGGCAGAGTGGCCCGAGGGAAGCCTCTCCTCAGTGTAAGACACATGAAAGCCTGCATGGAGTTTGCTAAAAAACACCTGAAGGACTCCAAGATGGTGAGAAATAAGATTCTCTGGTCTGATGAGACCAAAATAGAACTTTTTGGCCTTAATTCTAAGCGGTATGTGTGGAGAAAACCAGGCACTGCTCATCACCTGTCCAATACAGTCCCAACAGCGAAGCATGGTGGTGGCAGCATCATGCTGTTGTAATGTTCCGGTACCTTTGGTACCCTAAATTACACTTTCCACAAGTGTATGCGCCCCACCATTTACTTTTGGAAAGGTGCGCATACACCTTTAAGACTGGAGCTGTCATCACTCAGCGCCGGACTAGATGGCTATTTAAGGCGTCGGTTCTCACTCACATGTGTTCGTTCAAACACCCTTACCTGGATGCTAACCTTGCTTGAAGCTTCCATGCTTGCAAGCTTACTTCGCTGACGGAACCTCGCTGCGCTGATCCCTGTATCCCGCTACTGGATCATCCGCCTCTCCTGAACCACCCTTCGGCTGTATCTCTAATAGTGCTAAGTACCCCGCAGGGGAATTCTCTATAAACTTATACTAAGCTTACACTATCTAGCTCTGCATAGTAAAGACTGTTTATCACATCTGCATAACTAGATTGCTAGCTCTTGAGACTACTGCTACTTTTCTGCACTGGGTTGATCTCTTTTGTATGTCCACCTGCTATTCTATCATCTGCTATCATACAACATTGCTAAACCTTCCTGCATCCATCTGCTACTGTCTCACCTTCAAGTGTCTATCACCTACCACCTCCACTCAACCTATCCCTCAACCTTCATCATTGTGTTACCACATACATAAAGTCACTCTAGGAACCAGCTTGCTAATTGTGTGTATTTACTGGCTGAAATAAGACCTTCCACACATGATGAGTCATTGAGGTTAGGAATGGTATCTCAGCATATCTCTTACATGACTACTGACGTGGAACTATTTCTGCAGCTGAAAATCCACACCATATAAAAACGCAGGAGCGTTACAGCTGTGGGGGTGTTTTTCAGCTGCAGGGACAGGACGACTGGTTGCAATCGAGAGTGCTCTGGACCTCAGACTGGGCCGAAGGTTTACCTTCCAACAAGACAATGACCCTAAGCACACAGCTAAAATAATGAAGGAGTGGCTTCACAACAACTCCGTGACTGTTCTTGAATGGCCCAGCCAGAGCCCTGACTTAAACCCAATTGAGCATCTCTGGAGAGACCTAAAAATGGCTGTCCACCAACGTTTACCATCCAACCTGACAGAACTGGAGAGGATCTGCAAGGAGGAATGGCAGAGGATCCCCAAATCCAGGTGTGAAAGACTTGTTGCATCTTTCCCAAAAAGACTCCTGGCTGTATTAGATCAAAAAGGGGCTTCTACTAAATACTGAGCAAAGGGTTTGAATACTTAGGACCATGTGATATTTCAGTTTTTCTTTTTTAATAAATCTGCAACAATGTCAACAATTTATATATTTATATATATATATATATATATATATGTATAATGATGTATATGATATACTGATCTCATTTATAGAGGCCCTTAAAATTCCAGGACAGTCTTCCTTCCTTCCTTCTTTCCTTCCTTCCTCCCTTCCGTCCCTCCTCCCACTCCCTTCCCCACTAGACCCTGTTTAGCATCTATATGTTATCAAATATGTTGAATGGAATTTACAGTATACATCTATCTGTCATCAGTGCAATACAGCGTCATCATACGACTGGGGTGGCGGTTATCAGGGATACTGACTGGTGATAGTCATCAAATACATTTTTTTTTATTGAAAGGTTTTACATTTTTTTCTACAATTTTTTTTTTTTTATATACTTTCATCAGAGTAGTTAAGTGTCACTATAGTGACACTGTACTACTCTGGGGGGGGGGGGGTGATTGGGGATTTTTTAACACTTTGATTGCTGTCATAGTGATTATCACTGTAACAGCAATGTTTTGAACTGTCGTGAATGGGCTATATCCATAACAGCTGTGATTACTAGTGATTGGCTATAGCTAACAGAGTGTTGCAATTAACCATACCATGTGATAGCCAATCACAGCATCACTATAGCACTCACAGCTTTTATGAATGAAATTGATTCATAACAGCTTTGATGACATTGTGATCATGTGATTGCGTAGCAAAAGCAACCAGGTACCTGTATCCGGACACAGCGGTTGTGGGAGCAATGTGCTGCAGGCCCCTATCCTGTGACAGGCTGGATCAAGCACATGTACGTGACCCAGCTTGCCCGTGCCACCTGCACACAGTAAAAGTACTGTAGATGGTCTTAAAGCAGTTAATGTCCAAGTTGCCCTCTCCTTGACATATAATTTACAATGGCATAAATGAATGAAAAGTCTCTTGTGAAGAAAACAGGACAGTGGCAAATGCAAAACTCCCAAAAAAGTCCAAGGAACCAGTGCAAATAAGTGTTCTTGATATTGAAGTGCTCATAAACCAAGGCGCAGATGCTGAATACACAGATCTCTCTTGTCACCAAAATGTGGAGGAGGAAGAGGTACCCTTACCGACTGACAACTTGAGCATGCATAAATGTAAATAATGTTATGAACCCATGGAATAGAGCAAAGAATCTTCAGACTAGCAAATCCTTCACCCCATGCATAAATGTGAATGGACTCTTACCAGATGTCACATAAACAATCACTTAGATGAAGGATTAGAGATGGACGTCTAGATTACCCCCGCTGTCCAGGAATGGGCATTCCTCAAAAGATCCTGCCACCTTGATAGTAAGCCTAGAAACCTCATCCCTAAGACAGCTTCCAAAAGGTGTCCCCAGGATAGCTCCCCATATGGTAGGAAAATATAGGCAGGCAATAGTGCATTATCTTCTTGATAAGAGAATTTATTAAGAAAACACACTTACATGAATGAAATGGAAATGGACAGGCGTAAAAGATGTTTGCGCCGCTCTGCGAGTAGTGATAGCGTGGCTTCTTCACCCGACGCGTTTCCCCTTACAAAGGCGTCCACTGGGATTGGAGTGTAAGCCGCGCCATCACCATCCGCTCTTTTGTAATGTCTGTGATTGAATTCAGCACTTCCGGTGTCGTGGGAGGTCAACCCAGAACCGGAAGTGACGCAAGAACATAAACTTCCAGCGGTGTGCATCTCCTGTGAGGTTTCAAGACCCGGAAGATAAACATTATGCGTTCTGGTATTTTACTTCCTCTTAAGCGGCCATGGAAGTCTAGCACAATAGTGGCACACAAAACCACCACAGTAGTTGCATAAACAACCACAAGAGGACGCAAGAAAGATTCTTGAATGAAACAGAAGGCACACCTAAGATCTTAAATAATGGGAAAAATTTAAAAAATAAAACCAAATAATCGAAATATAATAAATTATATTCCAAAAAAATTAAAATAAGATTAAATAACTTTTAATGATTAATGCTTAAAAAATCACTACCCTAAACTTTGAAGTGCTGAAATTATTCATTGAAATTAATATATTGGGATATGAGAATAGAAACAAGAAAGTGCGTGTAACAAATAAACACATGCACGATCCTATAAAACATATAAAAATGCATTGTCTAAAATATACAATATATCAAAAATTTAAATTAAATTATTGAAAGGTTACGACTATAATGTGAGCAAAAATTGATTGGGTCATAATGATTATCTCTGAAGACTCAAGCTCACAACATATAGAGAATATAGATATGCATGTATAAATGTATGAAAACACATACATACATTAATAGGTAAATAATAAATTGGAAATATATAATGATAAAGTGAAACATCTAAAAGTGGAGAAAAAATAAAATGTAGATGTTTAACAATTGTTCATGTGGGCGTTAATGTCCCAATCTATATTGAGACCTAAAGGTCGGTAGCACTTAAGAAGGTGTATCCAAAAGGTCTCACTTTTGGATATGGTTCTCCTGAGGTTACTGCCTCTCCAGTGTGGAGTATATTTTTCAATAGCAACCACTTGGAGATTGGCAGAATTGCGATGATGGAATTTAGCGTAATGTTGAGATACGCTGTGACCTACAAAACCTTTTTTAATGTTAGATATGTGTTCTCCGACCGGAATGCTTAAAGTGCGAATGGTCCTACCCACATATTGGAAACCACAACTGCAACTCAAAAGGTAAACTACGCCTTTCATGTGGCATGAGATGAAATCTTTTATTTTGTATGTTTTTCCAGTAGCATTGGAGGAGAACGTTTGGGTCCTAGTTGTCTTGGACTCCATGCAGGTGTTGCATTTTTTACAAGGAAAAAAACCTTTCATATTACAGAACATTACCGGAATTGAAGGTTTCTTAATAGGGTTAACCTATATAGTCCGCATAAAGATAAACAAAAAAAGCCTCCAATAGTGAAATATTGTATGCTTTATTTGAAAATTACTAAAAAGGTATACAGTTGGTCCCTTACTATTAGTTGTGCCCTCCTGGCACTGGGCAATTCGGCAGTACACAAAATCTTTGAGCTCATAAACCATAAATCTTGCTTCCGGGTTTGTCAGTAACCACTAAAGACAGTCTGATCAGCAGCTCAAAGACCTCACAGGTAGGTGACAGCCACCGCCCAAACAGGGACTTGAACCCTGGACCCTCAGATTAAAAGTCTGATGCTCTACCGACTGAGCTATCCATGGTTACTGACAAACCCGGAAGCAAACACACAGGCATTCGTAGCAGAGGCAGGGACGCTCGCCGACCGCCGCACACAGCACAGTGAGAGGAAAGCTAAGAGGAAGCTGCAGATCCTCGGATACGATTCCCCACTACTCAAAGATTTTGTGTACTGCCGAATTGCCCAGTGCCAGGAGGGCACAACTAATAGTAAGGGACCAACTGTATACCTTTTTAGTAATTTTCAAATAAAGCATACAATATTTCACTATTGGAGGCTTTTTTTGTTTATCTTTATGCGGACTATATGGTCCATACATGCCTAATGTAGGAGCAGATATCCAACCCAAAAGATATCGAGGAGAGGTCTGATCCACCCAATTAAAGGGATCACAGGCGTTGGGAGTCATTGTGACTCATTGGAAGCTGGTAAGAGGCCACGTGTGTCACACCCCACCACCTGAAGCACTTTAAGGAGCATATTTTTGTTGCACGAATTGCAGAGACACTTGCTATATAATTATTTCTCACTGGAGAGCACGACTATATCCGTTTATATTTGATGAGTTTTTTATGCACGCACTAATAAGCACTTTTATTTGCTTGTTGCATGGAATACTATATATTTATATAATTGATTTGCTTGTTGCATGTACATTATATTTATTTATTTATATATATAATTATTTATATATTTATCTACTAATAAGCAACAGAAATATTTTTTAATTTTGAGTTGTGCACTTTAAAATATATCTATTACCTTTAATTATATTAATTTATTCACTAATAATCACTTTTAACACTAGTAATACATATTTAATACACGTGCTACCCTGAACAAGTTTTATTCCAGTAATATAAAAGATCACCAGCGCCTTTTTTATCTACGTCCTATACAATATATTAATTTCATTAAATGATTTCAGCACTTCAAAGTTTAGGGTAATGATTTTTTAAGCATTAATCATTAAAAGTTAATTAATCTTATTTAAATTTTTTCGGAATATAATTTATTATATTTCGATTTTTTAATTTAATTTTTTTAATTTTTCCCATTATTTAAGATCTTAGGTGTGCCTTCTGTTTCATTCAAGAATTTTTCTTGCGACCTCTTGTGGTTGTTTATGCAACTACCGTGGTGGTTTTGTGTGCCACTATTTTGTGCTGGACTTCCATGGCCGCTTAAGAGGAAGTAAAATACCGGAACGCATAATGTTTATCTTCCGGGTCTTGAAGCCTCACAGGAGATGCACACCGCCGGAAGTGTATGTTCTTGCGTCACTTCCAGTTCCAGTTTGACCTCCTGCGACACCAAAAGTGCTGAATTCAATCACAGACATTGCAAAAGAGCGGATGGTGATGGCGCGGCTTACACTCCAATCCCAGTGGACGCCTTTGTAAGGGGAAACGCGTCGGGATGAGAAGCCGCGCTATCACTACTAGCAGACCGCACTGCAGAGCGGCCGCGAACATCTGTTACACCTGTCCATTTCCATTTAATTCATGTAAGTGTGTTTCCTTAATAAATTCTCTTATCAGGAAGATAATGCACTATTGCCTGCCTATATTTTCTTGCCATATGGGGAGCTATCCTGCGGACACCTTTTGGAAGCTGTCTTAGGGACCAGGTTTCTAGGCTTACTATCAAGGAGGCAGGATCTTTAAAGGAACGCCCATTCCTGGACAGCGGCGGAATCTAGACGTCCATCTCTAATCCTTCATCTAAGTGATTGTTTATGTAACATCTGGTAAGAGTCCATTCACATTTATGCACGGAGTGAAGGATTTGTTAGTCTGAAGATTCTTTGCTGTATTCCATGGGTTCATAACATCATTTATGCATGCTCAAGTTGTCAGTCGGTAAGGGTACCTCTTCCTCCTCCACATTTTGGTGACACAAGAGATCTGTGTATTCAGCATCTGCACCTTGGTTTATGAGTACTTTAATATCAAGAACAGTTATTTGCACTAGTTCCTTGGACTTTTTTGGGAGTTTTGCATTTGCCACTCTCCTGTTTTCTTCACAAGAGACTTTTCACTCATTTATGCAATTGTATATGTTACATTTGGTTGTGTTACATTTGTGTTTATTTTTGTGGATATTCACACACCTTCAGAGTTTACTTTTTAGACAGTAAATATTTCACATCAAGCGCACCTCATTTTTTCTCATTTTACATCACTCTATCCAGGTTGGAGTTTCAGTAGCAGCTGATAACCCCATTTTTTGTTTGCATACCTTTTTTTCTAATTTTTCATATAATTTACAGTCCAAAATGATCATTTGAAATTATGTCCCCGAAAACAATGTTTTTATCTATTGAGTTTATGTGTTCACTAAAGGCTTTTACTTCAAATGGTTACCAAAACTCTTTGTTCTTTCCCTGAGTGAGTTCAAAACTCTTCTTTCCACCTCTTTCATGTACAGGTGAAATACAATGGGCGACAGTGCTGATCCCATTTCACATCATATTTCTGTTTGTAGACATTATCACTGTACTTGGCATAGGGGCCTTAAGACATTGGGGTTAATTTACTAAAGACAAATAGACTGTGCACTTTGCAACGTGCAGTTGTACGCTGCAAATAGCATTTTTTTCTCAATGACTATTTGCAACAAAACTTTTGATGTTTTTGTGATTACACCACAATATCTTAGCAATTTCAAGATTGCTGCATCCTTCTGAAAGACGTTTTACAATTTTTTACTTTTCAGAGTCAGTTAAATCTCTTTTTTTCCATTTTGCCAGAAGAAAATAAGCTGCCATAGATTATGCACACCTTGATATAGGGTGTTGATCTCCTTAGGCCATACCTACTCTCATTACACAAATACACAGCACCTGATATGCTTAAATCCAATAAGCATTCAAGTTTATACAGCTTGGAGTTGGGCAGTATGCATAAAAATGATGATTTGGACAAAATGCACGCACTGTAAAGTTTTACTTGTTTTGCACATTTCAGAGTAAAATAATATTTATTTAGACATATAAATATGATATAACGTATAATAATATGTTTTTGAGCCTGCAATTGGCGCTTTAGGCTCATTTTCACATGTATAATATATCTATGTCCTACAATCTGTTAACAAAATGGCTGTTACAGGTTTTATAGCTGGAGATGCAATTTCTACTCACAACTGAATAAGTCTGGCAATAACTCATTGCAATAAATCACATCTTAGGAAATGTTTAGTCTGAAGTTTCAACCAGATGATTTGAGGCAAAAAGCAGGAACAGTCTGCTAATTGTTGATTTAGCTATATACAGTATCTCACATAAGTGAATAAACCCCTCACATTTTTGTAAATATTTTATTATATGTTTTCATTTGACAACATTGAAGAAATGAAATCTTGCTACAATGTAAAGTAGTGAGTGTACAGCTTGTATAACAGTGTAAATTTGCTGTCCCCTCAAAATAACTCAACACACAGCCATTAATGTCTAAACCACTGGCAACAAAAGTGAGTACACCCCTAAATCGAAATGTCCAAATTGAGCCCAAAGTGTCAATATTTTGTGTGGCCACCATTATTTTCCAGCACTGCCTTAACCCTCTTCTACATGGAGTTCACCAGAGCTTCACAGGTTGCCACCGGAGTCCTCTTACACTCCTCCATGACGACATCATGGAGCTGGTGGATGTTAGAGACCTTGTGCTCCCCCACTTTCCGTTTGAGGATGCCCCACAGATACTAAATAGGGTTTAGGTCCGGAGACATGCTTGGCCAGTCCATTACCTTTACCCTAAGCTTTTTTAGCAAGGCAGTGGTCATCTTGGAGGTGTGCTTGGGGTCGTTATCATGTTTGAATACTGCCCTGTGGCCCAGTCTCTGGAGGGAGGGGATCATGCTCTGCTTCAGTATGTCACAGTACGTGTTGGCATTCATGGTTCCCTCAATGAACTGTAGCTCTCCAGTGCCGGCAGCACTCATGAAGCCCAAAACCATGACACTCCCACCACCATGTCTTTCTACTTCTCAGCTGGTTGCCGCCACACATGCTTGACACCATCTGAACCAAATACGTTTATCTTGGTCTCATCAGAGCACAGGACATGGTTCCAGTAATCCGTGTGCTTAGTCTGCATGTCTTCAGCAAACTGTTTACGGGCTTTCTTGTGCATCATCTTTAGAAGAGGGACAACAGCCATGCAGACCAATTTGATGCAGTGTGTGGCGTATGGTCTGAGCACTGACAGGGTGACCCCCCACCCCTTCAACCTCTGCAGCAATGCTGGCAGCACTCATATGTCTATTTCCCAAAGACACCGTCTGGATATGACGCTGCGCACGTGCACTCAACTCCTTTGGTCAACCATGGCGAGGCCTGTTCTGAATGGACCCTGTCCTGTTAAACTGCTTTTTGGTCTTGGCCACCATAATGCAGCTCAGTTTCAGGGTCTTGACAATCTTCTTATAGCCTAGGCCATCTTTGTGTAGACCAACAATTCTTTTTTCAGATCCTTAGAAAGTTCTTTGCCATGGGGGGCTATGTTGAACTTCCAGTGACCAGTATGAGAGCATGAGCGCGATAACACCAAATTTAACACACCTGCTCACCATTCAACCTGAGACCTTGTAACACTAACGAGTCAGGAAATGGCTAATTGGGCCCAATTTGGACATTTTCACTTAGGGATTGCTTTCAATCACAACTATTGAGCCAATGAGAAGAGAGTGGGAGGGGCAGGGCCAAGCCATGCTATGTGTGTGAATTGAAACTGGCCATTCATAGGAATGTGGCTTGGGAGCGAGCCTGCTCGAATGCCCCCATAGCAACAGGCTTGCTATTGGGGGCACTCGGCAAGGGAAAGGAGCCAGGACCACTGGAGGAGGACCCGAAAAGGATAGAAGGAGGATATGGGCTGCATGTAAGTATAACCTGCTTGTTTGTTTGTTTTGGTTTTTGTTTTTTTGTTTTTTTGTTTTTTTTTTAATGATAACCTTCAGAATCACTTTACCAAAATAGAAAGTGCATGAACATAAGAGAAATCCAAACCACCACCACTTGCCTTCAAAACAGCATAAATTATTAAATTCTTCTAGGTACACTTGAACTTGCAGATTGTTCCAAACATCTTGGAGAACTTATCACCGCTCCTATGTGGATGTACGCTGCCCCAAATCCTTCTTTCTCTTCATGTAATCTAAGGCAGGCTAGATGATGTTGAGATCAGGCGTCTGTGGGAGCCAAATCATCACTTTCAGGACTCCTTGTTCTTCTTTACGCTGAAGATAGTTCTTAATTACATTGGCGCATATTTGGGGTTGTTGTCCTGCTTCAGAATACATTTGCGGCCTATCACATACCTCCCTGATGATATGGCATAATGGATACATTTCTGTCTGTATTTCTCATAAAAAAATAAATATATATATATATATATATATATATATATATATATATATATATATTTAGCTAGCTAAATCAACAGTTAGCAGACTCTGCCTTCTTTGTTGCCTCAAATCCTCTGTTTGAAACTGTGGAGGGGTCACTGCAGGTATAGTCCATCTGCTTTTCACGTACTATTTGCTTTCATATCTGTCAATCAAATTCTCTGCTTCTGATGCCAGAAGCTTATTTGACAGACTCTGTTTTTTGGTCTGCCAATATTAATTGTTTTCAGTGGATTGAATTGCGACTGATGATTGATAGCAAGTGAGGTCCCCAAAGAATGCTATGTGAAAAGTTTGCCATATTTATCAATCTATTGCCAGTATTTTTTTATAATTTTACTGAAACAGTCTTTTAATATATTTTAATGATATACATATTTTAAACATGTGCATGTCATTGTTGCTAAACTTACTGGAATTCCAGGAGGTCCTCTTGTACCAGGTTCTCCTTGAGATCCTGCTTCACCCTAGAAAGTTAAGCCATATTTTTTTCAGAAGATCTAATTCAATAGGTTTAATTTCTTGAAAAAAAAAAAAGGAAAGAAAAAAAAAAACTTGATAGTATGCTGTACCTTTGTTCCACTTGAACCTTCACTTCCAGGAATTCCAGGTATTCCCTGAAAGGGAGAAAAATTCAAAATTAGGTTTATTTATTGCATAGCAATGCCCATATTATTATATTATAAAGTATTGTTTATGTGCCTGGAGTAAAACAAGCATCGTCTTTTGTATTTATGCAAACGTATGGTATTGTCAGGAAGCAGACCTTACCCCATTAAATAGTGGCATAGCATTGAAGTTTGGGAGATTTTTTTGCCTTTCCCAACAAAAAGGTTCAGGAAAAGTTTCTGGTTTACACTGCCACCTGTCATAGTGTTTTGACCATATGAAGATCTGGTTATTTTGCACAAATATGCACACCGCATTAAGAAGTTGTAGAACAATTTTTTTGAAGTAGGGTGAACTAGGAGTTAGAAGGAGCTTGCTCAAGCCCTTAAAATGTTCAAACATTAGCTCCAAAGTTTGAAATATATTATACTACAGAACCCAGCAACATACAGCTGACAGGAATCATCAATTTAGGTGCATGGCTTGTTGTGGTGTCATGGAACCCCTCACGTGTTTCAAATATTAGGGAGGTGTTCCCCTAAATATGAATGCATTTGCTATCGTCACCCAGGTGCAAGCACATAGGCATTCTAGGTAAGAGGCCTAAGTGCACACTTTAAACAACTAGTGCCAAGTGGAGCTGAACAGCTTCAGCATTAGTGAGTTCAAACTAACTAGGCCCTTGGCAAATTAACACAAATTCTAAGCGTTCCATGGTTAGCAGAGAAAAAGATGTTACAGCAAATGTGTGTGCAAAAATGCTAAAGCAGATGTTGGGGATACAGCCTTCAGCCACAGCAGATGAAAAAGACAGAGTATCAGCTTAGCAGATACTGACAAAAAAATTTACAAATGAAAGGAAACAAATATAAAAAAAAAGCATGCGACAATGAAATGACTGTTGTGGGTATTCTCTTATGCTCCACAGTAATTACTTTCTTAGTTACTTCCTAACTCCACAAATCATTGTTTTCTCTATATCTTGGTGAGTTACACCATCATTTTGCTTTGAACTGGCTGCCAGAAATTTTGGAGTTACAATATACACTGAGCAAAATTATAAACACAACACTTCTTGCCCGCATTTTTCATGAGCTGAACTCAAAGATATTTTTCTATGTACACAAAAGGCCTATTTCTTTCAAAGATTGTTCACAAATCTGTCTAAATCTGTGTTAGTGAGCACTTCTCCTTTGCCGAGATAATCCATCCACCTCACAGGTGTGGTATATCAAGATGCTGATTAGAAAGCATGATTATTGCACAGGTGTGCCTTAGGCTGGCCACAATAAAGACCACTCTAAAATGTGCAGTTTTACTGTATTGGAGGGTCCGGGGGGGGGGGGGTTAGAAAACCAGTCAGTATCTCGTGGGACCACCATTTGCCTCACTCTGTGCAACACATCTCCTTGTTGATCAGGTTGTTGATTGCTGATCCATGAGGGTTCAATATTGAGTTTGCCCACCCTTTTCAGCTATACCAGCTTCAACTCTTCTCTGAAGACTGTCCCACGAGGTTAAGGAGTGTGTCTATGGGAATGTTTGACCATTCTTGCAGAAGCACATTTTTTGAGGTCAGGCACTGTTGTAGGAGAGAAGTGCACAGTCATGTTGGATCAGGAAGGGCCAACCCCAAACTGTTCCCACAAAGTTGGGAACCTGAAATTGTCCAAAATGTCTTGGTATGCTGACGCCTTAAGAGTTCCCTTCACTGGAACTAAAGGGCCAAGCCCAACCCCTGAAAAATAACCCCACACCATAATCCCCCCACCGCCAAATGATTTGGAACAGTGCACAAAGCATCTGACTTGTTGATCCTTGAATTTACTTTACCAGTCTCCATATTTGTACATAGTATGCAGACATTTTTTTAGTCTCTAATAAGTGCATAATAAATATGACCTTATAATGACGTTATAATGCCCTATGCATTAGAAATGGAGATAAGAATACAAAAAGTGAAAGATCATCTTAACAGTTAAACTAAATATGCAAAAAATAGTTTAAATAATTTTAAAATAAATGTTTACAGGCAATCCTCTGTGACCTTCCATTCCCGGTGGACCTGGCTTTCCTTCTTCTCCCTAGATAGATACACAATAAATTAGATCAAAATTATAGAGAAAGTAGGAAAAAAAAAACACTAAAAGAGACTAATCTACTCTTCCCACAACCAAAAAGATTCTCTAACAATTTAAAATTGAAATTCTGCAAACTAGAAATGTATTATAGATGTGTTCTTATTTTTGTAAAGAAAGTTATAACAAGCATATATTGATTGGTTTACGCAAAAGTTATAGCGTCTACAAACTATGGGATACAGTTATGCGACATTACGGTGGACAAATATAACACTAAGTGACACTTTTGGGGACCAGTGATACCAATACAGTGATCAGTGCTAAAAAAATGCACTGCTACTGTATAAATGACCCTGGCAGGGAATGGGGTTAACACCAGGGGCGATCAAGGGGTTAATTGTGCTCCTAGGGAATGCTTTCTAACTGTGGGGGTTGTGGATGCACTGGAGGAAAAGAGAGATCTGTGTTTCAGCTTAGCTGAAACACAAGATCTCTCTTTTACTCCCAGACAGAACAGCAGTCTGCCTTGTTTACATAGGCAGACCGCTGAGCTGTCATTCCTCTGAACAATCGGCAGCAGGACCCGCTGATTGGCTCCCGCTGTGATTGGACACACGCGCCCCCTATATCTCATACACTCCAGAAATAATGTATGGCAATTCAAAGGGCGGGCTTTCTGATGGTGATAACATTAGACAATGACCCTGTTTAAATGGTCACTTGTACTCTTCACTGGAAGCCTGTTTAAGTGTTGGACAGAGTATGGTCATAACAGGTATTAATTTCAGTAAAAGCCACAGCTTTACAAATCTTGAAAATGACTTGTGAAATTACAATAAAGTGTATAGGACATTTTACTGAACTGGTTTATGTATACATTAATCCACTTAAGTTTTCTGTAGACAGTTTTTACTAACTGTAAACATGTCCCTAGGCAATAAGGGAGATATGAATATTTTCAATGCTCATCATGTCATTGACCTGCCAAGCAATATCAAAGAGCAAACAAAAGTCAAAGGAACTGATCCAAGCTTTAAAAAAAAAAAAAAAGGCAGAGAGAGAGGCAAACACGTCATTCCACTCAGCATAACTGTATGTGGTAAGGAATGCCTAGAGAATCTGACTTGTTTCTATAAATCCAATTTTATGCTTATCTCAGGCATTTATTGCTAATTTAGTACATAAATATACAAAACCAGAAACACGTGTCTTTAGTGACCTGCATTCAGAACATTTAGCCAACATTTTTAAGTGAACTGTAAAAGTAAAAAAAAAAAAAGAGTAGGAAACAGTTACCATTAATAATTGTCAATAACATTGTTTTATGTTATCATGATGCAGAATACTAATGTTACAACAAATAGCCATAACGACAAAATATAATTCTTTTTGACTCAGCAAACTCTTATCATGGAAGAGCTAAAATAACATAGAGATAGCATAGTGATGTAAATGACTTTGCTGAAGTAAAAGATTAAATACAAATAGCTAATAAAGGCAAGCATGTTTCATTGCTCAGTGGAGAATAAGCTAATTCAGTCTTGTAACTTGCTTAAAGTATTTTTTAACCCCAAAAAAATAAAATAAAAGATCTTGTTCCTTTAAAGCATGTTACACAGCGCAGTGCTTGTGCTGTGCAATGTGACCCCCGTATCACCTAAAAAACCTTGCTGATCCTTCCTGGCTATGCCCTCCCCTCTGTAAACTGACCACAGTTTATCATGGCTGCTGAGCCCTAACACCATGGTAAGTTTATGTGCCTCCGTCATCCCCAGCTCTCCTGTCCTCCTCTGTACTCTCCTCCATCTTCTCCCCCCTCCTGCCAGTCTGCTTCTGTGTCAGTGCCCACCCCCTCCCCTCCCCTCCTGCTACAAAAAATTACTTTTATTGTCCAATATAATCTTCCTTGCTTCCTAATGACACGTGCTCCTGTCTCTGTTTTATAAAAAAAAATGCCTTCTTTACCAGATTTCAGAGCATCTCCTGGTGATCACGTGACCGGCCTGCTCTCTTTCTCCTCTCGTCCCAACTAACATCAGTGGGGATATCTCGGCCCCGCCCTCTGCAGCTGTCAGACAGGAAGAGGGGAGAGCCAGGAGATGCTCTGAAACCCAGTAAAGAAGGCATTTTTTTTATAAAACACAGAGACAGGAGCACCTGACATTAGGAAACAAGGAGGATTATATGAAGTTGTCAAGATGGGTTAACAACCACTTTAAATAAAATCCATATTTTGCAATAATAAACAAGATAGTCAATATCCAGTAAGGTAGATGGCTAGGGTAAAGCAACATGCAGCGTATAGAAGCCTATATCAATTAATAAGAAATCATCTTTGTTTTTATGTGCTTCCATCAATTTAGAGTAGAAAAAACAAAGATGATTTCTTATTAACTCTTCTGCACATACATTAATGTTGTGGAGATGTCCAAAACTGTTCTCTAGGTTCCTGCCAGTTGATCCCAAAAAAAGTTTCTTGGAAATATTGGCCAAACAAATTCGACCATCCCAAACTAGAATATATTATTTATTTCCCAGGAAATTGATTGCCCAAAAATGGCTGTCCACATACCACCTACATTTCACAAAAGGCAAAACCTCAATCAACTTGCTTTTGGAAAGTGAAAAACTCATATACCAATACAGGGGGTGCCCTCAAAAATCTATAAAAATCTGATCAACATAATTATATTTGCAGTAGCTCCTCCTAATTTAATTTTGAAGTGTCTCCTTAGTGGGACTACCTAATGGCAAGCAAAATATAGACTGAGCTGACTGTCAATAAACTTCTTCATGCATATGCAGGATACAGGCCTTTTCTATTATTGCAATACTCATTGTACAAGTATGGCTATGCACGTAGTTGATGCCAAAGCTCATTCTCTATTAGTCAATGTCTCTTCTGAGAAAAAGTGTTGTAGTTAGAGGGCCAATACATTTTCTTAATGCCTTCATGCCTAAGCCTTTTTCTGACATTTGTTGCTTACAAGTTAACATCCGTATTTTTTGCTAGAAAATTACTTAGCACCCCCAGACATTATATATATATATATATATATATATATATATATATATATATATATATATATATATATATATATATATATATATATATATATATATATATAATAGTATATATATATATTTTTTTAGCAGAGACCCTAAAGAATAAAATGGTATCATT
This sequence comes from Pelophylax lessonae, assembly GCF_965119305.1. Lineage (NCBI taxonomy): Eukaryota > Metazoa > Chordata > Amphibia > Anura > Ranidae > Pelophylax > Pelophylax lessonae. Next base: position 333,569,764 of record NC_138770.1, read on the forward strand.
GCAATATTTTCTGTCACACGGTAATTGTGCAGTGGTCTTTCAAATCCAATTTTTTTTTTTAAAGATACACTTTCATGAATTAAAAAAAAGAACACAATAGTAAAGTTAGCCCAATTTTTTTGTATAATTTGAAAGATGATGTTACACCGAGTAAATAGATACCTAAAATGTCATGCTTTAAAATTCTCTACTCTACTATACTTAAAAATCTCCATAGGCGACGCTTTAAACATTTTTATTGGTTACCTGTTTAGAGTTACAGAGGAGGTCCAGTGCTAGAATTATTGATCTCGTCCTAATGATCATGGTGATACCTCACGTGTGTGGTTTAAACCCTGTTTGTATATGTGGGTGCAACTAACGTATAAGTTTGCTTCTGCACGGGAGCGCGGAGAGATAGGGTGCTTTCAATTTTAACTTTTTTACATTATCCCTTTACATTTTTTTTCTTTATCACTTTTATTGCTGCCACAAGAAATGTAAACATCCCTTGTGAAAGTATTAGGCAGTGACAGGTCCTCTTCATGGAGGGATCTGGGGACCCCAAATCCCTCCTTTGCACTTAAAAGCATTCAAATGCCAAGTTTGGCTGTTTTGAATACTGTCATTTTTTAAAAATCTGGCACTGAAACTGGCTTTGTTCAGGTCTTCTGCCAGCTGGAGGATGTGGCAGCTGGTCACTCAGGCCTCTTGGTGGGTGAGCTGTGGAAGGCACGCGCGTGGGGGAATGTCCCCTCCCACTCCTTGTAATAACCGATTGCCTGCTCAGCCGCATCAGTTGCTATTACAAGAAAGCCGACCGTATGCTCTATAAAACAGTACCTGGGTGAGTCCTCTAGCTGCAGGCATCACCCCGGTACAACCCCTTGAAGCCAAGGCCGCATGGGGAAGGGGTTAACTATTACATTGTAGAATGTATACTTCTCCTGATCTATATCCTGCCAAGGATGCAAATAATAAATATTATAAGGAGCTATAGATGGGTTTGCCTCATTTTCCCTGTTAGTTGCTTTTTCATTGTTCTTACAGAGCTGTATATTTCGGTGATACCAGTTGTTATTATACTGTTCCCACACTGAAGCTTCTAGCCCTGTTGTGTGTATAAGTGCCGGTTCACACTATAGCGTGTGTGGCGATCGCATTCAATATCAGAGCGCACTGCTCCTTCATTACATGCGATCGGATGTGCAGTGCGAATTCAGCCATACACTTTGTATGGCTAAATTCGCACTGCACCCGCACAAAAGTCGCACATGACCCTTTTTTTCAGCCGCATCAGGATCGGATCGCACAGTGGTTCACACTTGTGCGATCCGATCCTGTGCGAACTGTCAGATCGCACTGCGATATGCGATCAAACTGTGGGTGTCGTTAACATTTAATTGACACCCCCTGCGTATCGCATATGGCAGTGTGAACTGCCAGATGTGCGTTTGTGATGCGGGAACAGGCTGCGAATTAGACAGATAATACAAGCTGCACAAACATGTACTCTTCACAGCAATGCCTCTGTGACTCATTCAGAATAACACATGTGGCTGCATTGCATAGTCTTTATAAAACTCTATAACAGCAGAGATCTTAGATAAGAAAATTAGCCAAATTAGCTAGCCAAAAAAATTGTGAGAACACAAAAAGCTACTTGTGATTATGCTCATAAATACCATCTCTCTCAGTAAAGTCCAGGGTCGCTGGAGGGATTCAAAGACAAAGGGCCACCCCACTGGAGCTGGAGTACTCTAGTAGCAATTGAGAAGGGGCTTTTCACCGTAGCTAGATCTTTTGGAAAACCTGCATGCTAATATGCTGGCCATACACTATATGAAAAATCGGCCGAAATCTGGTCATTTGGACAGTTTGTTTGTTTTTCAGCAAGTTAATGGGCACAAATCGGTAATGGGTTGTGACGTTTTTGAGCCGGAAAAACAAAGGACAAGTTTAGACATTTTCTGCCGAATGAACGATGAATTGAAAGGTTAATGTGTTTCTCATCCAAACTGTTTGCACTAGGTAAATGTGAAAAACAAACAAAAAATTGGTTCGTTTATGTCCATTGAACGATTTATCGATCATTACATGATGGCACAATCGTCTGCTCTCACAGCAGAGTGTTTGTTTTTTCGAAAATGAGTTTGAACAATTTTTTGAATAGAATATGGCCAGCATTAGGCTACTGCCTGCCAGTTCTGTGGAGGGCCATTCACCTGGCGGCTGATTACTTGCCCAGCTACATCTGCCTCATCAGGTTTGGCCACTCTGAGCAGCTAAGGGAGGGAAGCAGAGAAAGTTATGTTCTCAGGATGTGTCCAGGAACCTGAAGAGTTGTGGGAAATTGAGTTAAAGTAGCCTGAATCAGAGCATGGCGAGGAAATAGGCACTCTTCTACTTTAGTTAGCCTACTAGTCTGTTCTAAATTGTAAGAGAAAGCTTATGCAAATGTGGGGAAAATGTACAAAAGCCTTGCTGTTAGGGTTGTTGGTTGAAATCAATACAGCTTATATTTCACCTATGTCATTTTACTGTAAACTCATCAAAGCAGCAATTTTATACAACTGCTAACTAGTGAATACCAATCACTAGTACAGTGGTTAGCATTTCTACTTCATAGCAGACATTGCTCTAAACCTGAAAAATATAATTTGTACACCCTTTCCCTGTCTGTAAAGCCTTCCTCTGGGAGCCCCCCACCCCCACACTAAAAGTCAAAAACATATAACATATGCATGCCTTTTGCTGCCTTAACCCAATCACTCAGATCCAATATTGATGTGGTAGGGCTATAGACTTTGAATTAGAACTGAAAACAAAATGTAATTTTTAATTTTTAAGGTAGTATAAGAGGGTTATACACATTGTAAACCCTGCCAGATTTTTTACCATCTGTGTTCAACTGGAGAGATTTTCCTTCACTTCCTGTACCAGAGTCAAAACAGCAAGTGAGAGGAAACCCCCTCCAAAGTGATGGAATCCCTGGTTGTCACCAGGGGCACCAGAGCTAGTGTCCTAATTAGAAGATTTCTCCTCTATTCCTGGTATGGTGACAACACAAAATGTAGGATTTTCTTTCACTTTCTGTGATAATGTTAAACATGACACATACAGAGGGTGAATATCCCTAAGATGGGCATAGACAGAAATAAAATCCTACTCTATCCAAAACTACAAAAAAGCCGCCTGTCATTCTCCCCTGTGTGGAAACAATGATCATACGGTTCTACTATGTAGGACCGTTGATCATTGTTCCTACAGCTCAAGCCACAGCCAATCACAGTTAGAATCATGCCCCTAGGGACACACACAGCCCCTCCCTCTCAAATAAAGTTAACCCCTTCACTGCCAGTGTAATTTTACAGTAACAGTGCATATATATAGCACTGATTACTGTAGAATTGTCACTGGTAACCCCAAAAGTGTCAAAAATGTCAGTCAAGGGTCCGATCTGTCTGCCCCAATGTCGCAGTACCGCAAAAAAATCGCAGATCGCCGCCATTACGCGTTTAAAAAAAACAACAAAAATGACAAAAATCTTTCCCTTTGTTAGTAAACGCGATAACTTTTGCGCAAACCAATCAAAATACGCTTTTTGTGATTTTTTTTACCAAACATATGTAGCATAAAACAAATTGGCCGAAAATGTTAAAAAATTTTGATTTTTACTTTTTTTTTGGGGAATTTCATATAAAAAAATTTGAAAAATATTGTTATTTTTGCAAAATTGACGCTCTTATAGCGCATGATCAAAAAATCGCACAGGGGATCAAATACCACCAAAAGAAAGCTCTATTTGTGGGAAAAAAAGGACGTCAAATTCGTTTAGGTAGAGCATCGCACGACCGCACAATTGTCAGTTAAAGTCACGCAGTGCCAGATCGCAACATACCCCCTTTTAGCAGCCAAATCCTCCGGGGCTTAAGTGGTTAATAGAGATATCAGCATTTTAAACCCAAAAGTATACAGGCTAGCAGAAATAAGATCTACTCAGAGTGCCTATACTTTTCATCATTTTAGTTGTATGGTCAGATTAAACCATAACAGCACCATATGCTGATCAAATCTTTAACCCATGCTCCCCTAATAACACATCTGTGGGCCATATTGGTGATAAAAGAAACATGCTGGAAAAATTGCCACTGATTTACATGGCTCTGTCCCATCTTGCTACCAACGTGAATATGGCCCACAAGTATGTTACCAGAGGCATGATTTTAGGATTTGAGGAGAGGCATAGTTTTAAGATTTGATCAGTATAGGGTGTTGCTATGGTGTAGTGTGACTGAATAGTGTTTTTTTTTTATATAAAAGGTGAACCAACCCTTTAAGTTTAAGATTTTCCTAAAACTTTTTTTTTAAGTTTTCTCACCTTTTCTCCAGGATATCCAGGTATACCATCCTTGCCATGCATGCCCGGTTCTCCCTGTCAAAAAAAGTTAAAACCAGAATTCTAAAAATAGCTGCAACTTTTTATGACAGAAATAGTTATCAGCAATTAACCATCATTACTAGCAATTCCTTAAGCCAAGATCACATCCACCTCTGTTCACTGTGTACATTTTTAAAGTGCTACCCTCCCTAAAAATACTAGTATAGCACATCAAATATATGAGCAGGTATTTCCATATCTAGAGAGCTTCAAACGTGCAGGTCCCTCTCCATGCTTAAACCAGCCTATACTCTTTGGGAATAGGTTAGTGCTTTAAGAAGAAGCTCGAAACACTATTCTAATCTTGAATGGGGTGGATTGAACTGCTCATCTCTAAACAACAATATTATAATAGTATAGAAGTATGCTTACAGGTCTTCCAGGCTTTCCAGGTGTTCCAAGAATTCCCTTCTCGCCTTTTCCCCCCTAAAATCCAAAATAGATATTTATTCTTAATTTGATGATTCCCTGCTGTATACAGTATATGTGGGAGCAAGGAAATTGCATGCTTTGCTATATCTATTGAATTTAATTTCACATTCAAATACATTTCAAATATTTATACCTACCTTTTTTCCATCTACTCCTGCAATTCCCTTGTCTCCTTTCTGTCCACGATCACCCTAATATAATGTGCAAAAAACAAACATGTACTACATGAGCTAGTTTCTTGATGCTAAAAGCTTTTGTAACCAATTTAGGACATCACCTGGGCTTTTTATTCAGGAAGATAAAACCATATAAAATGCAGTTAACTATATTCAACTGGTAATAGTTAGTTACATTGAAACGTGACTTGTTCTGTAATATTGATGATATTTCACTGCTTATCCAAGCTGCTTCTTCAGTTGATACCTAAAATTTTAACAAACTTCAAATCCCTGTGTTTTTTTAAGCCCAGCAATAAATTGACACAGAAACCTGTACATACAAAAACAATGAGTGAGGAATGCAATGACCTGTACATTGGGGAGACAAAACAGCCCCTCAACAAATAGTTGGCACAACATAGGACGAACTCTGCAGGTCATATTGGATTTGATGACAACAGACTCAGAGCTGTCACTCCAGGGATATTCCAATGATATTCCATAATGACTTGGGTGATGATTGCACATAAAAGGGGTTTAAAGTCAATGCAACATAAAGGAAATACAGTCTTATATAGCTAAAAGTCCAAATAAATGTCCATAAAGGACTAGGCACCAGCTGCAGCTGTCCCCTGAGTAAGCCAGCTCTGTAGTGTATTTAGGGCAAATAAAATAAAAGATAAAAAAGGGAAGCACGTGTGTAGGCACTAATCTACCTTAATAAGTGCAGAAATTACTGCTACTATATTAAAGATTGCTTTTATTACATCACTTAGATGACGCTTCCCTTCATTCTTTTTCCCTAAACTCAAGTGATATTCCATAGTATTCTCCTACACTCAATGTCTTATGTAGGGAGGTAAGGGGAGGTGTGGAGGCATTGCTCTGGACAAGGTCACCTAGCGCCCAGCGCAAACATGCAAAACTGTGCCCTGCCCCCCAAGATGTTCGAGCATTATGTGTGGGCACTAATCTGCATGCTTACCCTCTAAGCATAAATTCCCCCTCCTCCCAAAAAAAATCTGCGCCCTGCTGAAATACCCCCTCTCAGCATAAATATTTGCCCCTCTACCCCCCCCCCCAAAAAAAAAAATAAATCAACTCTCCTAACACAAATTATCCACTCCTCCACACATGGATTCCTTGATGCTGTCTGACCATTATATCCTGATCTTTCACTTGGATATGGAAAGTAGGGGGTTAACTGCACACATGGATATCTGGTGTGATTTTGAATCTATTTAAAAACGAGTGCAGTAAGCCCGATGGATGATGGATTTGTAGTGGTTACTATCCTGGGAGAGGGATTACAGCTTATTCATGGTCAGCCGTAAGTTATAGTAATATTGTCACCTTTATATTATACTTAGGGTTAATGGCACAAGACAAATAAATAGATTGGAACTGATTCATGAGCTCAGATAGGGCTGAATCGTGATTGGCTGTTCAAATAGTGATATACCTGGTTGTCAGACCGTGTGGCCATCCCCCTTTGATAAAGTCAGAAAGTGACGAAACGTTATGGGAATGGCCACACGACGTACCAGTGGATTGATCGGGTGAACAGTGGTGAACAGTGGTGAACACCGGTGTCTCTCGGCTTTACAGGATATCATCGCGGACAACACCAGAGCCCATGTGAGCACCCCAATCCCCTTCTATATGCTGCTATGTGCTTTACAAGATATGTTAACTGTACGTGCAATATTAGAGAATAATTGACTTTAATAAAGGGTATAAACGTTATTACACTTGTTCTCTTTCATATATGAGCAAGAGAGGATTGCCTAATCAAAAGAGTGTCAGTGTTACCCTTGTCCTGATTGGCACAGTGGGATATCTATGCGCAGATGGCCTTTTCCATGAGAATGGAAGGCAAATAGCTGGGGTGAGTTGCTGGGCTGAGGGGCGTGCAGCACGGAAGTGGTGGATTTCTCTGGTGTCTCTTTAATCAGCACACAATGGGATTTCATCTGGTCATCCTATTATCACTATTCTTTAATGATCTGTCATTCTTTTCAGGGCAATGAGTTGCACATTTTGGACAGCTAGAATAACTGGTTTGTATGAAAGAGGTACAAAAGAGGCCACCTACATCAAACTGGAATACCCATTGCTAGGCAGGGGCGGAGGCCTTCAACACCATCTGTCATCCACAAATGTTTCAATTTTAACACCCCTACCATGGAAATTGAACAACAATCCACACTGTCAGTCACATAAATTGAAGGATTAATGCCCGATACAGTTTTCTCACACTAAGAAATGAGATTAAGCAATTAGAAGAGGGCAGTTTAAGAAACGTTCATACCTCTCATCTAGTTCTTGGACACTAAACATTTACCTTGGCAGAACAGGATAACCTTTCCACTCTTTTTTTACCCCAGTTGAGACCTTAAAATATTTCCGAATCTCAAGGAACTCTGCTAAAACCAATTAATTTGGGGTCACTGGGAAAATGCCCCTTTACAATGCTGGTCAGTTGGAAAAATGTCTTCCTAACACTGGTGGTCTGAATGCCACTCTTACAAACAGCAAAAAAGATCTCTGGTGTCATGCTGCCTGCTCTGCCAATTGCCATAGGCCCTGGAACTATGAAGACATAATCAAATTGCAAGTCAATCAACGCAGCTCAAGGAACCCCTAGCAACCTCTGGAGGAACCCTAGGATTCCACAGACCCCTGGTTAAGAATAGCTGATTTAAAGTGACTGCGTTTCTCATGTAGATAAAAATACTGGTGCTATGTTCTTGACACTCATTGAAACTGAAGAAATGACTTTTATAAGCTGCCAAACATCTTTAACATTACACAACATGTCTTGTTGAATGTGACTAACCATTACTAGCTATAACATGACCTAGTTAAGTAGGAACATTCACAGACCTATCTATATTCAGTTTACCAAATTATCTTTTTGTTCAGTGAAATCTGATCATTATTTTAGGTTACTGTACTTTTTACACTTGTACTGTGGAGTGCACATGTAATGATTAAATTGCACACCATCTAAGGTTGTATCCTTTATGAATCTCTGCTGAAGTAACTCAGAGAAGGCACCATATGTAGCATATTATGTTGCCAGCACACCTTATCATTTAGAATGATGCTATGTAACATTATGTTTCATTGTGTACCACTAAACTTTCTTATTGCTTCATGACACAATTAAACATCATTATAAATGATAGGATGTGCTGTCAACATATTATATTGCATAATACTTATATATTTAACTGGATAACATCATTCATCATTGGTTACAAAAGCCTCTGTAAAAAAAAAAAAAAATATATATATATATATATATATACTGTATATAAGGGTCCAAAAACCTTTTACTTACACTTATTAACTAACTTATTGCCCAGATCCATAATGTTTTGGCATATTCTGCAGATTTTAGGCAACACAAGGAACATTTTCACTTTTCACAGATGTAAGCCATTCAGATACAGTAAAATACAAAAATAATAATCTAAAGTGTGAAAGCCACTATATTACCAAAAGTATTGGGATGCCTGCCAGTCTATAGGGTGCAGACCAGTCAAGTTCCTCCACCCCAAACACCCTCATCCATGTCTTTATGGACCTTCCTTTGTGCACTAGTCCAAATCATTTGGTGGAGGGGGGATTATGGTGTGGGGTTGTTTTTCAGGGATTTGGCTTGGCCCCTTAGTTCCAGTGAAGGGAACTCTTAAGGCGTCTGCATACCAAAACATTTTGGACAATTTCATGCTCCAAACGTTGTGGGAACAGTTTGGGGATGGCCCCTTCCTGTCCACCAGTGCACCAAAAAGGTCCATAAAGACATGGATGAGTGAGTTTGGGGTGGGGGAACATGACTGGACTGCAGAGAGTCCAGACCTTAACCCGATAGAACACCTTTGGGACGAGTTAGAGTGGAGACTGTGAGCCAGGCCTTCTCTCCAACATCAGGGCCTGACCTCACAAATGCGCATCTGGGAGAATGTTCAAACATTCCCATAGACACACTCCTAAACCTTGTGGACAGCCTTCCCAGAGGATTTTAAGCTGTTATAGCTGCAAAGGGTGGTCCAACTTGATATTAAACCCTTTGGACTAAGAATGGGATGCCAATAAAGTCCATGTGCATGTAAAGGCAGACGTCCCAATACTTTTGGTAATATAGTGTAGTTTATTTCACTGTCAAAGTATTTGGGGTTTTTTTGTCCCATTAAGATACTGGAGATGAAATTAGTTCTCATGTTCTCATGGAATTTGCCACCAATTCTCAGGTGGAAAATTCAGACAATTTAAATATATTTCCTTCATTTGCTTTGTTTCCCTCATGATGAACCTGCAAAATCTTTCATTTGCTTTCACCTCCACTTTGCATAGGCACAAATAGACTTAGCTGAGCAATTATTTTATGTCTATGGTGGGGCCAGCCATCACACATAACCTTATATTGTCTATGGATGCTCTTGCACTTTAAAAGGATCCTGTCACTGCAGTTTCCAAATTAAATGCAAAAAAAGAGAGACCGACATTATACTTTATACATTATACTTACCTTTCTGGCAAGCCATGACTTTAGATTCCTCTACTTTGCTGATCCCTGGCCACTGCAAAGATGCAAGACTTCTGGGTGTGTGTATACATACTCCTTTGTTGTATATTGTGTCTCCTCCATCTGGATTATATTTTACTACATGATATACAAGCCAGTGGGAGGAACCATAGTGTTTGGGGGAAGGCAGATATTCATGCACCTGAAGATACCCGAAGCTGTCGGAGACAAGGGCCACCGGAAAGAAAAGCATACAGCAACTCCATTGACAGCATGGGTTTAGTTTAGCTTGGACCCTATAGTAATAGAAACATTTTAAGTAATTTGCTGAACTCCAATTAAGACTGATTGATGACATTTTTATATATGGATATCTCATTCTTACATTAATGGTATGTTACAAAAAGCAAAATAAAATGTATCTAAAAGTGTGTTTTTTAACCTTTGATCCTGGCTGCCCATGTAGTCCTGGAAAACCGGGCAATCCTCGTTCACCCTAAAACACATAGCACAAAATAATTATTCTTGACTCGAACTATTTGCATTCATATAAAACAGATCAAATGAAAATTAACTGTAAATTGATGTCAAAAGGAAAAAAATGGAATACTGAGAAAGTCAAATGTGAAATAAAGGAACAATTTGTTGTTTTACTAGAGCCTGGAAGGTGTGCTTGCATGGCAGCAAACATTTTTTATAGATAAATAGGGAACACTTAAAGCGGACCATCCTGTCTCTCCACCCCTCCTCTTGTCCTCTGCAGAAATAGGGCTGTTTTCTTTTTCTTTACCTATTTTTTTTAATATAAAGTCTGCATATGTATGTCATTCGCTATTGGCGAATGACGCGCACATACCCGCTGTGCCTCCTAAGATATATATGTCACTAATCCCAGGAGGCATAGGCTTTCATTGAGGAAAGAAGGAGGGGATGGGCCTGTCCACGCATCATCAGGAGGAGTGCCTGATGAACCCGGAACAACCAGCTGCCTAGTGATGAGGTCACAGGGAAATATAATGGCATAGGACGAAGAGCTGCCACAAGAAAAGAGGCTCTCAGCTGGACAGCACTGGATCCGCTGGGTGGGTATCAAAAGTTAGCAGAACTCACCACCAGGTAAAAATCAGGAGGTGGAGGGTAAAGTTCTGCTTTAAAAACACTGCCACGATTCTATTCTTGCTGCCTATGTCCAATTAGGAGATGTCCCTCTACTTCCTGTGCAGGAGACACAGCAGTGGAGAGGATATCTCTGCGAAGTAAGGGAAAATGGATTGTGCAATTCCGCACATTTTCCATGCATTCTGTTTAGGGCAGCCTGTTTATTTTAATGGGCTGCCCTATGTTCGATAAACGTGGAACAGAAGTCCTGACCCTCTTCCAAAGACATGCCACATGAAAGCACGAGTGCCATGCATTAATAGATGCACAAGGGTGCCATGAGCAATTACAGTGGAAGTAAACCCTCCTATCGTTTTCAAGCAAGGAAGCTGCCATCTTGGCCATTGTTTGATCTTCAACTGCCATGATGCTGCATATGTGATCAGTTATGATACCAGCCATTGGATGGTTTGATAGTTTGGTTGAGAGCACTACCAATGGGAGTGTTACATTTCTGGCACGTGCCGGAAATATAAGTGTTTTTTCAAATTGTTAAGTAATGGGTTTACTTCCTCTTTAATGGCACTGCTGCACACATTTCTGAGCTTGTTAGGAAATTGCATGCATTCCTGACACACAGTAATGTAAACCTAGTCTAAGAAAAAAAACATAAAAACATTGCACCCCAATATATCCTGGCAAGGGTCCTCATATATATTTGTGTCAAATTATACCATGGGGCTTGAATAGAAACTTTCAACTTGTCCATATAGGGAAAACTGATAGTGGCTTCTGCATAGGACATCCTCCAAGCCCCTTATCCTCACCTTAGCTGCCATCCAACTCATTTCTTGCTCCACTACAGGCAGTGGAAATACACAACACTTTTATGTATGGGGGAGCATGTGACCTGCTCCCAGTTTATGGTGCCTAGGTCTAGCAGTTAATCACTAGGCCCAAGACCTGACATATGACCCACATGTCATAGCTAATTTTAGCACCCACGTTAGAGAAGCAAGGAGATGCTGGGGAGGGCACATAGGATGAGTATATGGTGGTCTGGAGTTGTCCTTCGCAGAGACTCTGCTACTTTGCCCTGCATGAAAGTGAAAGGTCCACTTAGATGAAATCTCCATATTACCTGTACTGAAAAAGTTGCATAAACAATGGCAAAAAAACAGCATCTGGTAAATCTTTTTGGAAAATGTTCTTTTTGTTTATACACTCTTTTTAATACAGCCGGTACCGGCCTGTCATATAAACAGAATTTTCAATTCCATGGAAAATCTGCTTTAAAATATTTAAAAAAAAAAGCAAAAATGAACAAACCTGCTGTGGTTAATTAGTGCAGTGTGAAATGTGAATTTCCTGTACACTAACAAAAGTTTTCTGTTTTAATTCCAATAACATTTATGTATATTGCTGTGATTATGCTTATGGACTCTTTAGTTCCCATAGGAATTATCATTGTTCTTTTGTTCTATGTACACGTTTTCTCTCACGGGTGCAATGGAGCAGATTTAATAAGAGAACCATTTCCACTGTGTCTTGGGTTCACTTCTACTATCCCATGGGACTCTAAAGCAAATTGGTTGTTTGCCTGAAAACAGAACCTCCTTTTTTAAAACTTATGCTTTGCTGTATGTACAGTATGCATATTCTGTTTTAGTCATTGATTCATTGTAATATTTGTAAATCAATTTTTTAAATGCAATCATTCTTCATATACTAGACAGTTCTCACCAGTTAACTTTATTTGACAAACAGATGAATGGAGCTCATCATTTAACCACAATTGGGTGCTTAAAGGAACATGCTAAAAATATGCGCTATTACTAATTCTATTCATAAAATTAAGTTTAAAGCAAACCTATGCTCAAATGTAAAATTAAAGCTGTCAACTGTCTTGATATGTCAACATTCTAACAGGGGTGATTAACTATTGGATCACCAAAGGAATGAAATACTTACTTTTGCTGGAGAAACGGCTGCTGTGGGCTTCTAATGCTGATATCAAGACCAAAAACTTGGCATGGGAGCCACATGATCTCTTGCAAAGATAGCCTTTAATAGCGATCATGAGATTTAATGCCTACACTTTAGGTCAGTGTTTAAAACCTTTTTTTAGTCATGGCACCCTTTGTATTACACAAAGGCTTGAGGCATCGCAGGTCTAAATTGTAGAAAATGAAAATGTTACCACCATCAAGGGGTAACTTGAGCCGGAGACAATGCACACAACCACTTTAATATAATTAACTACATATCAGAGACCCCCCTACACATCACAGATCTCAACATCACATCAGAGGTTACCCCTATCATGTTGGAGGCCCCCCTTATAACATTAGGAGTTCCCACATCACAGAATCCTTCTCATCAGAAGTCCCACTAAATCCCCACCCCCCTCAGTCCTGCAATAAACGAGTTCCTCTTGCCATCAGTCACCTACCTTACAGCTCCAGCAAAGGATGGGAGGTGCTGCTGCTGGGCTAGAGGAACACCTCTGTTTTCTCCTGAATGCCCTGCATTCCTCCTGCTGTGCATCAGCATCATGTGCTGCATGGTAAGGGTTGGCCAAGGCACCAAATGACACAAGGCGTTCTGGTCCTAGAGTTTTACTGATTGTTGTGGTGCTGGTGGCTGGACCATCCACACCATGTAGATGCTTAATACTAGTTAAGAGCACCCTCGTTAACCACTTGCCTACTGGGCATTTTTACCCCTTCCTGCTCAGGCCAATTTTCAGCTTTCAGGACTGTCACATTTTGAATGACAATTGCGCAGTCAATCAACACTTTACCCATATGAAATTTTATTATTTTTGTCACACAAAGGATTACAAAAACTAATGTTCAATAAGTTACTGACAGACAGAATTATAATCTTCATCTGCAAAAGGTTATTAAAGGTTCTGGTCTTCTATCTACTGTGTACAGAACATGCCTGCTAAAGGATGAACAATGAGAATCATCCTATGAACAAACAGAAAATTTGTACTTCACCTATATGCTTTGTACAGTAGTTGAGTAAATGAAATATTGTTGCATAGTAGATGCATGTTGTTTTTAATCTTCTAGGACAGTGTTTCTCAACTCCGGTCCTCAGGGCACACTAACAGGCCAGATTTTAGGTATTACCTTGGGAAGATGCAGACTAGAATACTGCAATCACTGAGCAGCAAATGATATCACCTGTGACGTATTTCAGTTTTCTTGCAAACCTGGCCTGTTAGTGTGCCCTGAGGACCGGAGTTGAGAAACACTGTTCTAGGATATGTCAGTGCATAAAGCCTGGTACACACTATGGGTTTTTTTAGGAAAAAAACTGACAGCTCCAGTAGGAGCCGCTGTACTCCCTTTGCGTAGTAAGTACAGGGATCTCCCCTGCTGAGCTATTGTTTTCTGACTGGGGGTGCCCCCCTGCCAGAACACTCTTATTAGTGCTCTCTGCCATTAGCTGAGAGTGCTGATTGGAAGTCACTCAGCTGCTGGTTTTCCAGCATGCTTGTCCGACAGAAGCCAGCCAAGCAGCTGGCTTCTGTCGGACACACCAACATACACAGGGCCGAATGTCAGCTGTTTTTTTTTTGGAACCGGCAAATGTCTACCGATATTGGGCCTGTGTGTACCCGGCTTAAACAAGTTGTTTTTGTCTATGTTCCGGTTCATACTATTGCGATGCGGGAACACTGCGATTATACTGGGTGTTCCCGCATTGCATCCGCAGCACAGGCAGTTCACACTGCCATATGCGATACGCTGGGGGTGTCAATTCAAAGTTAACGACACCCCCAGATCAGATTGCAGATCGCAGTGCGATCTGACAGTTCGCACAGGAATCGGATCGCACTGGTGTGAACCACCATGCGATCCGATTCTGCTGCAGACCAAAAAAAAGGGTTCTGTGCGTGTTCACTGTATGGCTGAATTCGCACCGCACAGACATCGCATATGATTTTAGGAACTCCAAATCATATGCGATGTCTGTCATCCCAATAGTGTGAACCGGCACTATATCATGATTTTAATTGCAACATCAGGCTAAACAGCTTACCTAGCACTGAAATATACACAATGCATGCACACTGTATTATCTAACAAAGGATTTGTACTACTGTTCAAATGGTCTTTTAGGTCAAAAACTTAACACAGCCAGTTAGTTGACATAGGAATTTAATGATTCAGCAGTAGAGATTCCTTTGTCATCTGCCTGCTTGATAGACATTGGGGGTTGTTTTACTAAAAGAGTAAAATAAGTTCACTTAGTGAACTAATTGTTACCTTATTGGATACAGTGAGCCTACATTAACATTAAACATCCAATCATAGTTAAGGTAAAATATACATGTTTTTTTTTTTAATTTCTATTGACATAAACAAGCATTGAAATGCTTTAGTTTACTTGTTAAGGTAAATTAACATTCACTTTCTTTTAGTAATTCAACCTATTGTGAAATTAACAAGCAGGTGACAAACAAAGCTGTAAAGCTGAAAAAGGAATAAATGTGTTGCCTGCTTGCCAATGGAATTTGCCAAAGGCACATATATCAAAATCAAAATTCAGTTGTTCTTTTGTCTGTAGATACCAGTCTATACCATGTTGGAGCTTTATATACAGTGCCTTGCGAAAGTATTCGGCACCCTTGAACTTTTTGACCTTTTGCCACATTTCAGGCTTCAAACATAAAGATATAAAACTGTAATTTTTTGTGAAGAATCAACAACAAGTGGGACACAATCATGAAGTGGAACAAAATGTATTGGATATTTCAAACTTTTTTAACAAATAAAAAACTGAAAAATTGGGCGTGCAAAATTATTCAGCCCTTTTAAGTTAATACTTTGTAGTGCCACCTTTTGCTGTGATTACAGATGTAAGTCGCTTGGGGTATGTCTCTATCAATTTTGCACATCGAGAGACTGAAATTTTTGCCCATTCCTCCTTGCAAAACAGCTCGAGCTCAGTGAGGTTGGATGGAGAGCGTTTGTGAACAGAAGTTTTCAGTTCTTTCCACAGATTCTTGATTGGATTCAGGTCTGGACTTTGACTTGGCCATTCTAACACCTGGATATGTTTATTTGTGAACCATTCCATTGTAGATTTTTCTTTATGTTTTGGATCATTGTCTTGTTGGAAGAAAAATCTCCATCCCAGTCTCAGGTCTTTTGCAGACTCCAACAGGTTTTCTTTCAGAATGGTCCTGTATTTGGCTCCATCCATCTTCCCATCAATTTTAACCATCTTCCCTGTCCCTGCTGAAGAAAAGCAGGCCCAAACCATGATGCTGCCACCTCCATGTTTGACAGTGGGCATGGTGTGTTCAGAGAGAGGAGCTGTGTTGCTTTTACGCCAAACATAATGTTTTGCATTGTTGCCAAAAAGTTTGATTTTGGTTTCATCTGACCAGAGCACATTCTTCCACATGTTTGATGTGTCTCCTAGGTGGCCTGTGGCAAACTTTAAACAACACTTTTTAGGGCTATCTTTAAGAAATGGCTTTCTTCTTGCCACTCTTCCATAAAGGCCAGATTTGTGCAGTATACGACTGATTGTTGTCCTATGGACAGAGTCTCCCACCTCAGCTGTAGATCTCTGCAGTTTATACAAAGTGATCATGGGCCTCTTGGCTGCATCTCTGATCAGTCTTCTTCTTGTATGAGCTGAAAGTTTAGTGGGACGGCCAGGTCTTCGTAGATTTGCAGTGGTCTGATACTCCTTCCATTTCAATATTATCGCTTGCACAGTGCTCCTTGGGATGTTTAAAGCTTGGGAAATCTGTTTGTATCCAAATCCAGCTTTAAACTTCTCCACAACAGTATCTTGGACCTGCCTGGTGTGTTCCTTGTTCTTCATGATGCTCTCTGCGCTTTAAACGGACCTCTGAGACTATCACAGTGCAGGTGCATTTATACGGAGACTTGATTACACACAGGTGGATTCTATTTATCATCATTAGTCATTTAGGTCAACATTGGATCATTCAGAGATCCTCACTCAACTTCTGGAGAGAGTTTGCTGCACTGAAAGTAAAGGGGCTGAATAATTTTGCACACCCAATTTTTCAGTTTTTTATTTGTTAAAAAAGTTTGAAATATCCAATAAATTTTGTTCCACTTAATGATTGTGTCTCACTTGTTGTTGATTCTTCACAAAATATTACAGTTTTATATCTTTATGTTTGAAGCCTGAAATGTGGCAAAAGGTCAAAAAGTTCAAGGTGGCCAAATACTTTCGCAAGGCACTGTATGAGCCATGATTGTTGTATTTTCCTTTTTTAACCCATTGTGAATAAAAAAAATGTATGGTTTTATATAATCTGTTTACACTATATTTCTTTATTTGGATGTTACAATATAATTAGGCCAGTAAAGTCCCATTTAGGGGGTCCTTTTCCAATTTTATATATCAAAATGTTGACTGAACAAAGAAAAATCCTTTGGCATAGAGAAAACTCATTATGTACCGTATCTATAGTTTTTATTTACATTTTTAGGGGGGAAAAAAATTGAGGACATGCTTTTTTTGGGGAGGAAAAGTAACATACTGGAAACAAAATTACAAATGTTCCTGACAAAGAGAATACATTTTCCGTAAAAGCATGTGAAAATATTGTCTTCATATTTTTTATTTTAGTAGCTGGATTTGACATGAGTGAAACAATGCGAGTTGTGTGCTGTGTTTTTATTAAAAAAATCTGAAATTATATCTGTCCTCAAGTCTCATTAAAAAGAAGGTCGTAATCAAACGGATCAAAAAGAGAACATGATGTGAACATGCTCATCAGATGAGAAGAGTATGGTCTTTTATAATGAAAATGTATCACCATTATCAAGTAAATAGGCCATAAAAAGCTGTGTGGTTTAATCTCAAACTTTACCTTATCACCGTCTCTTCCAGAATTACCTTTAAAACCTGGTAAGCCACGTGGTCCCTAAAATTAGTCATATCATTATTATAATATGCTTGGATGTTTTTTCAAAATATCAACACATTAAAATATAACATTGAATTATATTTGGTCTATATACAGTATACATTTATTTATATATATATTTTACAGCTTGTCTAATTATATAACTTAAGTGATGAAATAACTGAGCAATGTCTTGAAAAGTTGTAATAGGATAATATGCCGTATGAAATGCTCTATTAGTCTGCAAATAATTTAACATAGCTGCTAGTTACATCACTCAAATGTTTTCCTGAAATTACACTGTACCATGTAAATGACCTAACTTGGATAAAATTTGAAACATCGTAACTGATTTTATCCACCCAACTTAAAGCAGGCAGTAGTAAATTCTATTATGCAAGTATTTTCCTACTAGAACATACGTGTATTTTGGCTGCAAATGTACAAAGTACTATAAAGACAATGCACTATATATTTTTACATTATTGTTTAGGCTGACTTTCAATTAACTAGTTTGGCAACAGGCTATAGAATATAGAGGATTTGCTACCAAATAAATGAGTATAAACTCAAACATAAAAACAAAAAAGTCATACACAAAACAAAAATGGTATTGTTTTATACTGTAATTTTGTTAGCATGCCATTTGCCTCGTGGGTATGTATCATTGCAAGAAAATCAATGGGATTGATTTACTAAATACAAATAAGCTGTTTATATTTCAAAAGAAGTTACAATTTGCAAGGGAATTTTCCCCAGGGCTTAGTGAATGTGGTGCAGTTTCACTTTTCAAAGAATACCCAATCAAATAACAAGAATAATACCAAAGCAGCATTTTTGCTTACACAGTATCGAATGAAGGAAGTCATCAGAGCTTCACCTCAATCACTAAGTTCTGGGGATAATTCTTTACAAACTGCAACTTCCTTTTCCAAGAGAATAACTTATTTGCTGTTAGTAAATAACCCCAATGTTTTAGAGAGTTATTCTACATAGAGCTATGATGTAATAATATAATTCAGTACAGTTGGATCATTATAGAATGTGGAGATGGGACATACCTTCTAACTCTACAGATCAGGTGTCCTTAAATAAAACAAATATAATCTACACCATGTGTGTTCTTTTTGTTCTACACAGCAATCCCTTGTGTATTGAGTACAAGTTTAAATAATTTAATTGACTAGCCACATTTCTCTAATTAAAATGAAGTCATACAACGTCCACAGAACATTTGAAAGAATGAAGGTTTTACGTTTTTTTTTTGTTTGTTTGTTTGTTTTTTAGCACACATCATGGATTTATAATCCTAGTAATTATTTTTTTTTATAGCACATAGTATTAAAATGTTAGATGCTTAAATAGCAATACAAAACAATGACCACTATTTATGCCACATCCCAAATTGTACACTATAGGAAAAAGAAAAGCAGGACCCCATCCTGCAGCAGGAGGACTTTAATGGCATGAGCATGAGAAAAACCCAATGTATAAAAAAGTATCAAAATATTTCATTAATGCATATATCATTAAAACAGGATGTACAACATACCATCCAAAATACAATCAAATAAACATTTAAAATCACAAGAAAATCATATCAATAGAGAATGTGACCTGGGTACAGCACTTCCCTATCTATTGCATCATCCTGGGTGCAGGTCCCCAGAGAGGGTGTCTATATGTTGGGTCGCCTCCGTAGGTCAACGCGTTTTGCTATATGGCGTAGCCTCCTCAGTACCAACATAGGAGTAAATTACATTCTGCTAAAGATAATAAACACAGATTAAGTATATACATAAATGTAGTTTCATAGTTAACTCAGATATAAACATATATTGAATCCCTGACATAATGGGATGACCCAGCAGATTAAATTGATTTTGCTGTAAGTGCTCTCTGGGGATAGTCAACTTACAGTTATATCAGGGATTCAATGTGTTTATATATGAGTAAACTATGAAACTACATTTATGTATATACTTAATCTGATTTAGTTACGTTTAAAATGGGGTAAAGTGAGGACATATAAAGTAAACATTTTCCTTTTTAAAGCTAATTATATGCAGACGAATTAAAAAATAGGAACCTTCCCAATGCTTAAATTGAACACAGACTTGTGTTGCTGTGGCTATTTTGGTGATTTTTATAGCATATATATATATATATATATATATATATATATATATATATATATATATGGAATAACATTTTAGTTACATGTGTTTTTTTTAAGAAGCTAGACTTCTCCTGTCTATATGCCAATGGACATGTTAGACTTGTTCATGAAGCTCAGGACAAGTGATTTAAGCAGGAAGTAGTGGGAGGAAAAAGCACTTGAACATAGCCATGTGCTGAGGACAAAGAGGACTAGTTTTGCAGGACTCCAAGAAGCAAGGAGCAGCCTGAAGAGATCCTGGATAAAAGGAAGATGACTCAATCACCAGGAAGGACTAAGTTAAGTAACTGTTTAGTGTATATCAATTGCATACATTGCCCATGCTCATTTGTTAGGGAGGGTAGATAGCTTGTGCATGTGTATGCATATTTTTGTAATATTTTGTATGTCTTTTATTGTTTTTCCTACAGTTGTATGTGCAGCATTTTTGTTAAAGTAAAACACATTAATACACTACAGAGGTTTTTAGGCTTCTTTGCTAGTACAGCAAAGAACCTTAAAAGACAAAGCAAAATAAGATTCCTTGCATCTCCCCTCATAGTTTAAATACCTTCAGCAAGTTTGTTCTCTATAAAAAAAAAAAAAATGTATTCACTGGCAATGTGCCTATGAACTTGCTAGAAAGTTTGACATTCTAGGAAGAGCTTAGTCCCTAGTACAGTCTCCTTTCTCCTCGATTGTCATAGCTCTATCCCCTTCTGATACTGTCTAATTACCATCTCTATTGGCCCAGCTTTTCTGCCTCTCATTTCTCTACATAATTTTGCATGTAACTGCTGGTGAATGGGATTTGTGACTCTACATCTAAGATGGTGGCACCCAGCAGCAGTCTTATCCAAGGGATGTCTACTCAAGAAAGCTTTTATAGGTAAATAGCATGCTTAAAATAATTAAATATACACATAGTATGGGAAGAATCTTGTGCATGGTTTGGCAACTGGGTCTCTTTAAGTACATGGCACCCAACTAGTAATTGATTCAGTGATCACAGACACACACACACACACACGCAGACACACGCAGACACACGCAGACACACGCAGACACACGCTTTTCAGAAATTTGGCGTGAGTTACGGCAGAAGCTTTATTGTTATATGATTATTGGGCCATTGATTTCTGTCAGTTTTTGTAAATGGTAAAACATAATGTTGATGTCACTTAAGATAATGAATAAAATTATTAGTTGATCTTCAAACATTACCTGCACTCCCGGGTTTCCTGCTATCCCCGGTAATCCCTGTTATGAAAAAAGTAAACAGGTTTTTACAGCATGCAGACTTATTGGAAGTATAGCTATTTTTCCACCCTATAAGATCAATGTATTAAAGGTGTATTCAGACAGTAAGCAGCAGCAGAATTGTACAAAAAATGTAAGCTCACATTGGGCAATCTGTATTTTGAGCCTATTGGAGGGGAGGGGACTACTGAAGACATCAACCTGCCACAGGGTATAAAAATATTCATTGGCCAGGAAAATTCATCCTAGATGATTAATGTGACACCAAGCTACAAAATCAAGCACTGGGGAAGACCTACAAGCATACACAGCTTTCCCAAGTCAACTATAATTGGTCAGATCAGGCAACAGTTCTCTTATGTCTGCAGACACATTAAAGCCTAGTATACACCATTCATTTTTTTCGTTCAAACCAGCCGGTTGAAGGAAAAAAAAACTGACAGCTCTGGTCCCAGCCACTGTACTAACAATCCGATCTTAGTATATTAATCTCCCATGTTGTTCTATCATGTTCTGACAGAGGGTGCAATCCCGCCAGTACACTCCCGTCAGTGCTGTCAGCCATTGGCTGAGACCGCTGATCGGGAGCCAGTCGGCTGCTGGTTTTCCAGCATGCTCATCCGACAGAAGTCGGCCATACGGTCGGCTTCTGTCGGACCAGCTGCCATACACATACAGGAAGAATGTAGGCCGGTTTTTATTGAATCCACCAATGCTGCCCAACATTCAGCCCATGTGTACTAGGCGAACATGTCTGTATTATCCATCCTTAACAGAGAAAAAAATATAAATATATATTTACAGATATATATATACATATATATATATATATGTGTGTGTGTGTGTGTAAATATATTTACAGTAGCTGACAAAAGTGAGTGCAGCCCATTTTTGTAAATATTTTATTATATCTTTTAATTTGACATCACTGGAGAAATGACACCTTGCTACAATGTAAAGTAGTGAGTGTACAGCTTGTATGACAGTGTAAATTTTCTGTCCCCTCAAAATAACTTCACACAGCCATTAATGTATAAACCACTGGCAACAAAAGTGAGTACACCCCTAAGTGAAAATGTCCAAATCAAGCACAAAGTGTCAATATTTTGTGTGGCCGCCATTATTCTCCAGCATTGCCTTAACCCTCTTGGGCATGGAGTTCCCAGAGCTTCACAGGTTGCCATTGGAGTTCTCTTCTACTCCTCCATGACAACATCACTGAGCTGGAGGATGTTAGAGACCTTGCGCTCCTCCACCTTTCATTTGAGGATGCCCCATAGATGCTCAATAGGGTTTAGGTCTGGAGACATGTTTGGCCAGTCCATCACCTTTACCCTAAGCTTCCTTAGCAAAGCAGTGGTCATCTTGGAGGTGTGTTTGGGGTCGTTATCATGTTGGAATAATGTTGGAATACTGCCCTGTTGTCCAACTTTAAAAGTCTGGAGTCTCAGTTTTCTGCATTCAAAGGGCAACCACAGAAAACCTCAGTAACCAGAAAGGTGATCATTCAAAAAGGAAAGACCACTGCCGCTAATGTTTGTGTGGACGAAAAGGTTCCCTGCTTTCTCACTGAAAGCAAAAATCTGAATTAAATGTGCAATGGAACTGACTACACTAAGGTTGATTTATCTAAGAAATATATGCTGTCTACTGCAAGTGTGGTTGCTTTAGATCAGGGGTATTGAATTAAAATTCAAGGAGGTCCAGTCACTAAAATTTTCTTCTGGCCAAGGTCTGAATCTCAAGTCTATGCCATGAAAGATTGAACGTGTCTACTTTCCTTTTCTTGGCACAAGCCACGCTCTCTGGTGCTTTTGGTACTGTTTCCTCCACACACACTCTGATAATACTCTGTAAATATAAATTAGATGTTCCCCCTTACATCAGGTGCCCCTATCAGAGTAATTCATTACACTGGGTGCCCCCAACAGACTACCCTCATAAATCAGTTGCCACACTTAGAGTGCCCCCTTAAGTAATGCGTTCCCGTCAGAGTGCCCACTTACATCAGGTTTCTTCAACAGAAGGCCCCCTTACATCTGGTGTCTCCCATCAGTATGCCTCTTACATAATTTGTCCCCATCAGGGTAACCCCTTTATATAAGGTTCCCCCATAACAGTGTCCCCTTACATAGGGTGTCCTCATCAGAGTGCCCACTTACATTAGGTTTCACCATCAGAGTGCCTCCTTACATCAGGTGTCCCCATCACATCAGGTATGCCCATCAGAGTGCCTTTTAGATTAGGTGTGCCCATCAGAGTGCCCCTATACATCAGTTGTCTCATTAGAGTACTCCTTTTCATCAGGTGTCTCCATCACAGTGCCCCTTTACACCAGGTGTTATTTTATTTTAAGGGGCATGCTGATGGGCATATTTTATGTTATTTTATGTTAAGGGGCACTCTAATGGGAACATCTTATGTTAAGTGGCACTCTGATGGGCACATTTTATTGTAAGGGACACTCTGGACAACAAAATGTGCCCATCAGCGTGCCCCTTAACATAAAAAATGTATGTAAGCTTGCCCCTTAACATTTTGCTGAAAAAAACATTTTTTGTCATTAAAAATACTGCACAGGCAGTCCCCGGTTTACAAACACGATAGGTTCTGTAGGTTTGTTCTTAAGTTAGATTTGTATGTAAGTTGGAACAGGTACATTTTTTAAGTGCAACTCCAGCTAAAAAATGATCTTTTGGATGGATAGCATAGGGGAGATTTAACACCCCTGTAAAGTTTGTTTTGCTGTCTGTGCCCCTGTTCAGAAGATTTCACCTCACATTCTGTCCCTATGACATTTGGATTTTGAAAATTTTGGATTGTTGTGGAAACAAGGATTGGTGATAAAGCTTCAGTGGAGACATATTTTTCCCATGATGACTCTTACAGGAGTGAATTTCTCTTCCTAGGGGTAGATTTCCTCTCACATCCTTTTGTCTCCCTCCATTTGTATGTTTGAGTCATATGTAAGTCATATGTAAGTCATGGTTTGTAACTTGGGGACCACCTGGCTGTATATAATGAATCTAGTGATTATTTACATTTTATTTACTGCTAATGTTGTTTGTTGCACACACAGGAAATTTTGAGGAATATTGTATTTTAGTGATTTGACACAGTGGGATCAAATTATAAGTATTTACTGGTTGCACTGTACTTTGAAGGTTTATATATGAATAGATTGGTGCATACGGTCAAAATTATTTTCCTATCATTATCAGTTTACTGAATAACTTACCTTGTTGACTGGGGTGGTTGTTTATATATATATTTCATACTAATAAATCCTAAATACTGACACACTTCTGAAAGACCCTCAAAATTCTGAACTTGATTACACATATTTGATAACTTGAATTGAGATACCTTACAGTTACATACCTCCAAGATAACAAAGCTGTTTCAAAAAATGTTATTGTTTATTTATTTACATTTGTTTTAGATGTGGATTGAATTAGGAAGTGTTAGAACCCCTGGCAGTTTTTTTTTTATTATTGTTTTCTGTTTTCCTACTGTGCAGTCACATTACAAACATTAAATGTATTCTCTCTCTCTCTCTCAGAGGAGATATGATAGTGAAATACAAATATCTTAATGGTAATTCTAGCATAGGGAGTAAACTATTCAGTGTCACGGAGCGTAAGAAGAAAGGTGGCCACTTAATGAAATTGGCGGAGAAGCTGTTTAACCTTAAACTGCGTAGGGGGTTTTCACTGTCAGGCAGTAAGGATGTGGGACTCACTCCCACAATCAGTGGTGTCAGCAGGAAGTACTGATAGTTTCAAAATACTCTTAGATAGGCATCTCAGCGAACATAGTATACAGGGATATGGGAATTGGTATTTGACATAAACACACACACCCACACAGGTTGAACTAGATGGACTGGTGTCTTTATGTAACATTACCAACTATGTAAGGGTTTTATTGCTGTTTTATTGCTGTCTGAGTTATCTCCACTAAGGTCACTGGGGCAGAAAATTTGTGAAAATGTGCCCAACAAGGATACAGGCAGCAATAAAACCCAAACAGAGGTTCAAAACTTTCTTTCTTCATAAAAAAAGCACAAACAAAACATTTTTTTGCTAGGGTTATACTTAATTTCTATTGGAACTACTAATTCCATTCTGTATAGAGTCTCAGACTCATGTCATTGTGTTAAAATAATGTTGTCATTATGAGTTGTACCTCTAATTAAATTATAAACGCCAAGATACTGAGTACATTTTTGCACAATGGTAGGTTTTCTTCTCCAGCTGGCTCAAGGCAATGCAATTCTGCATGAGACCACACAGTTAGTTATTATCAATTCTAAGCAAAAACATCAGTGCCCAGAATAACTATTCAAAGGCTTTATTGAAAAATAAGCTCAAGCTACATTCCCCTTACCTCTACGGCACTTGGCCCTTGGAAATTAAACAAATCAGATTTTTATTTAACAGACAAAGCACACTCTTCAAGTATATATATATATATATATATATATATATATATATATGGGAAGGGGAGAAGAATTTGAACCTGCTGACAATTTAATCAAACAGGAAGTGGGGGAACTCTCCAACAGCAATGCAGATAGAAGACGACAGTAAGGGAAGGCTAGAACCCACATATAAGTCTGTGTCCCTGTTGTATAAGGTCTCTAATTTCCTGGTTGGTAAAATTGTTGTCATCAGAACAAGAAGACAGGGTAAATCTTTCTAACATGGCCACAGATAGTGGTAATATCCCAACAGAAGTTCTAATTCTTTCCTACTCTATCCAAAAATGAAAAAGAGTTTTAGGTTTACATACACATTTAAGATGTATCGGGATTAGTCAGGTTAGTTTTGTGTGTAGTATTTGTCAGGTTAGGTCTGGGAGTGTTTGTGGGTATGTGGAATTGGTATGTTTTTGATGATGAAAGGCTCCTGGCAAGACCTAATAACTTCATAGATTAATAAGCTGTCATATCGTGTGAGGTTTTTTTGACTGAGCTGGCTGGGCAGACAATATAGGCACAGGTTTGGAAAGTTCAATTTAGAGTTGTCAAATGCTTCTTTTGGTTTCAAGAGGGATCTTGATGCTACATATAAATTTATGCAAGGATCTATGATGTGTATCTCAATGGTATTTGAGAATTATGATAGGGGGTGCACTTAATAAATACTTTCATTCATAAAGACTATAATATTGATGGCTTGTGTTTCAAGCTATAACTATTTTTATTACGCAGTGCTGTATAAGACATACTGTAAATAGTCTCACTGCAAGTAGGAAACTGACAAGCCCAGAGTATCCAGTACATGGTCATCTTTATTAGTATTACAATTATAGCATGCTATTGGAATCAGTGTCATTTTTAACTAGAAACATTTCCAATTACACAGCCAAAATGTACTGTATCCTAGCAACCAGTTATGTAACATAAAAAATTTCCTGAAGTGCATAAGGGGCTTTCCTTCTTGTAGCTGGCAAAAGAAATGGACCTAAATTGACTTTCTGTTTCCAGTTATTAAAAAAAGAGCCTAAGATTTTCCTTTGCAGGACTTTTTTTTATATCTAAAGTGGATTAACTGTAACTACAGCTTAAAACATTAAAACAAAATTCAAGGGCATTTGTTTAAAATGTCTTTAACAAATATAAAACCAAATAGATTTTTGCTATATCACAGCATCTGGTATACATACTATATCTATATGGTATCTTTACATATACACAACATATTGAGAGAAAATCATTGACTTTCTTAACTTTCTGTGAGGAAGTGATGTGGTATGAATGTAAAAGAAAGGGGGTAAGAGAGTTGACCTCACCATTTACAGAATACATGAGCAAATCCAACTTCTTAGTCTATTTAAATCAGGCCTACCCTTACTTTATGGAGGAGGAAGAGAAGTCACTACTCCTCTACTAGAGAATAATGTCACATGGAAGATGTGCAGCATTGTGTAACTTCTTTTGTATATGAAATCCTTCATTTACTCTTACTGAACTGTGATTGTGCTGCTTCTTCTTCTTACGCCTCATATCCCACTGTGTTCTAAAGGTTTCTCATTGCAAATTTATCTCTGACAATTATTTCTCTGTAACCCTTAGCACATCCCACATTGCACCACATTTTACTTACTATATCGTAGAATGCAACTAAAATACACTCCACATACTGAACTCCAAATAAACTCAGCTCAAGCCCATCACAACTCATACCTACAGCAGAGGTCCCGGTCATTGGTACAGCAGTCTGCAGATTGTCAGTCTGCAGATAGATGTGGAGCTCCTAGCCAGCAAACCTTAATTTTCCCCTAGCCCTCTCACTGATATGAAGTTCCTGCCCATGTTGTCTGTATCACTTCCCTCCTTTAAAGTAGCTACCAGATGTGCTGTGATAATCTTGTGCCATGTGCAAGAACAGAGTTATTTTCTGTCTGGCATATGCTTCTATTCTGCAGGGGAAAGACTGGGGAACCACAAGCCAAGGGGTTCCAGAGGAATTGCATTATTTTGCACCATTACCGCCAGCTCTTTCTTGACGAATACCCTTTTAACACTAGATATGAGTCAATTCTATTTTAGAAAGGGGAAAAGATGCCAGTTTTGGCAAATAAGAGCTTTGTAATCTCATTCTTCACAAGTGAATTGGTGCCAACCTATTTGAGCCAACTACCTTTTGTCTTTAATGATTTGGTGCTCGTGCTCTAAGAAATAATTAACTGAATAGAAACATTTGTGACAGGAAGTCAGGTAAATCTGTGGATGTAGTCACAGACAGGAGATACATTTCCACCTGGTTTAGAAAATTCACCAATTACTATAGGGTGTCGGCTGCAAAGGCAGCAGGAAAGGTAGCCAGGACGGCTTAAGGAAGTTGAAAGGCCTTCAGCTGTTCGGAATGAGGAAGTTAAGGCCTCTATAATTTGTCCAAAGGAAGTCTATTGATTGCTGTCTCCTGACGCTGTGTGAGCTGGGGAGAGGAGGACAGTCAGATGTGTGCCTCCTGACGCTGTGTGAGCATGGGGAGAAGGATTGCTGCCTCCTGACGCTGTGTGAGCTGGGGAGAGGAGGACAGTCAGATGTGTGCCCCCTGAAGCTGTGTGAGCATGGGGAAGACCTCCTGAAGCGATGTGCGCTGAGGAGGGTAAAGAGTGTGAAGACTACTCAAGGTGAGGTCTGGACTATTTCTATGTGAAAAGAAATAAATGAACTGTTTGCTATGTGAAGAGACAAGCAAAGGAATGGTTGCTATGTGAAGAGACAAACAAAGGAATGTGTTCTATGTGAAGAGTAAAGGGACATGTTCAATGGACATTTGTTGTGTGAAGAGAAAAACATGGACTATTGAGTGTCTGCGTAGGATCAGCAAAGTCTGCCCAACAGTAGGTTGGAGACAGACTTCCTTAGGTAGGTTCCTGTGTGTGAGAAGGTAGCCGCCCACAGTGGCAAGGATTTATTTTGTGTTTTATTTTTATTTTGATGTGTTTGACGCTTGCACTTGTGTGAAGAAAATTGCATGAATAAACCAAACTGTTGTTTGCAACCACTTCTCGGCTATCTCCCTGTGTAACTAACCCCCCAAAAGGGGTCATCCACACCCGCCACCGAGCTAATCTCCCACATATGGTGGAGGTATGGAGTAGGCAGAAGCAGAGATCCCTGCAAAGAAGTGCATATGTTCTATGCACTTTGTCTGGTGCATGAGATTGCACAATCTATGTGTGCAGGAGAGAAGATCCTGAAAGAGAGAAAAAAAAACTACTTGTTTTAAAGAGACAGTGGTCTCAAAATTTTTGATGAACTTTGTCTGGTGCATGAGACTGCACAAACTGTGTGTGCAGGAAAGGAGATCCTGCAAGAGAGAGAAAAGCTACTGGCTTTAAAGAGACAGTGGTCTCAAAATTTTTGCTGGACTGTGAAAAATTTATTGTGGAGTAATTGAAGATGGGGCGATCAAAGCGCCTGAAAGATGCAAAGCTAGCTGAAATGAGAGACCAGATTCTATGGATGGAGGGGATGTTACCGCCTGAACGAGCCCCATCCATGCCTGAGCAGAATCTGCTAAAGAGAAAGGTTGTTGTCCCTAGCAACACTGAGGCAAATGTGGATTTTCAGCGGAGCTTTGCAGCTCAACAAAAGGCTCACCAAGAGAGCATGGCAGGCTGGAAACAGAGACGCCAGCAGCAAATGGAGGCCATCGGTTTGGAGGAAACCGAGTATGTGTGCAGGGCTGAGCTGGATGCCTTGAAACGGAAAATGGAAGAAAAGGAACGAGCCCTGGAATTGCTTAGGATGGAGCATAGAAACGTGCAGGCTCAGGTGTTACAGTGGGAAGAATCCACTGCTCTTCTTTTTTCCGAGTTACAAAAATGTAGAGAGACTATAATGGAGAAAGATACCATCCTTATGGAAAAGGAAATTGAAGTTAAGACTTTGCAGGAGCAAAGTATGTGTGATATGTTGGAGTTGCGTAATCAGCTGAAAAAAGTCTTCAGGGGGTGCAGGAACAGAATGTCTCTCTGAAAACGACATTGTCTCTCAGCGACAAGGAGAAAAATTAAAGAGAGGCTAAATTACTGAGTACTGTGTATGAGCTCACCACTTTGAGCAATGTGGTAGATGAATTGCGTACGGACTGTGAAAGTTGGAAAGATGAAGCCCAACGTGTCCAGCAGCAGCTAAAGGAGAAAGAAGCCTGTGTGGCAGAATTACATTCTCATTCCCAGAAACTAGCCAATGAGGTAAAGGCTCTTATGCAGGGAAAAGGAGATTCTGAACACAAGAGAAAAAAAGTAGAGGCACAGCTGCAGGAATCGCAAATCAAAGTGTCAGAAGGTGACCGATTGTGTGCTAAGCTGTCACAGAAGGCAAACCGACTGCAGGTTGAGTTGGACAATGTCACAAATCAGCTTTCTCAAGCAGACAGCAAATCTAGAGAAATTGCCAAAGATTTTTCTATCTTGGAATCGCAGCTGCAAGACACTCAGGAACTCTTACAGGAAGAGAGGTGTCAAACAAAAAGAACAAAGAAAGGGCGCACCGACCTAGCGCATTATCCTCAATAAAAGGCTTTATTTGACGAACATATGATCGTCCATGACCGATGAGATGACTGACGCGTTTCGAGGCCTAGCCTCTTCCTCAGAGCCCTGAGAGCCCTGAGGAAGAGGCTAGGCCTCGAAACGCATCAGTCATCTCATCGGTCATGGACGATCATATGGACTAAACACGGACAATTGAGCAAATCAGCTTGACACGCCTTATGTTTATCTACGTCTGTGAGTAGCCATTTTTTAATGTTACATAAATAAAGCCTTTTATTGAGGATAATGCGCTAGGTCGGTGCGCCCTTTCTTTGTTCTTTTTGCTTGTAGTACCGGTGGACGACCCCAGTCCGTTAAGGGCAGCAAGACCGTAGCCATCTGAGAAGTCCCGTGAGGAGTGTGGTTGAGGGGCTTGGATACCAAGCGCAGGAGAAGGGTGGTTTCACCTTATTGTTTTTTGGAGAGAGGTGTCAAAGGCTGAGTTTTAACACAAAGCTCAAACAAATGGAAGATGAGAAAAATGGCTTCCTGGAACAATTAAAAGAGGAGGAGGAAGCAAAGAAAAACCTATCAGAGCAAGTCGCAACATTGCAAGCTCAGATAGCGGATATGAAAAAACCCATGGAAGAAAGCGTTGGCTCATTAGAAAATGTTGAAAATGTGAAAAAGAAGTTGGATCAGATGCTTGGTGAGGAGAAGTCTGTGTCTGCAAAATATGCAGAAGAACGCGACCGTGCAGAAATGGAGGCGTGTGATAAAGAGAGCAAAGCCTTGTTCTTGGCTCGCTCCTTGGAGGAAGCTCTAGAGCTTAAGGTTGAGCTAGAAAGAGCTAACAAACAGCTGTGTACAGAGATGGAAGATTTGGTCAGCTCCAAGGATGATGTTGTGAAAAGCGTTCAGGAGCTAGAAAAGTCTAAGCGAGCCTTAGAACAGCAAGTAGAAGAGATGAAGATTCAGTTGGAAGAACTTGAAGAGGAATTACAGGCAACAGAGGATCTGTCCCAAAGAGGGGATAGTGTGCCTGATGCAGTTTATAAAGAGGATCAGTGTTTTGGGGTCTGTCCTGAGTGAGCATCAGAAATGTGATGACATGTTGCTTGAATCACCCCTTTGGAATAAACAGTTCCTTCAAAAACTTCAAGCATTGGAAAATGTATCATTAGAGCTTCAGCAAACAAAGGAGCTGTGTAAGAAATGTGATGATTTCTCAGTTCAGGCTAAAAACCTAGTGTTGAAAACTAAAGCTAGTGATATAAGGCTTGGAGAAAAAAGCAAACACCACCTAGTGGAGAAAACTAAGGCTGTTGGTGAAAACGTGAAGCAAATTAATTTCAAGTGTCTTTCAGGGGATATTTCCAAAATGGAACTGGTGAAAGACAGTGTCATGGTCTTACCTTCTTGCTGTTCTCCTTCGTTTGACATGTGCTGGCGGCCATCTTGGTTTCTGGGTTTCTTGTAGCCTCCCACCCTGCGGCTCCTCCTTCCCACTGGGAGGAGCTGGATGCCCAGCTCATATATATAGGAGGTCTGTGGCTTCAGTTCCCTGCTTGGTCCTCCTGTGTTCACATGCTTCTAAGACTGCTGCTGCTTCTGGTTCCTGTCCCTGGCTTCGTCTGACTACCCTGCTGGTTCCTGATCCTGGCTTTGTCTGACTACCCTGCTGGTTCCTGATCCTGGCTTCGTCTGACTACCCTGCTGGTTCCTGACCCCTGGCTTCGCAAAAGACTCTGCATCAGTTTCGCCATCCGTTTGGACTTTTGCTTTACAGCTTGTTTTTCAATAAAGCTTTCTTATTTTCACTTATCTGTTGTTGTACGTCTGGTTCATGGTTCCGTGACATTAGGACCAAGCCATGAATTCTGACGGTACAGGGCCATCCTCGCTACCCACGCTGGTTGCCAGACTTGATCAGCAGGATCACCTGTTGGGTCGGTTCGCCGTGGCGTTGCAAACCCTGCTTGAACGCACGGTACCACAGGCCATGAATTCTGACGGTACAGGGCCATCCTCACTACCCTCGCTGGTTGCCAGACTTGATCAGCAGGATCACCTGTTGGGTCAGTTCGCCGTGGCGTTGCAAACCCTGCTTGAACGCACGGCTCATTTCGCTCCCGTTGCCGATGGGTCGGTTGTCGCTCCTGGGCCCGCTCCTACTGCCGCTCCGGTTGTTGCGCCAGAGTCTACCCCGACACCTGTTGTTGCGCCTGCGGTGTTTCGGGGTATGTCCGGTTCTGCCCCCCTTCCACAGCGCTTTGGGGGAGAGCCAACTCAGTGCCGAGGTTTCCTTAACCAGGTGGGCATTTATTTCGAGTTGCTGCCACATGCCTTTCCTACTGAGAGATCAAAGGTGGGCTTCTTAATCTCGCTGCTCTCGGACAAGGCCTTGGCCTGGGCCAGCCCTTTATGGGAGAACAACAATCCGGTGGTTGCCGAGTTTTCCGGTTTTGTTGCTTCTCTTCGGAAGGTATTCGATGTGCCGGCTCGTGCTGCCTCTGCTGCGAAGCTCCTTATGTCCATCAGACAGGGTTCACGATCCGTAGCTGAATACGCCATTGAGTTTCGTACCCTGGCAGCAGAGGTGGGCTGGAATAATGAGGCTCTGGTCGCTGCTTTCTCTCATGGTCTCTCGGATGCCTTGAAGGATGAGGTTGCAGCTAAGGACCTACCAGTGGAGCTCGAGTCTCTTATTTCTTTCCTGATTTTGATTGACACCAGACTCAGGGAGAGACCTTCCTTTAAGGAGAGTCTGCGGAGGCCTCCTAACAGATTGGCGCCTACCTTTGTTGTCCCACCCGTGCCTCCCTCTCCTCCCACGCCTCCTGGGGATGACTTGTCTGGGGGTGAACCCATGCAGCTGGGGTTTGCTCACCTGTCCGAGGGGGAGAGGGTACTCCGGAGACGCGAGGGCCGATGCATGTACTGTGGTCTCGGTGGGCAATCGTGAGGAGTATGAGGTGAGCAATATCCTGGACTCACGCCTGGTCCGCGGTCGGGTGCAGTTTTTGGTTCATTGGCGTGGTTATGGTCCAGAGGAGCGTTCCTGGGTTCCCTCCGCAGATGTCCATGCTCCTGCCTTGCTCCGAGCCTTCCACGCACGCTTCCCTCAGAAACCGTTCTTTACTCCGTGGAGGAGGGGCCCTTGAGGGGGAGGTACTGTCATGGTCTTACCTTCTTGCTGTTCTCCTTCGTTTGACATGTGCTGGCGGCCATCTTGGTTTCTGGGTTTCTTGTAGCCTCCCACCCTGCGGCTCCTCCTTCCCACTGGGAGGAGCTGGATGCCCAGCTCATATATATAGGAGGTCTGTGGCTTCAGTTCCCTGCTTGGTCCTCCTGTGTTCACATGCTTCTAAGACTGCTGCTGCTTCTGGTTCCTGTCCCTGGCTTCGTCTGACTACCCTGCTGGTTCCTGATCCTGGCTTCGTCTGACTACCCTGCTGGTTCCTGATCCTGGCTTCGTCTGACTACCCTGCTGGTTCCTGACCCCTGGCTTCGCAAAAGACTCTGCATCAGTTTCGCCATCCATTTGGACTTTTGCTTTACAGCTTGTTTTTCAATAAAGCTTTCTTATTTTCACTTATCTGTTGTTGTACGTCTGGTTCATGGTTCCGTGACAGACAGGTGGCAGAAGTTTGATCGTGATCTTGAGATGCATTCCATGTGGAGTTCAGATAAAGAAAAGGAGCTACAAGGGAAAAGTAATGCAATAGCAGAAAGTGCATTGAAGAAACCTGTAATAGACTGTGTTGCAGTTCCATGCTTCTTCACTGATGCAGAGAGGAGGTCTGTAATGGATACCACCCAGATCGCTGGGTTCAACTGTCTACGCTAATTAACTGCTTGCCGACCGCCGCAAGTAGATTTACTGCGGCGGTCAGCCCCTGCCAGGCAGAGTGACGTTAATTAACGTCACTAGCCTGGGAGGGTCTGGGGAGCGAGCGCGCGCCCGCGGAGGCGCGCTCCCGCTCCCGCGCGGTCACGCGCCCCCCCGCGCGTGTGACCAGCGGACCCGATGTCCGCCGGCCACTCGGCGATCGTCGGGGGAAGAGGGAGAATGTCAGGCAGCTTGTGTAAACAAGCTGCCTGTCATTCTCCTCGCTGTAAAGACACTGATTACACGGATCTAGTATGTAGATCCGTTGATCAGTGTCCTTACAGCTAGAGCCACAGCCAATCACAGTAAGAATCACGCCCCTAGGGACACACACAGCCCCTCCCTCCCAAATAAAGTTAACCCCTTCACTGCCAGTGTATTTTTACAGTAACAGTGCATATGTATAGCACTGATTACTGTAGAAATGTCACTGGTAACCCCAAAAGTGTCAAAAATGTCAGTCAAGGGTCCGATCTGTCCGCCGCAATGTCGCAGTACCGCAAAAAAAAATCGCAGATCGCCGCCATTACGCGTTAAAAAGAAAAACAACAAAAATGACAAAAATCTTTCCCTTTGTTAGTAAACGCGATAACTTTTGCGCAAACCAATCAAAATACGCTTTTTGCGATTTTTTTTACCAAACATAGGTGGGATAAAACAAATTGGCCAAAAATGTTAAAAAATTTTGATTTTTACATTTTTTTTGGGGGGAATTTCATATAAAAAAATGTGAAAAATATTGCTATTTTTGCAAAATTTTCGCTCTTTTTTTGTTTATAGCGCGTGATCAAAAAATCGCACAGGTGATCAAATACCACCAAAAGAAAGCTCTGTTTGTGGGAAAAAAAGGACGTCAAATTCATTTAGGTACAGCGTCGCACGACCGCGCAATTGTCCGTTAAAGTCACGCAGTGCCGAATCGCAAAATACCCCCTGGTCTTTTAGCAGGAAAATCCTCCGGGGCTTAAGTGGTTAATGAAGCTACTGCCTTTGACCCATATGTTGATGGAAGGAAAGTTGATGATGTCGCTGGAAAAATGAACAGGGGTCACTTTGAAGAAATGTGTGACAGCCTGTTGTCACAAATGGAAGGCCTTCTGCACAGCATCTTAGAGCAAGCTAAGCTCAAGAATGTTGAAGACATGAAGACTAGCACAATTGAGTTGCCTATGGATCACGGTCCTCCATGGTGGATAGGACAGACAGTTATGCAGGACAAACTTGAGAAGGAGTGAAATTATGCTAAAAATGCAGTAGAGGAATGTGTATATGAGATGAGGGACAAACTGTGTGACATTTATGAGGAATCTGTCAATGAAGATGACAGAAACAGTTTCACCCTGAAGCTTGAAGATACTAAGAGGCTTATCAGTGAGAGTCAAGAGCCGGGCCTGACACATGCGTGCCTGGAAAACTGTGTCCCAACCCTAGGGTTGAAACAAGAGGGGGGGGTATGTGACAGGAAGTCAGGTAAATCTGTGGATGTAGTCACAGACAGGAGATACATTTCCACCTGGTTTAGAAAATTCACCAATTACTATAGGGTGTCGGCTGCAAAGGCAGCAGGAAAGGTAGCCAGGACGGCTTAAGGAAGTTGAAAGGCCTTCAGCTGTTCGGAATGAGGAAGTTAAGGCCTCTATAATTTGTCCAAAGGAAGTCTATTGATTGCTGCCTTCTGACGTTGTGTGAGCTGGGGAGAGGAGGAGAGTCAGATGTGTGCCTACCAACGCTGTGTGAGCATGGGGAGAAGGATTGCTGCCTCCTGACGCTGTGTGAGTTGGGGAGAGGAGGACAGTCAAATGTGTGCCCCCTGAAGCTGTGTGAGCATGGGGAAGACCTCCTGAAGCGATGTGCGCTGAGGAGGGTAAAGCGTGTGAAGACTACTCAAGGTGAGCTCTGGACTATTTCTATGTGAAAAGAAATAAATGAACTGTTTGCTATGTGAAGAGACAGGCAAAGGAATGGTTGCTATGTGAAGAGACAAACAAAGGAATGTGTTCTATGTGAAGAGTAAAGGGACATGTTCAATGGACATTTGTTGTGTGAAGAGAAAAACATGGACTATTGAGTGTCTGCTGTAGGATCAGCAAAGTCTGCCCAACAGTAGGTTGGAGACAGACTTCCTTAGGTAGGTTCCTGTGTGTGAGAAGGTAGCCGCCCACAGTGGCAAGGATTTATTTTGTGTTTTATTTTTATTTTGATGTTTTTGACGCTTGCACTTGTGTGAAGAAAATTGCATGAATAAACCAAACTGTTGTTTGCAACCACTTCTCGGCTATCTCCCTGTGTAACTAACCCCCCCAAAGGGGTCATCCACACCCGCCACCGAGCTAATCTCCCACACTTTCCTTAAAGAAAGTATTTAATCAAACATCTGCAAATATGAGAAAAAATGCCATATATATATGTTGGAATCTGATTTTCTTCCAAAAATTCACACTCTTCTTTTTATCAGGCATGAACATCCATTGATACCTGCATGATAGGAAAACACCCTAATTACAGCCCACAGGCAGCACAGTACCATACTGGCTATACCTGGGAGAATTAGTTCAGCAGTCAAAATATGCTAAAATATGTCTTTTTCTCTCAACACTGGTTCTTGAAGTCTTCCAATGGAACCATTTAGACAAAATCGTCACACAATTGTCCTCTTGTTTGTGTAGCAAATTAAAACATACTAACTTTTTTAAAGCATCCTTGGCAGTGATTGCATTCAATGTTATTTAAGAGTGACATGCCCTATTATGGTATTTAAATAACATAGAGCAGACCTTTTTTTTAACTTCTGGCTTAAAGTGGCTGTCTGAGTTGCCTGAAACCAAAATATGCTAAAAAACTCATATTGCAGAGAAGTGCATATTTTTGTACACATTATTCTTCCTTGTGAGAAAAAAACAAACATAATATTATTAATAATACTGTTAATAATAATAGTAGTAATAATAAAAATAATAATATTAATATATAGCAATGAGAATTACAGAGCATTTGCTGCACTCTGCTAGCTCTTGAAATAAAACTGAATTTTTGGCTAAAAAAGTATATCACAAAAGGAAGGCTTATGATGTTAACACAGGGTATATTATCTCTCAAAGTCCCCTTGTTCACTCTTGTTAAGTAGGAAATAAACATAAGTAGCTCAGTGCAAGAAGTTGATCAGTACCAGATACAAACAATATGTATGATTGTCTGTTTTTATTAACATGCCAAAGACACAAAAGGTCATAGTACTAGAAACAATTATCTCTATGAGAAATACAATGGATCTCAAGTTTTACGCAACTAACCATACACTCCCATTTGGTAAGCAATTTATTTTACTGCTTTGTATCTGCAGCATCTGAAATATTTATGAATGTGCACAATGCACTGCAAATTACAGCTACAATATAAATCTAAACATTTTTTGTACATGTGTATAACAATGTTATAGTACTCACAGGCTTACCATCTGGACCAGGTTGTCCAGGGGAACCAGGAATACCAGGCTGTCCAGGATCTCCCTGTAAAAAGGCAGTTATATGCGTTATAATAATAATAAAAGAATAACAAACTAATAAACTGTTTGCAATTTTTGTGTTTTCTTTACCATAATAAAGCATAAATTCATCTGAATGTATTTAAAAGAAACTGATTTCTGAAAGCTCTGGCCAAAAAAGCCAGGCAAAGGGCAAATGTTCAGTCACCAGTAAGTTGTACCTGTTTATCTGCTGCCACGTGTCCTCTACAGTCATGTGAAACATAGAGATACTTTTTTTTTCTACAGAAGCAAACAGTAGGAGGTGGGGAGCTGAAGTTACAAACTTCACAGCTAAGTTAGGTTTTTTTAACTACGTATCTTTATCTGGCATTGAATGAAGGCCATACCCTGTGATCCCACCTTTTCAGAAACAGCATAGTCTTCTGCATTGCCAAGCACAAATATATACTAATTCCAGCCAAATTGAGCAATCGTTCCTAATGTTACTATGCTATTGTCTTGCTTTACTTTGTCAAACTAATGAGGTTCTAAAGCTGAAAGATATGTTTATACACAGATCTGTCAAAATGCTAGCATTACACAAATCTTTATTGCAGTTTTGAAGCTGTATAAATGATTAACCACTTAAGCCCCGGAAGATTTTACCCCCATTCCGACCAGGGGGTATTTTACGACTCGGCACTGCGTGACTTTAACTGACAATTGTGCGGTCATGCAATATGGTACCCAAACGAAATTTATGTCCTTTTTTTCCCACAAACAGAGCTTTCTTTTGGTGGTATTTGATCACCTCTGCACTTTTTATTTTTTGCGATATTAATAAAAAAAGAGCGAAAATTTTGCAAAAAAATGACATTTTCAACTTTGTCTTTTAAAAAATATCCAATATACTCAATTTATGTATTTTTTTTTGGCCAAAATATATTTAGCTACATGTCTTTGACAAAAAAAAATTCAATGAGCGTATTTTTATTGGTTTGCGCAAAAGTTATAGCGTCTACAAACTATGGTGTAAATACAGAAATTTACGCAGCTTTAATTTTTGACTGCCTATCTCATTTCATGAAGTGCTAAAATGGCAGGGCAGTACAAAACCCCCCCAAACTACCACTTTTTGGAAAGTAGACATCCTAAGGAATGTTCTGAGAGGCATGTTGAGCTCATTGAATATTTCATTTTTTTGTCACAGGTGTTTGAAAAATGACTAAAAATTGTTTTTTTTTTTTTTTTACACAAAGTTGTCATTGAAATGATATATTGCTCACACATGCCATGGGTATATGTGTAATTACACCCCAAAATATATTCTGCTGCTTCTCCTGAGTACAGGGATACCACATATGTGGGACTTTTTGGGAGCCTAGCTGTGTACGGGACCACAAAAACAAATCCCCACCATCAGAATTTCAAAGGGCGTACATTTTTCATTGCATTTTCTCACTACCTCTAACGGTTTAGGAGGCCCTGAAATGTCAAGATACCACAAAACCCCCCCAAATGACCCCATTTTGGAAAGTAGACACCCCAAGCTGTTTGCTAAGAGGCATGGTGAGTCCATGGAATATTTTATATTTTACCACAAATTTTGGGAATATTACTATTTTTTTTTTTTATTTTTTTTTTTTACACAACGTTGTCACTAAAAGATAAAATTCTCACACATGACATGGGTATATGTGGAATTACACCCCAAAATACATTCTGCCACTTCTCCTGAGTATGGGGATGCCCCATGTGTGAGACTTTTTGGGAGCCTAGCTGTGTACAGGACCGCGAAAACCAATCAACACTCCCAGGTTTTCTAATGGCGTAAATTGTGCATGTCACCTCTGCACTACCTGTCACAGTTTCGGAGGCCCTAAAATTCCAAGATAGCACAAACCCCCCCCAAATGACCCCATTTTGGAAAGTAGACACCCCAAGCTATTTGCTGAGAGGCATGGTGAGTCCATGGAATATTTTATATTCTGCCACAAGTTCCGGGAAATACATATATATATATTTTTTTTTTTTTTTTCACAAAGTTGTCAGTAAATGAAATATTGCTCACACATGCCATGGGTATATGTGAAATGACACCCCAAAATACATTCTGCTGCTTCTCCTGAGTACAGGGATACCCCATGTGTGAGACTTTTTTGCAGTCTAGCCGAGTACAGGTCCCCGAAAACCAGTCCCCGCTTTCAGGCTTTTCAAGGGCGTAAATTGTTGATTTCACTCCTGACTACCTATCACAGTTTCGGAGGCCCTAAAATTCCAAGATAGCACAAAACCCCCCCAAATGACCCCATTTTGGAAAGTAGACACCCCAAGCTATTTGCTGAGAGGCATGGTGAGTCCATGGAATATTTTATATTTTGCCACAAGTTCCGGGAAATATATATATATATATATATATATTTTTTTTTTTTCACAAAGTTGTCAGTAAATGAAATATTGCTCACACATGCCATGGGTATATGTGAAATGACACCCCAAAATACATTCTGCTGCTTCTCCTGAGTACAGGGATACCCCATGTGTGAGACTTTTTTGCAGTCTAGCCGAGTACAGGTCCCCGAAAACCAGTCCCCGCTTTCAGGCTTTCCAAGGGCGTAAATTGTTGATTTCACTCCTGACTACCTATCACAGTTTCGGAGGCCCTAAAATTCCAAGATAGCACAAAACCCCCCCAAATGACCCCATTTTGGAAAGTAGACACCCCAAGCTATTTGCTGAGAGGCATGGTGAGTCCATGGAATATTTTATATTTTGCCACAAGTTCCGGGAAATATATATATATATATATATATTTTTTTTTTTTTCACAAAGTTGTCAGTAAATGAAATATTGCTCACACATGCCATGGGTATATGTGAAATGACACCCCAAAATACATTCTGCTGCTTCTCCTGAGTACAGGGATACCCCATGTGTGAGACTTTTTTGCAGTCTAGCCGAGTACAGGTCCCCGAAAACCAGTCCCCACTTTCAGGCTTTCCAAGGGCGTAAATTGTTGATTTCACTCCTGACTACCTATCACAGTTTCGGAGGCCCTAAAATTCCAAGATAGCACAAAACCCCCCCAAATGACCCCATTTTGGAAAGTAGACACCCCAAGCTATTTGCTGAGAGGCATGGTGAGTCCATGGAATATTTTATATTTTGCCACAAGTTCCGGGAAATATATATATATATATATTTTTTTTTTTTTTTTTTTTACACAAAGTTGTCAGTAAATGATATATTGCTCACACATGCCATGGGTATATGTGAACTGACACCCCAAAATACATTCTGCTGCTTCTCCTGAGTATAGGGATACCCCATGTGTGAGACTTTTTTGCAGTCTAGCCGAGTACAGGACCCCGAAAACCAATCATCGCCTTCAGGCTTTCCAAGGGCGTAAATTGTTGATTTCACTCCTGACTACCTATCACAGTTTTGGAGGCCATGAAATGCCAAGACAGCACAACCCCCCCCAAATGACCCCTTTTCGGAAAGTAGACACCCTGAGCTATTTGCAGAGAGGCATGTTGAGTGTTTTGCAGATCTCACTTTTTGTCACAAAGTTTTGGAAATTGAAAAAAGAGGAAAAAAAATGCATTTTCCTGTTTTTTCTTCATTTTCCAAAAAAAATTAGAGCTGCAAAATACTCACCATGCCTCTCAGCAAATAGATTGGAGTGTCTACTTTGCAAAATGGGGTCATTTGGGGGGGGTTTGTGCAATCTTGGCTTTTTATGGACTTCAAAACTGTGATAGGTAGTAAGGAGTGAGATCAACAATTTACGCCCTTAGAAAGCCTAAAGGTGCGCATTGGTTTTCCGGGTCCTGTACGCGGCTAGACTGGCAAAAAGTCTCACACATGGGGTATCATTGTACTCAGGAGAAGCAGCAGAATGTATTTTGGGGTGTCATTTCACATATACCCATGGCCTGTGTGAGCAATATATCATTTACTGACAACTTTGTGTAAAAAAATAAAAAAAAATAAAAAATTTTTTTTTCCTCGAAACTTGTGGCAAAATATAAAC
This sequence comes from Pelophylax lessonae, assembly GCF_965119305.1. Lineage (NCBI taxonomy): Eukaryota > Metazoa > Chordata > Amphibia > Anura > Ranidae > Pelophylax > Pelophylax lessonae. Next base: position 333,611,128 of record NC_138770.1, read on the forward strand.
TATTCCATGGACTCACCATACTTCTCAGCCAGTAGCTTGGAGTGTCTACTTTGCAAAATGGGGTCATTTGGGGGGGTTTTGTGCCATCTTGAAATTTCAGGGCCTCTGAAACTGTGACAGGTAGTCAGGGGTAAAATCAGCAATTTACGCCATTAGAAAACCTGAAGATGTGGATTGGTTTTCGGGGGCGCGTACACAGCTAGGCTCCCAAAAAGTCTCACACATGTGGTATCCCTGTACTCAGGAGAAGCAAAAGAATGTATTTTGGGGTGTCATTTCACATATTCCCATGGCATGCATGAGCAATATATCATTTAGTGACAACTTTCTGTAAAAAAACAACAAAAAAAAAAAAAATAATAATTTTCCCGAAACTTGTGGCAAAATATAAAATACTCCATGGACTCACCATGCCTCTCAGAAAAAAGCTTTGGGTGTCTACTTTTCAAAAAGGGGTCATTAGGGGGGTGTTTGAACAGTTCCGGCATTTTATACTCAATCTTATCCACACATCACCCACTCTTCTAACCACTTGAAAACCAAGCCTTTTCTGTGCCTTTTTGTTTACATGAAAAAATATTTTTTTTTTACTAGAAAATTACTTTGAACCCCCAAACATTATATATTTTTTTAAAGCAGAGGCCCTATAGAATAAAATGGTGGATGTTGCAAATTTTTTTGTCACACGGTATTTGCGCACAGATTTTCCAAACGCAATTTTTGCGAAAAAAATACATTTTTTTTTAATTTATTGCACAAATACACTATATAATTCCAATTTTTTTGGTAAAATTTAAAAGATGATCTTATGCCGAGTTCATAGACACCTAACATGACATGCTTTAAAAATTGCGCATGCCTGCGCAGCGACAAAAACGTATGTACATTTTTGAAAACCTTTAAAAGTCTCTACAGGTTACCACTTTAGACTTACAGAGGAGGTCTACTGCAAGAATTACTGCACTCGATCTGGTGATCGCGGCGATACCTCACATGCATGCTGCAATTGTGGTTTACATATGACACTAGACCACCGCTTGCGTGCGCCATTGCGCGCAAGCACCGGGGGTAAGGGGGGGGGCTCAATTTTTTTTTTTTTTTTTTCTTTTTTCTTTTGCTTTTTTATGTTATTTTGACACCTTTCCTTTAATTTTTTTTTTTTTTAAATCATTTTTATTGTTATCATAGTGAATTTAAATATCCCCTATGATAGCAATCTGTAGTGACAGGTACTCTTTTTAAAAAAAAATGGGGTCTTTTAGACTCTAGATCTCTCCTCTGACCTTAACGCATCTGACCACACCAAAATTGGTGTGATAAAATACTTTCCCAATTTCCCAATGGCCCTGTTTATTTCTGGCGAAACAGAAGTCATAAAATGCTCGTAGCCTCCGGCATCTTAGGCCATAGAGATGATTGGAGCCATTCTCATCTCCAATTAGCTCTATGGTTAGATAATTGAACCACCGGCTGCACTCTCGGGTTAACCGGTGGGACAGGAGAGCCAGAGAAAAACCATGGAAGGCTGCGGAAGGCGGCGGTGGGGGGGGGAGGCCCCTCCCACTGCATGTAAAAGCAGTCTAGCGGCCAATTACCTGCTAGAATTGCTTTTACATGTAAGCCGACCGCTGGCTGTAAAAAACGATACCAAGATGATGCCTAAATCTGCAGGCATCATCCTGATATAACCACTCAAAGTCCAGCAACGTACCAGTACATTGCTGGTCCTTGTTTGGCATATAGGTTTTTTTTTTTTTCATGCAGCTTGTGGGCTGAACGGAAAAAAAGAGAACCTATCAGAAATCAGCACAGGAATAATGCGTAGTATTACTCATCATTAACCGCCCAAACAACCACCCACTGAATTTAATGATGGGTATACACGACACTATCCACGTATACCAAAATAGGATTTTAACTGCAGTGCTGAAATCAGAAAATCACCACAGCTGCTATCAGCAAAGGTATCCATATATGCTGAGCGCAAACGCTGTTTGTGTCAGAATATATAAAATCAATGCGTGGTAGCCGACGAGGGACCTGCAAGAGAAACAGGTCACAAAAGAATGAAAAAACAAACAAAGGACATTGAAAAAAAGTATAGTAGGAAGGAGTAGAAGGACATATAAAATGACTGACAACAACAGTTTTTGGATCTTCATCATTAACCGCCCAAACAACCACCCACTGAATTTAATGATGGGTATACACGGCGCTATCCACGTATACCAAAATAGGATTTTAACTGCAGTGCTGAAATCAGAAAATCACCACAGCTGCTATCAGCAAAGGTATCCATATATGCTGAGCGCAAACGCTGTTTGTGTCAGAATATATAAAATCAATGCGTGGTAGCCGACGAGGGACCTGCAAGAGAAACAGGTCACAAAAGAATGAAAAAACAAACAAAGGACATTGAAAAAAAGTATAGTAGGAAGGAGTAGAAGGACATATAAAATGACTGACAACAACAGTTTTTGGATCTTCATCATTAACCGCCCAAACAACCACCCACTGAATTTAATGATGGGTATACACGGCGCTATCCACGTATACCAAAATAGGATTTTAACTGCAGTGCTGAAATCAGAAAATCACCACAGCTGCTATCAGCAAAGGTATCCATATATGCTGAGCGCAAACGCTGTTTGTGTCAGAATATATAAAATCAATGCGTGGTAGCCGACGAGGGACCTGCAAGAGAAACAGGTCACAAAAGAATGAAAAAACAAACAAAGGACATTGAAAAAAAGTATAGTAGGAAGGAGTAGAAGGACATATAAAATTACTGACACCACAACAGTTTTTGGATCCTTTTATTTTTCTTTCTAACTGTTCCTTTACTTCTTGATTTGGGAGGGACTGCGATCATCTGCGATCTTCTCTTCCAGCTTGGGTCTCTCAAAATGTCGATGGACATCCAACATCCTTCGAGACCCTGTGTTTATGTGCCCTACACTGTGTCGTGCTGTACCCTACGCTAATAATCCACTAGTGTATGGTAGCGCTCAAAACATTCCCCGATGCAGAGACCAGGTTGGTCAGGACATTTGGGACAATAATAATGGGTGTCACGCCTAAATCCGCGCTTGCTACAGACACGACATCTTCTTTGGGGCCATCTTTGGGTAGGGGTACTCGGGAGGACATGTGAAAAATGCCTCTCATGCAGCCGGCTCACTGCATCTGGAAGGGGAAGTTGGGCAGGCATGCCTCCTGGGTACAGGTAGGCAAGGATGATCTCTTCCTGGAATTCCCGGAAAGATCCAGTTCGTCCTGACGCCCTGTATAGGACAAAGGCGTTCAGCATAGCCAATTGGTATAGGTAAACAGACACTTTTTTGTACCAGCGTCTGGCTTTACGGGCAACTAAATACGGCGCCAAAAGCTGGTCGTTAAGGTCCACCCCTCCCATGTTAAGGTTATATTCGTGGACACAGAGGGGTTTCTCCATAACGCCAGTTGCCGTAGGAATTTGGATCGTCGTGTCTGGGTGAAGGGAGGACAGAACATAAACATCCCGTGTATCCTTCCACTTCACCGCAAGTAATTTGTCCGTTTTCAAGCAGGCTCTCGCCCCCCGACTAAGACGGGAATCTACAAGCCGTTGGGGGAAGCCCCGGCGATTAGGTCGCACTGTGCCACATGCGCCAATTTGTAAATCGAGAAGGTGACTAAATAGTGGCACGCTTGTATAAAAGTTGTCCACGTACAAATGGTACCCCTTTCCGGATAAGGGTGACACCAAGTCCCAAACGATCTTACCGCTGCTCCCTATGTAGTCTGGGCAGTTGGGGGGCTCCACACAGCTATCTTTTCCCTCATAGACCCGAAAACTAACTGTATAGCCTGTGGCCCTGTCACACAATTTATACAGTTTGACCCCGTACTTGGCACGCTTGCTGGGGAGGTACTGTTTCATAGCAAGGCGGCCAGTAAATTTAATCAGGGACTCGTCAACGCAGACAACTTGTTCGGGGGTAAACAAGGCTGCAAACCGCTGATTGAAGTGGTCTATGAGGGGCCGAATTTTGTGGAGCCGATCGTATGCAGGGTCTCCCCGAGGACGACAGAGTTCATTGTCGCTGAAATGCATAAATCGCAGAATTTGCTCGTATCTCGTCCTGGACATAGAGGCAGAGTACATGCGCATATGGTGAACTGGGCTAGTGGACCAATATAGCCGCAATTCACTCTGTTTAGTTATGCCCATGTGGAGGGAAAGGCCCAGAAAGATCTTAAATTCGGAAACCGTTATAGGTTTCCAGCCGAATTGTCTGGCAAGGTGTGAATTTGGGTTGGCGGCGATGAACTGTTGTGCATATAAATTTGATTGATCCACAATAGATCTGTAAAGATCTTCCGTGAAGAACAGCTCAAAAAAGTTCAGGGGCGTAAAACCAGCTGTCTCCACGTGGATTCCAGGTTGGGCGGTGAATGGGGGAAGTACTGGCGCTGTAGTATCAGTGGGTTGCCAATTAGGAAATGCCAGCCCATCAGGGAGGGCACTATGGGCTCTACGGGCCTGTCTTCGAATACGCGGTGGCTGCGGGCCACTACTTGTGCTAGCCACCGCACCAGCTTCAACTGCACTTAGGGGACTCGCCACGTCACCAGGTCTTACTGCAGTGCTGGTTGTACTAGGTCCAGGTTGTACTAGGCCGCTGGCGCTTGCCAGGTCGCCAGAAGGATGAGCGGCACTAGTACCCACACTCTGCTCCATACGAGCACCCTGCGATTCCTGCATCACAACAACTTCAGAATGGGGTCGGGTACGCCTGGGTCTAACAGGGACCCATCTGTCGTCGGAGCTATCTGTCAGGGAGCCGCTGCCGTCATCAGGTTCATATACTGACACTAATTCGGTCATTGTAGCTTCCCCTTCGCTATCAGATGACTCGGTCAGCATATAACTGACAAGCTCTTCATCCCTGTACGAACGTTTGGTCATTTTGGTAACTAAATTTACTCGTACAGTGATGCGACTCACAGGTAATAAAAGCACCTGGTTGTCGAAGATTATTTCAAGCGCTACAAAAAAAACTGCTAATGCTAGCAGGGATCAGGCCTGACTCTGCTAACACAGCGGTTTTGTGTCTTGTGTTTTTTTGCAAGTGACAGTAATCTATTGATTACTACACTTGCCTGGGTGAAAGGGTTAAACGCAGGTGCTGGCCGGAATCAGTACTGATCGTGCAAACACCGCGTTTTGGGAACCCTAAACTATGGGGGCGCTAGTATAGTTCTGATCAGATCAGATATTGATCTGTTCAAACACTATACTAGAAATGGAAGTGTAGGTGCGTGCGTGCGTGCGTGCGTGTGTGGCAATCAAGGGGTTACTTCTAAACTATGCGCTGGGGATCTGGGGGGGGTGGCGGGGACCCTAAACCTCCTTTGGGAAAGAAACTAGCTAGCTAGCGCAACCTCAAGTCACAATGACACCAATACAAAATACAGTAAAAACAGTATATTATGTGTGTATTAGTGCTAATGTGACAGAGGGTGTAGGGGTTAACGGGATGTGATCAGGGGGGGATCAGGGGTTTAAATCTTTATTGGAAGGGACTGGCGGGTATCCTAAGGATAAAAGGAACGGTGGCAAGCGCTAAACCTGGTCACAAGTCACACTTATACGGGTATATAGAAAATGCTATATACTGTATACAGTGTGCGTTGTGGCAGGGGGTGTAGGGGTGATCAGGAGGGGATCAGGGGATTAAATCTTTATTGGGCGGGTGGGGGGGACCCTAAACCTGCTTGGGACACAAACTTAGTCGCCTGCGCTAATTCTGATCACAATGACACTAATACAAAAATACAAAAACACAGTATATTACGTTTGTATTAGTGCTGATGTGACAGAGGGTGTAGGGGTTAACTAGCGGTGATCAGGGGGGGATCAGGTGGGATCAGGGGCTTAAATCTTTATTAGGGGGGGGTGGCGGGTAATTCAAGTGGAAAAAGGGGGGTCGCAAGCGCTAGACCTGACCACAAATCACACTTATACGGGTATATAGCAAAATGCTATATACTGTATACGGTGTGTGTTATGGCAGGGGGTGTAGGGGTGATCAGGGGGGGGTCAGGGGCTTAAATCTTTATTGGGCGGGTGGCGGGGACCCTAAACCTTCTTGGGACAGAAACTTAGTCGCCTGCGCTAATTCTGATCACAATGACACTAATACAAAATACAATAACACCGTATATTGCGTTTGTATTAGTGCTGATGTGACAGAGGGTGTAGGGGTTAACGGCGGTGATCAGGGGGGGTTCAGGGGGGATCAGTGGGTTAAATCTTTATTAGGGGGGGGTGGGGGGTAATTTGAGTGGAAAAGGGGGGGTCGCAAGGGCTACACCTGTTCACAAATCACACTTATACAGGTATATAGGTATATGCTATATGCTGTATATAGTGTGTGTTGTGTCAGGTGCTGTAGGGGTTAATTGGGGGGGCGATCGGGGGTGAAATGTGCCTATCTAACTGTGTGTGGGTGTGCTTGGTGCAGTACTCACAGTAAGATGTGCTCTCCTCTCACGCTGGATCCAAAAAGACCGTTGTGGGGGGAGGGCACATCTCCTCTAAGCCTGTGTTTACATTTCACAGGCTTAGAGGATGATCTGATTGGGCAGGACCGATCAACAGGTCCAGACCAAAAATGATTGGCCTGGACCTGATGACTGATCGGTTCTGAACCCAATCGAGTCATCATCGGCGGCGGGGACGCGCGGGAGCGCGCACAGGGCCGGCAAATTGTGCTGACGTAGGCCTACGTCAGTTTGCCTGGCCGGGGCTGAGTGCCGACGTAGATCGCCGTGCGCCGGTCGTAAAGTGGTTAATATTATTATTATTTTTATAATTATTGGTATTATTATTATACAGGATTTATATAGTGCCAACAGTTTGTGCAGCACTTTACAAAATGAAGGCAGACATTACAGTCAAATCATAGTTTGTGTTTACTTGCTTCCCTAGGAGACACTAAGAACACCCATAGCAGTAATATGTTATTAGAGTTAGAATGGGCAAATAGCTGTCAGAATAAGGAATGACATTAGCTTAAAGTGATTGTAAAGTCTCATGATTTTTTTTTTAAATAACAAACATGTTATACTTACCTTTTCTGGCCCCTCCCTCCTGTCAAGTGCCCCCACAGCAAGCAGCTTGTTATGGGGGCACCTAAGCTGAGCTGCAGCTCCATGTGTCTATTCATACATGAAGCTGCGGTTCGGGCCCACCCCCTCTCTCTCCTGATTGTCTAACTAATTTTAATTGACAGCAGCGGGAGCCAATGGCGCAGATGCTGTATCTCAGCCAATCAGTAGGGAGAGTACCGGAATGCAGAGGGACTCGTGGACATCGCTGGATGGAGATGGGGCTAAGGTAAGTTTTAGGGGGGCTGAGGGGAGCTGTTACACACAGAAGGCTTTTTAAGTTAATGCATAGAATGCATTAAGATAAAAAAACCTATTGACTTTACAACCCCTTTAAGGCTGGACTTTAGGCAAACAGGTAAATATGCATTTGCCAAAGGATATACAAATACACTAAAAGATCTCTATTTCTGTCCATCCAATTCTATTTACACAGCCCTTCCACACTGCCTAGCCTTATCTTGTAGGGCAGGTTATTTTCTTTTCCCTAATGCAGTTAAAGTGGAATTCTGCTTTCATTTTTTAAGTCCTGCCCTTCTTTTTTTAAACCACCTGCTGACCACCTAACTGTAATTATACATCATGTGTTTTACATTAAATATTGGGGTTATGGCAGCAGCTAGCATTTTTTTTTTGAAGCAGACGGCCGGCCTTCTGATAAAAGTGGTCCCAGTGGTGGATTCACCATGGGACCACTTTAATAGGGGGAAGGAGAGGTGCACCCCTCCCACCGCTTACCAGTCACAATCTGGTCCAACTGATGGCTGGGCAGGAAGTCAAGTGAGGGCAAGATGGCCCCCACTTGGCTCTATGCCCTTGGAGGACCAGAGCGACCATGACATCACTTCAGGTTCTCCACCATTAACTTTTTTTTTTTGTTTTCTTAAATGTTTCTTAAACATTTTTCTTTTGCTTTTTAGGCTCCATGTACACGGGACGTTGTAAATGGCCGTTTAGGAGCCGTTGGGCGTTTTTTTTTCAGAAGTCCCTGAACCCACCTACATGTTATCTTATCTGTCCATGTACACAGGGTAATTTACAGTCATTTGCAGGCAGTTGAGTTCAGGGATGTTTTTTGGAACGCAATCATTTGCGTTCAAACATGTGTTTCCCGGCGTTTCAAACGCGATGAAGTACGTTCAGCCACGTTATACATTTTTTTTCTTCCATTCAAAATCAATGGTTCCCTATGGGAGCCTATTGATTTGAATGGAAGGCGCACCGCAAGTCGGATCAGGATGATCAGGATTCAAATCAATAGGCTCCCATAGGGAACTATTGATTTTGAATGGAGGCAGAAAAAACGCTGCTAAAAGCAACGTGGCCAAACGTGCAATAACGCCAATGGAAAAAGCTACTGAAAGCATGTTTAACAGCTGCTTTTTCCCGGTGTCAGAACTAGCTTTGCAGCACGTTTTTTCTAACATCCCTTGTACATGGAGCCTAAAGGTAAATGAGAGGAATTTAAAGCACCCCATCCCTTCTGCTCACGCGCAGAAGCGAACGCGTATATGTAAACTGTGTTCAAACCACACAGGTGAGGTATCACTGCAATCATTAGAGCAAGAGCAATAATTCTAGTGCAAAACCTCCTCTGTAACTCTAAACAGGTAACCTGTAAAAAAATTTTAATGCGTTGCCTGTTGAGATTTTTAAGTAGTGTACATTGTCGCCATTCCACGAGCATGCACAATTTTAAAGCATAACATGTTAGGTGTCTTTTTACTTAGCTTAACCTCATCCTGCACATTATACTAAAAAAACTGGGCTACCTTTACTGTTTTTTTTTTAAGTGTATTTTGCCAAAAAATTGCGTTTGAAAGACTGCTGCGCAAATGCAGTGCGTCATAAAATATTGCAAGGACCACCATTTCAGGAGGAATGTCTTTTCACTGCTACCACTGAAGATAAGCGGGAAGCTACTGTCAGATCACTGGACTGGCTAGAAGACTGCAGGAAAAAGATGGATATAGGGCTTTTTAGGATGAGGGATCTTCAGAAAGTGGGTGGAGTGCTGGTTTTGGTTCTAATTTAGTATTATGTTTCATTTCAAGTAAAAGATTACAGGTTTCCTCAATCTTGGACAATGATAGAGAAAGAAATCTAGATAAAGCTATTGAAATTTGATAAGTCAATTAGATTCAAGCCGAACCCAGCAGAAATGGTCTTATTTGCAAAATCCTAACCTCTTCCTTAGATTTCATATCCCTGCATGCATTGCAAGGATGTGCTAATCATTAAACAGGTGGAGTAGACTTAACTTGGTTATATGTTTGACAGCACAGTTGCCTGTGCAAATAGCCAAACTCCTTGCAAAAAAAGCAAAAGGTACAAGGGACCTGATGCCACAAATGTACAGCATCAAGGGGACTACAACAGTTGGGTCTAAGAACTTCTTCACTTCACTTTACTTTACTTGGAATCCTAGAAGACCCTCTGATGGGATTCTAGGAATGTGAATGCTTACTTTACTACAACAATATCTGAATGACAATGGAAGTCCTCGGCAAGTAGGTTTTGCTCCTATTATGTTTTGCAAGGCTTGTTTCCCTAGTGCAAAAACACACAAACACATGTGTTTCAATCATTTCAAAGCTTGAGGTCATTGTAGCCGTATTAGTGCACTTGTGAATCATTTCAAAAAAACCTTTAGATGGTGGCTTAACAAATGCAATATAAAGGGATATGGGAAATGGTAGTGACACACACACACAATGAACTGGATGGACTGGTGTCTTTATTCAATCTTACCAACTATGTAACTATGTAACACAAGGGAGAGTCTTTTTCACTGGGAAGTACCTTTAATTTACAATACTAAAATGATTTAAAATATTTTCCTAGCTCTACTTGATCTTTGACACGCCTTTGAATTGCTGCCATGTATAGAAATTCTCACAAATATTCAGTGATAAAGTTCTACTTACTTTAAGTCCAGGAGGTCCTTTTTCCCCAGGAGGACAAACACAGGGAGCAGATGTTGAGCCAACATCACTTGGACCATTTAAACACTGGGAAGAGAGCGAGGAAAAATATATTTCCAAATGAATATTTCAGCTTTTTCAGGTTTCATATTTTAAAATTATTGTGCTTGGTTCTTTTATGAAATGTTCCTATTTTTGTCAGTGTTTAAATATAATCTGCAATTGTTACTCTTTGCATGACTACTCTTGCGTTGCACAGAAATCATACTGAAAAGCGGTAGTAATGGGCTCCTTACATGTTCTGGCTATGCTAACAGCTATAACACACAGACTATCCTTTAAGTTATATAGGTTTACCGCTGCAAACAATAAATAACACAGTGCCTGATAAATAACTTGATTGATTGTCAGTATAATAAATACTGTTTTTTTAAACAGAAACTTAATATGGGATCCTTTTGGAAACAAATAAAAGTTACTTCTTTACTTCATATTCCACTGAAGTGTCCTGTGAATCTCAGCACTTTCTAACACTTCATTAAGGAGAGAAAAAGAGATTTTTCCAGGCTCTCAATAATCTTTTAGGCTCATTGGCAAAACTGTACATGAGCACTCCTAAATAGCTTACTTTCTCATTTAGTTGTAATAATCAACAATCTTACTTTAAAATTAGCGACAAGGTTGGAGAAGAGTAAGCAGTCCACTCACAGAGTGAAGAAATAATATTAAAGAAACCTTATAATACCAATATAGAACTCCTGGGATGATTCCTCAATGTTGTTATTAACTGGAGATTGTAGGTTGACTAAAGGGGGAACTTGGAACATCATTCATTTGTAGAAGGACTATAGCCAAGGACAATTTATAATTTTATCCTAAATGTTTAAAGTACTATTATAATCACACTGATTAAAAACTTTCACATGGCTTCTGGTATCTTTATGACTGCAAATGATCTTATAAGAGGAGATGTCCACTTTGTATAACCTTCTGAACCAATAAAAGGGCAGTGGGGCTGTTAGTAGGCCATTGTATTGTGGTCCAAAATCTAGGAAACACAAAGCACAATAAAATGAAGGGAATATCAGATTATACAAGAAAGACCAGCACTCTTTTTGAAGATTTGACCTAGAGTTTGCACACCCATCATAGAACATTGTCTGAGCTCTTCATCTTGTGGTATCTACATATCATATCTTGATATTCTACAGATAAACCTGCTGGATGTTCAACTGACTGCATGTTATTAACAAAATGACTCAGTACATAATGGGTATGTATCCCTTTATATATGGGAGTTTTAAAATCGAATAATAAGGATGCTCTTCAGCCTTATTTTGTCCACTATTATTTCAAGCAATTATCCACCATTATTTCAAGCAGCAGCAAATATCTTTGACGCTTCATAAATACTAAAAAATGATTATGCAAATCATTTTAATATTAATAATTCTAGTAGCTGTGCAAGGATTTCAAGAAATTGCTATTAAAAGTAGCTGTGCAAAGATTTCAAGAAATTGTCATTAAAAAGCATTTTTCAAAAGCGTCCAATATGTACCAGGGATTCTCATAAATTAGAGGATTTGGGTTCATACAGCTTCCCAACATGCAATCACACTGCACTGGTCCAAAAAGGATTAGGGACAGACAGAACTCTCATTGTCACAGGACACTCTTCTGTATATGGCTAACACGTTCATGAAAGCTAAACATTTGTCTCTGTAGCCAATTTATAATGCCAATAATGGGTTACATTAACTGAAGATAAATCCTGTTTACAGCAGTATGATTAGGCCTTATATTATTGGCATCTATTGTTGTTGGAAACAAGCTATTTCTGACCACCACTAAAAGGTGTGTTTGGGGAAGGGAAATGGGCTCTGGGCCAAATGAGTAACCCATCTCCCAGAAGCAGATTTTTCAGCACACATCATGATGTACTTAGAGCAAGGGGGCTGCAGAGAACGTAGCTACAGAGATAATTGCACAGTCTGTACTGAACTGCATTTACGTGCTCCCAGACATCTTCCTAACACAAAAAGCCATGTGACTTAAATTTTCAAATCTCATTGGGCTAAGTTAAGAATAACTGTCAAAGAATCTTTATTCTAATTTGCTAGTACAATAAATTGAGCTTGACTGACATGAGTTGATGCACATCTGCACTCATACCACACCACATGCTGATATGCATCTGTCGAAATGCATCCCATAATTCATGTGTAATGACCCAAAATAAATCTGGATAAATTCCAGTACGTTTGTTCCTTGATAAAAAAAAGTGTTACCAGAACACGATAATATGAATATATTGAGTGCAGAAAATAAAGCCTTTAAATGCTTTTTTACCATTACCTGTAATGTTTCTGTCTTTTCAAAGTCAAGTAAAAATATTACCTTGTTACTGCTACTGTAAGAAACAACATACCTCCCCATTCTGCAACAGAGAGAAGCAAGAAAACATTATTGCATGTAAAGTATATATTACCATTTTACACTTTATTGCTGAATGATCTGGTAACTGAAGTGGTAAGTTGGAAAAAGTACATAAAATGAACAAATGTAAAAAGAACCATGATAGAACAGCAAGTTACATTTCTAAAGTGTAGGAGATGGCCCCACCCTCCCAGCACACAGATGGTGATTGACAGGCGCTGTTTTGCATGTTCTCTATGAGATTGTGTGGATGGAGTTGTGTCCATTCCCTCCACTCAGGTCTCAGATTGAACTCAGCTGTCTTCTCTATGCTGTGCAGTGTGTGGTGTCAAATCCCCACTCCATGCCTTCTGGAGCTGAGAAAAAGCCTTTGATCCTTGTGTTTTAGGAGACTATAGAGGAGAGGGGGCTGCAGACAATCAGGTGCAGTTTATTTAGGAGAATTTGTTTAATCTTTGTGTATCATCTAAGGCCAGTCGCTTCACTTTGCAACCACTTTAAAAGGTCATATGACAAAGGTTTCTTCTGGCCAGAAAATAATTGTTAGCTCCAGTACATGACAGAGCAACTCAAGGAAATGTGCTGCTAATACTATGATGAAAAAATTGAAATGATGTAAACGCTTACGTGATTTACCTTACATTCCAGCTTTACATAATTCTTTGAAGCCAGGATCATTTAGACTAATAAACTTTAAAGGATACGTCCACCTTTTGGAACATGGTACATGTTCTACTTATTTTTAGGGTGGAACATGTAACTACTCACTACTGCAGCTGTTGACTGCTCGGCTGCCCTCTCCGCTACCTCTAGTGACGGCAAGCAGTGGATCTTCTCCTCCCGCTCGCTGTCACTGTTTTTTTTTTAAAACATGGCCATGAGGGGATCCACCATCCAACTGTGTCATTCATTCACAGAGTTCTGTGAATGGGAAAATACAAGTACCATCAGCCTTTGCAGCTGTCGGTTTGTAGTACTCAATGAAATACCGTGGCGCTGTTCAGCGCTTTGGTAGTTCATTATCTCTTCCTGTCAGTGTCTATCTGTCTGCTGATACGAGGTACGAGCAGTCAGATACTCTGACAAGTCTACAGGAGTCCTGCATGGCATCTATGATCTGCTGATCGTTGGTGCAATTCTTTACAGTTAAAAAAATAATAAATGCAATTTTTTTAACCTCTAAAAAGATGTGCATTTACTTCTTTTTTTTTTTTTTTTAGATGAACTTATCCTTTAGGGTTAACCTCTGCTTGTTATATATCCTATTTATTCTTCCATGCTATTATTTTAAACAACTACCCACTAATTTGGCTACACCAAAATTGCTCAAACCTCTTAATAAAAAAAATATAGAGCTTACAGTATATAAATATGCAATATACATATGACCATCAACAAATGTGATAAGAATGTGATAACAAAAAGTCATGTAAAGTATACTGTGACACAATAATTTAAAAAAGTCCCAAAACATCCAGAAGCATTAGAAGGGCAAACCAAATGTGGCAAAACATCCATTTTTTTTTAGCAAAAGGAAACTCAAAACATATAACAGCATTATGTTTCTAGGAATTTGCCAACTGTTTGATCTGAAACCCAAACTTTGGCTGTCCTGGCATACAGATGAACACCCAATTGTGTACCTGTTCATCCAATTTCAGCCAGAGCCGAGCATGATATAGAAAGCGGTATTTCTACCACTTTGATGTATTACAGCTTCTCACTATCAGTGGTTCCTAAGGAAGCAGCGGTCACCTGAACATTGGCTTACATGGTCAGTAATCCCTATGCATGTAAGCAAAGGGCTGGGGATAGCAGTGCCATCAAATATAGTCACTGAGGTTGAAAATATAGTAGTGCTCTTCAAAGATAAAGTAATTCTTCCTTTCATTGTATCATCACCAAGAAGCCTTCAGCTTAAGCAATGCTGTGGTTCACAAAAAAAATATATATATATATATATAAACCACTAGTACACATAAAGGGCCAGCCCTACTATGGGTCCCACTGGGTCCACTGGACCCAGGCAGTACTTGGAGAGAGGCAGCAAATTGACTCCCAGGATTTTTTTCCAGCAGTTTTGTGTTTCATCAGTTTGCATTTCCCCATCTCATACTGCCCGTAGTACAAACTGAGGAGTATGAGGAGGTGGAGAGTCTCCTCAGGGGAATGCCCCTCACGTGATTGGGGTTTGTGCAATGATGTCAGACATCAGCGCACTCCATCTCACGCAGGGCGGGCTGGACCTTCTAGGACAGTGGGAGCGGCAGACACAGTAGTGATAGGAGGACCGAGGACAGACAGTAGGTGTTTGGTGGTCCGGTCAGGTGGTGAGTTATGAAAGAAGATAACAGTATATATTTTTTCTAAATTTTATATTTATATAAAATAACGAATGTGGGGGGCCTTTTGTTGGGTGTTATTGCTTTGGGGGGGTGGGGGCAGCATTTTATTCTTGGACACAGGCAGCACAATGTATTGGGCCAGCCCTGTGCACATAGCAAGCATAAACAAATTGCAGGTTAAAAAATGATTCAATGGTTAGAATACAGATGCATCAGAAGACCATAATATTTTGATGAAAGCCAACTGTATCTGTACATACAGCATGTGGAAGCTAATCTTGTATCCTATACTTTTTGTTGTATATAGGCATTCATATTATGACTCCAGCTTTGGCATGCACCCTGCTTCTAAATGATGAAAATGAATATGGATTTTTTGCATTTTCATGACAATATAAGATAAACATGTTCTTACAATTCCAGGAATCTCACAAGCTGTCTCACGTTTGTTCTGTTCTGGATCACAATATATTCTCAGCTTCTGAAGTGTAAACTATAAAACACAAATATGACATTCAATATTTAGATTTTGTTTATAAATTTAAATCACAGTCAGTGGTAGATGAGCAACTAGCCTCGTTAAGATGGTGTGTTGCGTTTTTTTAAAGTTTGTTTCTGTATGTTGTGCATAGGGCAGCCCATTCACTTCAATGGGCTACCCTATGTTTATTTGTCGCTCAAAATACCTGTTTCTCTTTGGGCCACAAGCTTAGTGCGATTTTTAAATGCACCTTTTTGCCATATGATTCTGCCATGTGACAATCACAGCAGAATTACATCACATTTGAGGTTCCATTAAGAATATTCGCACCCCAAATGTACATTGTGGATTCCAAATCACCTAATGTGAATGGGGTCTGAGTGCTCAGAATAGGATGTGAATTGGACATAGTGTGAAAAAGCCAAATAGGTACAGAAGCTATGCCTTGCCCTCTTTCCCAAACATTTATTCCTTACAATAAACTCCATTGAAGCATTTTAAAGTGAGTGGTACTTTTATACCAACTACACACAAAGGAAATATCCTCAATGGACCAATATTAGGCCATTAGCTGGTCTTCTTATATGTCCCTGGGGTAATAATAATATAATAGTATTTCATTTTTTTTTTTTTTTCATTTCATATATTCATACAAATTTTTTTCCATATGTAAATGCTGTCTAACAAAAGTGACAGTGACAGAGATTGATTCAAAATGTAATATTGTCAGGCATAAAGAGATAATGTTGTGGAGAAACACTTTTCAAACTGCTCATATAACTAAAATGTTTACAATAAGCACTTACTGATGCTTCCCCTGGTAAAGCGGTTAATTATGTCTTTTGTCAGTAACTGCAATACAGTTTCCTTCAACCTCTGACACTTCTTAATAGCCATACAGCTCCCTCCCTTACCCTTTCTGGCTGACCAAGGTGTCCAGCTGCTGACTGCGAAGCCTCAAGCACTCTGTTAGTGACAGCAAGGAAAAGGCTGAGCACTAAATCTCACTGCTCTTACTGATAATGTGCAGGCACTCTCCCACATAGGCATCACAAGCTTCACAGGCAGCAGCCACCTTGGTGGCATCAGGACCACTACAGGGCTTAACTGTAGAAGCCTATGACACTAAAAAAGTGGCATAATGTATTGCCATATCAAGTGCTAATTTCAAACATTTTTATGTACAGTATGTGTGTATGTGTGAACAGCCCCTGGAATTCTGAATGCCATAATTACTCTTTAGAAATGTGTTTTACAGTAGGTTAGGCAACTATCACAACTCTCCCAAAACTGCCACAAACATCACTCCTGCAACATAGTAAAGTTCAAAAGGCGGAGAAGCTGTTTGGAGAAGTTGGAAGAGTAATGGAAAACCCCATTTTTGACCTGAACTCAAAGATCCAATACTTTTTCTATGTACACAAAAGGCCTATTTCTTGCAAATATTTTTCACAAATCTGGCTAAATCTGTGTTAGTGAGCACTTCTCCTTTGCCAATATAATCCATCCACCTCACAGGTGTGTCATATCAAGATGCTGATTAGACAGCCTGATTATTGCACAGGTGTGCCTTAGGCTGGCCACAATAAAGGTCACTCTAAAACGTGCAGTTTTACTATATTGGGGGGTCCGAAAACCATATTACTATATTGGGGGGTTATATTCACCATATGCCTCACGCAGTGCAACACATCTCCTGCACATAGAGTTGATCAGGTTGTTGATTGTGGCCTGTGGAATGTTGGTCCACTCCTCTTCAATTACTGTCCGATGTTGCTGGATATTGGCAGGACCTGGAACATGCTGTCATGTACGTCGATCCAGGGCATCCCAAATATGCTCAATGGGTGACATGTCCGGTGAGTATGCTGGCCATGCAAGAACTGGGACGTTTTAAGCTTCCCGGAATTGTGTACAGATCCTTGCAACATGGGGCTGTGCATTATCATGCTGCAACATGAGGCGATGGTTGTGGATGAATGGCACAACAATGGGCCTCAGGATCTCGTCACGGTATCTCTGTGCATTCAAAAAGCCATCAATAAAATGCACCTGTGTTCGTTGTCCATAACATGCGCCTGCCCATACCATAACCTGACCACCACTATGGGCCACTCAATCCACAATGTGGACATCAGAAAACCATTCACCCACACAATGCCATACACACTGTCTGCCATCTGCCCTATACAGTGAAAACCGGGATTCATCCATGAAGAGAACACCTCTTTAAACTGCCAGATGCCATTGAATGTGAGCATTTGCCCACCCAAGTCGGTTGCGACAATGAACTGCAGTCAGGTTAAGAACCTGATGAGGACGACGAGCATGCAGAGGAGCTTCCCTGAGATGGTTTCTGACAGTTTGTGCAGAAATTCTTTGGTTATGCAAACTGATTGTTGCAGCATCTGTCCGGGTGGCTGGTCTCAGACAATCCTGGAGGTGAAGATGCTGGATGTGGAGGTCCTGGGCTGGTGTGGTTACACGTGGTCTGCGGTTGTGAGGCCGGTTGGATATACTGCCAAATTCTCTGAAACACCTTTGGAGACGGCTTATGGTAGACAAATGAACATTCAATTCACGGGCAACAGCTTTGGTGGACATTCCTACGGTCAGCATGCCAATTGCACGCTCCCTCAAAACTTGTGACATCTGGGGCATTGTGCTGTGTGATAAAACTGCACATTTTAGAGTGGCCTTTTATTGTGGCCAGCCTAAGGTACAACTGTGCAATAATCATGCTGTCTAATCAGCATCTCGATATGCCACACCTGTGAGGTGGATGGATTATCTCTGCAAAGGAGAAGTGCTCACTAACACAGATTTAGACAGATTTGTGAACAATATTTGAGAGAAATAGGCCTTTTGTGTACATAGAAAAAGTCTTAGATCTTTGAGTTCGGCTCATGAAAAATGGGGGGCAAAAACTAAAATGTTGCAATTATAATTTTGTTCAGTGTAAAAACATTTTTCAAAAATGCCTTTTTGAACTACTATCAGTGCCTCAGTAACCTTCTGCTGACCGTGTAACACATATACTGTATATGTTGCATCAAAAAAAGAGGGCACCTGACACCCAGTCGTCACACATATGCATCGAAGTGGGCATTAGTTTCTCTGCTGAGAGCACACTCACTGCATGCTCCCAGCATACTGACTGACCTGTCACCAGCAGCTCTCAGCCGAGGCTTCTGAATGGGCCAAAGTTCAGGGTTAAAACTGTTGCAATGTTTTCAAATGGTTAAAAAAAAAAAAAGTGTCTTCAATGGTTCAAGCATCATGGACAGTGTTAAAAATGTTCACAACTCTCAGTGACTTTTAATAAACTGCAGTTTTCAGAATGCAATGGTGTTCATGGTAGTGGTCCTTTAAATTAACCACCACAGTGTATTGTTTTGTAGGGAATTATTCTTTTTGCCCTGTGTGGATTGTAACGTGCACATAAACATAAGGATGCTTTCAGAACACACTTCACCCTGCCAAAATGTTTCCCCTGTGCTTTCAGGGGCCTCTGAATTTTACTCACTGATAAGGGTAAGTATGTTCACAGCCCTAAAAATAAAATGCAGACAAGAAATGGCTAAGCAGAACACTACAGAATAGAGTAAGAAAAACTGTTACAGAAGCAAAGTGGCAAACAACTTGTATATCACAAATATACAAATGAACAAAAAAATGATGTTCAGTTCTAAAGGTGCCTAAGTCTTCATCTGTTGTGGATCTATAGGGCGAATGAAAATGATTTATATTGCTCAGCAGCTGCTTTTCATTTGTGAACATATCTGGTATGAATCCATGTTCTCAGACAGTAAACTAAGCATACTGAGCAGCAATGTCTAAGAAGTGAGCTATGTAATGTAATACAATAACCAAAGCATTGCATAAGTGACAATGTATGGGTATTTGTAGCAATGTCTGCTATAGATAGTTGCTGATTAGGAACAGATAAATCAATTAGATAGCAATAAATTGTCCCACTAAAAATATTCAACATGGTGGTTCATAAATTGTCATTTTAAATGTGTTTTACAAGGCAGACATGTTGTAGCAGTGGTTCAAAGACAGTTAAATTAACCTGATTTTTTTCTAAAGGAAAAATAAACCTACATTTAAAGTTACTTTATGTAAAATAGTCACTGGTAACAATATTTAAAATACACAATAAAGCTTGTAGTACGGACCCGTTCATATGAACTTGCATGCCTAAACACACAGGGGCTGGTGTCTGTTGTGTAAGGGCAGTAACAGTTGTTACAGTGTAAGGTAATGTAAACCCTTTTTTATTTTATTGAAATATTGTGACAAGGTATGATATCCTGGTGCAGTGAGTTGCCCTGCATAGAAATGCAGCATGTCTGCATTTTTACACAACACGCTGTAACCCATCTTAATGCAATGTTGTAGAGGAAACAATACAATTGTTTTCTATGTGCTCTTTGAGTTGAGTCTCTGTTGATCTACACAGATCAAAGCAGCTCAACGTAGACAGTGTGAATGAGCCCTATATCTTGGTTAGTAATGTGTTAAACTGTGAGCAATACAAATTGTTACATTTCCATGACTTGTCACATTGGTTCAGTAAACCAAGCAACCCGATCTCTATGGTTTATTAACTTGTGCCATGCACTACAATGTGTAAAGCCAAACTCCAGTCAATAGTTAAATGTTGGTATCGTGTGCCCCCTTTCCCTATATTACAAGGTTTAATAGCTCCTTTAGTTTAGGGAGTGGGTAGAGTAGAAATATACTTACCTTATTCCTCCATCACACCGGCTTTCTTCCCACAGTATGACCGCTTCCATAAAGCCACTTCCCTTCACCAGTCATCCTGTCCTGGACACTCCAAAAGATGTTAATGGCCCACACATATACAGTAAGTAGAGAAGACCAGTGGAGAGTGCCAGCTGCCAGGGTGCAAGTAATAAGAATTCCACTACTTTACACACTCCTAGACTAAACAAACTAATTGGAAATAACGCATATCTTTATGGCTTGAATCCATTTTACCATTGTTCACACTATTATTATTATACAGGATTTATATAGCGCCGACATGTTTGCGCAGCGCTTTACAATATGAGGGAAGACAATACAGTTACAATACAATTCAATACAGGAGGATTTAGAGGGCCCTGCTCGTTAGAGCTTACAATCTAGAAGGGGGGTCAAGTGAAAAAAAAGGCAGTAGCTGTGGGGGATGACACCCTGTGAGGAGAATACCCACTGATCAGACCCTGGGAGACAGAAGAGGAGATAAAGGATTGTGGGCTTCAATATCTGTTGGTGCCTCTGATCCCTGCAGGAGTTCAGACTGCTGGTGAGTGAGTAGCTGAAGGGGAGCATGAGTGGATTCACTTCTTTTATCATCAAGAGACTGATGTTGCACTTTGGCAATTTTTTTTGCAATTTGCCACTTTACCTTTATAAGGACTTATTTAATTATTGCACTTGTTGCACATTTTTGCACGGATAAGCACTTTCCTTTGCACTGGATTTACTGTGATAGTATGTGCATAGCAATTTAGATGTTTTGAACACTAATATAGTATATTCGTATTTTTTATGTTTGCACTTTATTATTGGTATTATATAGGGTTTGCTCAATAGGATTATATACATATATACAGTATAGTTTATCACTTCCTATTTAATTTTTTCACCTGTTTAGGGTTTTATGAGGATTATACATATATAGGCAGCGCCACATATACCTCTTTCTCTTATTCATTTCCATACCCCACTTCGTGGGGTATGTGAAGTAGGCAGCAGCTTTCTTGTCTGTACCATAGCGCAGAACTATAACCAAATTATATTATATGGAATGCTGGTGTAAAGCGTTCTACGTTGGTACAACAAAGAGGCCATTCTGGAAATGTATCAGGGACCATGTATGCGAAATAAAAAATGTCAAAATGGTCTCTGCCATCAGTCGGCACATGGGCCTCTACTATAGCTTTAAAGGAATTTTAAAGTCAGAAGGTTTTTTTTATCTTAACGCATTCTATGCATTAAGATAAAAAGCCTTCTGTGTGCAGCAGTCCCCCTTGGCCCCCCTAATACTTACCTGAGCCCATCTCTATCCAGCAATGTCCACAAATGCCTTGGCCATCCTGGGACTCTCCCTCCTGATTGTCTGAGACACAGCAGCTGCAATATTGGCTCCCACTGCTGTCAATCAAAGTCGGTCAGCCAATGAGGAGAAAAAGGGGGCGGGGCCAGGGCCGGGTCGCAGCTCTGTGTCTGAATGGACACTCAGAGCTGTGGCTCAGCTCGGGTGCCCCTATAGCAAGCTGCTTGCTATGGGGGCACTCACCAGGAGGGAGGGGCCAGGAGAGCAAAAGAGGGACCCGAGAAGAGGAGGATCTGGGCTACTCTGTGCAAATCCACCTTACAGGACAGGTAAGTTTAACATGTTTGTTATTTTTTTTTTTTTAAACTAGACTTTACAATCACGTTAACTTGGATTTCATTAAATTCTTTGCCTTGGAGCATGTGAAGAGATCCCCCAGATGTGGCTACATTGATAAATGTCTCCTCCAGCTAGACCTTTCAACGGGAGGTTACAAAGCCACCTGGTATTAATGAGAATATCATTTTTAAATAATTTCTTTAATCTCCTTCTCATTATGTTCTCTTGAGGAATATGCTGTTATGATATGCTATGTCTATAGTATGTATTTCACAGTAGTTTATACGGTATCTTTCTCAAATATGTTCATCTCTATGATGCAGTTCGGACTTTGGGGGTGGACAAAGGGGTCCTAGGCTGGGATGTCTTCTGATGGGGTATACCCTGCATGCACCCTACTTGATGTGTGAGCCAATGCACTCATCACCAATGTGTAGTAAAAATTGATTACAATATTATATTTGCATTATCTAGCATTAGGCAGTAGAGTTGAACGGACACCTGGATGTCCGTGTTCGGCGGGTTCGGCCGAACGTGACCCGGACTTTTTCTGAACTTTACCCGGACACCGAACCCCATTGAAGTCAATGGGGACCCGAACTTTTAGGCACTAAAATGGCTCTAAAAAACCAATGGAAAGGGCTAGAGTGCTGCAAATGGCAGCAAAATGTAGTTAAGAGCATGGCAAGTGCTCTTAAAAAAAATCCCCTTTAAATTTGTCATTTTTAAATAGCAGATTAGAACTGCACTCTGTAGTAAAATATAGCTGAATGCTGCACACAACAGACTGATAAAAATATTTTTTTTTCTCCCTCCTCCTCCTCAGTGGTCTCAAGTGAGGGCAAAAATATCGTTCACTGCACCTTCCCCCACACAGCAAAATCGATGTAGATTGCTAACGGACGATTGTTCTGTCCTGTGTCTCCTAATCTCTCCCTGCCTACTCTCTCCAGCCTGTCCCTAAAATGCTCAAATATCTTTCCCCGCCTACACTCCGACCTGTCCCTGCATTCTTTTCGGGCACAATGCTGTTTTTCCCTGTCTGTCCCTAATCAGCAGCAGCCAGCACCGTTATGATGTGTGCTCTCTCCCTACACTACAGCAGACTGACGCACCGCGCTGTGTCTCTCGAGCTTATAAAGACCTGGGTAACATGCTTCAGCTGGCCAATCACAGCTACTAATACATTAGTAGGCATCGCTGGGATGGCTTAAGGCACACCAGTTAAACACTTGTTGATTGGCTGTTGAAAGCCCGCCATTAAAACCGCGCCATTACATACAGGAAATAAAATTACCGAACACTGATTTTAAACCCCAAACATACAGTAAAGTTTTCGGGTCCGTTTCCAGGCAACAAAAATCCAATTATCCGGTACGGACCCGAACAATACAGTCCGTGTTCGCTCAACACTACTAGGCAGTTCATTTTAGAATATATTGCATGAGCATATAGCCTGTCTATGTGGTGGCTTTCTATGGTCTGTAAGCAGGAGGTGACGCTTTGTTCACAATTGATATTACATATAGGCGCATTCTCTAGATTATCCACAAGTTGGCAGTTTGTTTTTGTTCTGGGCTAATTACCAGGCATTGGCTCTTGGCGGGGCGTGGTGGATCACTTGGGCTGTTTCCTACCCTCCTCCTATGCCCTCTTGACGTCACGCCGTCTCCTGTTTTAAGGAAGTGTGTCTGGTCTGGTGCGGAGGGTGGAGTTAGAGGGAAAGCCTCTTGTAGCCCTGCCACTACCACGCATGCTCGAATGTGCCGATGCATGCGTGCTGCCGCATCTACTGGCGCAAATGAGTTGGCACATGAGTGGTAGTGCATCCATTTACGCCACCCATTCTTTTTGGATGGCGGTGTGAGGGGCGGGGGCATATTTCAATTGGCGCCAATTGACTCTATATTAATATGGGGCCATGCAGACAGCATTTTATGAGCTGTTTCGAAAGGATACAGAGGCACCTGACCAGACCTGTTCCATCTTATATTGAGGTATTATGTGGTATTTTGATCCCTCTGGCTATGTCTGTGTATAGGCCACTAAGTTTTTGGTGGGGTGTTTCCTATCCTCATAGCCACTGAATTTTTGCTGTATTCACTAGTCTAGTTTGGGCCACTCTCGGGTCACTCAGGGTAACTTCGGATTGTTTGGGAGGAACTTAATTATTATCTTTACTAACACAGGTATTGTGTATATATGCATGATTTGTTATCTTTAATGTTATCCACCCCAGATTTTATCCTTGGTGGTTTATACTGTACATTGTCCTTTTTGTTTGGACTGAGGTACACCCACCTGGTGGTATCAAGACATTAGGGCCACATTCCCTGCCAGCCCCTGCCTGACTGAGGTGACGTTCCCTGTCGGGGGGGGCCCCGTGTGGATGCTCTCAGCTTGGAAGTTTGTGACCACTTTGTGTACCATCCATATCTTTAACTGCAACTAGAGGGACTATCATTATCTTTTTTTTTTTTGTAAATGGACATCATTATTTTAACAATGTGAGTCCTGAGGTATTGTGTACTCACTTGCGAACTCATGCATGTTTAATTTTTTGTAAATATTCTATATATTATTTGAGGATTGTCATTTTTTTCTCTTTATTTCAGAAACCACGCTTACTGCACCCCATGTATCCCCAGAAGGGTTCAGGCCCCCCTGCTAAATCCTTCTTTATAATGCAGGACATTGTGTATTACTTAAAATTTGATGGTATACAATTAGATCCTATGTACAATGTAGTCCATGCTCTGGAAGTGGGGTGCCATACTTTCGGGGGATTGGCATTTAGTATTGTGACATGTTGTATTGATGCTTTTAAAGGGTTCAATACCCCAAACTTTTTAATGAATTTGTAATAAAAAATATGCTTTTAATAAAGTGAACTCATGTTGGAGTATTCATTTTGGCAGAAGGAGTCACTGCCTTTAACCGGTTGCCGACCGCCGCACGACTATATACTGCGGCGGTCAGCCCCGGCCAGGCAGAGTGACGTATCGATACGTCACTCGCCTGTCACTGACTTGCGAGCCTATTGCGGGCGGGCGCGGCTCGTTCACAGACAAGTCAGTGCGTGTGACCGGCGGACTCGATGTCTGCCAGTCACACTACGATCGCTCCTGTGAAGGGAGAAAGACAGAGCGGCTTGTGTAAACAAGCTGCCTGTCAGTTCTCCCTGTGTAAAAGTGAAGATCTGACCGTTCTACTATGTAGAACTGTTGATCTTTGCTTTTACACCAATAGCAATGTCCCTGCACAGTTAGAATCACGCCCCTAGGACACACTTCACCCCTCCCTGTCCAATAAAGTTAACCCCTTCCCTGCCAGTGTCATTTTTGCAGTAACAGTGCATATGTATAGCACTGATTACTGCAGTAATGTCACTGGTACCCCCAAAAGTGTCAAAAATGTCAGTCAAGGGTCCGATCTGTCCGCCGCAATGTCGCAGTACTGAAAAAAATCGCAGATCGCCGCCATTACGCGTTAAAAAAAAAACCCACCAAAAATGACAAAAATCTTTCCCTTTGTTAGTAAACGCGATAACTTTTGCGCAAACCAATCAAAATACGCTTTTTGCGATTTTTTTTTACCAAACATAGGTAGCATAAAACAAATTGGCCGAAAAATGTTAAAAAATTTTGATTTTTACATTTTTTTTTGGGGAATTTCATATAAAAAATTTGAAAAATATTGTTATTTTTGCAAAATTTACTCTCTTTTTTTGTTTATAGCGCGTGATCAAAAAATTGCACAGGTGATCAAATACCACCAAAAGAAAGCTCTGTTTGTGGGAAAAAAAGGACGTCAAATTCGTTTAGGTACAGCGTCGCACGACCGCGCAATTGTCCGTTAAAGTCACGCAGTAAAAAATCGCAAAAAAAACCCTGGTCCTTTAGCAGCCAAATCCTCCGGGGCTTAAGTGGTTAAAATCCCATAATCTTCTAATTAATGGTCTTTCAATTAACACACATTACTGCACAACACTTTCATTTGGGGCCCTTTTATCCAGGTGCATGTTTGGTGAATCAACACATGTCTTTAGCCCATAGACATGTGTGACATAGGTTAGTGCACAATAAATGTAAATACCGTTTTGTGCATTTTAGTGCATGAAAACAAGTCCTCACTCCCTAGTAACCTCTACTTTAATTGACTTTCACTGGCCAAACAAAAAATGCAGAACGCATGAAAATTATCCAAAATGTGCGTACAAATTCACATCAAAAATGCACCAAAAGCACAGGAAATTCCGATGAAAAGGTGTGCATCTAGCCTTACCCTTTTTTCCCCATTCAATTCACTTCCAGTGTTTACAGAAAACAACCCCCCTCCCCTTTACACCCTGTGTTTGTAGGAAATCGTCTCTGGAAAAATAAGTACTATGGATAATAGTTTGTAGTTTGCTGTTTGAAGCTTTTCATGTACTGTATATATGAATGTATTGTATAAGATAATAGTTGACATTGTATAGTATGCTGCCTTTAATTAGATTATAAGTAATTTATACTAACTTAACATATATAAATCATTTTAGTTTTAATACTGGATTCCTTTAAAAAAAAAGCACACACACAAAACCACAGTATGGTTTGAATAATCGTATTATACACATTCACTTAAGCTGCGGTGGCTGTGCTTTCGCTGCCACAGAGTGTGGTTTGGCAAGGCATTAAATGTGAATATGAAGTTGCATTTGTTCCTTCTTTGAAGTGTCAGTGAGCTCTGAGGAGCTTTAGGTAACAGGGCAAATCGGCAAAAAAAAAAAAAAAAAAAAAAAAAAGAGAATAGGAAGATAAAAACATATTTTTCTGATAATTTGTCACCTATAAGGGCTGTGAATATAGAATGTTAGTAATATCTCTTTTTTGTGTTCAGACATATTTCAGAAGGTATTTTTATATTGCTCGCTGTTCAGATGAAGTGCCTCTGAGCTGTCAGCAATGCACACAGGTGTGACTGTGCTAGAGGCATGACTAGAGTATAGGTTGTTTCTAGTAACTATTCTGTTAAACTAAAAGAAAAGGAAATATGGACTTTAAATGAGATGCACAAAAACAGCTGGCAATTAGTGAATCCATAAACACCTAATATGTATACAGGTGGACTCATAATGCAATGTAAAAAATGTTATTGTAAAAAGATGTTATTAAATTAAAAAGCTTCATCACCAGAAAAAAACACGAACAAATGCAAAGTTACAGCAGTACATACATGTAATAAAGTGTGTTTATCAATATTACGATTATATAATAACACGTAAAGACATATTGATCTGGGTTCTAAGCTGACTTTTATGTATATTTGAACAGAACAATACATAGTTGATACATGATTAGCAAAATTTTATATAAAGAAACAGACGCATGATTAAAATATAAAAATATATATTGCATCCTAAAGGCTTGACACGTTTCACGGAGTATGTTGAGTAAAGCCCCGTACACACACACAGATTGTTGGCCATAAATTGTCGGCCAAATTCCGATCGGCCGATTGTAGGCTTGTTAATATGGTGCTTCCGACAACCAACTGCGACTTTTCGGCCGAAAAAAATCTGGTGTGCATGCTATAAAATTTTTGTTGGCCAACAACAGAACGGCCGATTGTTCCTCAGTCAGTATAGATTTCGGCAGACAAAAATCAGATGAGCAAGACTGGGCATGCTCAGAGAAGAAAAAACACACGGAAAGTCAACCATCACATGACATCACTTCTGAAGTTGGTTTTTGTTGGCCAACATAAGTCCAGTGCAAGTCTAGAGCACATTTCAACCAACAAACAACACTGAACAAAAGGCGGCCGATCGGTCGGCCAACAATCTGTGCGTGTGTACGAGGCTTTACTGCCTTCTATTAAACGATGTGTCAGTACATGTCACTATTAGCTGGACTACATCTAGAGTAGGAATTAGGATGCAATTTAGGTGGTTGGACTACAGAGCTGATATTAGACATCCTGCATCCATCTTTAGAATGTCCACCTGCCCTTCCAGTATATCTGCTGTTACAGTTTTATTGGCAGAATTTACAGTGGTGATTGGGTTATGGCATGCTGACTGGGTGCTCACATTTTATCTGTGACTGGTAAAAAGTCCAAAATGCCATTATTGTTTGATTGCATGTTTAAATAAAATATTGTTTAACTCAAATGTGAGTCCTTGGTGTTCCAACAAAAAATTCCTCAATTAGGGCAACGACCTACCCTTGGGGTAAGAATTTATTATTGGTGATTGTGCCTTTTAATAGCCAAGTAATATTCCAGCTTTTTACACTGAACAATTTTGCTACGGTAAGTTCCTTTTTATTGAACCAGTGCAACCTGCCACAGTGATTATACAGCATATGTAGTTGAATGTGTCCTGCATGTCTTTTTTTCAGTTTGGCAGAGAGAGACTGAGTGACTTTTTTCTTCCCTAGCTTTATAGTCAAATATCTTGGGAATAAGTAAATAGCTTTGAAAACCACATAGTAAGGCTTTCACACATCACTATTAAGAAAACATTAGACCTAACATTATATTCCGAAATGAAAAACTGCACTTTAAAAGTGTATATTTTACAACCCTGTAAATCCCTTAAATGGAACCCACAGGATATCACTTGCAGGATTGTGGTTTCCCAGGGCATACTAAAGTACTAGCACATGTTTAAAAATGTTCAGATTGGTTATAGTAACCTTTGGGCTACTTACTATACAAATCAGATTTTTTGCTGGAAATTGTTCAGGAATAATTGAACATAATTTAATTTGATAACATCTGGCTGCCAACATATAAGCATCCACAAAGCCACCAAACTCCATATGTAATCTACATATTTCTGGCTTTTTGTGGGATCACTTAGGTTTAGCAATTGCTAAAATGGTTTATAAAGCTTATAAGCTTTGTATGTGTGCATGTGTGTGTTGTTTATGTTCTCAGTAAAATATCTAAATATATTTATATATTGCAAACTGTGTTTGTAATTATTAACGGAGACAATTGCATTGAGGCACCAAACTGATCATAGAACTACTTGCAAACGTCATTAACATATCTTAAAAACCTTTTTTGACTCTGATGATTATAATTAGGGTAATTGCATCTATCCTCAGGAACTAGATTCTAGTTACTTTAAAGCAGAACACCAGCAAAAACGTTTTGGTTTTGGATAGACTGAGAAGGTTTTTAGGACTTCTTGAAGGCTTTTATTATCCATGTCCATGACACAACAGGTTTGTGTAAATATCTTCCTAAAGTAAGGGGAAAATCCCACCTTTGACAGTTGTCACAGAACAGCTGCCCTTTTTGTAGATTTCAACTCTACTCTTGTGCCAGTGGAAAGCATAAACCTTTGGATTCACCTCAATACCTGCCTGAGATCAAAAGCCACTAATGGTAGGCAGCTTCTGCTTGACTAGAGAACATGTCTCCAGAAAAAGCCAGAGGACAGCGAACGTAAAAGAGATACCTCTAAATGTTCCTTTTACTTTTTATACCTGGCTATTTGGATCCAATTATATATGGAACAGACAGAACTTGGCTAGCAATGTTAAGCAGTTTGTAATCTCTGCCTATAACATAAAGTCACTGTAACATAGAAATCATCATTTAGAGCTCCTGGTACTAATGACATTAATGCAAAGAGACCTATAACGAAGAGCCCTTCCTTGTTCTCACTCTTTGCAGTTACAGTGTAGAAACAGACAAGCAAAATATATATAAAGCAATGTTTACTCTGCCATTGGTCTGTGACAACTGCTCTCAAAGCACAGAGAAAGAAAAAGGCAGATGTAAGTGGTGTGTACTGTATCTGTGTGTTGTGTTGTTAAAGTTTTAGTTCGCCTTTACAGAAAAAATGTAAAGGTGAACTACCATTCGACATCCCCCCCACCTCCCACCTCCTGGTCCCCGCTGTATTTACCTCTGGGGTTGAGGCTGGGTTAACACTTTTGCAATGCCAGACATTGCATGTGGCTTGCACCACATTGCTGTGCAATGTCTTTGAGATGTGAATTCAGCCATACAGTTTGTATCGCTGAAATTGCATCTCATTTACACCAAAATGGTGCAGGAAACTTTTCTTGTCGGCACTGGAATCCGTTCTTATGGGTGTTCAGACACATGCGGTCCAATTCCATCCAATTCCACAGTTCGCACTGCATTCTACGAACCGATTTGGTGGTGTCATTAGCTTTCCATCGACACCCGCAGCATTTCCCAGAGTGCAGTGTGATATGCCTGCAAGTCAGATGCGAAGCAGGAATCCGAACAGGAATCCCTGTAGTTCCCGCATCACATAAATGTGAACCCA
Source organism: Pelophylax lessonae (assembly GCF_965119305.1). Classification (NCBI taxonomy): domain Eukaryota; kingdom Metazoa; phylum Chordata; class Amphibia; order Anura; family Ranidae; genus Pelophylax; species Pelophylax lessonae. Next base: position 333,641,174 of record NC_138770.1, read on the forward strand.
GCCTAACAGTAGAAAGCCTGGCAACCCCAGGGGTAAGTAGAGTGGGAACCAGGGGGTGGGGAGCGTGTGCAGGGTTAGTTCCCCTTAACATCTTCTGTAAAGGTGAGCTAACACTTTAATGACACACAATGTTATATGGTAGTTCTGACATGTTTGTATTGTGTGAAAAAGCATTTAAATAATGGAATCCCCAAATTAAAGTAAAATAAAGAAAAAAAAGTATGATTCTGTAGGTTTTTGTTTTGTTTATACTCCCACTTACCTGGACAGATTCTTCTCTACCAGTGTATTTTCCAATCTGAGTTTTTCCACTGATATAGATTCCTATAACTGGAAGTAGTTTTCTTGTCTCAATTTCTTGATCGTCTATATATAAAGTCACATCTGCTTCTGTCACTAAAAGCCTTATTTGGTGCCAACCTTCATCAAATAGCTTCTATATGAGAAGAAAAATTAATTGTATGACACTGATTAATTATTTTATTATTTTTCTGCCAAAAAATATCCTGACACAAGCAATAGCCAAACAGTGAATAGTAAATAAGTCAACTGAACTATATAATAATAAATAATTCATTTTCAAACCTACAGTTGTATAAATATTAAATTTAGCTAGATAACCATACCCAAAAGAGAGTTTGAAGTGTAGTTTTCAAAGATCTGCTAGACCAGGGTTTTTAGGAGGAACTAAACTCTGGAAGCTATGCCCCAAAAAAATGCAGAGGGAGGGAAATTGACTAGTCACCAGTATTGCCTGTGTTCTCCATGTAGCCAATCTTTTCCCCCATTACTGACTTGCAATGCCTTGTTCTTCACTGTGTCTCGGTGTGGAGGTGACCACCTTGGTAGAGGCAGGGCTTTGCCCTCTCATACCAGAGCTCCAGTGAAGGCAAACAGTGAGCATCACCAAATCTCACTTTAAATTTCTAAAAACTAGCAGTCACAGGCAACAGTGCTTTAAACCTCACACAAGAGATATACAGTTATAAGGCTGTAGCACAGGAATTGCTAGGCACATTCATATACCAGGAAATGTGCTGCTATTTTGCAGGTGGAAGACTGGGTCCTGCATAGGGGCAATTGGCATTTCTTAATATCCCCTATAACATAGCACAGCAGTCAAGTACAATTATGTGATTGCTGTGATTGTCACATATAGGGGAAATCACTCTTTCTCTTAAAGATATCTTGCCCTTAAATGTATCTGTTTAGACTAAAACTAAATTTACCTAAAAATCTAATACATTTAAGGGGGGGGGGGTGTACAATTGCACTACCATCCGTTAATTTTTTGTGAAAAAAAAAGGAGAGTATGGAGAAAATCCTAAGGTAACATTGAAAACAAATACACAGAGTTCTATTTATCAAACATTCATTGGTCGATTGTCACAAGCATTTGACCAGGCTGCATTAAATCGCCCAATATTTTCTCTAATACTATGATTTCCTATAATTATCAGCTTCATCTAGTGGCCAAAATGAAGTATGTTTTTCTGAAATACCTCAATCAGAAAATATACCACATTTTGGCAACTAGATGGATCTTGTGATCATAAGACGTTATTGTATTATTAGAAAATATGGGGAAAACGTGTTTAGCCTGAATGAATGCTTGTGGCATTCATGCAGCAAATGTTTTATAAGCAGACCCCTAAATATGGATACTAGATTAACATAAAGGTTAAAACGATTGGTGAAGGCTAATAAACCATCTAGGAACCACAAAAGAAACATAGATTAAAATGAAGGTGCTCCATTCATTTTCCAATATTTATCAATCATTACACCTGCTGAGATTACAAACTGAATAGACAAAAAGTGTTTTCTTAATTCCTACAGTAAAACCCCCAAATTTCCTCTCCTGAGTGTGATTAAAATGGAACTATGGACAAAAAAAAAATTCCATATATGATTAAATTTGTCAATATTATTACCACAGCAGTTTTAGTTTTTCTGAGTCCCCCTGTAACATAGTGATATTACCTCTTAATCCTACCAGTAAGTCTGTTTTCGTAATGTCCATTACCTTACCAAGCTGTCCAGCGGGGATGAGCTTAGTGTTTGGTCCAAACTATTGGTTGAGGCGTTTGGTGTGGACAAACTTGACATCTTCTGGCTGTTAATTGTCAATAAGTAAGCGGCTGCTGCTTGCACTCGCTGCGTTCTTACCAACCACTGACATCACCCATCCCATTCACTTATATGGCCTGGAATCCCTGGCCATGTAAGCAAATGGGTGGGGAATGGAGCCTTACATAATTGCCTAAATATGGCCATAATTGGGCAGTAATATCATATATAACAATATAATATAAAAAATTGCTGCCAAAGAAAACTGCATTGACACAAACGCCTCCTAAGTTCTCCCCACAATACATAACAGACTCTTTTATGAATTTTGGGGGACCTTTGGGGTCCATGTGCTGTTTTTTCATTAAAAAGGGAGGGAGAAGTAATTTGCTGGTAATTTAAAACTTGTCTTTCCTTTGTATATGTCAGTAATAAAAAAATAAAAAAATCACTGCTCCCAGCTGCATGGAATTATTTGAAAAGTATGTTTGCTCTGGTTCATTTTCCCCATGGTAGTGCACAACTCCCCATGCTACATACCAATCCCTCCCCCCAAACCTATTGGCCCAGAAAATTGGCAATTTTTATTTGACAGATTGAGATCCTATTGATTTCAATAGGGTTCAGGTTTGCTATCAAACTTCTTTGAATTTTTGCGAATCCCTGCAGAACCAAATCCAGGGCAGTTCAGCTCATCATTACTGTCCAGCAAAAGTGGAAGTTACAGGGTTGAGACAAACCCTTTACCACTGACAGTGTGTTTATAATTGTCAGTGTTTATTCATTTGGTTAAAATCTTTAGTTCACACCATAGATACACAGGGCCAGTTCACACCATAGATACACAGTCTGGATGCCTTCCAGATGCTTTTCTGCATGCACATTTCTGACACAATTTTGATATGTTCCAGTGCGTTTTTGATGTAATCCAATGCTTTTTTTCCTTCTCTTTTTTTTCCTAACCTTGAGGGCCAGATTTCAACACATGCAGTCCAGTGCAGTTTTTTTTTTCTTTGTTTGTTTTTTGCATTACGAATGCATGGAAAGTAGGTTATATTGTTTTGTCCTGCACTGGACAATACTAGAATGCTATAAAATGCATAAAAATGCACTGGAGCGCATCAAAAACGTGCCAAAAATGCGCATGCAGAAAAGCATCCAGACTGCATTTCTATGAACTGGCCCTTGGACATGTTTTAGAGCAGAAAAATAAATATGAAAGCTCTATCTGGGGAAAAAACAGAGTGCATGACCACGCAATTGTCAGTATTTGTCAAGTAACACAGTGCCATATTACAAAAAACTACCTGGTCATATGGGGGTGAGGGGCGTAAACCGTCCGGAGGGGTTAATATTTGAAAAGGATGTTTTACATTATATTTTCTGTACAGTCTGTATTTTGAGGTCATCTAGTACATCGTTGCACCCTCTTGCTTTTTTCTATAATTTGTTGATAGGTATAGCACTCAGTGTGAACAAAATGTTGTAACACTGTGTCCAGACAGAAGTGCTGCCAAAAGGGATGAAGGTTTGTGGGTGGGGGGTTGCTGGAAGGAAGCAATAGGAAAATAATAATTTTGCATGTTTTTTAGTCAAAAGTCTTTTAGTTCTGCAAATATAATCTGCTCAATAGTGTGTGAAAACTAACCAAGTGCTTTCTACACAGTCTATATTTTCTTTTTTCGTTTTTTACTTATTTTCTCATCCCCATTACACAAGGCCTCAGTTCTCCTTTTCCTGATGGACAAACACTTGACAATTCACTGTACATGAAGAATTGATTTGACTGGTTTAAGCAGTGGATTTAAGCTAAAAGTAGAACTTAGGTAGTTGAACCGTGTAAGGCTTAGAATAGTGAAAGGGTTATTGATAGAGTACTGGCCCCTTATTTAGAGAACTGCTCAGGGTGGAAATGCACACAAGTACACTACAAAAGTCAACATATGTTTTGACAGCGCCTATGGAAAGGTTACATGTTGGAAAGTAGGGATCGACAGATTATCAGCAATGCTGATATATTGGGGGCTGATATGCACTTTCCCCAATATATCGGAATCGGGCCCTGAGGTTACCGATATTTCTGATATTTTGGGAAAGTGCTGTACCGGAGTGATGCCTACAGCTAGAGGCATCACCCAGGTACCGGCATCCATAGCCGAAGGTCGGATGTCTTGTAATGATAATCAACGCAGCTGAGAAGCCGCTCGGCTGTCATTACAAGTAGTGGGAGGGGACATCTCCCCCTCCCGCCACATTCGGCTCTGATCGGGTCTCCATGTAAAAAATCCAGAAGTGATGTCATGACACCACTTCCAGGTATTCGGCGGCAAATTCCAAAAAATGCGAGCATTCAAAACAGCCAAACTTGGAGTTTTGAATGCTTTTAAGTGCAGAGGAGGGGATTGGGGTCTTTTAGACCCCCAGATCCCTCCACCAGAGTACCTGTGAAAAATAAAAAAAATTTTTTAAATGTCCGAAAATATCGGCCAATATCGGCCGATACCGATACCCAATGACCAATGACCAAAATATTGGTATCAGCACTAAAAAAAGCGATATTGGTTGATCACTATTGGAAAGTATAATACCTTTACTCCAGGTGTTACAAATGTGATGACTTGATTGTCATTTGATTGGCTGGTTGTAGTAAATGATAATGTTTTTTCTTCTCCGTTTAAAGAAACAGCGGCTTGTATGGCACCATCAAGTGCAACAATTCTCCACAAATCCCATTTCTTCTTGATTTTAAATCGCTGAGTTGACACAAAGACATAAGAAGGAGGAAGACCTTCTGGAAAAACATTTCTGCAAACAAAAAAAATAATTTACATTAGGCACATTATTTTAGATGCCTTGCACCAAAAAATAGCCATAAAATAATAATAACAATGGTATAAATACTACCTTGTGAATTCTGTAAGGTCAACTTGCGTTGTTATTTCATATGCTTTAGTGGTACGGATAGAGCCTTCAACTTTCTTGGCTTTTTTTTTATTTACTCCCAGTCCCAACAGTATATCAAATCCCTTTTCATCTCTGGCTGCCACTGGAATTCTTGTGGGACAAACAGATTCTGCAGTGCAAACAAAAATTTATTTACACTCCAATCCAATTACCAGGCTAGCCCATTCAAGGCCCAGTGCTCACCAACAATTTACACATTCCAAACATCACTGCAGAGGTGTGGACAAAAATAATCACATGCAAGATTTATGCTCCTAAGGGCTTTAAATTACACAATTTCTGTCCAGTTTTTGAGATCTGCTCTCTTCAAAGTAAGTTACTATTTTTCCATTAACTTACTAACTGATAGCATCGCAACATAGTAATTCTGAAAACTAGGAGAAAGAAGTCTCTGTGCACACCGCAGATGCAAGTTTTTGTGTACCAGTGCAGCTGGAAAAGAACAAAGTTATTCATAGTTAGCTTTGAAAATAAAATAAATGCATAAATAACATTTTATACTCCATTTTTTTTCTTAAAACTACCCTGTCAGGGAAGAAATATGGGGACTTACACTGGTGGTTTGTTTTTCTGAAGATTTAAAGTGGTTGTAAACCCTTACATATACCCAGTGAAGTGACTGGCATTAGATGATACACAGAGATGAAACAAATCCTCCTACATATTGTAGATTGTTCCTGTTTATCTGCAGTCTTCCCTTCCCCACATCAGAATTTTTAAAACTTGTCTGAGCTGTCAGAAAATGGGGTGGAGAGCTGAAATTACACACCGCAGAGCTGAGTGAGGAGAGCTCTGACAGCTGATTGGAGGGAAGGGGCATGCATTCACACAGCACACAGAAACAGAGCTGAGGCTGTCAATCACAGGCCATGTGCTGGAGCTCCCTTCCTGTCACTTTTTTCTCTTGTTATATATACATTTTTTTACCATGCGAACCAGTGCAGGCAAACACACTGTGTTTGTTACCTGTATTTGGTGTGTTGTTAATGTAATTGACACTTGTTGTAGATTACAACTGCATGGATCGCGAGTTTCCCCGCACTGTGTTCTAGTGTGAACTTAGCCTAACTCACCAGCGCTGATTGAAAGCCTTAGACCAGCACCTTGCAGAGCTAGGGGGAAAGTGTTAACACCACTCTGTGTAAACATAAAACACTACTGAGCTCAAACGCACTTACAGCAGGCAGAGGGTGGTCAGCATCACTGTCTGTAACCCTAGGTTCACACTTGTGTGGGTGCTGGACAACATGTAAATGGCACCTATTTCTACACCCACAATTACCCTCAGTGAAACTTTGCGCCATTCTGAATGGCACCCCCGCACATCTGAAAACTCAGCTCGCTTTCTGTTGCAGGAAATTGCATGTTCGAAAAACACTGTGTGATTTCCCTCCAGCTGCATTCTAAAAAAGGTGCAGGAACCTCTTTCCTGCAATAAATGCAGGCACTATTTAAAATAAATAAAATAAAATAAATAGGCTGCTGTGTCCATGCAAATGCAGCCTGTAGAGCCACTTTAATGTGAGCATTTAAACACTACTGAGCCCAAGCCCACTCACAGCATGAAGGGGGACCGGGGGCATGTGAGCAAAACTTTCTGCATAAAATAAAGAGTAAAAAGCTACAGTCTGTTTATTGATGCTATCCAATCTACACCAGACCACAGAAATCCTGATGTAATCTGAATAGCATCAATAAACACAGATTGCAACTTTTTACACACAGAGTGTGGCTGCTTTGTTTATTTACTGTGATGAATTTTGAGGTAGAGGATGAGGCACTTGAGTTCCTGCTGAGCTAGGTATGTGAAGGCATTCGCATACCTGCAGGGAGCACTGAGACTGTTGTGAGAACTGAGCTAAAAGTGCGCTCACAGCAGATGAGAGGTAACAACTGAACTCAAGAATAGGAACATCCACAAATTGGGCTGCATGCAAGGGAGGCATTCAAAGGCAATTATAGAACACATAAAGATATTATTTTCAGAATATTTTTTAAACCATTTAACCATGTCTTCCGCATGGGTTTATTATCTTTCCAAATATTTCATTGTGTTAACTAACATAAGTGTCTCTTGAAATTCTCTACAAATTCTCAAAAAAAAACTTGAAACTTGGTCATCTGCATGATATTAAAACATTACAAAATACTATCTTGCTTTACTTTATTAACTCTTTGTGGATTGAACCATTTTATGCCTTGAAGACCATCAGCTTTCTTTAGTTCTAGCAGACATTTAGTCACACTTACTGTCTGCAGGGTGTAGCTGGCAAAAACGACTCAGCAGTTCCCACCCTTGGATATTCTCTGAGTCAGCATGTTATTGGCAGACAGTGGATAATTCGACAGGCATTTTAGGAATATGTTATAGTGGGATGATAGGGATTTCTTCCAATTATATATTTATTTAACTTTTTTATTTTTTGATACCCTTTTAAATTAAGGGATTTTACTTGAAAACAAAGTACATATGCACATTTTCACATAAAAGGGCAACTAATCATTTCCCATAAAGATAATGCAAACCAGAAAAGATGGAAAAACACTGGTTGACTATTGCCAGCTAACATCAGACAAGGGAGATAAATAACAGAGACCAAAGAGAATGACACTATAATTAGCTGTGCTAGAATACTTAATAATATATCTTCCTTCCAGTCTTTAAATGATTTTAATTCTGTGTTGTTTCATCAACCAAAATAGCACACAGTTGTACTAAATATGTAAAAGAAAAGTCATTACAGTAGCAATGGAAATGTTAGTATGGGATTATTTACTGTGTTGTGTATCAGACCCAGAAAATAAACTCTACCGTAAAACTTCGAAAGTCCAAACCAGCTCAAACTTTTTTTTTTATTGAGTAGGGAAGGGTAAGAACATCTGTCATCTTCTGAATGCAGTCTCTGTCACCGTTGCTATCATAAGAGGCTAAATGTTGTTTCCGCAGAAGAGATTATTTTTGTATTTCTCTTGTGTTTGACACCCATCAGCAGGATATAAAATTGGGAGAAATCTCCCACTTGAGGACAAAGACAGAAATGAATGAGGAACTGAACTCTGAAAGCCAAGCCCCAGAAAAATGGCAAGTAGAGAGGAAAGGACTAGTCGCTAAATTTCCATGTTTTATACTGTTCCTACAGGCAAAGTTTGTCTTTCTTGTGCCAGAACTTCCTGAAAAGAGAATTATGAGCAGTGCCTAGTGATATCACCAATACCACTCCAAATCTCTTAACCACTTGCCTACTGGGCAAATTGTAACACTTTTCGTTGCTGGAGCATTACTTAGAACCCCCAAACATTATATATATATATATATATATATATATATATATATATATATATATATATATATATATACAGTATCTTACAAAATTAGTACACCCCTCACATTTTTGTAAATATTTTATTATATCTTTTCATGTGACAACACTGAAGAAATGACACATTGCTACAATGTAAAGTAGTGAGTGTACAGCTTGTATAACAGTGTAGATTTGCTGTCCCGTCAAAATAACTCAACACACAGCCATTAATGTCTAAACCACTGGCAACAAAAGTGAGTACACCCCTAAGGCAAAATGTCCAAATTGGGCTCTTTTAGCCATTTTCCCTCCCAAGTGTCATGTGACTCGTTAGTGTTACAAGGTCTCAGGTGTGAATGGGGAGCAGGTGTGTTAAACAGTGTTAATTTCGTCGACTAAAACCGACTAAAACGTTTTCGTCGACTAACACAATTCAGATGACTAAAATACGACTAAAACTAAAATGGCATTTTAGTCTTAAGACTAAAATACGACTAAAACTAAAATGGCATTTTAGTCAAAAGACTATAACTAAAACTAAATTGAAATTTGCTGCCAAAAATTAACACTGGTGCATGCTCAAAGCATAAATAATAACATATTAGATTTTTCACTCCAGGAACAGCAGTAGTATATAATGAGTTTGGAAATTGTAGAGAAATGCTTAAATAATGCATTACAAATTACAATTGAACTACACCCATTTGATTATAGATGACTAAAATGAGTTTTAGTCGACTAAAATGTAGGGCGTTTTAGTCGACTAAAATATACTGGAGTTTTAGTCGACTAAATACGACTAAAACTAAAACACTTGCAGAAGACTAAAATAGGACTAAAACTAAAATGCCATTTTAGTCCTAAGACTAAGACTAAAACTAAATTGAAATTTGCTGCCAAAATTAACACTGGTGTTAAATTTGGTGTTATCGCTCTCACTCTCTCATACTGGTCATTGCAAGCATGTCTCCAGACCTAAACCCTATTGAGCATCTGTGGGGCATCCTCAAACAGAAGGTGGAGGAGTACAAGGTCTCTAACATCCACCAGCTCCATGATGTCATCATGGAGGAGTGTTAGAGGACTCCAGTAGCAACCTGTGAAGCTCTGGTGAACTCCATGCTCAAGAGGGTTAAGGCAGTGCTTGAAAATATTGGTGGCCACAAAAAATATTGACACTTTGGGCCCAATTTGGACTTTTTCACCTAGGGGTGAACCCGCTTTTGTTGCCAGTGGTTTAGACATTAATGGCTGTGTGTTGAGTTATTTTGAGTGGACAGCAAATTTACACTGTTATACAAGCTGTAAACTCACTACTTTACATTGTAGCAAAGTGTCATTTCTTCAGTGTTGTCACATGAAAAGTTATAATAAAATATACACACAGGTGCATCTCATAAAATGTGAATATCATCAAAAAGTTAATTTATTTTAGTAATCCAATTCAAGAAGTGAAACTCATACATTTTATATTGATGTGTTACACACAGAGTGATATATTTCAAGCATTTCTTTCTTTTAATTTGGATGATTATGGCTTACAGTAAAAAACCCAAAATTCAGCATCTCGAGAAATTAGAATATTACATTAGACCAATAAAAAAAAGGATTTTTAATACAGAAATGTTGGCTTACTGAAAAGTATGTCCATGTACAGTATAGTATGCACTCAATACTTGATCGGGGCTCATTTTGCATGAATTACTGCATCAATGCTGCGTAGCATGGAGGCGATCAGCCTGTGGCAATGCTAAGGTGTTAAAGAAGCCCAGGTTTCTTTGATAACGGCTTTCAGCTCGTCTGAATTGTTGGGTCTGGTGTCTCTCATCTTCCTCTTGACAATACCCCACAGATTCTCTATGGGGTTTGGGCCAGGCAAGTTTGCTGGCCAATCAAGCACAGTGATATCATGATCATTAAACTAGGTATTGGTACTTTTGGCAGTGTGGGCAGGTGCCAAGTCCTGCTGGAAAATGAAATCAGCATCTCCATAAAGCTGGTCAGCAGAGGGAAGCATGACGTGCTCTAGAATTTCCTGGTAGAGGGCTGCGCTGACTGTGGACTTGATAAAACACAGTGGACCAACACCAGCAGATGACATGACTCCCCAAATTATCCCAAATTATGAGGTACATCTGACACTACAGCCACACTACACTACAGTTTCACAACTTTGAGACTGTAGGCACATTAGTGCCTAGACACACTCACCTACCAGAAAGTGCACTGATTTTTTTTTTTTTTTTTTTCAAGATAAAATCATGACACTTTTTTACTTCTTTGTACTTCTTTCCTAGGCATGATTGACATGTCTAAATGCTCCTTTTAACATAGCAAAGCTTTTTTTTTTTTTTTTTAATTCAGTAAACTTTAAATCCTGAGAGACGTTCTAAACATTTCTCAACCTGCTGAAAATGTGTTTTTGTTCCTTCCTGTGTCTCTATTAAAAATGTAAACACTTACCAAGATGCTGTGAACAATTCAGACAGAACCGTGAAGCATTGTGTACAATATCCCAAATTTGTCAGGCTCTTGACATATTACACAGGTTTTTTTTTTTTTTTTGCAACATAAAAAAACTTTATTGTATAATAAGTATTTTACATACATTCTAGTAACAAGAAAAGTGCAGCATATGTTCATCAGGTCATAGAGATTTTTTGTTAACTTAGCTGTAAAGAAGAAAAGTTATTTGCCACTTAGTAAAAGAAGTGAAAGGGGTCGCTAATAACGAGGCAACAGGTAAAAGATAAAGTACATTATACATGATTGAAAATTATGGTTTTAAATGTTTTAAGCGATGATAGAACATAAATTCAACAATTCTAAAGTTTATGTATATATAAAAATCATAGGTTGAGGGTTCTGTCATATTTTTCATCATGCAGCCACTGTTCACACTGAGCATTTGGCACGCAACAGCCAATTTGAAACAGGTTCATGGCTCATATATTTTAACAGCTCAGGAGTTCCAAAACCTGTTCATCAAAGTCTAAAGGCATAAGCTGATGCATATGCACATCTTATACACAACCAACAGGCAAAGTGCCATAAAACAGCCATGTCACACAATCTTAGTGATGCAAGATTTCAATAGCCAAGTTCCTTACAAAAAGGTCATTTTTCAAATCGTAAATTAAATCTACATGTGTTTTCAAGAATAAGTGCACCGAAACTCACCTTAACTCTTTAATACACCAAAAAAAAAAAAAAAAAACAAGTTTGAAAATGTGATCTCTTACAGTTTTCTTGTTCTTAGTATCCTCAGATAGTTGTGATAGGATGACAGCCTTGAATTATCTTTTGCTTCCTAAAGCCATTCCCATATACTGTATATGGTTCTTAGCATATTATTTGAAAGGCGTATGTCTTGTATCCCTTTAAATATATGCACCATGTAGGCTAACATACAACTATTCTTCAGGCATGGGAAAATGTACAAATCCAAATCAAAAGGGATACCAAGGGAGGCCTCCTTTCATAAAACAGCCTTTGTTATCAGACCGTCACCTGGGCCCATTTCCTTTTCTAAGTGGTTCCAGACACTTCAGTAAATGCCTGTTCTGTATATAAATAATGTTAAGGGCTGCTGACATTGAACGGACTAGGTATTCAGAACAACAACCTATTGTTAGTTTAATAAATAATAACAATAATGTGCACTTATTCTTCATATAAAACACATTTTTTTATTCTACTTCATTAAAAGTAATATGATGAAATCTTTTAATGAAACTAGAATGATATGCATTATAAGCAAGCTTTTATTTTCCGCTTATTTAATGTGTAAATTTTATACACATATGGTGTGAACAATAAATGCAGATTAGCAACAGTAAAAAGTAAAAAAATAAATAAAATAACAGAAAACTTCTGATTTAATTTATAAAAAGAGGAGAAAAGGTCAGTGTGTTGCGCATTCCACCCAACAAATTGCATATTGCTAGGAACAAAATTATTACTTTTTATTTTCTCCCGCTTTCATAAATGCATTACTGTTCTTTGTCTTGTAAAATCTGCATTCACATTTCAGCACCAGGTATGCACTCATGATATTTTATTAAATAAGCCACGTTATTTGCAATTGCATAAACCTGCTGCAACACATCCCATGCACATTCCTGAAAACTAAGCTGGGTTGTGCAATATACCTTCACGGATCTTACTGCTGCGATAAACTGCTTCTGACAAGGGAGGATCTGGATAGCCTATGTTGTTTTAAAAAGGTAAACATATATTGTTCATTGATATTGCACATGTTTATAGTATATAAGATAATAAAGAGCATACTAAAGCAATCAACAGCACACTGGTATCTTTCTATTACAGGAAGGATTTCTTGATAATTAAGCAAACTACAATTTTACACAGATCAGATGAACATGGTATACTTCATTAAAGTAGAACTCCAATCAAAGTTATTTATTAACACATTAAAAGATAACATAAAAAATTAGCTTGTGCTGCAATCGGCATCCGCATTTTAAACTATCCCCTGTAGTGTTTTTTTTCCACCACTAGATCTCTGCAGTCTAATAGCCAGCATCATTTAACCCTATTGTTTACTTGTTTACGGCTAATGGACCCTCCCATCATCTGTGACTGGAGAGTAAAGGAGAACCAACACAATGATGAGCTTATCTTTCTCTCAATTTGCTTTACTCCACTATTAGCATAATGGCTCCTTTCACATGGGACGAACTCCACCAGGATCCTCACTGAGCAGGCTGAAGAAGCAGACACAGACACAGCCCGCTGTTCTCTATGGGTGGTCGGATGTAAAACGGACTGCCTGTCCATTTACATCTGACTGTCATCCAATCCAATCCACCAGACATATGAGGAACAGATCCCCCACCTGTTTGTTTTTAGCAAATAGGATCAGATCGGATGTCAGTGGGTGTCAACAGACACATGTACATTTATACCCGCCGCTCCATAAAGGGCAATGTATGGTCCAATTGGGTCCACCCAAAAAACTAACAGGCGGACCTGATCGGTCCACCTGTGTGAAAGGGACCTAATCCTTTATCAGCACATGAACCGTCTGGCTCCTTGTGCTTCTTACTTTGTGCTCTGTTGTAAAGGGACTGCATGTTTTGCCCACATGGGATGCATAGGTGTTCAGTGCATCTGCATGCAGGCAGTCCAATTCATGTCAGTTGAGATCCAGTGACGGCATGGACACATCTGCTTCTCTAAATTTGGCATCTGTGTGTGTTTGGCATCTGTAGTTCCCTGAACGCAGACAATGCAGCCAATTCATCTGTGCAGCTGCTTCATCCTAATTGATATGAATGGGACTGCCTGCATGCAGATTTGCAGAACACATGTGCACCCTGTGCCGGCAAAATATGGTCCTTACATGACTTTAAATGTAAGGAGGCCTATGTGAATGAGGCCTTTACACCCTACAAGGCGCATAAACAGAAAAACAAAATCAAATTATTGTTTGGTTTGTCCACCTTTTTACTTTACAGCAGCTTAAATTATTCCAGATACTCTGTGATACCAGATACGCCCAGTACATTATTAAACCATTTATATCAAACAGGTCCTAATAATCAACAGGATAACATGTAGTTTAAATTAAATTATTATATTAAACAATAAACTAGGGGAAAGGAAACTGGATAAGGAAAATCCATGCTCTATTAACAAGCTGAGTTTGCTGAAGACATTTCAAAGAAAAAAAAATCTTACACACAGACAGGACAGAGCACAGCATCAAGATACATGCCTTACTGCATCAACAAGGTCTTCTACAGGCAGAAAAGACATGTTTCAAAATGTGCTGTCCAAACACTTTTTCAGAAACAGATTAAAACAAGCTACTTTGAGGACTAAAATGCAGTGGATGGCCAAGGAAATTTATTGTAGCAGATAAAGGACACATCATGCTGACTTACTTTCATAATCAGATTTCCACCTGCATCAGCTCAGACTTATGAGAAACCAGTGTGACCCTGGTTCACTTATCTACAGAGATATGTCTGAGTGATTAGAAGTACCCTTCACAGAAAACTTGACTTCAACGTCAGTCATATCTACAACATGGAAACAAGGCCAGGGAAGTCATCTGCACTAAAACACAAGACATGGTGTGCAGAAGGTTCACTGTAACACAAGGCAGGTTTTTACATCAAGACCTTGAGAAGCATACAGACATGAATATCTGCATGTAACAATGAAGCATAGTGCAGTTTCTTGCAGATTTGGGGTTGTATTTCTGCACATGGAGTTGTGGATTGGGTCAGAACGAATTGTATCCCTAATACTGAAAAATGCAGATTGACATTTATACGTAAATCTTGAAATACCAATAGGGGGCAGGTGATCAGTCCCAAATTGATTTTGCAGTAGGACGATGGCCCCTAAAATATAGCCAAAGTAATAAATAACTATCTGCAGCAAAACAAATGAGATGGTATGACCCAGCAGAGCCCTTATCTCAACATCTTTAAATATGTTTGAATTTCAAATTGAGACACAAACTGAGACCTAAATCCACAAAAGATCTGTTGTTAGTTATCCTAAATATTTGGAACAACCTACCTGCGAAGTTCCTTAAAAAACAGGGTGCAAGTGTACATAGGAGAATCTACGTGGTTTAAAGCAGCCTTTTTCAACCAGGGTGCCTTTAGGTTTCTTCAGGGATGCCTTTGCAAATTGCCTACAAATGGCCAAAAAAAATTGTATACAAGCCAGCGGGTGGATCGGGCCTGCCTTTTAGTTACGAAAACCAGTAGTTTTCATTGTATACCATTACGACCTTCTACCTGCCGGCATCCTAACAACCAATAACATCATCAGTTGATAAGGAGGAGGAGGGTCACCTGCACAGCATCCTTATTTGCCCCTCCTCTGATCCATTCCATCATGGGGTCACATTAGCTGAGTGAACAAGAGAAACACTGGACTACTAGTCAGTACCACTGTACAAAGGTGTTTTTGCTTTGGAAGAATAAATCACCTCTAATGGTGGGTATTCTATGTGTGTTGCTGTTGTTCCATTATGTATAAAATTATTAAATACTTTTATTACATATTAGAATGGGGTGCCTTTAAGGCTGTCAATATTTCAAAAGGGTGCCTTGACTGAAAGAAGGTTGAGAAACACTGGTTTAGAGGATCGACACACCAAATATCAATTTGATTTACGTTGTTTTCTGTTTATGAACTTTGTAAGTTGTTGATTGATGAAAGAAAAATTATTACATTTCATTATTATTTAGGCATGCTTATTTTTACAAACAAACAGGCTGTCTTTCCATTTTTTTTTCCTTAGATCCAAGTTGTGCAAACTTGCAAAGCCAGATAGCAGCACATTGTTCACCGGCAGGCCCTCTTCCACTCCATAATGTTTGCACAGTATTGTATATAGTACTGTGCAAAAGCTGCACCTCAAGATTCTCTGCTTCCACAGCAGTCCTGCAGGCTTGGAATATAAATACAGTATAATAGTTTAAGCTTGACCAATGTAACTTTGCAATAAAAACTTTACTTGGCATTTAGCTTTAACCACTTTACCCCCGCTCACTGTGCCTCTACTGCGGCACAGTGACTCGTTCCCGTCCAGCGTCGCTGGACTCCTCCCCTTGTGGGCGGCGCTCGAGCACCGCCGGAGACTCGCTCCTGCTGTATTCAGTCACAGCAGGAGTCGGGCCAGGGGAGGAGCAGCGGCGATCGCCGCTGCTCTTCCCTGATCGTCGAGGAATCGAGTTTGGAGATCCGCCCGCTTGTGTAAACAAAGTGGGCGGATCTCCTAAGGGACAGACAGTGACAGATTGCAGCTGAACCTGCGATCTGTCCCTGTGTCACTCAGTCACCTCCCCCCACACACGTTAGTAAGCACCAGGCATACATTAACCCCTCCCTCTCCAATAAAATTAACCCCTTCCCTGCCAATGTCATTTTTACAGTAACAGTGCATATTTATAGAACTGATTACTGTAGTAATGTCACTGGTACCCCCAAAAGTGTCAAAAATGTCAGTCAAGGGTCCGATCTGTCCGCTGCAATGTCGCAGTCCCGCAAAAAAAATCGCAGATCATCGCCATTACTCATTAAATAAAAAACACCAAAAATGACAGAAATATTTCCCTTAGTTAGTAAACACAATAACTTTTGCGCAAACCAATCAAAATACGCTTATTGTGATTTTTTTTTACCAAACATAGGTAGCAGAAAACAAATTGGCCAAAAATTAAAAAAAAATTAGATTTTTACATTTTTTGGGGGGAATTTCATATAAAAAAATGTAAAAAAAATTGTTATTTTTTCAAAATTTACGCTATTTTTTTGTTTATAGCGCAAAAAGTAAAAATCGCACAGGTGATCATATACCACCAAAAGAAAGCTCTGTTTGTGGGAAAAAAAGGACATAAATTTAGATTGGGTACGGCGTCTCACGACCGCGCTATTGTCAGTTAAATTCGCAAAGTGCCGAATCGCAAAAAGTGGCCTGGACGTAAGACAGCAAAATCCTCCGTTGGCAAAGTGGTTAAAGAAAATGTAAGCCCTAACAAGGAACTTCTCTTATTTGCCCCCTTTTGGTCAGTTTAATGTACCATTAAAATTGTATTGTTATATCTGAAGTATGTAAATAAATATGTGTTGATACTGCCAGAAATCCAGGGTTGCCCCCCACCCTGTGCACTCTCTAGTGTAATCTGTGATCACTGTTATCAGAAAATGTGGAAGAATTAGAGAACTCCTCTCCCTATGTTATGAAGATGTGGTGGGGGTGTTCTGCAGTCCTAACACACTTTTAGTCCTAGGGAGAAAACACTGCTCCTTCATAAATACAATACAGTCAGCAAGTGTTGTCACACTAGGACAGAAAAAGTGATCCGCGTGAAAATAAAAAAGGAAAGAAACGGGAAAAGGAAACAAATTCAGCCTCCACGTCTAAGGACTTGCGAGCTTACATTTTTTTCTTGCGTTTAGGCACACTTTAACTAAGTAAGGTGAAGCTGTGTTCACTTTGTTCACTTTGTTTTTTTGTATACCAACTTATATGCAAGAGAGTTTAAAACTAACTGGATTTTTTTTTGCACATGATTAGAAGACTAAAGTTAAAGGATAAGTTCACCTTTTGAGGAAAAATAGTACATTGACATATCTTTTTCCCCCAGGAGCCTGCAAAGCATTGCACCCGTGATAGGTAAATCACAGGTCAAATGTCAGACTCCAGCAGACAAGCCCTACAGCTTTCAGCCCATACCATATGGGCTGTTAGTTTGAAAGCTGCAGAGCTTGGGAATGAACTATGAGTGCATAGCTCCCCACTGTCCTTGATTTCAAAGGGACTGTCCCTGATTTGGAAAACAAATCTACACTTTCTTGAACAGCTCCTTATATGGCTGCTATCAGCCAACTCTGATGTGTCAGATAGCGTGTCCACTGGGTGATATGGTTCCTCCCAATGATGGCTACTTTACTACAGGACAAAGTAGTGAAGTAGGGACCAGAAGAACTAATTTCAACTACATATCCCATGGTACCTTGCTGCCTGTTATTCCTCTACTGACTCCGCCTCCTGAAACTCCTCTTCTCAGCTCCTCTGTAGTTCAGAAGGCAGACTCTGAGAAATGTGTGACACAGCAGTGCCTACTCATAGGGTATAATGAATATGTGTCACAGAATCCAAGGAAGTATATGTGTGGGGATCTTCACAAAGTAAGTTTACAAACATCAAGATCATTCAGATTTAAAAGAATATGATAGAAATAATTCAAATTCAATGTGGAATTTAAAGTGGTGTTAAACCCAAAAGCAAAAATGTATTATATTGCAACTTACCAATTCTTATATGTGATGGCTGTATTAGTTTTCTTTTTGAGGCTTTCTTCGATTTTCATCTGGTGATCCAGCCAGTAAGTGTTGTTTTCAAAAGAACAAGTTGTCCAGCAAAAATGTTTAGATACATAGATGAGACAACCCATTTACCACTAGTAGTTACCACTAGGTGGGTAGTTTTATTTATTTATGTAAAACCTTTATCACAATAGGTAAAAAACTGTTTCCCATAACTGCTTATAAAGTAATAACTGGAGTTTGGCTTCAATTCAAATGTATACAGGTGCCCCCTGTGCTTCTTCATCCAGAGTCGGGGCACTCTAATACAGAAGGTGTGCTCCTGGCCAGATCACCAGATGAAAACAGAGGGAAAAAAGCCTAATAAAGGAAAAAAATGCATTCACCACATCTACTGATTGATAAGTTGCCATATAATATATTTTTGGTTTTGGAATTAATACCGGTTTAAAGTGGTTGTAAACGTTCAATTCATTTTTATTTTTTTTTAATAACATACATCAGTGTCACAGCTTTTGATTGACAGCAGCGGGAGCCAATGGCTCCCACTGCTATCAATTGGTTTAATGAGGAGAGTGACAGCGGCTGGTGGTGGCTCATGCACATCATTGGATCGGATCGGTCTCAGGTAAGAAAATGGGGGGGGGGGGAGCTGCAGCACAGAAGGTTTTTTTTACCCTAATGCATTAAGATAAAAATTCTTAAGGCTTTACAACCACTTTAATATATCATTTTATAGTTTGACCATACAGTTTTGCTCATAAGTTTACATACCCTGGCAGAATTTATGATTTCTTGGCCATTTTTCAGAGAATATGAATGATAACACAAAAACTTTTCTTTCACTCATGGTTAGTGTTTTCATTAGCGTTTCATTAAAGTTTACATACCCCAGTTATACAGTGTATTGCCCCCTTTAACATTAATGACAGTTTGAAATCTTTTGTTGTACAGTGGGGATGGAACATTTGGGCACCCCAGGTAAAAATTTGTATTAATGTGCATAAAGAAGCCAAGGAAAGATGGAAAAAACTCCAAAAGGCATTAAATTACAGATTAGACATTCTTATAATATGTCAACAAAAGTTCGATTTTATTTCCATCATTGACATTTTCAAAATTACAGAAAACAAAAAATGGCGTCTGCAAAACTTTGGGCACCCTGCAGAATTTATAGCATGCACTGCCCCCTTTGCAAGGCTGAGACCTGCCAGTGTCATGGATTGTTCTCAATCATCATCTGGGAAGACCAGGTGATGTCAATCTCAAAGGTTTTAAATGCCCAGACTCATCTGACCTTGCCCCAACAATCAGCACCATGGGATCTTCTAAGCAGTTGTCTAGAAAACTGAAACTGAAAATAGTTGACACTCACAAATCTGGAGAAGGCTATAAGAAGATAGCAAAGCGTTTTCAGATGTCAATATCCTCTGTTCAGAATGTAACTAAGAAATGGCAGTCATCAGGAACAGTGGAAGTTAAAGCAAGATCTGGAAGACCAAGAAAAATATCAGACAGAACAGCTCGCAGGATTGTGAGAAAAACAATTCAAAACCCACGTTTGACTGCACGATCCCTCCAGAAAGATCTGGCAGACACTGGAGTTGTGGTACACTATTCCACTATAAAGAGATACTTGTACAAATATGGTCTTCATGGAAGAGTCATCAGAAGAAAACCTCTTCTACGTCCTCACCAAAAAAATCAGCTTTTGAACTTTGCAAATGAACATATAGACAAGCCTGATGCATTTTGGAAACAAGTTCTTTGGACCGATGAGGTTAAAATTTAACTTTTTGGCTGGAATGAGCAAAGGTACATTTGGAGAAGAAGGGGCAAAGAATTTAATGAAAAGAACCTCTGTCCAACTGTTAAGCATGGGGGTGGATCAATCATGCTTTGGGGTTGTATTGCAGCCAGTGGCACAGGGAACATCTCACAAGTAGAAGGAAAAATGGATTCAATAAAATTTCAGCAAATTTTGGATGGTAACTTGAAGCCATCTGTGAAAAAGCTGAAGTTAAAGAGAGGATGGCTTCTACAAATGGATAATGATCTTAAACACACCTCGAAATCCACGGGGGATTACATTAAGAGGTGTAGACTGAAGGATTTGCCATGGCCTTCGCAATCTCCTGACCTCAACATAATTGAAAATCTATGGATAGACCTTAAAAGAGCAGTGCGTGACAGACAGCCCAGAAATCTCAAAGAACTGGAAGACTTTTGTAAGGAAGAACGGGCAAAGATACCTCAAACAAGAATTGAAAAGATACCTCAAACAAGAATTGGCTGGCTACAAAAAGCGTTTACAAGCTGTGATACTTGCCAAAGGGGGCAGTACAAGATATTAACTCTGCAGGGTGCCCAAACTTTTGCAGACGCCATTTTTTTGTTTTCTGTTATTTTGAAAGTGTAAATGATGGAAATAAAATCTAACTTTTGTTGACATATTATAAGAATGTCTAATCTGTAATTTGATGCCTTTTGGAGATTTTTCCATCTTTCCTTGGCTTCTTTATGCATATTAATACAAATTTTTACCTGGGGTGCCCAAACTTTTGATCCCCACTGTATTTGTGGATGAGGCTCTTTATCTTTTCAGATGGTAAAGCTGCACATTCTTCCTTGCAAAAAGCCTCCAGTTCCTGTAAATTTTTGGGCTGTCTTGCATGAACTGCACATTTCGAGATCTCCCCAGAGTGGCTCAATGATATTGAGGTCAGGAGACTGAGATAGCCACTCCAGATCCTTCACTTTATTCTGCAGTAGCCAATGAGAGGTCAACTTGGCCTTGTGTTTATGATCATTGTCATGTTCCAATGTCCAAGCACGTCCCTTGCGCAGCTTTCGGGCTGATGAATGCAAATTTTCCTCCAGTATTTTTTGATAACACAACACATTCATCTTGCCATCAATTCTGACCAATTTTCCTGTGCCTTTGTAGCTTACACATCCCCAAAACATCAGCGATCCACCTCCATGTTTCACAGTAGGAATGGTGTACCTTTCTTCATAGGCCTTGTTGACTGCTCTCCAAATGTATCATTTATGGTTGTGGCCAAAAAGCAAAATTTTGGTCTCATCACTCCAAATGACTTTGTGCCAGAAGGTTTGAGGCTTGTCTCAGTGCTGTTTGGCGTATTGTAAGTGGGATACTTTGTGGCCTTTGCGTAGTAATGGCTTTCTTTTGGCGACCATCTTTCTTCAAGTGCCTCCTTATTGTGCATCTTGAAACAGCCACACCACATGTTTTCAGAGAGTCCTGTATTTCACCTGAAGTTATTTGTGGGTTTTTCTTTGCATCCCGAACAATTTTCCTGGCAGTTGTGGCTGAAATCTTCAGTTGGTCTACCTGACTGTGGTTTTGTTTCAACAGAACCCCTCATTTCCACTTCTAGATTATAGTTTGAACACTGCTGATTGGCATTCTCAATTCCTTGGATATCTTTTTATATCAAGAAACCTCAGTGCAGCACTGGATGAAAGATGAAAGGGTATGTCAGGAGTCCAGAAACTCATTGACCTTTTATACACACACGCTAATTACAAGCAAACAGATCACAGGTGAGGATGGTTACTTTTAATAGCCACTCAAACCCCTTTGAACTTGTGTTATCAGGCCAAAATCACCAGGGTATGTAAAATGTTGATCAGGGTTATTTGGGTAGTTTCTGTTGTCATTATGATTAAAAAAGAGTAAACATTTTCAATCTTCTACTTTCCCTATCAAATCTGGTACCAGACAAGGCTGCCCCCTATCCCCTCTCCTCTTTGCACTCGCAATTGAACCACTAGCCCACAAAATCAGCGCCAATCCTGATATCAAAGGCCTTGAACTGGGTGGTCATCACCACAAACTATGTCTGTTCGCAGATGATATCCTCTTATTCCTCACGTCCCCTCTCACATCTGCCCCTAATCTTCTTCTTACCCTGACACAGTTCGCGAAAATCTCTGGCCTAGTTGTTAACCCCACAAAATCGAAAGCGCTCAATGTCTCCTTACCCCCCCCCTCTCCTCTCCCACTTACGAACAGTACTCCCCTTTTCCTGGGAAACCAGCTACCTGCCCTATCTAGGAATTAAGTTGACAGCAGACCCCTGGGAGCTTTTTACAGCCAACTATCCACCCATGCTACACTTACCTAACGAAATTGATGAACTCCTGGTCTTCCCTGCCTCTTGCCTGGATGGGATGCATCACCGTTACCAAAATGGCTATCCTGCCCAAAATCTTGTATCTCTTTCGAGTGCTACCTATTGGTGTCCCCTCTTACTACCTCCGTCAAATACAACGACGAACTTTCTCCTATGTCTGGGGTAAGACCAGACCTAGAGTTTCATGCCGAATCCTCCATCTTCACAAACTACAAGGCGGTTTGGGTCTCCCACAATACGCCAAGTACTATCAGGCAGCCCAAATAGCCCAGCTGACTAAGTGGCATGCTGCTCATGAAATCCCCCTTTGGGTGCCCCTCGAAGCGGTTGAATGCGATCCCCTCTCTGTGGCTAATTTATTATGGCTGACACCGTCGGACCGCCGGTCTGTTTCGAATCTTATCCTATGTCATTCCCTGCGTCTTTGGGATACCCTTAAATTTACGTATCAGCTCCAATCCCCCCACAACCCCCTGCTTTCATTTCTACACAACCCATCCTTCCCCCCAGCCTGGGAAACCCCATGGGCATTCCGTAATTGGGTGACCGCTGGCCTTCTCAGAGCACATTCCATGATCACATTCAACTCCTTTAAGCCTTTTCCAACGCTTTGTGAATCTCACAATATACCAAACTCGGAAATCTTTCGCTACCTACAAATTAAGCACTTCCTGGCCAAATGTATCCACACTGACTCTTCCTTACCCAACATGACTTCTTTTGAACACACTTGCCTCCATGACCCACATGCCCGGGGCCTCATATCCTCATTATACACCAGACTCACTGACTCCCACGACTGCACTCCACCCGCATATACTACTAAGTGGGAACAGGATCTTGGGTCCGCAATAGATGTTGAAGATTGGTCATAAATCTGGCAATCAATGAAGACGGCCTCACAAAATATAGTAGCCTCGGAAACAAACTACAAAGTGCTGATGCGGTGGTATTTAGTACCCGCACGCATTGCAAAATTTTCACCCTCCTACTCTGCAACATGCTTTCGAGGTTGCCTGCCACACACTTGCACATTTGGTGGACTTGCCCATTGGTGCAAAAGTTTTGGCAGGCCGTCTTCCATATCCTCTCCACCCTGATGTACGTTCTGATCTCGTCTGACGCTCTACTGGCTCTCTTGAATGTAAAACCGGATAATGTGTCCAAATTCCGCCAAAACTGTTCCTACAGGTCACAACAGCGGCTAAACAAACCATTGCGAAAGCGTGGAAATCCCCACACCTGCCGTTGACTGAAGTGAAACACCGAATCACCAACGCTATGATTCACGCCAAAATCGATGCTGTTTTGACGGATACAGTCAAGAAATATGATAGAATCTGGCAACCTTGGGTTGACAATTTCCTGCCCCCCAATTTTGATAGCTCCCTACTGCTGCCCTGAACCAAACCTGGGGACCCAAAACCCCCACTCCTTATGTACTGGCCCCCACGGAGATCCTTCCTCTTCCCCCTCTTTCTACGCCTCCCCCTTATATCCTTGTCCCCTCTCGTTACCCCCTTCTCCCTGTCCCCCCTCGCCCTGCTTCCTTCCTTCTGCATACATATGTTGTAGCTCCTACAACATCTGAGTTTGTTCTACCTTGTCATTTTAACTACAGTTTACAGGTTACCCATTCAACTTGCTCCCTCATTCTGGCTGACTGTAGCCTATGTTTTTCCTGTTTGGTAGATACCCGTGAGGTTCCTCTCATCCCCCTGCCTCTTCCCACACGATACGGTAAATTTGGGTACTGTTCCCTTTTAGTTTAACAATTGGTTGGTTTTGCCTCCCCACCTAGGCACAGTGTGATCCCTTTATGGGGTGCCGGTGGGTTGGTACTGCCAATCACTACTCTCTCATGACAACCCATTTTACCTCCCCTTGTCTACTAACCCTCACGATTTGCTGTAGTTACAGTTATTGGTCATGCTCTGTTACCGAGCTTTGTTTACATTACCTTGCATTATTCTGTATGTCAAACGTTGTTACTCACTTGCATTATTCAATAAAATACTTGAAACAGAAAAAAGAGTAAACACAGTTGATAATAAATGGCTTCAGCCAAACACTAACCATGAGTGAAAGAAAAGTTTTTGTGTTTCATTCATATTCTCTGAAAAATGGCCAAGAAATCATAAATTCTGCCAGGGTATGTAAACTGATGAGTACAACTGTAGATACACTTTAGGTATATTGATTTTAAACTTTCTCCCAGACTAACACTGAATATTATGTGGTCTATAGCCAAATTCATGTTTTTCAAAAGGAAGAATAGCATGTTCATGTAGTGTATATGTTATAGGCCAATATGGCTGCTATATTGTAGATCTGTAATTAAAAATTAACACATTCTGATAGATTATTTACATCGAATGTGGAGACAAAAAAAAAATATAACAGTGAGTGAGAAAGACAGAAAGCACTTTATTCAGCATATTTAGATAATCAAGCCTCTCAAATGACTTAAGTATTACCTCTTAATAATGCCAAGTGAGTTTTATAACTAAATGATCATTGCCAAACTTCCTCAGAAATTCTCTAAGAAAAATCTTGCATTAATGAAATATTTGGCAATCTTTGCTGGAACTAAGTAAACATCTCCCTACACAATCATATCCCTTTTAAGATTTAATGTGGGAATTCTGCTCTTACAAATCATAGATATTTTTTGTAAAATATGATGGTTAGTTCCATATGGCTAATATAAATAGGCAAATGCAAATCAAATGTTCTGAAATGCATTTTAGGGGCTTGTTTTTAGAGGATAAACCACGTTCATAGTAATATGTCTAAGATGGCAATAGTACAGCAACATTTTTTGTACACAGAAAAGAAATAGTATATATGATTGAGATTCCACCTTTAAACTTTATTGCAAGCCCTTACTGCCAATATTCACATTATTTATTACATTTAGAATTACTAGAGGCAGGGGGTAATGCTAGCAGATATATAATTTGATCTACAAGTTTCAGGGCATTGAAAATGCAGAGAATATGGGACCAGTGGATGTTATATTGAGCATAATACATGGTTCTGAGAGATGGATTTATCATTAAAGAGACATGTTAAACCTGACTCAAAAAACTAAGTCAGACAGTCAAATACTTATACTATATCTAAAGTACCGTGCTAAACTGTTATTGTGAAGGGAAATAAAAAGTGAAATCTGAAATAAAGCAAACCTACACTATGAACTACGACAATTCAAAAGCTTATGTCCAGAAAAAAAAAAAAAAGGTGTCCATCCATCCACATGTCCATGCTAGTTCATTACTTATAATGTGACAGTATCTTCATTCAACAATCCCATGTTAATCCCAAAGTGCAAATGAGAAATTATTTTTTTATTATTATTATACAGGATTTATATAGCGCCAACAGTTTGCACAGCGCTTTACAGTGTGGGGAAGACAATACAGTTACAGTACAATTCAAAACAGGAGTATTCAGAGGGCCCTGCTCGTTAGAGCTTACAATCTAGAAGAGAGGGTCAAGTGAAACAGAAGGGAGTAACCGAGGGGTATGGGCAGATGGATAAAATGGAGGTAGAGTTGTTAGGTGTGGGTAGGATAGGCTTCAATGAAGAGGATGGTTTTCAGAGATCGCCTAAAAGCTAATAGAGTAGGAGATAATCAGACAGATAAGGGTAAGGAGTTCAATAGGATTGGAGAGGCTCTGGCAAAGTCCTGGAGGCAAGCATGGGAGGAGGTGACAAGGGAGCTAGAGATTTTCCTCTAGGGTTTTCCTCTACCCATATGTAACTGGTCCGACTTTTGAGGATTTTGATATATGACTCTAACCAGCTTTTACATATTCCACCATTTTAGACTCAAAGAAGGATTTCCACATATCTTTGATCTGTGCCAAATCTACTGGGGCTGTGGGATTGACACCTTGCCAGAGTTGGCAGCATGAACCTTAACTACTGTAGACACTTTTAGGGCATTTCTATCAAATTTTCACAAAAAAAAAAAAAAAGTTATTAATTATGTCACCACAATCAAAATCATGATTGGCATATGTAAGAAATGAATGATATCTCGCTGGGGCCTCCATTATGTCAGAATATTTATACTGCTCTGATATAACAGTGTCTATTAATGTAAATAAGCAAAGATCTGTAAGGTAGGAGAATCTCAACTTATTTCCATAAATCAATATGTAACAAGTTCTTTTTAACCACTTTACCACCGGAGGATTTTGCTGTCTTACGTCTGGGCCACTTTTTGCGATTTGTCACTGTGCGACTTTAACTGACAATTGCGCGGTCATGCAACGCCGTACCCAAACAAAATTTACGTCCTTTTTTTCCCACAAACAGAGCTTTCTTTTGGTGGTATTTGATCACCTGTGCGATTTTTACTTTTTGCGCTATAAACAACTGAGGGCATCTCAGTGGAAGTCTTTGATGATAAAACGCGACAGTGCGTGAGTGCGCGGTCGCCTTAGCAACGAGAGAAGCCATGCCACACTGTTCAATCCGGCTTGTAAGGCACCGAGTGGCCGGTCGGTTGGAGGACAGAGGCGGATGGGCGCTGCTTCTATGCATTCGTGAATGCCCTTTATTATGCTGGGATTGTAAGTAGCATTCTGTGGGGAACTGGGGACTTGTGTGTATTTCAATAAATGTCATATGGAATTACGCTATGTGTCCCCTGTTGTGCTTACACTTACATGAGCATATGGGCGTTTAAGAAAAGGATTTCTGTTGAGAGCCAAGTGGTGGGTGCTAGGGTTGAGCGAACACGGACTGTATTATTCGTGTTCGTACCGAATAATTGGATTTTTGTTACCCGAACACGGACCCGAAAACTTTACTGTATATTCGGGTAAAAATCCGTGTTCGGTCGTTTTATTTCCGGGTTTTGCATGCATTGGCGCGCTTTTCATGGCGGGCTTTCAACAGCCAATCAACAAGCGTTTAACTGGTGTGCCTAAGCCATCCCAGCCATGCCTACAAATGTGTTAGTAGCTGTGATTGGCCGTCTGAAGCATGTGACCAAGTCTTTATAAGTTCGAGGCAGCGCCGCTGCGGCGTCATTCTGCTGTTTAGTTCAGGGACAGAGCACACATCAACATGCTGGCTGCTGATTAGGGACAGACAGGAAAAAAAAAAACATTTGTGTCCGGATAGAATTGAGGGACAGGTCGGAGTGTGTTAGGCAGGGCGAGTTGTAGGCATTTTAGGGCGAGGCTGCTGATTTTTAGGGTCAGTGTGTTCTACAAACTACAATCGATATTGCTGTGTGGGGTGGGGTTTGCAGTCACCCGATCTACGATCATCATCTTATCAATCCTTTTAGGGAGAGAGTCTGCTGATTTTTAGGGTCAGCGTGTTCTACAAACTACAATCGATATTGCTGTGTGGGGTGGGGTTTGCAGTCACCCGATCTACGATCATCATCTTATCAATCCTTTTAGGGAGAGAGTCTGCTGATTTTTAGGGTCAGACAGTGTGTTCTACAAACTACAATCGATATTGCTGTGTGGGGTGGGATAGGAGATAGGCAGGTGTCAGTGGTCCACATCCATTTTGCTGTGTGTGGGCTGCTGTGAACACAATCTTTTTGGGGTGCAGTGAACACAATCTTTTTGGGGTACAGTGAACACAATCTTTTTGGGGTGCAGTGAACACAATCTTTTTTGCCCACTGAGGAGGAGGGAGAAAAGTATTTTTCTATCAGTCACTGTGTGCAGCATTTTTCCTTCAGCTGTGCTGTGCTGACTGATCATACACTGCTGTGTTCAGTTCACATGTGCTATTATTGAGTGGTTTCAAAAATCATACACTTTTTTTCTATTCCACTATTCAATACCCGGCCTTGGGTTAAAAAAATTAAATTGTGGCCTGCAGCAGAGCTGAATGATATTTGGGGTTTTTGGGGTTCATCTCATACTTCTGAAGATTTGAGGGTGCTGCCTGTTCCAAACTCCTCCTACTCCTCATCCAGCCTTTTAGGGGTACAAACAATAGTAATTGGGGCCTAGTGTGCTTCTGTACGTGTGAGATACATACAATTTTTTGATCATATTTTCTATTCCGCTATTCAATAAAAACCTTTGGGGATCAGTTAAATTGCGGGATAGTCTGTGTTGGTACGTGTGAGATCCACCTTTCCAAGTTTTTGGGGTTCATCTCATACTTCTGAAGATTTGAGGGTGCTGCCTGTTCCATACTCCTCCTACTCCTCATCCAGCCTTTTAGGGGTAAAAACAATAGTAATTGGGGCCTAGTGTGGTTTTGTACGTGTGAGATACATACACTTTTTTTGATCATATTTTCTATTCCGCTATTCAATAAAAACCTTTGGGGATCAATTAAATTGCGGGATAGTCTGTGTTGGTACGTGTGAGATACACCTTTCTAAGTTTTTGGGGTTCATCTCATACTTCTGAAGATTTGAGGGTGCTGCCTGTTCCAAACTCCTCCTATTCCTCATCCTGCCTTTAGGGGTACAAACAATAGTAATTGGAGCCTAGTGTGCTTCTGTACGTGTGAGATACATACACTTTTTTTGATCATATTTCCTATTCCGCTATTCAATAAAAACCTTTGGGGATCAATTAAATTGCGGGATAGTCTGTGTTGGTACGTGTGAGATCCACCTTTCCAAGTTTTTGGGGTTCATCTCATACTTCTGAAGATTTGAGGGTGCTGCCTGTTCCAAACTCCTCCTACTCCTCATCCTGCCTTTTAGGGGTACAAACAATAGTAATTGGGGCCTAGTGTGGTTTTGTACGTGTGAGATACATACACTTTTTTTGATCATATTTTCTATTCCGCTATTCAATAAAAACCTTTGGGGATCAATTAAATTGCGGGATAGTCTGTGTTGGTACATGTGAGATCCACCTTTCCAAGTTTTTGGGGTTCATCTCATACTTCTGAAGATTTGAGGGTGCTGCCTGTTCCAAACTCCTCCTACTCCTCATCCTGCCTTTAGGGGTACAAACTATAGTAATTGGGGCCTAGTGTGCTTCTGTACGTGTGAGATACATACACTTTTTTTGATCATATTTCCTATTCCGCTATTCAATAAAAACCTTTGGGGATCAATTAAATTGCGGGATAGTCTGTGTTGGTACGTGTGAGATACACCTTTCCAAATTTTTGGGGTTCATCTCATAATTCTGAAGATTTGAGGGTGCTGCCTGTTCCAAACTCCTCCTACTCCTCATCCTGCCTTTAGGGGTATAAACAATAGTAATTGGGGCCTAGTGTGCTTCTGTACGTGTGAGATACATACACTTTTTTTGATCATATTTCCTATTCCGCTATTCAATAAAAACCTTTGGGGATCAATTAAATTGCGGGATAGTCTGTGTTGGTACGTGTGAGATCCACCTTTCCAAGTTTTTGGGGTTCATCTCATACTTCTGAAGATTTGAGGGTGCTGCCTGTTCCAAACTCCTCCTACTCCTCATCCTGCCTTTAGGGGTACAAACAATAGTAATTGGGGCCTAGTGTGGTTCTGTACGTGTGAGATACATACACTTTTTTTGATCATATTTTCTATTCCGCTATTCAATAAAAACCTTTGGGGATCAGTTCAATTGCGGGATAGTCTGTGTTGGTACGTGTGAGATCCACCTTTCCAAGTTTTTGGGGTTCATCTCATACTTCTGAAGATTTGAGGGTGCTGCCTGTTCCGAACTCCTCCTACTCCTCATCCTGCCTTTAGGGGTACAAACAATAGTAATTGGGGTAGTGTGGTTCTGTACGTGTGAGATACATACACTTTTTTTGATCATATTTTCTATTCCGCTATTCAATAAAAACCTTTGGGGATCAGTTAAATTGCGGGATAGTCTGTGTTGGTACGTGTGAGATCCACCTTTCCAAGTTTTTGGGGTTCATCTCATACTTCTGAAGATTTGAGGGTGCTGCCTGTTCCAAACTCCTCCTACTCCTCATCCTGCCTTTAGGGGTACAAACAATAGTAATTGGGGCCAAGTGTGCTTCTGTACGTGTGAGATACATACACTTTTTTTGATCATATTTTCTATTCCGCTATTTAATCAAAACCTTTGGGTATAAACAATTAAATTGCAGGATAGTCTGTGTCGGTATGTGTGAGATACACCTTTCCAATTTTTGGGGCGCATCTCATACTGCCGAGGATTTGAGGGTGCTTCAGTCTGCCTCCTGCCTGTTCCGAACTCCTCCTACTCCTCATCCTGCCTTTAGGGTACAAAAAATTGTAATCGGGGCCTAGATTGTGTTTGTACGTGTGAGATACACCGTTTTGTAAAATTTGTCCTATTCCGCTATTCAATATACACCCTGTTTGAGTGTAAAAAATTAAATTGCGGGATAGTCTGTATCGGTACATGTGAGATACACCTTTTTAAATTTGTTTGGCGCATCTCCTTCTACCGCCGAGGATTGCAGGGCGCTTCAGTTTGGCTCCTGTTCC
Organism: Pelophylax lessonae; assembly: GCF_965119305.1. NCBI lineage: Eukaryota > Metazoa > Chordata > Amphibia > Anura > Ranidae > Pelophylax > Pelophylax lessonae. The sequence continues at coordinate 333,671,912 of NC_138770.1, forward strand.
CAACTCCTCCTACTCCTCTTCCTCATCCTGCCTTTAGGGTACAAAAAATTGTAATCGGGGCCTAGTTTGTGTTTGTACGTGTGAGATACACCGTTTTGTAAAATTTGTCCTACTCCGCTATTCAATATACACCCTGTTTGAGTGTAAAAAATTAAATTGCGGGATAGTCTGTATCGGTACATGTGAGATACACCTTTTTAAATTTGTTTGGCGCATCTCCTTCTACCGCCGAGGATTGCAGGGCGCTTCAGTTTGGCTCCTGTTCCCAACTTCTCCTACTCCTCTTCCTCATCCTGCCTTTAGGGTACAAAAAATTGTAATCGGTGCCTAGTTTGTGTTTGTACGTGTGAGATACACCATTTTGTAAAATTTGTCCTATTCCGCTATTCAATATACACCCTGTTTGAGTGTAAAAAATTAAATTGCGGGATAGTCTGTATCGGTACATGTGAGATTCACCTTTTTAAATTTGTTTGGCGCATCTCCTTCTACCGCCGAGGATTGCAAGGTGCTTCAGTTTGCCTCCTGTTCCCAACTCCTCCTACTCCTCTTCCTCATCCTGCCTTTAGGGTACCAAAAATTGTAATCGGGGCCTAGTCTGTGTTTGTACGTGTGAGATACACCGTATTATAACATTTTTCCTATTCCGCTATTCAATATACACCCTTTTGGAGTGTAAGAAAATTAAATTACGGCATAGTCTGTATCGGTACGTGTGAGATACACCTTTTAAATTTGTTTGGCGCATCTCCTTCCCCCGCCAAGGATTGCAGGGCGCTTCAGTTTGCCTCTTGTTCCCAACTCCTCCTACTCCTCTTCCTCATCCTCCCTTTAGGGTACAAAAAATTTTAATCGGGGCCTAGTCTGTGTTTGTACGTGTGAGATACACCGTTTTTTATCCTATTCCGCTATTCAATATACACCCTTTTGGGGTAAAAAACATTAAATTGCGGCATAGTTTGCATATTTGACTGTGAGATACACCCGTGCGATACTGTTGTTGTTTTGTTCCGCTATTCAATAAACACCTTTCTAGGGCAAGATCTTAAATTACAGAAATATGAGGAGACCGCCAGAGTTGGCACCTGCAGCCGATGTCCAACCATCTTTCACCTCACCCCCTTGCAAATCAGGCAAGCAGTCTGAGCCCCAAGCCATACAGCAGTCTCTTGTTCTTTTTGAGGACTCTGTCAGCAGGGTTTCCCAGGGCCATCCACCTAGCCCTGCCCCAGAAGTGGAAGAGATTGAGTACAGCGATGCCCAACCACTTATTTCTCAAGATGAGTACATGCAAGGACCATCGCTGCACGTCTCCGATGATGACGAAACGCAGGTGCCAACTGCTGCGGCGTTCAGCATTGTGGAGACCGACAAGGAGGGCAGGGGTGAAGACTGGGTGGAAGATGATGTGGAGGACGATGAGGTCCTCGACCCCACATGGAATGAACGTCATGCAGGTGACCTGAGTAGTTTGGAGGAAGAGGCGGTGGTCGCACAGAGCCACCAGCACAGCAGAAGAGGGAGCAGGGTGCAGAAGCGGAGCGGCCGTGCCCTAGACACTACGCCTGCTATTGCCCAACGCAGCAAGGGAACGAGCGCACCAAAGTCAGCTCAAAGGAGTTCTCTAGCTTGGAAGTTCTTTAGAAAATGTGCTGATGACAGGACACGAGTGGTTTGCACCCTGTGCAATCAGAGCCTGAAGCGAGGCATAAACCTTCCCAACCTGAGCACAACCTGCATGATCAGGCATCTAAGCGCAAAGCACGAGCTGCAGTGGAGTAGACACCTTTAAAACCAAGAAACGTCTCTGGCTCATCCTGCTTCCTCTTCTGCTGCAGTCTCGGCCGCTCCAGCCACATCTGTAGTGATAGCGGCACCTGCCACCCCGCAAACAGAGGATCTGTCAGCAACACCACCACCTGGGTCACCAACCATCTCCACAATGTCCCGTGGAAGCGTTCAGCTTTCCATCTCCCAAATACTTGAGAGGAAGAGGAAGTACCCCCCTACCCACCCGCGATCCCTGGCCCTGAATGCCAGCATTTCAAAATTCTTGGCCTTTGAAATGCTGTCATTCCGTCTGGTGGAGACGCACAGTTTTAAAAACCTTATGTCGGTGGCTGTCCCACAGTACGTCGTGCCCAGCCGCCACTACTTTTCCAGGCAAGCTATCCCTTTCCTGCACAACCAAGTGGGGGAAAAAATCAGGTGTGCACTGCGCAACGCCATCTGTGGCAAGGTCCACCTAACTACCGATACGTGGACCAGTAAGCACGGTCAGGGGCGTTATATCTCCCTAACGGCACACTGGGTAAATGCAGTGGCGGATGGGCCTGAGGCGGATAGCAATTTGGCGCATGTCCTTCCACCACCGAGGATTGCAGGGCGCTTCAGTTTGCCTCCTGTTCCTAACTCCTCCTACTCCGCTTCCTCATCCTCTACCGCCTCCTCATCCGGACAGCGTAACACCTTCACCACCAACTTCAGCACGGCCAGGGGTAAACGACAGCAGGCAGTTTTAAAACTTGCCTGTTTGGGGGACAAACCAGACACCGTGCAGGAGTTGTGGAGGAGCATGGAACAGCAGACAAATGAGTGGTTGCTGCCAGCGAGCCTCAAGCCCGGCCTGGTGGTGTGCGATAACGGGCGAAATCTCATAGCAGCTCTGGGCCTAGCCGGTTTGACGCACATCCCTTGCCTGGCGCATGTGCTGAATTTGGTGGTGCAGAGGTTCCTTAAAAACTACCCCGATATGTCAGAGCTGCTGCAGAAAGTGCGGCCCGTCTGTGCGCACTTTCGGCGTTCTCACCCTGCTGCTGCTCGCCTGTCAGCGCTGCAGCGTAACTTCGGCCTTCCCGCTCACCGCCTCATATGTGACGTGCCCACAAGGTGGAACTCCACCTTGCACATGCTGCAAAGACTGTGCGAGCAGCAGCAGGCCATAGTGGAGTTTCAGCTGCAGCACACGCGCGTGAGTCACTGGGCGGAACAGCACCACTTCACCACCAATAACTGGGCCTCCATGCGAGACCTGTGTGCCTTGTTGCGCTGTTTTGAGTACTCCACCAACATGGCCAGTGCCGATGACGCCGTTCTCAGCTTAACTATCCCACTTCTATGCCTCCTTGAAAAAACAATTCGGGCGATGATGGAAGAGGATTTGGCACAGGATGAGGAGGAGGAGGAGGAGGATGAAGAGGTAACATTTCCAAGGCTTTCAGGGCAGTCATTCGCAAGGGCCTCCGAGGGTGGGTTCCTGCACACACAAACGCCAGGGACACAATTGTCCAGCAGGGGCACAGTTCTGGAGGATGAGGAGGATGAGGAGGATGAGGAGGAGGAGCTGGAGGAGGAGATGGAAGCATGTTCACAGCAGGGTGGCACCCAGGCCAGCTCATGGCCGTCACTGGTGCGTGGCTGGGGGGATACAGAGGACACGGACGATACACCTCCCACAGAGGACAGCCTTTCGTTGCCTCTGGGCAGCCTGGCACACATGAGCGATTACATGCTGCAGTGTCTCCACAACGACCGCCGAGTTGCCCACATTCTAACTTGTGCTGATTACTGGGTGGCCACGCTGCTGGATCCCCGTTACAAGGACAACGTACCGTCCTTAATTCACTCACTGGAGCGCGATCGCAAGATGCGCGAGTACAAGCGCACGCTGGTAGACGCCATGCTGCTGGCATTCCCACCTGACAGCGGGGCCACAGTGGAAGCACAAGGCAGAGGAGGAGGAGGAGGAGGAAGAGGTCGCCAACGCAACCAGGGCACCGCCAGCACCTCAGAAGGCAGGGTTAGCATGGCCGAAATGTGGAAAAGCGTTGTCAGCACGCCACAACAAACAGCAGCACCAGCAGCTCATTTGGAACGTCTTAGCAGGAGGCAGCATTTCACCAACATGGTGGAGCAGTATGTGTGCACACGCCTAGATGTACTGAATGAGGGGTCTGCCCCCTTCAACTTCTGGGTCTCCAAGTTGGGCACATGGCCTGAGCTTGCCCTTTACGCCTTGGAGGTGCTGGCGTGCCCTGCAGCCAGTGTATTATCTAAAAGGGTATTTAGCACGGCTGGGGGCGTTATCACAGACAAGCGCAGCCGCCTGTCCAGAGACAATGTGGACAAGCTCACGTTCATTAAAATGAACCAGGCATGGATCCCACTGGACTTTTCCGTACCTTGTGCAGAATAGCGATGGATACCGACCTTACCCAGCCATTGTTCCATTTTTGCTCTTTCTCACTCTTTTGGGGTGTACCCTCATTTAAATTTTGTGAAAAGAAGCAGTGTTGGCTACCTCGTCCTCCTCAGGGCCAGATTAACGTAGGGGCTATTGGAGCTGCAGCTCCAGGCCCCTACCTTTATATAGGCCCCGGGTTGGCCATATTCACTGTTACCGCTCTTCTGTCACTTGTAAACACAGAAGTCTGGCTTCTCTGCTCGCTTCCCCAGGCAGCTCCCTCAGAACCTCCCCACACAGCACGAAGGCTGGACAAGGAGGGACAGTTGCCGATGCATGGATGTGTTTATGGGCTTCAGAGACAGCATCCCATGTTGAATTAGGCATGCATGGCTGCACCCTTCCTCCTCTGGGTGCATGCCAAGGCACGGGCCTTAAGGCCCTTCAAAATCCTCAGCACCAAGCCCATGATGCTCTTAATCCGGCCCTGGTCCTCCTCCACCGCCGCTTCCACCTACATCGCCCATAGGTGTGCGCAGCCTATTGCATTAGGGTGTGCACCCCAAAGTTGAAATACACATGCATGTGTTTGCCTACATGTACATGGCCCCGATACATTACTCTCCCTGCTGGCAAAGAGAAATAGAGCAGAGCAGGTCCGAGGGAGATCTTTCCCATCTCCTCACTGGCAAACAGAGCGATAATGCTATGTGCCCTAGGTGATTAGGGTGTGCCCAGGCACATCCGGCACACCCTGTGTGCACGCCTATGAGACCGCCACATCCACCACCACCTCAACCTCCCTCCTACTCCATATGGGCGTCGTCCTTCAGAGATGAAGAACATTGTTTTATTTTTCTGTTTTTTTTTTGTTGTTTTAAGTTATTTCCCTATCCACATTTGTTTGCAGAACACTTGCCATGCTCTTAACAACGTTTTGCTGCCATTTGCAGCACTCTAGCCCTTTCCATTGGTGTTTTAGAGCCATTTTAGTGCCTGAAAGTTCGGGTCTCCATTGACTTCAATGGGGTTCGGTGTCCGGGAAAAGTTCGGCAAAAGTCCGGGACACGGACCCGGACTTTTTTTTAAAGTTCGGCCGGACCCGCCGAAAACGGATATCCAGGTGTACGCTCAACTCTAGTGGGTGCCAATTGTCCAGTGGTGGAAGAAGCTGTTTGTGATGCTTACAGGCTTATATCTATCATCGATCTGGTGAGTCTCCATTTTGATGGGTGATCACGGCTTGCTGGTGGAGGTACACAGAATTTGCCAGTTCTTTTTTTCATCTGCACAATTATGTGGACTGCATTTGGCTCAATGATATTCTTTTCTTCAGCAGGTGCAATTGATTGCTGATGGACATTCAGTCGATGATTTTTAACCATTTATGTGTAATATATGTTAGCGCTGCTAGTGTTACAGATTAGCTTGTTTGAGTATAATTAGTTACACCTGTTTTATGTTACATAGTTTACTATGTTTCAGTGGCTAATTGACACAGGAGTTATTGGAACCGATCACTCACTGCATCCATTCAGGCAAGGAAGGGGCCAGTAAATGACATATTTCTTGGCCCCTTTCCCTACTCTCCATCCTAAAACATCCCCCTGTGTGCTCGTTGCACCTTCTGGCAGGAGAGGAGGGAAGCCGGCTGCAGTGTAGGGAAAAGGGGCACACAGGGTGGCCCGGACAGCAGATGGAAGGGGCACATGTGCTACAACCAATCCCCCTGCAGTGCATCCAGAGGTAGAAAAAAAGAGGAGAAGCTAGCTGTGACGTGAGTCACTTTGATTGGGGGGCTTGTGGAACCCAGATTGCTTTAGGGAGGTTGGACGACTCCTTGTCCAGCTTCCCCGGTACATCTTATGTGTAAGTCACCCTGTGTCTATTAGGGGCACAGGGTGACCAAGAACCCCAGTTGGGTCTGCACTAATCAGACTCACTGTACAACCACACCGGACTCCACCTTTCGTGTTACCCTGGTTATTCTGTGTTCTATATGTGTGGTTTGGGGAAAGGGCTCTTTCACTTGGGACAGTAATATTTCTGAACAGTGTCCCTCGGGAAATATATAAAGATATATTGCAGATTGCTAGGATATTGCAGAAGCATTTCAGAGACCCTTGCTAGTGGGGTGGGATTTGTTATTGTCGAATACCTGTGTTCCATTGTTCATGTCTGCCTTGAGTAAGCTTATTATGGGATGTGTATGTGTGTGTGGATTGGCTCTAAGGGGGAGGGGTTGTCCCAGAGTGTATATTTCTTTGTGCTTTGTGTTTCAATAAACAGTTTGATTCTGGTTTGACTCCAAAACTTGTACTGTTGAGTTCTTGGGGTAACCATAGCCAGATTCACGGATCCTGTGTTCCAGAGCTTAGGAAGCGGATCCTTGGTGGAGATACCTAGTCGGGGTGTCCGGATTCCGTCACACTATCAACACTGCAAGGGGAGGCAGAAGAGGATCGGTGTCTACAATAAGATAGTACAGCTTGACCTCCTCCTCAGTAGGTGCCCAGGCCCCACTTTTGAACTGATGGGGTCTGGACCCAGTACAGGAGGGCTGGCTGCACCGCCTTATCAGCAGCCCTGAATGATCGCTCACCTTATGATGTGGACCTTTAAATGATAGAAAGGTCATACAGTGTATGTTACCCTTTGAAGCTGGGATTGCTGTGAGCACCTAGCTGAATATTGTCAGCTTTTCCTCCATTGAACAGCTCCAGGAGTATCAAATATGCAGCCCATAAAAAATATAAGGATAGAACAAACAGTGCTCTCAATATAAAATGTTAATGCACACTTACAAAATTAATAGAATGTGAGGTTAAAAATACTCAGAGCTGGTTGCCTCCTGCGGGTCACTGATCCCTGTGGAGTCTGGCTAACAGCTCTGATACCCAGACAGATTAGGCAGTGGTTTGTATACTTGAAATCTTCCACTCTGAATGCGTCCCTTGATAAGCTCTGTCCCAATATTGACTTCTTCAAAGGGTTCTCCGCTGAGCCACGGGAGACAATTCGCTCTAAGCATTTAAGTTAAGCCTCGCATTCTATTAATTTTAATTAATAATTTATATCTAACAAATTTGCCACTAGTTTAGCATGGTACTTTAGATGTAGTATATGTAAAAGTTAAAACATGTGTATGCTGCAGCTAGATTTTAATCAATATATTGGTGACCATTAATTATTTGATTTATAAATACTCATACTTGTAGCTGGTTAATGTTATTGTGCATGAGTAACAAAAAATGTTAAAGTGGTTCTAAAGGTTATTTATTTTTTTCTACAATTCACAATAGAAAGATGTTACCTGTACCCAGAACAGTTACTTATTGGTTCTTAAGCAGTCCCTCGCCCATGTTTTTCTCTTTGCCCCATTTCTGATTGCCCCCCAAAGCAAGCTGTGTGTTTAGAGTCGGTGGATGTCACACATCACTGAAAATAAAGCTGTGCTTAGCTTCCAGTAGGCAGTGTGTAATGAGGGGGTGGGGGTATACCCCCATATACCCCCCACCATGATTACACCACACCCCCAGAACCCCCCCCCAGCCTGTTCACCCCCCCATATTCCCAGTCTGATCACACCCCCCAGATCTCGTCACTCTGATCACAACTCCCCTAACACACCCACCAGTTACCCCCCTCCCTCAACCATCACACACACCATGGGTTTACCAACCCCCTCAGATTTCACCAGTTACGCAGTTCCTCCCAGTCCTTCTGCTCCTCCTCCATATGATGTCAGTGGAGGAATCTGTAGCAATCAGGGTGGGTTAGCTGTCATTGGGACATGCATGGCAAGATCCCACCTGAATCAATGATAGCGGCTGCAGCAGCTGCAGCAGCTGCAGCAGCTGCGAAGAGTGGCAAACCTCCTATCCCGACCTCCTCCTCCACCAGCCTGACTTCAGCGTGCACAGCCAGTACACACCTCCATGCTGCCTGACAGCAGGCCCCATGCCTCCTCCCTGCACACATGGGAATCCATCCACCTATCTGCCTTCCTCTGCCTCATTGAATCTGCTCTGACAGTGGCACACACTCATCGCTGCACCTGCCTTCCGCTTTCCAGCTCTTTCACACTGACAGCAGCCTGCCTACTAAACAGTAGGAAAACTTAAGTTCCCATGCTGTGCCCTCTCTTCTTTGGGGTGCAGGGTGGAAGTTTTATTTTACCTGCTGGAGGGACAGGTATTTTAAAAATCCGAATCGCCAGTGAGTGGTTGGGGATCCGGATTTTGCCACCCCCATTCCCTGGTGCCCTAAGCAGCTGCCTGACCTACGTATTGCTGGCGCTGACCCTGTGGGTGCTATGAGGGCACAAGTGTGGGCTCACTCCTGAGCCAAGCTGTGTGCATCCATAGACACAAGCAGAGTAGCTCGGCAACGCTCCCTGCTCCCTCGTCATAGGATTTAATAGACAGCAGCAGGTGCCTATGGCTCCCACTGCCCTCAGTCTGTACTGTGATAGCAGGAAGAAAGACTATGCTGCTGCAGAAGGGCATGGCACTGGATCAAGAGAAGACTCAATTAAGTGTTGGGTGCAGAGTTACCCAGTGGTGGGACATTTTTAACCTTAATCAGGAAATGTATTAACGTAAAATAGTTTAACTTTAGAACCACTTTAATGTCTTTCCTCCTTAAATTCTGTAGCAAACATTTTATGTGAGCCTTTTTAATCCCTAAGATAGCAACCACTTATGTGACTCCTGCTTCTGAGCACCAATTGTAAGAGGCAAATGGTGGTGCCCAATAGGGGGAATATTTTGGTATAGGTGCACAAACTAAGGTACATTTTTTGCTTCACTGGTTATGCTTCAGTGAGTTGTTACTAAGATATATAATTTAAATTTGACATCAGTCTATGTAAATATTTGCAAAAAAAAGTCTGCTGTAAGAAAAAAAGTTTTTAGAGAAAAATCATTAGAAAGTTTCAAATATCATAACTAAATGTTGGTACTTATGTTCTGTATTTTTTATCTTTTAACATTATACCTAATCATAATTTTTAAAAAGGTAAGAAAAGGTAAAAAAAAAATTCAAACAGTCAACTTAGTACAGAGTGAATGACTTCCAAAAACATTATTAGATTGCAAAATGTGTTTTTTTTTTTTTTTTTTCTTACAGCATTTGGTCTGTGTTATGCAGTGCAGCCATAATATTAATTACTAAAGACAAATCACCATGACATCACATAAGTGCTATATCCTTGACCTTTTCTATTACATATTTTAACATCCCTCATTTTCACAAATGTTCTGTTTCATTGCAAATTACCCAACAAATGTTTTAAAGCTATTGCAAGCACTGTCAAACTGAGGAGGTACTACAAAAAGAAAAGACATAAACTGATAAAGTAAAGGAAGCATATCTTGGCATGTTGTCCTATTTTAGAATATAAAATTCTGAGTTAAAATGTAGTATTCTTAAAGTATAAACAAATTGGATCCCAAATTCTACACTACACAGTTTACCCTTGGACTAAAATAAGCAGCCTTTCCCTCAGTGTTCTGGTCTAGGTCTTTTTTTTTACAACAGACATGCTGGTGCTGAACTTTAGGTAACGAAAAAAAATTAAACATATTTCTTAATAGCCACAGAACATTTAAATCTGGTTTGTGTACCCAAATGCCTTTGCAAAGCCAGTAATTACCATGTAAAATTAACAGTGAATCATGACTGTGCTTCACATGACCTGTGTAGAAAGAAGAGATGTGAGTGGGAGAAAGAAGGTCCTTACACTATAGGCTGCATGCAGAAAACAAAGAGGGCTGATAAAAGACCAATCAACCTGCACAGGTAAAGAAAGCAGCAGTCACTGGCCTTTCTTACAGGAAGCTCCTGCACAGAAACAAAGGGGTTACTTTACTAAAATTGGGGAGTGCAAAATCTGGTGCAGCTGTGCATAGTAACCAATCAGTCATCAGCTAATCAGCCAATGGGTGTGCCGGTGTTCAGGTTTTAACCAATGGTTTTCTTGTTGGGCCACTTGTGGGCTTCTCACTTCTTCTTTGCAGCCTTTGACCAGTTTAAGGATTTAAATTGAATCCCAGCTGTTCTTCAGTTACACTTCCTTACTTTCAGGTTCCGTTCACATGTCAGCGTATGGATCGCGGGCAGAACCGCCGCGGTTCCGCCCGCGATCCGGAGATTATTGCAAATCGCGGGATGCCTGTGCGTTGCCCGTTGATTTGCAATAGCCCTCCAAACGCTGAGCGATGTTGCCACGATTTCCGCCTGCCGAATCACGGTAACATCGCGCAAAAAAAATCGCGGGACGCAATACGCTCCAAAGAAGCTCTTGTACTTTTTTGGGCGTAATGCGTCCCGCGATTTTTTTTGCGCGATGTTACCGCGATTCGGCAGGCGGAAATCGCGGCAACATCGCTCAGCGTTTGGGGGGCTATTGCAAATCAACGGGCAACGCACAGGTGTCCCGCGATTTGCAATAATCTCCGGATCGCGGGCGGAACCGTGGCGGTTCTGCCCGCGATCCATACGCTGACATGTGAACGGAGCCTCACAGGTGAAAGCTTCAGGAAATGTTTAATGATCCTTTATTTTGGTATAAAATGTTGCAAAATAAAATTCCTACTATAATGCTAAACATCAAAGTGCAGTAGTCTTTTTCTGGAATTAGGTAGGCGTTATTCTTAATAGACGTGATGTGACGCCTAAACATTCATTCCAATAAAATCAGCTCACTGTTTCTTTAGAGGTTGACATGCCTGATATACATAAAGAAGGTGTATACGGCACCACGCTACACAAGCCCTTCGTGTTGGTTAATGTCACGACCTTTCTTTTTCTTTATTTATTTCAATTTAGAATAGGGTAAAAAATTGTTAAGACATCTGTCTGTTTTTTTATGTCTGCATCCCATGGGAAAGGTTTTTCTTTACTTCCTATCCCAGAGAAAGAGCAGAAACAAGAGGGGCTCCCTGAAGCAAAGCAGTATTCTGTCCTAAAAAGTTGTTTCTGTAACAGGCTTACCCTTTGGATTTTCACCCACTGTCTGTTTCAGTGACAACTCAAACATTTTGGATTTCCTGTCACTTTCTATACCAGAGACAATGGTTAGCAGGACCTATAGTGAGGATCCTCAACTAGGTCAAAGACAACAATAAAAAACAAACAGGAGTTCTAACCCTTCCCTACTCTATCCATAGCTAAAAAAAACTAATACAAATTTGACTTTATATACACTTTATTATTTCTGCAAAACATTAATACTAAGACTTAAATAATAGAACAGTGAAGTAGTTGCAACAATTAATGTTTTAGTTTTTTGGGTTTTTTTGTAAGAAAAATGTTACAGATTACCTTCACAGAGCTTCTGCTTCATGATCTCTCGTATTCTTGATATTGCGATGTAGTCTTCAACGTAAAACACATATGTTGAGGAAGGCTTATTGGCTATTGCTCTTAGTTCATTTTCTTCAATCTCAGAGCCCACCCCAATGGCAAAAAGAGTAATTTTATTTTTTCTTGCTTCTTCTGATATGTCTTTTACATCATCTTGAGATTTTCCATCAGTTAGAACAATAGCAATCTTGGTTAATGGTCTCAATGACCTAGCAAAAAGGTTTTCTATTGCAAACTGAATTGCATTTCCAGTCCGTGTATTTCCACCTAGATAATCAATTGCTTGCATTCTTCTGATAAGATCTTCTATAGATTCATGTCTTCCAAGTGAGATTTCAAGAACTGGGTAGTCACTATATTGAACCACTCCAACTTGAGTAAATTTAGGTCCAATATCAAAATTACTTGTAATGTTAACAACCCATTTTTTTAGTAATTCAAAATTTTCAGGGCCTACACTCCAGGAGCCATCTAGAATAAAAACTAGATCATTTGGAGCAGTTCTGCAACCTAAAGGAAAAGGGACAGAAACAGTAATGTTTTATATATTTAAAAATAGCAAAAAGTTCAAAACTACTAGACGTTTTTGACAAACAACACACTGGTAGGCAATGAGCAGGCATTTCCCTGGGATAATTACCCATGATGAATTAGTATGTTTAGGAAAGATGATATAAACATGATGATTAATTCACCTTTTCAAGAAAATTGCTTATGCAATTAATGTAATAGCCAGATTTGTGTAAATGGTATTGTATTGTGTTTTTGGAATTTTTGTGACACCATTTGCTATCTATGGTTTGTTACCTGGCCAGGGAAGTAGGTGCGTGTAGCCTAAACATTTTGTCCTCATCACATGGGGTCTTCATATGGGATGTAAATGATTGGTGGATGCAGTGTAAAGGGCTGTGGGGATACAAAAAGAGACATGCTATGTACAGATTTTCTTATTTTATTCCTCGGATCTTTGTAGATGAGGAATGTGTTTTTGATCAGTGTAGTGTTTGTGAATAAATATGGATTTTTGGGCCTAGGCCTTGGCCTCTCTCCAGTTTTTTTATGCTTGACATCACTGTTACAGCACTATGGTTTCAAATTATAAGCTTTCCAGTGTTTCAGTAAATATGCTGCTTTGTAGGAATGATAACCAGGGGATACTTGAACAATGTAGATGTTTACCTTGTCTTTAAATTATGAGAGCCGGCCACCAATAAGCATACGCACAATTTGAATCTCCACGCTTGACTTGTTATAATAGGGCAGTCTTATTTCTCTGTGACCATTTATTTTTTGATTATTTACTTGTATGTTTTCCTTGTCAGAACAAAAATGTCAGTAGCAGTAGCTGAGTAGCATGCTATAAGGCTGCTCCACCTCCCTGGCTCAGTACTGTTAACAGCAACATAATAGAAATATAACTCTGTTAGAAGCTATCTATAAGTAGACATTATGCAGATAACAGAGAGAAAGCCTGCATTAATGTTGTAATGCAAATGTATATGAATGAAGTTGGTACTGAACCTGCTTTTATACTGTGTTATTTTTATCCAGTACACATTTTTATCATATTGCCCTGAAAAAGATGAATCTGGCTCTGTAAGTGTAAATATAAATGAAAAAACGAAATGTAAATGTGGTATATCAAAAACCTTGCTTGTGTATATAAAGCTTTAAAAAAAAAAATGGGGTGTGACCAGGCCAGCAGCGAGGATGGCAGCTAGATAGCTGAACTCCAATACCACCGCAGAGATGACATCCATCGGCAGTGACATGGGCAGACTCACCCATCACAACCTCTGTACTCGTCCCCGACGGTCCTCTTCGGTCCCAGTTTCCAGGAATATACCTGACATCTTCAAAACTAAGTTGAAGCACCCTGAGGCCTCGGGCAAGATGGTGCAGCCTTGTGTGGATGAAGAGTTCAGTGAAGACTTGCAGTCAGCTTGCGAGGAAACGGTAAGGGATACCGATACCTCTGACTATCTGCTGACATTCACAGACATGAATAAAATAGCTGCGGATATGGAGAGTACCTTCTCTTCTGCCATCACTGAGCTAAAAGCAGATATCCTGGCCTTAACTGAAAAAATGGCGGAGGCAGAAAGGGAAGGGAACAGAAAGTTACTGACTCCCATTCCACACATTTAATTCAGATGAATTGCCAAGTATAGGACCTGGACAACAGAGGGAGAAGACACAATATATGGGTGAGGGGGGTCCCTGAAACAGTGGCACAGGAACACATTGACCCAGCATTAAAAACCATCTTTAACAACCTTTTGGAATGCCAAACAGACTCTACAATTGAGTTTTAGAGGGCCCATAGAGCCCTCAGGGCTTGCCCTGCTGAATCAGCCCCACCACGGGACATTATTTGCTGCATCACCAATTTCAAATTAAAAGAAGAAATTATGGCAAAAGCCAGGCTGAATGAGCTTATAACTTTTAATAGTCAGGTGAATAACCTCTTTCAGGACTTGTCGCCAATCACCCTAAACAATCGACATGCCCTGCGACCTTTACTTGATGTATTAAGAGAACGGAAGCTACCATACAAATGGAAAATCCCCTTTGCTTTAAATGTGACTTTTCATAAAAAAACAATGCTACTTATGTACTCCAGATGATCTACAATCTTTCTGTGACACATTACAGATCCCATTGGTGGAGCTACCAGATTGATACAGGGAGTTCCGCAATCCTCCAACAGGGGGCAGCAACAAGAATTCTCCACTATCCACACTGACCAAACTGCCATCCAAGAAAGAGAAGTTCCCCAAAAAGGGCTCACAATGCACACCAGCATGTACTGAAGTTCACAGATCACTGGGAAAATACACTGACAATGGCTGATTGCGCTGCCCATTTAGCTTACATGTCGGTATATGGACAATTTGTCCCACAGATTGTGTTCCTGTTGTTTGGTTCATACGTTTTCAGGCACTGTCCCTTCTGTGAGTCTCAGTCTCCCTGCACTGGCTTCAATGACCCACCTAGTACACGTGAACAGTTTCTCCCCATTTATTATTGTATTTTTTCACAGTCCACAGTCTTCTCATCTGGGTGGAATCTTTTTAGGGCCACCAAGCTTGCTTTGTAGATTTGATATGGCCCTACCCACCGAGAACCCCGAATGATCCTGCTGTTGGGACCTTTTACACGCAAGTAGTTCACATGATGCCAATGTGATTGGACGTAGTACCAGGGTTTCTACAGTTAACAGCAAGCCCACACTTGCTTTCCCCAGGACCCTACTCAATTGCTCTATCACTGGATCGATGGGGGTAAAAGGGCACACCTCATGAGTTGAGTTGTTTCATTTTTTCAAATAACATCGAGTCACCTATTGGGTTACTTCAAGTTGTTAATATTTTGATTGTTGCGGTTCCCCCCTGAGGTCGGGGGAGGCGCTGATACTATGCCTTCGGGAAGACTGACATGTTCATGTTTGTGTTAGCTCTCGCTTCTTCCTGAACTTGCATATTATGACTCAGTGGGGTTAGTTACCTGTAGTATTTATTTAGTATACTGTTCTTCTGTGATGTGTTAGCATGCCTGTGTTACGTTTACCAATTTTGCTTTATTTGATGATGTCGTCTACAGTTATGCACTTGTTATAAAATCTGTTGGGGGCCAGACGGTTCCGCCGATACTCTTTCATTTTATGACTCTGTCTTGATAGAACTTTATGGAGTTGAGCGCATATTGCATTCTCGCTGGTACATCCCACTCTGCCACCAGTGAGTACTGTGACATAAACAACACTTACACTTAACAGCCTTATAGTACACAGTCAAACACTACTCTGTCCTCTTGGCTTAATCGCTCAGAGTTCTTTTTTACTTACACTCTTTTGCAAGCTCTCTGTACAGAGAGCATATAGTTTTTTTGTCTTCCTCACTTCAACCTCCTTTTTTTTTTTCTCTCTCTCTCTCTCTCTCTCTTTCTTTCTCTTTAGCAACAACACACACCTACTACACTACAATCAAGATGGTATATTCTACGCTGGGCAATTGCCCATCTGTCATATCTCACAACGTTAGGTAGCTGAATATACCCCAAAAAAGGACACAATTATTGCACACTCTTGGGAAGGCAAAACCAACTTTTGTCTTTCTTCAAGAAACTAATTTCTGACAAATGATACCTAAATTGACAGACAAATATTTTCATACAGCTTTCCATGCTACCAACCCAACAGCTAAGACTAAAGGGGTGTCCATTCTAATAGGAAAGAACTCATGCTTTGAACTTGACCAACAATTAGCAGACCCTGAGGGCAGATTTTTTTATTCCTCAAGGGTAAAATTGGTACCCTACCAATAAGCTTAGTTAAATGTACATTTCCCTAATACTGCACATGTCTCCTTCTGCCATAGGATGATTGATGAACTATCTTGATTTGCAACTGGCTGTATTATTCTAGGGGGGGGCGAATAGATTCTTGGCGCACTGTCAACCCACTGGGTAAAGACTTTACTTGTTTTTCCACAGCTCACAATAAATACTCCCGCATAGACTATATTTTTATCTCTTAAAGGGACCTGACAATACTAAGGGACGCACGCATAGGTATTCAGTCACTCTTGGACCATGCACCCACTTTAGTCATGCTATGGTTAGGCAATGTAGCTCCCAAACCCTGCACTTGGTGTCTCAACCCTACCCTATTGGCTGACACCTCGAACACGATACGCATTTCAGAAACGATAGGCAACTATTTTTGTGAAAACGCCACTGATGGTATCTCCCCCAATCTCCATTTGGGAAGCTCACAATTGTGTGGCATAGGTGTGCGCAGCCATTTGCATTATGGTGTGCACCCCAAAACTAAATACTGTATTCATGTGTGTGCATGTGTTTATATACTGGCAGTCTCAGTAGAGCAGTGGATGGTGTCACAAGGGGCAAGGATTGGTGTCAGTAGGATATTTTTTACAATTTTATTTTTTTTATTTATTTTTTTACTGTTTTAGCAGAAAAATAGACTTTTTTGTATTTGGTGAAATATTAGGGGTCTAAACATGGGAAATATGTGCCACACGGGGTGATTAGGGTGTGCCCAGGCACACCTGGCACACCCTGTGCGCACGCCTATGGTGAGGGGGGAATTGATTAGCATTGCCTCCCACTGTAAAAGAGGCAACGACAAAGAACTAAAGCTCATGGTGGACAAAATGCACAAACTTAGAGCTGCAGCATAAGATGATCAGTGGCAATTAAGTCTGCCTCAGATTTTCTAATGGCTAGAAGAGAAATACAATCCAAATTAGACCTCAATATTAAATTCATCCTGCTACTTAAGCGTGATTTTTTTTACAAACATGGCAATAAGAACAGCAAACACCTAGCCAAGGCGTTAAGGGATGTGAGATCCTCTACACATATATCCCAGATTAAAGCAACAAATAATAAATTAGCCATCAAAACAGAGCATATAGCATCAGAATTTCATAATTTTTACACAAAACTATATAATATTCCCCTACCTCATAAGCCTTCATATCTGGAAGGCACCAGGCCTCAAATAATACAACAATACTTGGAACATAGTGGACTTCCTATGTCTATCATCACCTGTGGCTATAGAACTTGATCGCCCAAATTACATTGCGGAACTTACACAAGAAACTAAATCACTGAAACCCGACAAGAGTCCTGGCCCAAATGTTTTTTCTGCCATCTATTACAAAACATTTAGCCCCCTCATATTAACTCCCTTACTACTTGCATTGAATTCCCTGCAGGATCCCGAGAAAGTACCACCATCATTTGCTATGGCCCACATCACTGTGCTCCCTAAACCTGGCAAGGGCCCTGCAGATTGCACAAGTTACAGACCAATCTCACTGCTTAATCTAGACATTCAATTGTTGGCAAATATCATAGCTACAAGGTTAAGTTAATTCTTGCCTGGGCTTATTGGTCCAGAACAGGCGAGTTTCATGCCAGGTGGAGAGACCCGGGATAATATCACAAAAGTCATCCATAACCTCAGCGGGGGGTTCAGAAAAAGACATTCGGATACGGAGAAGGCCTTCAATAGAATAGCGTGGGACTTTATGCTTTTAGTCTGTAGACACATAGGTTTATAATCGAATATGCTTGCATGGATTTCATCTCTTTATCAATCAGAAACAGTACAAATTCATAATGATACAAGATAGGGATGCCCACTTTTGCCTATTCTATTTATCCTAACTCTAGAACCATTTATAAGAACTTTAAATAAAAACACTTCAATCAAAGGACGCACTATAAATCACAGGCACTATAAGCTAGTGGCATATGCAGATAACCTTCTTTTTGTTCTAATGCAACCCCATATCACGATACCAAATCCTATGAAGGAATTTGATACGTTTGGTTACTTTTCTAATTTTAAAATCAACTTTCACAAATCAGAAGGACTAAATATATCCCTACAGTTGGCAAACTTACAGAGGATCCAAGTGAATTGCCCATTTAAATGGGTGTCATCCCAACTCAAATACCTAGGGATTGCGTTAACTCCCAATTTGGCGGATCTATATGCACAGGATGTTCTTCCCCTCTTAAAAAACTGAAACAAGACCTCAAAAATTAGAACACAAATCCCTCTCTTGGTTTGACAGAGCTGTGGCAGTGAAGATGACAGTGCTACCTAGGGTGTTGTACCTTTTCCATAGCCTACCTATTAGAGTGCCTAAATGTTTCTTTTCATCCTTGAATTCCTTTATTGGGGAATTTATCTGGGTGGGTAAAAAGCCACAGATTAACCTGCAGGTCTTCACCCGGCCAAAAGTGGAAGGAGGTTTGAACCTACCAAACTTTTTATATTATCATTATGTCTCACACTTGGTAAGGATTATTGACTGGAATTGTCATGCAGAACATAAGGATTGGGTCACCATGGAGAGTTATCAAATTGCAACTCCACTTAGGTTACTACCCTTGGTTTCACCTAGACTATATTCAGCTAATATCAAATCACACCCAACCATTGGGCCGACTCTCACAATTTTTCAAAAAGTGGCCAAGAACTATAATTTGGCATCTTCCCCAGGTCTATTGACTCCTCTAGCTCACATAATGGACTGGGCACATGACAAGAGAATGGCATCTTGCCCCCAGAAGGAACCGCTAATGCCCTTGACCATACACCACTGTATGAGTTTGGGGAAGCTTAAACCCTACAGCCAGTTGCAATCTGAGCTTTCCACCAGACGTTTCACGTTTTGGCAATATTATCAACTTCATAGTTAAATACACTGCCCCACCAACATGGCAAACTTCTCCAGACAACTGACGCATTTTCAGACATTGTACATTAAAGGGAAACCTATAGACAAACCGACTTCTATAATGTATGAATGGTTCCAAAATGGAATAGAACCCCGCTCCAAGCATAGGAAAGAGTGGGAATAAGCATTATAAATAACCTTCACAGATGACCAATGGTCAAATGCATGAACTCTATCTCACTACTGCCCTATCAGTTCCAATATTCAGGAAACTGCATATAAAATTTTGACAAATTTGTACTTCCCACCAGTCAAGCTATATACATGGTTCCCAGACACACTCGACATATGTTGGCATTGTGGCAAGGACAGGGGCACTATGCTGCACATCCGGTGGCAATGCACACTCATACACAAACTCTGGAGTGAAGTATGTACACAGATTCATAACATAACTAAAACCAATCTCGATCTCACACCAGAATGCTGTTTAGTAAATATACCAAACTGTACACTGAGTGAGTACAATAAGTCTCTGACAAGACATCTGCTAAATGCTGTAAAATCTATCATTCCTAAACACTGGAAATCCACGAGAACACCAACGTTCACGGAGTGGTTGCATGCAGTGAATTTAATATATTCTATGGAAGAGTTAGTTGCAGATGCTTCTGAAAATACTGAAAAATGTAATAAATCATGGAGGCCTTGGGTCCACTTTAAGCTCTCTGATTCATATGTAAAACTACAAAATGGTTGATCGATCCTGACCTCGAGAACTTTATTCCTCACTGTTGACCTGCCATATGTGTTGTTCAATAACTTGATATATCTTTGATTGCCATTTTTCCTTCTTTTTCTTCTTTTTTTTGTTCTGTCCTTCTCTTCTGGTCGATAACCTCTACGTTCCTTTCTATCAGCTTTCGCATGTATCAGTCAAATTGTATCTGGAAAAAAACTGCTCGAAGTAAAGCTCCGGTGTTCCTTTTTACAGTATAATATGATGTGTACTCATCTTAATGCTAATTCACATAATGTTGTGATCTTTTTTCTGTATATGATTGTAATGTTCTTTTTGCATAAACAACAAAAAAAAATTCTATTGCAAAAAAAAAAAAAAGCTTAAAAAATGCAAAGCAGCAACCACTCTATAAGATACTCATCATAGTCAAAACAATGTGAACCAGTTTTGTTGTGCTAAAACATAAAACATATAATAGAAAAAAAAGAAAGTCCCAAATTATAGTGAGATAAGTGAAATCATAAATGAAAAGTGCAATGCTTGTGATTGGCAGCATTATGTTTGGTTGAGGAGATATACAATAACACTGGGCACTGTGGTATGTCAAGTAGTAGAATTTTTGACTGTTGCCCAAATCTTTCTCAATGTGGGTTAGGTATCTCCAAAAAGCCTGCTACAACTCTCAGTATAAAAGTTTATGTGTAACACTGGTTTTACTATAAATTATACATTTGTTTGTTTAACAAGTCCCCACTGTACAAAAAAAATCAAGAATGCAGAAAGCGGGGGAATAAAGCATGAGTACACATCATGAGTGCATGAGGAGGACACATCAGTCCTGAGCTCTTTTCAACCTGAGTATTAACCTGAGTATGCTTAGAAGACAGAACCCCCCAGTCGCCAAATGTCAGTTATGCAGTGTTTCTTTACTGCTCTGACTGAACAGAATAACTGCCTTGGTATACTGACAGCGCTGGACTGCAGCAAAGAATGCTGACCAAGAACTGGCAGTCACACAGATACTAGGTTCCCCTCCTGATTACCCCATACTTACACCCTCTTCCCTTTTTGTGCCATCTCCATTGGGATTGAAAGCCTCACAAAACTCAGAGGCTATGGAGGAGGTAGCCATCAGGGCTATGATATACATTTTTCCCCCACTAAGGTGGGCATTAAAGAAAATTTAGAAAAATGTACAGCCCACATGGGGGGGGGGGTCTGAAAAAGGAAATAGAGGAGGTCAGATTGAAGGTGACCTGGCTCAACTTTAGAGGCTCTCTCCTGGAATCCACTAGTCTCACTCAGGAGTCCTATAAGCCTTTGAGTCTGCATACAATTCTTATATCCAGAGGATAGTGAAAACCAGAATCAGCACATAATGTAAGGATCAGGTTGATCCCAGAAGGCGCAAACAGCTCTGTCTAAAAGCCACAGTCAAAACAATCATGGCTCTCCTGCTAGACTAGATACCAACCAGCCCATTGGAGATAGATAAGGTTCACCACATAGTGGGATAATATCCACCCTCATCAGATAGCCCAAGAGACATATTGTGTTGGATAGCTTTTAACTCTGTCAAAGAAACCATTATGTGCCAGGCTAGGTTATAAGGTACAACTGACTTTTATGAAGCATCTATTCATGTGCTCCCTGACCTGGCTCACACCACACTACAGAAACTCATGCTCTCAGGCCCTAACTGAACTATGTGTGGTCGTACTCCTTTCATACACCATTGCAGCATAAAGCAGCCATAACCTGTGCAGAAAAGTCTGTCTCCTGTCAGCAGCTGCTCTCTGTGGTAAAGCAGCAGTGTCATTGCAGGGTTCTGACCCTTTACTGAGTCAGCCCTTTGGCTCTGTAATCAGGGAGAAACTCCAGTAGGCATAGCTTTTAGCTTTTTTTGATGCATGCAGGCTGTCAGGTCACCTGTGGCCAGGTGACAACTGCACCCTGTTGGAGGCAGGGGCGCAGCGCAAGGTAGTGAACCCTATAGCAGACTGCTGCGGATGGACCGGAACGTGAACCCAAGATTCCCCAGGGCGCGGAGTCTAAGACCCAGCAGGTGTTCACCAGGGCCTCTAGTGGTGAGGATGGACTTCGCTGCAGCTGGGCCCAGGTCGCGGCCCCTGGGGTCCCCCAGGTCACGCTCCGTAGGGAGTGAAGGGAAGCAGCCACTCAGGACACACAGAATGGTGAAGGGTAAGCCGAGGTCGGGGTAACAGGCAGACAAGGGTAGTCAAGGGACAGGCCAAAGGTCAGGGTAACAGGCAAACAGGAATAGTCAGAGACAAGCCAAAGTCGGTACACAGAGGAGTAGTATCAAGCACACGGCAAACAGGAAACAGGAAACTAATACTGTTGAACAGCAAGGCAGGCCTGCAGTGCGCTGGTTAATATAGGCTTCCTGTGATGACCTGGGCGGGCCAGGAACAGGAAGTAGAGATGATAAAAGCAGCCAGAAGGAAGAGTCTGGCCCTTAATGCAGACATGAGGAACAGGTAAGCTACCATACATTATTGCATATCCATGACAGTACCCTTCCCCGCCCGGACCCGGGTTTAGAGGGAAACTTCAGATGAAATCTTTTTAACAGACGAGGTGCAAAGACCTCCGATGCAGGGACCCAAGATCTCTCCTCAGGACCAAAGCCTTTCCAATGAACAAGGTACTGAAGAATGCCTCTACAGAGTCGGGAATCCAGAACTTGACTGACTATCCTCAGAGACCGGTGCCATGGTAGAGAAAGGACGAGAAAACTTATTGAGGACTAAAAACTTCAGAAGGGAAACATGGAAGGAATTAGCAATTCTGAGGCTTTTGAGGATCTGAAGTTTGAAACAAACCGGATTCAGTTTAGAAATTATGGTATATGGACCAATGAATCTTGGAGCAAACTTCAGGGAAGGCACTCGAAGCTTGATGTTCCTAGTAGAGAGCCAAACTTTGTCCCCTGGCTGAAGAGAAAGTGGTTTACGCCTGCGGCGGTCAGCAAAGCCTTTGAATTTGTCGGCAGCTGCCCGGAGGGAATCATGAACGTCACTCCAGATAGAATTGAAGGACTCCTGAGCTGAAGCCAACGCTGGGATATCCGAAGAACAGGCCATGGGAAGCGGAAGTTGAGGTTGTCTTCCATAAACTGCGAAAAAGGGTGTTTTCTGCGAACTGGTATTTACATGATTGTTATGGGAAAATTCCGCCCACGGAAGTAGAGAGGACCAATCGTCATGATGAGCGGAGACTAAGGTGCGAAGAAAAATCTCTAACTCCTGATTAACCCTCTCCATCTGCCCATTAGATTGAGGATGGTAAGAAGAGGAAAAATCCAAGGCAATATTGAGGGATTTGCAAAAGGCTCTCCAGAAACGAGACGTAAATTGAACGCCCCTGTTGGAAACAATGTGAGAAGGAACCCCATGGAGGCGGAAAATTTCTCGAATAAAAATGGGAACCAAAGCAGGAGCAGAAGGAAGACCAGGAAGGGGAACAAAATGAGCCATCTTGGAAAACCGATCGACTATCACCCAAATGACTGTATTACCGTCCGACAGTGGGAGATCAGTGATAAAATCCATGGCAATATGAGCCCAGGGTTCCTTAGGAATGGGCAAAGGCATGAGGAGACCAGCAGGGGCTTGTGTGGAAGATTTAGACTGAGCACAGACATGACAAGCCTTGACATAGTCTTTGACCTCCGAGCGGAGATTAGGCCACCAGTAGTGATGGCTGATGAGCAAGAAGGAGCGGAGAAACCCTGCGTGGCCTGCCACCTTGGAATCATGCCCCCAACGAAGAATCTTAGTTCTTAGCTCAGTGGGGACAAAGGTCTTACCAGGAGGAATCTTCGAGTCCAGTGTGGTAGAATGGGCAATAATGCATGAAGTGGGAATGATCAGCTCAGGTTCAGGAGTGGACTCCTCGTCCAAAGTGTCAAAGGACCTATAAAGTGCATCAGCCCGACCGTTACAGGAACCAGGTTTGTACGTAATCGTGAAATTAAAACAGGAAAAGAAAAGACTCCACCTGGCCTGTCTGGGATTCAAACGTTTAGCATTCTGTAGGTACTGTAAATTCTTGTGATCGGTGAAGATCGTTATGGGGTGAGGAGAACCTTCCAAAAGATGACGCCACTCTTCCAGCGCCAATTTGATTGCGAGAAGTTCCCGGTCACCGATAGCATAATTTCTCTCTGCCTGAGAAAATTTTTTGGAAAAGAACGCAGATGGTTGACGTTTCTTCTCAAAGAGTTGAAGAAGAACAGCTCCCACCCCCACTGAAGAAGCGTCCGCTTCAATAAAGAAAGCATCCCCAGGATTAGGTCTCCGCAAGAGAGGCCCGGAGACAAAGGCCTGTTGCAGATCATGATAACCAGCGACAGCTTTGGGGGGCCAGACTTTGGCATTAGCACCCTTCTTGGTCAAGGCGATAATAGGTGCAGCAATGGAAGAGTAATTCCTTATGAACTGCCTATAGTAATTGGTGAAGCCAAGAAAGCGCTGTGTGGCCTTAAGACTAGCAGGAAGGGGCCAGTTGGTAATGGCTAAGACCTTCCCAGGATCCATATGAAGGCCCAGACTTGAGACAAAGCATCCTAGAAATAGGACCTCAGAACATTCAAAGGAACATTTCTCCAGCTTGGCATAGAGATTATTCTCTCGAAGGCGCTGGAGTACAGTGCGGACATGGTTTCTATGGACATGCAGATTTTCCGAAAAGATCAGAATGTCATCCAGATAGATGACAACAAACTGGTACAGCAGGTCCCTGAAGATCTCATTGACAAAGTTTTGAAACACAGCTGGGGCATTACACAGCCCAAAAGGCATGACCAGGTATTCGTAATGACCGTCCCGAGTGTTAAACGCAGTCTTCCATTCATCACCCTCTCGAATTCGAATTAGGTTGTACGCCCCTCTGAGATCCAACTTGGTGAAAATGGAGGCACCCTTCAACCTATCGAATAGTTCAGATATTAAGGGTAAGGGGTATCGGTTCTTAATAGTAACAGAGTTTAAGCCTCGATAATCAATGCAGGGTCTCAAGGTACCATCCTTCTTGGCTACAAAAAAGAACCCTGCTCCTGCAGGTGATGAGGATTTCCGGATGAAACCTTTCTCAAGATTCTCTGCGACATACTCAGACATGGCCTGGGTCTCTGGGATGGACAATAGGTAGGTACGACCCCTGGGCAGCGTTGCCCCGGGAACAAGGTCAATGGCACAGTCAAAAGACCTGTGGGGAGGAAGCACGTCAGCTGATTTCTTACAGAACACATCTCGGTAATCGCTGTATGCAGCGGGAAGGTCAGAAGATACCGATGTGGTGGCAACGGAAATTCTCTCCTTTGGGGTCACCTTGGAAAGACATGACGAGAAACATGAGGGGCCCCAAGCCAGGATCCACCCAGAGGCCCAGTACACATGGGGAGAGTGGATCCGTAGCCAAGGAAGGCCCAACACAATGGGGTTAGAGATTTTGGGTAGGATAAGAAAGGATATCCACTCCTGGTGAAGAATCCCTACCGACATCCTAATGGGTAGCGTCTGGAAGCGAATAGGGACCCCTGGGAGAACAGTGCCATCAATTGCCGAGACCACCAGCGGTGTAGAGAGGGGTGAAAGGGTGAGCTTCATAGAACAAGCAGTTCTCCAATCCATAAAGTTGCCGGCAGCCCCGAAATCCAGATATGCAAGGGTCGACTGAGAAGTGCTTACGTGGAGGCACACTGAAAGAAGAATACAGGAAGGTGATGTTTCTGGGTTCAACATTCCACCTTCTAAATGTATTACCCGAGCGTTTCCCGGGCGAAGCAAACAGGAGACACGAAGGTGGCCCTTGCCTCCACAATAGAGGCATAAGCCCAAAGTTCTGCGTCTAGAACGTTCTTCGGGGGTAAGTCTGGTCCGGCCCAACTGCATAGGTTCCTCAACAGGCAGAGGATGCTCCACTGGATGGAGCGAGGGGAACTCCGACTGGCTAAGACCTAAGGAGTGTTGGTGTCTCTTTTCTATGAACCTCTCCTGAAAACGAATATCGATCCGGTTGCATAAAGAGATGACATCGTCCAGACCGACGGGGATGGTTCTTCCTGCTAATTCGTCCTTCACTCGGTCAGAGAGGCCATGAAAAAAGGTAGCGACCAGGGCCTCATTGTTCCAGCTCAATTCAGCTGAGAGGATACGAAACTGGAGAGCATATTGTCCCACTGAACGGGATTCTTGGCGGAGACGTAAAAGAGCACTAGCCGCTGAAGAGGCCCGAGCCGGCTCCTCAAAGATGTTACGAAAGAGCTTCAAGAAGTCGGGCAGGTAGGAAACTACCGGATCATTCTTCTCCCATAGGGGGCAGCCCAGGCTAGAGCTTCGCCGGAAAGGAGGGAAATAATATAGGCTACCTTTGCCCGATCTGACAGGAAGTTTTGCGGCTGAAGCTCAAAATGGATGGTACATTGGCTAAGAAATCCCCTGCAGGCCTTGGAGTCTCCAGAAATACGGATTGGAGGAGGTAGTTTCAGCTGATGCGAATCTGTGACTGGCGCGACAGGCCCAGCCACTGGTTGTTCTTGTGGTTGCAGATTCGGGGTCCCCAACGAGGTCTGAAGCTGTTCAAAGCAGGAAGCCAGATCCTGTAGGAATCGCATCACCTGAGTCTGATTAGTTTCATGCGTCTCGAGTCTGTGAACTAAGCTATGTAATGGATCATCTGGGAGGATCGGCACGTCAGCCGGGTTCATGGCTGTTCAAACTGTCAGGTCACCTGTGGCCAGGTGACAACTGCACCCTGTTGGAGGCAGGGGCGCAGCACAAGGTAGTGAACCCTATAGCAGACTGCTGCGGATGGACTGGAACGTGAACCCAAGATTCCCCAGGGCGCGGAGTCTAAGACCCAGCAGGTGTAAGCTACCATACATTATTGCATATCCATGACACAGGCCTCCTAACCTTGATAAGATACCTTACTATGAAGGGACCTACCTACCTACAACTCCAAAACTTTGAGGTGTTTATTGTGCAGCTTGCCAATTTCAGTACAGCCTCTGCATTCTTCTCATTCCTGGTACCCACATGTGAGCAGCCTTAATTTAATTTCTTTTAATATTGTTTTAAATCAAAAATCATCACAAGAGATGGTACTAACATAATTTAAGTAATGTGCCCTGTGCTGCCAATGACTTTCCTAGTTGGAATCTAAAGTATCCACCCTTACCCCCTCAGTCATACTTCTTGCATGTCACAGGGGGAAATACAAGTGCTGGAGTTGTCACGAGTAGTGTTGAGCGAACACGGACTGTATTATTCGTGTTCGTACCGAATAATTGGATTTTTTTTACCCGAACACGGACACGGACACTTTACTGTATGTTCGGGTAAAAATCCGTGTTCGGTCGTTTTATTTCCGGGTTTTGCATGCTTTGGCGCTCTTTTCATGGCGGGCTTTCAACAGCCAATCAACAATCGTTTAACTGGTGTGCCTTAAGCCATCCCAGCCATGCCTGCAAATGTCTTAGTAGCTGTGATTGGCCGTCTGAAGCATGTGACCAAGTCTTTATAAGTTCGAGGCAGCCGCCGCAGCAGCGTCATTCTGCTGCTTAGCTAAGGGACAGAGCACACATCAATGTGCTGGCTGCTGATTAGGGAAAGATAGGCAGGAAAAAACCATTTGTGTCCGGATAGAATTGAGGGACAGGTCGGAGTGTTTAGGCAGGGCGAGTTGTAGGCATTTTAGGGATAGAGTCTGCTGAATTATAGGGTCAGTGTCTTCTACAAACTACAATCGATATTGCTGTGTGGGGGGTGGGGTGAATCTGCACTCAATCCTGATCTACGATCTCTTCTCAATCCTGTTAGGGACAGAGTCTGCTGAATTTTAGGGAAACTGTGTTCTACAAACTACAATCGATATTGCTGTGTGGTGTGGGATTGGAGATAGGCAGGTGTCAGTGATCCACATCCATTTTTCTGTGTGTGAGCTGCAGTGAACACAATCTTTTTGGGCTGCAGTGAACACAATCTTTTTGGGCTGCAGTGAACACAATCTTTTTGGGCTGCAGTGAACACAATCTTTTTGGGGTGCAGTGAACAAAATCTTTTTGGGGTGCAGTGAACACAATCCTTTTTGGTGTGCAGTGAACACAATCTTTGTGGGGTGCAGTGAACAAAATCCTTTGTGGGGTGCAGTGAACACAATCTTTTTGGGGTGCAGTGAACAAAATCCTTTTTGGGGTGCAGTGAACAACATCCTTTTTGGGGTGCAGTGAACACAATCTTTTTGGGGTGCAGTGAACAAAATCCTTTGTGGGGTGCAGTGAACACAATCTTTTTGGGGTGCAGTGAACACAATCTTTTTGGGGTGGAGTGAACAACATCCTTTTTGGGGTGCAGTGAACAAAATCCTTTTTGGGGTGCAGTGAACAAAATCATTTTTGGGGTGCAGTGAACACAATCTTTTTGGGGTGCAGTGAACACAATCTTTGTGGGGTGCAGTGAACACAATCTTTTTGGGGTGGAGTGAACAACATCCTTTTTGGGGTGCAGTGAACAACATCCTTTTTGGGGTGCAGTGAACACAATCTTTTTGGGGTGCAGTGAACACAATCTTTGTGGGGTACAGTGAACAGAATCTTTGTGGGGTGCAGTGAACACAATCTTTGGGGGGTACAGTGAACACAATCTTTTTGGGGTGCAGTGAACACAATCTTTGTGGGGTGCAGTGAACACAATCTTTTTGGGGTGGAGTGAACAAAATCATTTTTGGGGTGCAGTGAACAACATCCTTTTTGGGGTGCAGTGATCAAAATCCTTTTTGGGGTGCAGTGAACACAATCTTTTTGGGGTGCAGTGAACAAAATCCTTTGTGGGGTGCAGTGAACAGAATCTTTGTGGGGTGCAGTGAACACAATCTTTGGGGGGTACAGTGAACACAATCTTTTTGGGGTGCAGTGAACACAATCTTTGTGGGGTACAGTGAACAGAATCTTTGTGGGGTGCAGTGAACACAATCTTTGGGGGGTACAGTGAACACAATCTTTTTGGGGTGCAGTGAACACAATCTTTGGGGGGTACAGTGAACACAATCTTTTTGGGGTGCAGTGAACACAATCTTTGTGGGGTGCAGTGAACACAATCTTTGGGGGGGTACAGTGAACACAATCTTTTTGGGGTGCAGTGAACAACATCCTTTTAGGGTGCAGTGAACACAATCTTTGTGGGGTGCAGTGAACAACATCCTTTTAGGGTGCAGTGAACACAATCTTTGTGGGGTACAGTGAACAGAATCTTTGTGGGGTGCAGTGAACACAATCTTTGGGGGGTACAGTGAACACAATCTTTGTGAGGTGCAGTGAACACAATCTTTGTGGGGTGCAGTGAACACAATCATTGTGGGGTGCAGTGAACTCAATCTTTGTGGGGTACAGTGAACACAATCTCATACTTCTGAAGATTTGAGGGTGCTGCCTGTTCCATACTCCCCCTACTCCTCATCTAGCCTTTTAGGGGTACAAACAATAGTAATTGGGGCCTAGTGTGGTTGTGTACGTGTGATATACATACACTTTTTTTGGATCATATTTTCTATTCCGCTATTTAATCAAAAACCTTTGGGGATCAGTTAAATTGGGGGATAGTCTGTGTTGGTACGTGTGAGAGAGATCCACCTTTCCAAGTTGTTGGGGTTCATCTCATACTTCTGAAGGTTTGAGGGTGCTGCCTGTTCCATACTCCCCCTACTCCTAGCCTTTTAGGGGTACAAACAATAGTAATTGGGGCCTAGTGTGGTTGTGTACGTGTGATATACATACACTTTTTTTGGATCATATTTTCTATTCCGCTATTTAATCAAAAACCTTTGGGGATCAGTTAAATTGGGGGATAGTCTGTGTTGGTACGTGTGAGAGAGATCCACCTTTCCAAGTTGTTGGGGTTCATCTCATACTTCTGAAGGTTTGAGGGTGCTGCCTGTTCCATACCCCCCCTACTCCTCATCTAGCCTTTTAGGGGTACAAACAATAGTAATTGGGGCCTAGTGTGGTTGTGTACGTGTGATATACATACACTTTTTTTGGATCATATTTTCTATTCCGCTATTTAATCAAAAACCTTTGGGGATCAGTTAAATTGGGGGATAGTCTGTGTTGGTACGTGTGAGAGAGATCCACCTTTCCAAGTTGTTGGGGTTCATCTCATACTTCTGAAGGTTTGAGGGTGCTGCCTGTTCCATACTCCCCCTACTCCTCATCTAGCCTTTTAGGGGTACAAACAATAGTAATTGGGGCCTAGTGTGGTTGTGTACGTGTGATATACATACACTTTTTTTGGATCATATTTTCTATTCCGCTATTTAATCAAAAACCTTTGGGGATCAGTTAAATTGGGGGATAGTCTGTGTTGGTACGTGTGAGAGAGATCCACCTTTCCAAGTTGTTGGGGTTCATCTCATACTTCTGAAGGTTTGAGGGTGCTGCCTGTTCCATACTCCCCCTACTCCTAGCCTTTTAGGGGTACAAACAATAGTAATTGGGGCCTAGTGTGGTTGTGTACGTGTGATATACATACACTTTTTTTGGATCATATTTTCTATTCCGCTATTTAATCAAAAACCTTTGGGGATCAGTTAAATTGGGGGATAGTCTGTGTTGGTACGTGTGAGAGAGATCCACCTTTCCAAGTTTTTGGGGTTCATCTCATACTTCTGAAGATTTGAGGGTGCTGCCTGTTCCATACCCCCCCTACTCCTCATCTAGCCTTTTAGGGGTACAAACAATAGTAATTGGGGCCTAGTGTGGTTGTGTACGTGTGATATACATACACTTTTTTTGGATCATATTTTCTATTCCGCTATTTAATCAAAAACCTTTGGGGATCAGTTAAATTGGGGGATAGTCTGTGTTGGTACGTGTGAGAGAGATCCACCTTTCCAAGTTGTTGGGGTTCATCTCATACTTCTGAAGGTTTGAGGGTGCTGCCTGTTCCATACTCCCCCTACTCCTCATCTAGCCTTTTAGGGGTACAAACAATAGTAATTGGGGCCTAGTGTGGTTGTGTACGTGTGATATACATACACTTTTTTTGGATCATATTTTCTATTCCGCTATTTAATCAAAAACCTTTGGGGATCAGTTAAATTGGGGGATAGTCTGTGTTGGTACGTGTGAGAGAGATCCACCTTTCCAAGTTGTTGGGGTTCATCTCATACTTCTGAAGGTTTGAGGGTGCTGCCTGTTCCATACTCCCCCTACTCCTAGCCTTTTAGGGGTACAAACAATAGTAATTGGGGCCTAGTGTGGTTGTGTACGTGTGATATACATACACTTTTTTTGGATCATATTTTCTATTCCGCTATTTAATCAAAAACCTTTGGGGATCAGTTAAATTGGGGGATAGTCTGTGTTGGTACGTGTGAGAGAGATCCACCTTTCCAAGTTGTTGGGGTTCATCTCATACTTCTGAAGGTTTGAGGGTGCTGCCTGTTCCATACCCCCCCTACTCCTCATCTAGCCTTTTAGGGGTACAAACAATAGTAATTGGGGCCTAGTGTGGTTGTGTACGTGTGATATACATACACTTTTTTTGGATCATATTTTCTATTCCGCTATTTAATCAAAAACCTTTGGGGATCAGTTAAATTGGGGGATAGTCTGTGTTGGTACATGTGAGAGAGATCCACCTTTCCAAGTTGTTGGGGTTCATCTCATACTTCTGAAGGTTTGAGGGTGCTGCCTGTTCCATACCCCCCCTACTCCTCATCTAGCCTTTTAGGGGTACAAACAATAGTAATTGGGGCCTAGTGTGGTTGTGTACGTGTGATATACATACACTTTTTTTGGATCATATTTTCTATTCCGCTATTTAATCAAAAACCTTTGGGGATCAGTTAAATTGGGGGATAGTCTGTGTTGGTACGTGTGAGAGAGATCCACCTTTCCAAGTTGTTGGGGTTCATCTCATACTTCTGAAGGTTTGAGGGTGCTGCCTGTTCCATACTCCCCCTACTCCTCATCTAGCCTTTTAGGGGTACAAACAATAGTAATTGGGGCCTAGTGTGGTTGTGTACGTGTGATATACATACACTTTTTTTGGATCATATTTTCTATTCCGCTATTTAATCAAAAACCTTTGGGGATCAGTTAAATTGGGGGATAGTCTGTGTTGGTACGTGTGAGAGAGATCCACCTTTCCAAGTTGTTGGGGTTCATCTCATACTTCTGAAGGTTTGAGGGTGCTGCCTGTTCCATACTCCCCCTACTCCTCATCTAGCCTTTTAGGGGTACAAACAATAGTAATTGGGGCCTAGTGTGGTTGTGTACGTGTGATATACATACACTTTTTTTGGATCATATTTTCTATTCCGCTATTTAATCAAAAACCTTTGGGGATCAGTTAAATTGGGGGATAGTCTGTGTTGGTACGTGTGAGAGAGATCCACCTTTCCAAGTTGTTGGGGTTCATCTCATACTTCTGAAGGTTTGAGGGTGCTGCCTGTTCCATACCCCCCCTACTCCTCATCTAGCCTTTTAGGGGTACAAACAATAGTAATTGGGGCCTAGTGTGGTTGTGTACGTGTGATATACATACACTTTTTTTGGATCATATTTTCTATTCCGCTATTTAATCAAAAACCTTTGGGGATCAGTTAAATTGGGGGATAGTCTGTGTTGGTACGTGTGAGAGAGATCCACCTTTCCAAGTTGTTGGGGTTCATCTCATACTTCTGAAGGTTTGAGGGTGCTGCCTGTTCCATACTCCCCCTACTCCTCATCTAGCCTTTTAGGGGTACAAACAATAGTAATTGGGGCCCAGTGTGGTTGTGTACGTGTGATATACATACACTTTTTTTGGATCATATTTTCTATTCCGCTATTTAATCAAAAACCTTTGGGGATCAGTTAAATTGGGGGATAGTCTGTGTTGGTACGTGTGAGAGAGATCCACCTTTCCAAGTTGTTGGGGTTCATCTCATACTTCTGAAGGTTTGAGGGTGCTGCCTGTTCCATACTCCCCCTACTCCTCATCTAGCCTTTTAGGGGTACAAACAATAGTAATTGGGGCCTAGTGTGGTTGTGTACGTGTGATATACATACACTTTTTTTGGATCATATTTTCTATTCCGCTATTTAATCAAAAACCTTTGGGGATCAGTTAAATTGGTGGATAGTCTGTGTTGGTACGTGTGAGAGAGATCCACCTTTCCAAGTTTTTGGGGTTCATCTCATACTTCTGAAGATTTGAGGGTGCTGCCTGTTCCATACCCCCCCTACTCCTCATCTAGCCTTTTAGGGGTACAAACAATAGTAATTGGGGCCTAGTGTGGTTGTGTACGTGTGATATACATACACTTTTTTTGGATCATATTTTCTATTCCGCTATTTAATCAAAAACCTTTGGGGATCAGTTAAATTGGGGGATAGTCTGTGTTGGTACGTGTGAGAGAGATCCACCTTTCCAAGTTGTTGGGGTTCATCTCATACTTCTGAAGGTTTGAGGGTGCTGCCTGTTCCATACTCCCCCTACTCCTCATCTAGCCTTTTAGGGGTACAAACAATAGTAATTGGGGCCTAGTGTGGTTGTGTACGTGTGATATACATACACTTTTTTTGGATCATATTTTCTATTCCGCTATTTAATCAAAAACCTTTGGGGATCAGTTAAATTGGGGGATAGTCTGTGTTGGTACGTGTGAGAGAGATCCACCTTTCCAAGTTGTTGGGGTTCATCTCATACTTCTGAAGGTTTGAGGGTGCTGCCTGTTCCATACTCCCCCTACTCCTAGCCTTTTAGGGGTACAAACAATAGTAATTGGGGCCTAGTGTGGTTGTGTACGTGTGATATACATACACTTTTTTTGGATCATATTTTCTATTCCGCTATTTAATCAAAAACCTTTGGGGATCAGTTAAATTGGGGGATAGTCTGTGTTGGTACGTGTGAGAGAGATCCACCTTTCCAAGTTGTTGGGGTTCATCTCATACTTCTGAAGGTTTGAGGGTGCTGCCTGTTCCATACCCCCCCTACTCCTCATCTAGCCTTTTAGGGGTACAAACAATAGTAATTGGGGCCTAGTGTGGTTGTGTACGTGTGATATACATACACTTTTTTTGGATCATATTTTCTATTCCGCTATTTAATCAAAAACCTTTGGGGATCAGTTAAATTGGGGGATAGTCTGTGTTGGTACGTGTGAGAGAGATCCACCTTTCCAAGTTTTTGGGGTTCATCTCATACTTCTGAAGATTTGAGGGTGCTGCCTGTTCCATACCCCCCCTACTCCTCATCTAGCCTTTTAGGGGTACAAACAATAGTAATTGGGGCCTAGTGTGGTTGTGTACGTGTGATATACATACACTTTTTTTGGATCATATTTTCTATTCCGCTATTTAATCAAAAACCTTTGGGGATCAGTTAAATTGGGGGATAGTCTGTGTTGGTACGTGTGAGAGAGATCCACCTTTCCAAGTTGTTGGGGTTCATCTCATACTTCTGAAGGTTTGAGGGTGCTGCCTGTTCCATACTCCCCCTACTCCTAGCCTTTTAGGGGTACAAACAATAGTAATTGGGGCCTAGTGTGGTTGTGTACGTGTGATATACATACACTTTTTTTGGATCATATTTTCTATTCCGCTATTTAATCAAAAACCTTTGGGGATCAGTTAAATTGGGGGATAGTCTGTGTTGGTACGTGTGAGAGAGATCCACCTTTCCAAGTTGTTGGGGTTCATCTCATACTTCTGAAGGTTTGAGGGTGCTGCCTGTTCCATACCCCCCCTACTCCTCATCTAGCCTTTTAGGGGTACAAACAATAGTAATTGGGGCCTAGTGTGGTTGTGTACGTGTGATATACATACACTTTTTTTGGATCATATTTTCTATTCCGCTATTTAATCAAAAACCTTTGGGGATCAGTTAAATTGGGGGATAGTCTGTGTTGGTACGTGTGAGAGAGATCCACCTTTCCAAGTTGTTGGGGTTCATCTCATACTTCTGAAGGTTTGAGGGTGCTGCCTGTTCCATACTCCCCCTACTCCTCATCTAGCCTTTTAGGGGTACAAACAATAGTAATTGGGGCCTAGTGTGGTTGTGTACGTGTGATATACATACACTTTTTTTGGATCATATTTTCTATTCCGCTATTTAATCAAAAACCTTTGGGGATCAGTTAAATTGGGGGATAGTCTGTGTTGGTACGTGTGAGAGAGATCCACCTTTCCAAGTTGTTGGGGTTCATCTCATACTTCTGAAGGTTTGAGGGTGCTGCCTGTTCCATACTCCCCCTACTCCTAGCCTTTTAGGGGTACAAACAATAGTAATTGGGGCCTAGTGTGGTTGTGTACGTGTGATATACATACACTTTTTTTGGATCATATTTTCTATTCCGCTATTTAATCAAAAACCTTTGGGGATCAGTTAAATTGGGGGATAGTCTGTGTTGGTACGTGTGAGAGAGATCCACCTTTCCAAGTTGTTGGGGTTCATCTCATACTTCTGAAGGTTTGAGGGTGCTGCCTGTTCCATACCCCCCCTACTCCTCATCTAGCCTTTTAGGGGTACAAACAATAGTAATTGGGGCCTAGTGTGGTTGTGTACGTGTGATATACATACACTTTTTTTGGATCATATTTTCTATTCCGCTATTTAATCAAAAACCTTTGGGGATCAGTTAAATTGGGGGATAGTCTGTGTTGGTACGTGTGAGAGAGATCCACCTTTCCAAGTTTTTGGGGTTCATCTCATACTTCTGAAGATTTGAGGGTGCTGCCTGTTCCATACCCCCCCTACTCCTCATCTAGCCTTTTAGGGGTACAAACAATAGTAATTGGGGCCTAGTGTGGTTGTGTACGTGTGATATACATACACTTTTTTTGGATCATATTTTCTATTCCGCTATTTAATCAAAAACCTTTGGGGATCAGTTAAATTGGGGGATAGTCTGTGTTGGTACGTGTGAGAGAGATCCACCTTTCCAAGTTGTTGGGGTTCATCTCATACTTCTGAAGGTTTGAGGGTGCTGCCTGTTCCATACTCCCCCTACTCCTCATCTAGCCTTTTAGGGGTACAAACAATAGTAATTGGGGCCTAGTGTGGTTGTGTACGTGTGATATACATACACTTTTTTTGGATCATATTTTCTATTCCGCTATTTAATCAAAAACCTTTGGGGATCAGTTAAATTGGGGGATAGTCTGTGTTGGTACGTGTGAGAGAGATCCACCTTTCCAAGTTGTTGGGGTTCATCTCATACTTCTGAAGGTTTGAGGGTGCTGCCTGTTCCATACTCCCCCTACTCCTAGCCTTTTAGGGGTACAAACAATAGTAATTGGGGCCTAGTGTGGTTGTGTACGTGTGATATACATACACTTTTTTTGGATCATATTTTCTATTCCGCTATTTAATCAAAAACCTTTGGGGATCAGTTAAATTGGGGGATAGTCTGTGTTGGTACGTGTGAGAGAGATCCACCTTTCCAAGTTGTTGGGGTTCATCTCATACTTCTGAAGGTTTGAGGGTGCTGCCTGTTCCATACCCCCCCCTACTCCTCATCTAGCCTTTTAGGGGTACAAACAATAGTAATTGGGGCCTAGTGTGGTTGTGTACGTGTGATATACATACACTTTTTTTGGATCATATTTTCTATTCCGCTATTTAATCAAAAACCTTTGGGGATCAGTTAAATTGGGGGATAGTCTGTGTTGGTACATGTGAGAGAGATCCACCTTTCCAAGTTGTTGGGGTTCATCTCATACTTCTGAAGGTTTGAGGGTGCTGCCTGTTCCATACCCCCCCTACTCCTCATCTAGCCTTTTAGGGGTACAAACAATAGTAATTGGGGCCTAGTGTGGTTGTGTACGTGTGATATACATACACTTTTTTTGGATCATATTTTCTATTCCGCTATTTAATCAAAAACCTTTGGGGATCAGTTAAATTGGGGGATAGTCTGTGTTGGTACGTGTGAGAGAGATCCACCTTTCCAAGTTGTTGGGGTTCATCTCATACTTCTGAAGGTTTGAGGGTGCTGCCTGTTCCATACTCCCCCTACTCCTCATCTAGCCTTTTAGGGGTACAAACAATAGTAATTGGGGCCTAGTGTGGTTGTGTACGTGTGATATACATACACTTTTTTTGGATCATATTTTCTATTCCGCTATTTAATCAAAAACCTTTGGGGATCAGTTAAATTGGGGGATAGTCTGTGTTGGTACGTGTGAGAGAGATCCACCTTTCCAAGTTGTTGGGGTTCATCTCATACTTCTGAAGGTTTGAGGGTGCTGCCTGTTCCATACTCCCCCTACTCCTCATCTAGCCTTTTAGGGGTACAAACAATAGTAATTGGGGCCTAGTGTGGTTGTGTACGTGTGATATACATACACTTTTTTTGGATCATATTTTCTATTCCGCTATTTAATCAAAAACCTTTGGGGATCAGTTAAATTGGGGGATAGTCTGTGTTGGTACGTGTGAGAGAGATCCACCTTTCCAAGTTGTTGGGGTTCATCTCATACTTCTGAAGGTTTGAGGGTGCTGCCTGTTCCATACCCCCCCTACTCCTCATCTAGCCTTTTAGGGGTACAAACAATAGTAATTGGGGCCTAGTGTGGTTGTGTACGTGTGATATACATACACTTTTTTTGGATCATATTTTCTATTCCGCTATTTAATCAAAAACCTTTGGGGATCAGTTAAATTGGGGGATAGTCTGTGTTGGTACGTGTGAGAGAGATCCACCTTTCCAAGTTGTTGGGGTTCATCTCATACTTCTGAAGGTTTGAGGGTGCTGCCTGTTCCATACTCCCCCTACTCCTAGCCTTTTAGGGGTACAAACAATAGTAATTGGGGCCTAGTGTGGTTGTGTACGTGTGATATACATACACTTTTTTTGGATCATATTTTCTATTCCGCTATTTAATCAAAAACCTTTGGGGATCAGTTAAATTGGGGGATAGTCTGTGTTGGTACGTGTGAGAGAGATCCACCTTTCCAAGTTGTTGGGGTTCATCTCATACTTCTGAAGGTTTGAGGGTGCTGCCTGTTCCATACCCCCCCTACTCCTCATCTAGCCTTTTAGGGGTACAAACAATAGTAATTGGGGCCTAGTGTGGTTGTGTACGTGTGATATACATACACTTTTTTTGGATCATATTTTCTATTCCGCTATTTAATCAAAAACCTTTGGGGATCAGTTAAATTGGGGGATAGTCTGTGTTGGTACGTGTGAGAGAGATCCACCTTTCCAAGTTGTTGGGGTTCATCTCATACTTCTGAAGGTTTGAGGGTGCTGCCTGTTCCATACTCCCCCTACTCCTCATCTAGCCTTTTAGGGGTACAAACAATAGTAATTGGGGCCCAGTGTGGTTGTGTACGTGTGATATACATACACTTTTTTTGGATCATATTTTCTATTCCGCTATTTAATCAAAAACCTTTGGGGATCAGTTAAATTGGGGGATAGTCTGTGTTGGTACGTGTGAGAGAGATCCACCTTTCCAAGTTGTTGGGGTTCATCTCATACTTCTGAAGGTTTGAGGGTGCTGCCTGTTCCATACTCCCCCTACTCCTCATCTAGCCTTTTAGGGGTACAAACAATAGTAATTGGGGCCTAGTGTGGTTGTGTACGTGTGATATACATACACTTTTTTTGGATCATATTTTCTATTCCGCTATTTAATCAAAAACCTTTGGGGATCAGTTAAATTGGTGGATAGTCTGTGTTGGTACGTGTGAGAGAGATCCACCTTTCCAAGTTTTTGGGGTTCATCTCATACTTCTGAAGATTTGAGGGTGCTGCCTGTTCCATACCCCCCCTACTCCTCATCTAGCCTTTTAGGGGTACAAACAATAGTAATTGGGGCCTAGTGTGGTTGTGTACGTGTGATATACATACACTTTTTTTGGATCATATTTTCTATTCCGCTATTTAATCAAAAACCTTTGGGGATCAGTTAAATTGGGGGATAGTCTGTGTTGGTACGTGTGAGAGAGATCCACCTTTCCAAGTTGTTGGGGTTCATCTCATACTTCTGAAGGTTTGAGGGTGCTGCCTGTTCCATACTCCCCCTACTCCTCATCTAGCCTTTTAGGGGTACAAACAATAGTAATTGGGGCCTAGTGTGGTTGTGTACGTGTGATATACATACACTTTTTTTGGATCATATTTTCTATTCCGCTATTTAATCAAAAACCTTTGGGGATCAGTTAAATTGGGGGATAGTCTGTGTTGGTACGTGTGAGAGAGATCCACCTTTCCAAGTTGTTGGGGTTCATCTCATACTTCTGAAGGTTTGAGGGTGCTGCCTGTTCCATACTCCCCCTACTCCTAGCCTTTTAGGGGTACAAACAATAGTAATTGGGGCCTAGTGTGGTTGTGTACGTGTGATATACATACACTTTTTTTGGATCATATTTTCTATTCCGCTATTTAATCAAAAACCTTTGGGGATCAGTTAAATTGGGGGATAGTCTGTGTTGGTACGTGTGAGAGAGATCCACCTTTCCAAGTTGTTGGGGTTCATCTCATACTTCTGAAGGTTTGAGGGTGCTGCCTGTTCCATACCCCCCCTACTCCTCATCTAGCCTTTTAGGGGTACAAACAATAGTAATTGGGGCCTAGTGTGGTTGTGTACGTGTGATATACATACACTTTTTTTGGATCATATTTTCTATTCCGCTATTTAATCAAAAACCTTTGGGGATCAGTTAAATTGGGGGATAGTCTGTGTTGGTACGTGTGAGAGAGATCCACCTTTCCAAGTTTTTGGGGTTCATCTCATACTTCTGAAGATTTGAGGGTGCTGCCTGTTCCATACCCCCCCTACTCCTCATCTAGCCTTTTAGGGGTACAAACAATAGTAATTGGGGCCTAGTGTGGTTGTGTACGTGTGATATACATACACTTTTTTTGGATCATATTTTCTATTCCGCTATTTAATCAAAAACCTTTGGGGATCAGTTAAATTGGGGGATAGTCTGTGTTGGTACGTGTGAGAGAGATCCACCTTTCCAAGTTGTTGGGGTTCATCTCATACTTCTGAAGGTTTGAGGGTGCTGCCTGTTCCATACTCCCCCTACTCCTAGCCTTTTAGGGGTACAAACAATAGTAATTGGGGCCTAGTGTGGTTGTGTACGTGTGATATACATACACTTTTTTTGGATCATATTTTCTATTCCGCTATTTAATCAAAAACCTTTGGGGATCAGTTAAATTGGGGGATAGTCTGTGTTGGTACGTGTGAGAGAGATCCACCTTTCCAAGTTGTTGGGGTTCATCTCATACTTCTGAAGGTTTGAGGGTGCTGCCTGTTCCATACCCCCCCTACTCCTCATCTAGCCTTTTAGGGGTACAAACAATAGTAATTGGGGCCTAGTGTGGTTGTGTACGTGTGATATACATACACTTTTTTTGGATCATATTTTCTATTCCGCTATTTAATCAAAAACCTTTGGGGATCAGTTAAATTGGGGGATAGTCTGTGTTGGTACGTGTGAGAGAGATCCACCTTTCCAAGTTGTTGGGGTTCATCTCATACTTCTGAAGGTTTGAGGGTGCTGCCTGTTCCATACTCCCCCTACTCCTCATCTAGCCTTTTAGGGGTACAAACAATAGTAATTGGGGCCTAGTGTGGTTGTGTACGTGTGATATACATACACTTTTTTTGGATCATATTTTCTATTCCGCTATTTAATCAAAAACCTTTGGGGATCAGTTAAATTGGGGGATAGTCTGTGTTGGTACGTGTGAGAGAGATCCACCTTTCCAAGTTGTTGGGGTTCATCTCATACTTCTGAAGGTTTGAGGGTGCTGCCTGTTCCATACTCCCCCTACTCCTAGCCTTTTAGGGGTACAAACAATAGTAATTGGGGCCTAGTGTGGTTGTGTACGTGTGATATACATACACTTTTTTTGGATCATATTTTCTATTCCGCTATTTAATCAAAAACCTTTGGGGATCAGTTAAATTGGGGGATAGTCTGTGTTGGTACGTGTGAGAGAGATCCACCTTTCCAAGTTGTTGGGGTTCATCTCATACTTCTGAAGGTTTGAGGGTGCTGCCTGTTCCATACCCCCCCTACTCCTCATCTAGCCTTTTAGGGGTACAAACAATAGTAATTGGGGCCTAGTGTGGTTGTGTACGTGTGATATACATACACTTTTTTTGGATCATATTTTCTATTCCGCTATTTAATCAAAAACCTTTGGGGATCAGTTAAATTGGGGGATAGTCTGTGTTGGTACGTGTGAGAGAGATCCACCTTTCCAAGTTTTTGGGGTTCATCTCATACTTCTGAAGATTTGAGGGTGCTGCCTGTTCCATACCCCCCCTACTCCTCATCTAGCCTTTTAGGGGTACAAACAATAGTAATTGGGGCCTAGTGTGGTTGTGTACGTGTGATATACATACACTTTTTTTGGATCATATTTTCTATTCCGCTATTTAATCAAAAACCTTTGGGGATCAGTTAAATTGGGGGATAGTCTGTGTTGGTACGTGTGAGAGAGATCCACCTTTCCAAGTTGTTGGGGTTCATCTCATACTTCTGAAGGTTTGAGGGTGCTGCCTGTTCCATACTCCCCCTACTCCTCATCTAGCCTTTTAGGGGTACAAACAATAGTAATTGGGGCCTAGTGTGGTTGTGTACGTGTGATATACATACACTTTTTTTGGATCATATTTTCTATTCCGCTATTTAATCAAAAACCTTTGGGGATCAGTTAAATTGGGGGATAGTCTGTGTTGGTACGTGTGAGAGAGATCCACCTTTCCAAGTTGTTGGGGTTCATCTCATACTTCTGAAGGTTTGAGGGTGCTGCCTGTTCCATACTCCCCCTACTCCTAGCCTTTTAGGGGTACAAACAATAGTAATTGGGGCCTAGTGTGGTTGTGTACGTGTGATATACATACACTTTTTTTGGATCATATTTTCTATTCCGCTATTTAATCAAAAACCTTTGGGGATCAGTTAAATTGGGGGATAGTCTGTGTTGGTACGTGTGAGAGAGATCCACCTTTCCAAGTTGTTGGGGTTCATCTCATACTTCTGAAGGTTTGAGGGTGCTGCCTGTTCCATACCCCCCCCTACTCCTCATCTAGCCTTTTAGGGGTACAAACAATAGTAATTGGGGCCTAGTGTGGTTGTGTACGTGTGATATACATACACTTTTTTTGGATCATATTTTCTATTCCGCTATTTAATCAAAAACCTTTGGGGATCAGTTAAATTGGGGGATAGTCTGTGTTGGTACATGTGAGAGAGATCCACCTTTCCAAGTTGTTGGGGTTCATCTCATACTTCTGAAGGTTTGAGGGTGCTGCCTGTTCCATACCCCCCCTACTCCTCATCTAGCCTTTTAGGGGTACAAACAATAGTAATTGGGGCCTAGTGTGGTTGTGTACGTGTGATATACATACACTTTTTTTGGATCATATTTTCTATTCCGCTATTTAATCAAAAACCTTTGGGGATCAGTTAAATTGGGGGATAGTCTGTGTTGGTACGTGTGAGAGAGATCCACCTTTCCAAGTTGTTGGGGTTCATCTCATACTTCTGAAGGTTTGAGGGTGCTGCCTGTTCCATACTCCCCCTACTCCTCATCTAGCCTTTTAGGGGTACAAACAATAGTAATTGGGGCCTAGTGTGGTTGTGTACGTGTGATATACATACACTTTTTTTGGATCATATTTTCTATTCCGCTATTTAATCAAAAACCTTTGGGGATCAGTTAAATTGGGGGATAGTCTGTGTTGGTACGTGTGAGAGAGATCCACCTTTCCAAGTTGTTGGGGTTCATCTCATACTTCTGAAGGTTTGAGGGTGCTGCCTGTTCCATACTCCCCCTACTCCTCATCTAGCCTTTTAGGGGTACAAACAATAGTAATTGGGGCCTAGTGTGGTTGTGTACGTGTGATATACATACACTTTTTTTGGATCATATTTTCTATTCCGCTATTTAATCAAAAACCTTTGGGGATCAGTTAAATTGGGGGATAGTCTGTGTTGGTACGTGTGAGAGAGATCCACCTTTCCAAGTTGTTGGGGTTCATCTCATACTTCTGAAGGTTTGAGGGTGCTGCCTGTTCCATACCCCCCCTACTCCTCATCTAGCCTTTTAGGGGTACAAACAATAGTAATTGGGGCCTAGTGTGGTTGTGTACGTGTGATATACATACACTTTTTTTGGATCATATTTTCTATTCCGCTATTTAATCAAAAACCTTTGGGGATCAGTTAAATTGGGGGATAGTCTGTGTTGGTACGTGTGAGAGAGATCCACCTTTCCAAGTTGTTGGGGTTCATCTCATACTTCTGAAGGTTTGAGGGTGCTGCCTGTTACATACTCCCCCTACTCCTCATCTAGCCTTTTAGGGGTACAAACAATAGTAATTGGGGCCCAGTGTGGTTGTGTACGTGTGATATACATACACTTTTTTTGGATCATATTTTCTATTCCGCTATTTAATCAAAAACCTTTGGGGATCAGTTAAATTGGGGGATAGTCTGTGTTGGTACGTGTGAGAGAGATCCACCTTTCCAAGTTGTTGGGGTTCATCTCATACTTCTGAAGGTTTGAGGGTGCTGCCTGTTCCATACTCCCCCTACTCCTCATCTAGCCTTTTAGGGGTACAAACAATAGTAATTGGGGCCTAGTGTGGTTGTGTACGTGTGATATACATACACTTTTTTTGGATCATATTTTCTATTCCGCTATTTAATCAAAAACCTTTGGGGATCAGTTAAATTGGTGGATAGTCTGTGTTGGTACGTGTGAGAGAGATCCACCTTTCCAAGTTTTTGGGGTTCATCTCATACTTCTGAAGATTTGAGGGTGCTGCCTGTTCCATACCCCCCCTACTCCTCATCTAGCCTTTTAGG
Organism: Pelophylax lessonae; assembly: GCF_965119305.1. Lineage (NCBI taxonomy): Eukaryota > Metazoa > Chordata > Amphibia > Anura > Ranidae > Pelophylax > Pelophylax lessonae. The sequence continues at coordinate 333,715,286 of NC_138770.1, forward strand.
GGTACAAACAATAGTAATTGGGGCCTAGTGTGGTTGTGTACGTGTGATATACATACACTTTTTTTGGATCATATTTTCTATTCCGCTATTTAATCAAAAACCTTTGGGGATCAGTTAAATTGGGGGATAGTCTGTGTTGGTACGTGTGAGAGAGATCCACCTTTCCAAGTTGTTGGGGTTCATCTCATACTTCTGAAGGTTTGAGGGTGCTGCCTGTTCCATACTCCCCCTACTCCTCATCTAGCCTTTTAGGGGTACAAACAATAGTAATTGGGGCCTAGTGTGGTTGTGTACGTGTGATATACATACACTTTTTTTGGATCATATTTTCTATTCCGCTATTTAATCAAAAACCTTTGGGGATCAGTTAAATTGGGGGATAGTCTGTGTTGGTACGTGTGAGAGAGATCCACCTTTCCAAGTTGTTGGGGTTCATCTCATACTTCTGAAGGTTTGAGGGTGCTGCCTGTTCCATACTCCCCCTACTCCTAGCCTTTTAGGGGTACAAACAATAGTAATTGGGGCCTAGTGTGGTTGTGTACGTGTGATATACATACACTTTTTTTGGATCATATTTTCTATTCCGCTATTTAATCAAAAACCTTTGGGGATCAGTTAAATTGGGGGATAGTCTGTGTTGGTACGTGTGAGAGAGATCCACCTTTCCAAGTTGTTGGGGTTCATCTCATACTTCTGAAGGTTTGAGGGTGCTGCCTGTTCCATACCCCCCCTACTCCTCATCTAGCCTTTTAGGGGTACAAACAATAGTAATTGGGGCCTAGTGTGGTTGTGTACGTGTGATATACATACACTTTTTTTGGATCATATTTTCTATTCCGCTATTTAATCAAAAACCTTTGGGGATCAGTTAAATTGGGGGATAGTCTGTGTTGGTACGTGTGAGAGAGATCCACCTTTCCAAGTTTTTGGGGTTCATCTCATACTTCTGAAGATTTGAGGGTGCTGCCTGTTCCATACCCCCCCTACTCCTCATCTAGCCTTTTAGGGGTACAAACAATAGTAATTGGGGCCTAGTGTGGTTGTGTACGTGTGATATACATACACTTTTTTTGGATCATATTTTCTATTCCGCTATTTAATCAAAAACCTTTGGGGATCAGTTAAATTGGGGGATAGTCTGTGTTGGTACGTGTGAGAGAGATCCACCTTTCCAAGTTGTTGGGGTTCATCTCATACTTCTGAAGGTTTGAGGGTGCTGCCTGTTCCATACTCCCCCTACTCCTCATCTAGCCTTTTAGGGGTACAAACAATAGTAATTGGGGCCTAGTGTGGTTGTGTACGTGTGATATACATACACTTTTTTTGGATCATATTTTCTATTCCGCTATTTAATCAAAAACCTTTGGGGATCAGTTAAATTGGGGGATAGTCTGTGTTGGTACGTGTGAGAGAGATCCACCTTTCCAAGTTGTTGGGGTTCATCTCATACTTCTGAAGGTTTGAGGGTGCTGCCTGTTCCATACTCCCCCTACTCCTAGCCTTTTTGGGGTACAAACAATAGTAATTGGGGCCTAGTGTGGTTGTGTACGTGTGATATACATACACTTTTTTTGGATCATATTTTCTATTCCGCTATTTAATCAAAAACCTTTGGGGATCAGTTAAATTGGGGGATAGTCTGTGTTGGTACGTGTGAGAGAGATCCACCTTTCCAAGTTGTTGGGGTTCATCTCATACTTCTGAAGGTTTGAGGGTGCTGCCTGTTCCATACCCCCCCTACTCCTCATCTAGCCTTTTAGGGGTACAAACAATAGTAATTGGGGCCTAGTGTGGTTGTGTACGTGTGATATACATACACTTTTTTTGGATCATATTTTCTATTCCGCTATTTAATCAAAAACCTTTGGGGATCAGTTAAATTGGGGGATAGTCTGTGTTGGTACGTGTGAGAGAGATCCACCTTTCCAAGTTGTTGGGGTTCATCTCATACTTCTGAAGGTTTGAGGGTGCTGCCTGTTCCATACTCCCCCTCCTCCTCATCTAGCCTTTTAGGGGTACAAACAATAGTAATTGGGGCCCAGTGTGGTTGTGTACGTGTGATATACATACACTTTTTTTGGATCATATTTTCTATTCCGCTATTTAATCAAAAACCTTTGGGGATCAGTTAAATTGGGGGATAGTCTGTGTTGGTACGTGTGAGAGAGATCCACCTTTCCAAGTTGTTGGGGTTCATCTCATACTTCTGAAGGTTTGAGGGTGCTGCCTGTTCCATACCCCCCCTACTCCTCATCTAGCCTTTTAGGGGTACAAACAATAGTAATTGGGGCCTAGTGTGGTTGTGTACGTGTGATATACATACACTTTTTTTGGATCATATTTTCTATTCCGCTATTTAATCAAAAACCTTTGGGGATCAGTTAAATTGGGGGATAGTCTGTGTTGGTACGTGTGAGAGAGATCCACCTTTCCAAGTTTTTGGGGTTCATCTCATACTTCTGAAGATTTGAGGGTGCTGCCTGTTCCATACTCCTCCTCCTACTGCTCAACCATCCTTTTAGGGGTACAAACAATAGTAGTTGGGGCCTAGTGTGGTGGTGTACGTGCGAGATACATACACTTTCTTTTTGATCATATTTTCTATTCCGCTATTCAATTAAAACCTTTGGGGATCAATTCAATTGCGAGATAGTCTGTGTCGGTACGTGTGAGATCCACCTTTCCAAGTTGTTGGGGTTCATCTCATACTTCTGAAGATTTGAGGGTGCTGCCTGTTCCATACTCCTGCTCCTACTGCTCAACCATCCTTTTAGGGGTACAAACAATAGTAATTGGGGCCTAGTGTGGTTGTGTACGTGCGAGATACATACACTTTTTTTGATCATATTTCCTATTCCGCTATTCAATAAAAACCTTTGAGGATCAATTGAATTGCGGGATAGTCTGTGTCGGTACGTGTGAGATCCACCTTTCCAAGTTTTTGGGGTTCATCTCATACTTCTGAAGATTTGAGGGTGCTGCCTGTTCCATACTCCTCCTCCTACTCCTCATCCATCCTTTTAGGGGTACAAACAATAGTAATTGGGGCCTAGTGTGGTTGTGTACGTGCGAGATACATACACTTTTTTTGATCATATTTCCTATTCCGCTATTCAATAAAAACCTTTGAGGATCAATTGAATTGCGGGATAGTCTGTGTCGGTACGTGTGAGATCCACCTTTCCAAGTTTTTGGGGTTCATCTCATACTTCTGAAGATTTGAGGGTGCTGTCTGTTCCATACTCCTCCTACTCCTCATCCATCCTTTTAGGGGTAGAAACAATAGTAATTGGGGCCTAGTGTGGTTTTGTACGTGCGAGATACATACACTTTTTTGGATCATATTTCCTATTCCGCTATTCAATAAAAACCTTTCTAGGGCAAGATCTTAAATTACAGAAATATGAGGAGACCGTCAAATAAGGGCCGTGGCCTGGGTCGTGGTGCTGCTGGTAGAGCTCCTGTTGCAAGGAGAGGACGTGGTCGATCTGTGCCAGCTACACGCACAAGTGAAACACCTTCCTCAAGTGTGAGTAGGCGACAGAACCTGCATCAGTATTTGGTAGGGCATCAAACGCCCCTAGAAGTGATGAGGCCAGAACAAGTTGAGGCGATAGTAGATTGGTTTGCTGCTGACAGTGCCTCCAGTTCCTTCACATTGTCTCCCACCCAGTCTACTGCAGAAAGGTCAGAGTTGGCACCTGCAGCCAATGTCCAACCGTCTTTCACCTCACCCCCTTGCAAATCAGGCCAGCAGTCTGAGCCCCAAGCCATACAGCAGTCTCTTATTCTTTTTGAGGACTCTGTCAGCAGGGTTTCCCAGGGCCATCCACCTAGCCCTGCCCCAGAAGTGGAAGAGATTGAGTGCAGCGATGCCCAACCACTTATTTCTCAAGATGAGTACATGCAAGGATCATCGCAGCACGTCTCCGATGATGACGAAACGCAGGTGCCAACTGCTGCGGCGTTCAGCATTGTGGAGACCGACAAGGAGGGCAGGGGTGAAGACTGGGTGGAAGATGATGTGGAGGACGATGAGGTCCTCGACCCCACATGGAATGAACGTCATGCAGGTGACCTGAGTAGTTTGGAGGAAGAGGCGGTGGTCGCACAGAGCCACCAGCACAGCAGAAGAGGGAGCAGGGTGCAGAAGCGGAGCGGCCGTGCCCTAGACACTACGCCCGCTACCGCCCAACGCAGCAAGGGAACGAGCGCACCAAAGTCAGCTCAAAGGAGTTCTCTAGCGTGGAAGTTCTTTAGAAAATGTGCTGATGACAGGACACGAGTGGTTTGCACCCTGTGCAATCAGAGCTTGAAGCGAGGCATAAACCTTCTCAACCTGAGCACAACCTGCATGATCAGGCATCTAAGTGCAAAGCACGAGCTGCAGTGGAGTACACACCTTCAAAACCAAGAAACGTCTCTGGCTCATCCTGCTTCCTCTTCTGCTGCAGTCTCGGCCGCTCCAGCCACATCTGTAGTGATACCGGCACCTGCCACCCCGCAAACAGACGATCTGTCAGCAACACCACCACCTGGGTCACCAACAACCATCTCCACAATGTCCCGTGGAAGCGTTCAGCTTTCCATCTCCCAAACACTTGAGAGGAAGAGGAAGTACCCCCCTACCCACCCGCGATCCCTGGCCCTGAATGCCAGCATTTCAAAATTATTGGCCTTTGAAATGCTGTCATTCCGTCTGGTGGAGACGCACAGTTTTAAAAACCTTATGTCGGTGGCTGTCCCACAGTACGTCGTGCCCAGCCGCCACTACTTTTCCAGGCAAGCCATCCCTTCCCTGCACAACCAAGTGGGGGAAAATATCAGGTGTGCACTGCGCAACGCCATCTGTGCCAAGGTCCACCTAACTACGGATACGTGGACCAGTAAGCACGGTCAGGGGCGTTATATCTCCCTAACGGCACACTGGGTAAATGCAGTGGCGGATGGGCCTGAGGCGGATAGCAATTTGGCGCATGTCCTTCCACCACCGAGGATTGCAGGGCGCTTCAGTTTGCCTCCTGTTCCTAACTCATCCTACTCCGCTTCCTCATCCTCTACCGCCTCCTCATCCGGACAGCGTAACACCTTCACCACCAACTTCAGCACGGCCAGGGGTAAACGACAGCAGGCAGTTTTACAACTTGCCTGTTTGGGGGACAAACCACACACCGCGCAGGAGTTGTGGAGGAGCATGGAACAGCAGACAAATGAGTGGTTGCTGCCAGCGAGCCTCAAGCCCGGCCTGGTGGTGTGCGATAACGGGCGAAATCTCATAGCAGCTCTGGGCCTAGCCGGTTTGACGCACATCCCTTGCCTGGCGCATGTGCTGAATTTGGTGGTGCAGAGGTTCCTTAAAAACTACCCCGATATGTCAGAGCTGCTGCAGAAAGTGCGGGCCGTTTGTGCGCACTTTCGGCGTTCTCACCCTGCTGCTGCTCGCCTGGCAGCGCTGCAGCGTAACTTCGGCCTTCCCGCTCACCGCCTCATATGTGACGTGCCCACAAGGTGGAACTCCACCTTGCACATGCTGGAAAGACTGTGCGAGCAGCAGCAGGCCATAGTGGAGTTTCAGCTGCAGCACGCACGCGTGAGTCGCTCTGCGGAACAGCACCACTTCACCACCAATAACTGGGCCTCCATGCGAGACCTGTGTGCCTTGTTGCGCTGTTTTGAGTACTCCACCAACATGGCCAGTGGCAATGACGCCGTTCTCAGCTTAACTATCCCACTTCTATGCCTCCTTGAAAAAACAATTCGGGCGATGATGGAAGAGGATGTGGCACAGGATGAGGAGGAGGAGGAGGATGAAGAGGTAACATTTCCAAGGCTTTCAGGGCAGTCATTCGCAAGGGGCTCCGAGGGTGGGTTCCTGCACACGCAAACGCCAGGGACGCAATTGTCCAGCAGGGGCACAGTTCTGGAGGATGAGGAGGATGAGGAGGAGGAGGAGCTGGAGGAGGAGATGGAACCATGTTCACAGCAGGGTGGCACCCAGGCCAGCTCATGGCCATCACTGGTGCGTGGCTGGGGGGATACAGAGGACACGGACGATACACCTCCCACAGAGGACAGCCTTTCGTCGCCTCTGGGCAGCCTGGCACACATGAGCGATTACATGCTGCAGTGTCTCCACAACGACCGCCGAGTTGCCCACATTCTAACTTGTGCTGATTACTGGGTGGCCACGCTGCTGGATCCCCGTTACAAGGACAACGTACCGTCCTTAATTCACTCACTGGAGCGCGATCGCAAGATGCGCGAGTACAAGCGCACGCTGGTAGACGCCATGCTGCTGGCATTCCCATCTGACAGCGGGGCCACAGTGGAAGCACAAGGCAGAGGAGGAGGAGGAGGAGGTCGCCAACGCAACCAGGGCACCACCAGCACCTCAGAAGGCAGGGTTAGCATGGCCGAAATGTGGAAAAGCTTTGTCAGCACGCCACAACAAACAGCAGCACCAGCAGCTCAGATGGAACGTCTTAGCAGGAGGCAGCATTTTACCAACATGGTGGAGCAGTATGTGTGCACACGCCTACATGTAGTGAATGACGGGTCTGCCCCCTTCAACTTCTGGGTCTCCAAATTGGGCACATGGCCTGAGCTTGCCCTTTACGCCTTGGAGGTGCTGGCGTGCCCTGCAGCCAGTGTATTATCTGAACGGGTATTTAGCACGGCTGGGGGCGTTATAACAGACAAGCGCAGCCGCCTGTCCAGAGACAATGTGGACAAGCTCACGTTCATTAAAATGAACCAGGCATGGATCCCACGGGACTTTTCCGTACCTTATGCAGAATAGCAATGGATACCGACCTTACCCACCCATTGTTCCATTTTTGCTCTTTCTCACTCTTTTGGGGTGTACCCTCATTTAAAATTTTTGAAAAGAAGCAGTGTTGGCTACCTCGTCCTCCTCCTCAGGGCCAGATTAATGTAGGGGCTATTGGAGCTGCAGCTCCAGGCCCCTACCTTTTATATAGGCCCCGGGTTGGCCATATTCACTGTTACCGCTCTTCTGTCACTTGTAAACACAGAAGTCTGGCTTCTATGCTCGCTTCCCCAGGCAGCACCCTCAGAACCTCCCCACACAGCGTGAAGGCCGGACAAGGAGGGACAGTTGGCGATGCATGGATGTGTTTATGGGCTTCAGAGACAGCATCCCATGTTGAATTAGGCATGCATGGCTGCACCCTTCCTCCTCTGGGTGCATGGCAAGGCACGGCCCTTAAGGCCCTTCAAAATCCTCAGCACCAAGCCCATGATGCTGTTAATCCGGCCCTGGTCCTCCTCCACCGCCGCTTCCACCTACACCGCCCATAGGTGTGCGCAGCCTATTGCATTAAGGTGTGCACCCCAAAGTTGAAATACACATGCATGTGTTTGCCAGCAGGGAGAGTAATGTATCGGGGCCATGTACCTGTAGGCAAGGAGAAATAGAGCAGAGCAGGTCCCAGGGAGATCTTTCCCATCTCCTCACTGGCAATGCTATGTGCCCTAGGTGATTAGGGTGTGCCCAGGCACACCCAGCACACCCTGTGCGCACGCCTATGTCACCGCCACATCCACCACCACCTCAACCTCCCTCCTACTCCATATGGGCCTCGTCCTTCAGAGATGAAGAAGAACATTGTTTTATTTTTCTGTTTTTTTTTGTTGTTTTAAGTTATTTCCCTATCCACATTTGTTTGCAGAGCACTTGCCATGCTCTTAATTACGTTTTGCTGCCATTTGCAGCACTCTAGCCCTTTCCTTTGGTGTTTTAGAGCCATTTTAGTGCCTTAAAGTTCGGGTCCCCATTGACTTCAATGGGGTTCGGTGTCCGGGAAAAGTTCGGTAAAAGTCCGGGACACGGACCCGGACTTTTTTTTAAAGTTCGGCCGAACCCGTCGAACACGGACATCTAGGTGTCCGCTCAACCCTAGTCACGAGCACTCATCAAGCGTGCAAACTATGCAAGTCCTTTTCTTTCCCCTCCTCAAATCATACAAACTGTACTATAGTTTCTATGAATGAAAATAACTCTATAAATGAAGTAGGTGGACCTTTCATGCATCCACCCATCCTCCATTTTTAAAATGCTCCTCATTCATGGGAGATACAGTACAGCTTCTAGAACAACCAACTCCTGCTAGGGACATTGGTGGCTTAAGGGGACTTTTTCTGGTATCATACTCAAAAATATACAACTTCATATATGTAAAAATTGACAAATTTTATTAAAGTCTAAAAAAGGAACATTTGTGATTGACATGTTAACATTACAAAACATACATACAGAAAGGGGGAAAAAAATATATATATAACCAATATAATACTGGTGACCATTCAGAGTTGTTTGACAAGTAAGGTCCATTTAATGTTTTTTTTTTATTATTTATTTAGTTAATTGTAATGGATTATAAACATAGGTTTACAAAAAGCTGTGTAGATGACAAATACACAAATACTCATTCAACAGAATAGTAGTAGTTTTTCAAAATATAGTCCTTTCTTTTGTTGTGTTGCTACTATAAATAATACTGCAAACATGTCCCCGTTTAAAATAGGGCACTTGGGTAAAAATGCTGACATGGTAAAAACCCTAACTAATAGTTCCAGTTATTTTGAGTCCCCCACTAACAGTCCAATCTGTTTTGTGTGACCCTTTTATTTGACACTTCTAGCACTGAAAATTTAATAAATGCATGTTTTATCAATTATCGGTTATTAAACAATACAGCTTCTGTATTAATTATATATTTGAGCCTTAGCTAACTTAACCTGGAGTATTGTTAAGAAAAAATTGAAAACATGTAATTTCAGTCTTTGAAAACAGTGGTACCACATGCAAAGCATTTAAAATCTAGCAAATTGTCAACCTCTAGTTTAGATGGACTCTTCTCTGGCTTTTTTTTGTAATACTATTTTATACTGGGATACACTGAAGTATCATAAATACTGTATAACTCTATGTTCCATATTGATTTTCTATGGTAATTCAGTGGAAGCTTTCATTTATCCAGCATATACTTATTCAACAATATAAATCCCTAGAAGTGCAACAAAGAAATGAGATGGAAAAAAGTAATCTGAAACATCAAAAGCCATTGCCAATCAATTGAGCCAAACAAAAGAAATGCCCTAAAATAAAATCTTCAAAAACCAGAAGGTGTCCAATTCACAAGGGAAACATAAGAATATCACCTCTTTTCACATTGAAGCAAGCAACATCTGTAAATGCTATCTTCTGAATTATACTAAAGTAATTGTTTAGACTCTTGGGTTTATGTCAGTAAGCTGATCCATTAACTATGTTACTGAGGTCAAATATCAGTGGATAAAATAAATAAATCTTCACACATTTGGTTTAGGAGAATTTGCCTCCATCTCTAATGGAACTGCAAATTCCAGCATACCTCGTAAAGTTCAGCTCTAACAGGACAACAGCGCAAAAATGAATAATCCTTATAAAACCTCTTATGATGTCAGGACACCATTAACCAATTTAAGACCGGAAGGATTTGCCCCCTTAATGATCAGGCCCCATTTTGCGATTCGGCACTGCGTTACTCTAAAGGACAATTGCGCGGCTGTGCTACACTGTACCCAAATAAAATTGATGTCCTTCTTTTCCCACAAATAGGGCTTTTTTTTGGTGGTATTTGATCACCTGTGCGATTTTTTGCGCTATAAACAAAAAAAGAGCGACAATTTTGAAAAAAAAAAAAAAACAATATTTTTTACATTCTCAAAAAAGACAATTTAAAAATATTTTTTTTTTTACATTTTAGGCCAATTTGTTTTCTGCTACATATTTTTGGTAAAAAAAATCGCAAAAACCGCATTTTGATTGGTTTGCGCAAAAGTTTTCACGTCTACTAACTACAGGAAAGATTTATGTAATTTTTAATGTTTTTTTTTTTTTATTACTAGTAATGGCTGCGATCTGCGATTTTTTGCGGGACTGCGACATTGCGGCGGACAGATCGGACCCCTAACTGACATTTGTGACACTTTAGGGGGTACCAGTGACATTACTACAGTAATCAGTGCTAAAAATATGCACTGTTATGTGTAATAATGACACTGGCAGGGAAGGGGTTAACAGTATAGGTGATCAAGGCGTTAAATGTGACCCTAGGGGAGTGATTCTAACTGTGGGAGGGTGTGGCTTCTGAGATGACAACAGAGACATGTGATCCTATATAGCAGGATCACATGAGCTCTGTGACCATTTCAGGGAGAAGGACGGTCGGCTGTGTTTACAACAGCCGACCGTCCTTCTCTCTCTGAGGGGAGTGATCGCGGGTGTCAGGAGGCAATCAGAGCTGCCTGACACACGCATCAGCTTCCCCGCTGACGATCTGGGCCAGGAGCGCGCCATCGGCGGCGCGCGCTCGCCCCCTAGCTCCTCCCAGGCGAGCAACGTAGATTTACGTTGTTTTGCCTGTACGAGCCAGCCTGCCGCAGTAAATATACAGGAGCTGGTCGGCAACTGGTTAAAGACACATATGACATCAATATTGTAATACACTCCCTCGACCAAGTGTCTATGGAATTTTCTAGTAATTCTACAAGGTTCATTTTAAGTTGTAAGAAGATACATATTTCCTTCAGTTGAAACCATATGCAAGTTCACTTGGGCAAAGAAAGCACCCAGGAACTGCCTGAGTAGGTGTTGAGAAGTGTTGATCGAAAGTTTTGGGCACCCCAGGTAAAAATGTGTATTAATGTGCATAAAGAAGTCAAGGAAAGATGGAAAAATCTCCAAAAGGCATCAAATTACAGATTAGACATTCTTATAATATGTCAACAAAAGTTAGATTCTATTTCCATCATTGACACTTTCAAAATTACAGAAAACAAAACAATGGCGTCTGCAAAAGTTTGGGCACCCTGCAGAATTTATAGCATGCACTGCCCCCTTTGCAAGGCTGAGACCTGCCAGTGACCAGGTGATGTCAGTCTCAAAGGTTTTAAATGCCCAGACTCATCTGTCCTTGCCCCAACAATCAGCACCATGGGATCTTCTAAGCAGTTGTCTAGAAAACTGAAACTGAAAATAGTTGACGCTCACAAAGCTGGAGAAGGCTATAAAAAGATAGCAAAGCATTTTCAGATGTCAATATCCTCTGTTCGGAATGTAATTAAGAAATGGCAGTCATCAGGAACAGTGGAAGTTAAAGCAAGATCTGGAAGACCAAGAAAAATATCAGACAGAACAGCTCGCAGGATTGTGAGAAAAACAATTCAAAACCCACGTTTGACTGCACAATCCCTCCAGAAAGATCTGGCAGACACTGTTGTGGTACACTATTCCACTATAAAGAGATACTTGTACAAATATGGTAAGAGGAAAGGGAGGAATATGGGACTTTAATTGAGTGTAGCTAGACATATATGTATGATACTGGTGTAATAAACATGTCCTCATACGGTTCCAAAGGTGGAGACCCATGAAGTACGAGCAATATATATATATGTTAAATAATGTTTGATAATGTTTGATAATGTGACATATAATAATTCAATAAGTCATAAATAATCTGTTCAGTCATAATAGTTGCAAACAATGTTACATATAAGGAATAATATCAGGTCTAAAATCATTATAACAAATAGCATATTTATTGTGAAAACCATTTTTCTATAGATACACAACTTTAACATATACCAATTCATATGACCCAGAAAATGGGGATCCATAGAGGGTTAACACATGATCAAAAATCTAATTTATCTCATTTAACATGATACATTTCAAACATACAGACTGCATATACAGGTCAAATTAATGAGAGAACATACATAGATATACATAACTTATCAATATAACCAAATAGTTTCATAATAGAGATAAAAACAACTTGATATAGAACGGTCAATCTCTTATAGTGTAAAATCTTGGGAAACAAAGGGGATGTTTATAAAGTAACCTGAATGGTTATCAGTTGGTTATATAGGGTGTGAATGAAGTTGTTTGGGTGATTTGTCGGCTCGACGCGTTTCGTGGATCTCCGTCCACTCATCAGGAGCATTAAAATATTATTCTGAAAATGAAAATATCAATTAAATTTGGGTAGTAGTATAAGATATGGACTAAAATGGGGAATGTAATGGAATAGACACTACCTTTAAACAGTGTCATCGGTCCAAGAGCAGTCCAGTCTGGCATGGAGAGACAGAGGCTGATCCAAGGGACGCCTGACCCGGGGCTGAAGCATGGATTACAACCCGCATACATAGGGGCAATAGGGGGGAAAGAGGACCCAAAACGAAATTAATATACTAAACAGATCAGTAGGAAGGCTGTAAGAAAGTCACTCCGCAAAGTATTGGTCACAGATCATTGAAGCCAAAGGCAGTCTGAAAATATATATATAAAATTTGAATGAATATCTGGAAATAACTCAACTCAAGAAAAATAGTCTCATACAATTCAATAGTTTATAAATTATATAAAGGGTCCAAAAGTTGAGCCCATAAAGATCTGCCTGTGAGTGACCGGACATAGAAAAGAATAAAGAAGAAAATTTGAGGGGGAGGAAGAGTATGATGTGCATATAGTCAAAAAGGTGACTAGCAAAAGAGTGTTGCATAAGTGAATCGCCCGAGATAAAATGGATTATAAGTTGTAGATATGAATAGGACACAACCATACCATGCAAGAATCGCATGCAATAGGAACCAATGAACCAGAGAAAGTATATTAAGTGATAAATCACCAAGGGTGAAAGAGTGTGTATGAAAAGGGGGGTGATGGAATAACAGTGTGTAGATGCTTGAGAAATTCAGTAAGGGTCACAAAGAACCCATTGATTCAAACATAATATAAGTGAGGAAAAAAAAAAATCCATGAAGGTGAAGGAGGAAGAAGGGGTGCCGGATTGGAAGTGATAAGAGTTAGTAGAAGGTATATGCAAAAGGAGGTGACATGAATATCCAATAAAAGTAGAAGTAGATTAAATAGGTTGAAGTTCGAGTGGAAGTATATACTAGAAGATAGGCTAATTTACCGGAAAATAAAAGGATCAGAAAACGCAAGACAGGTCCGACCACACCGATGTGTCCCAGGGTGAGCGGGAGCAAAAGCCACGCCAGCGCCATGCTGAGCGTCAGTATAAGAAAGGCGGCTCAAGTCCCTCCCACATCCGGTCGGTCGGACCGGATGGCGGTGGAAACAGACCGCCCACTGACGTCACCTAAGATGGAAAGAGTTGCCAAGGAAACGCGACACCGTGAGGAGTCACGCACTAGGCAACTCACACATGGCGCCGATGGAAGGCGTGACGCCCCACCCCCGACCCGGATGCCGAAGCATAGACGGGCACGGGGGGGAGGCGGCTGGCCATCCATCGCAGCCCCGGACAGGAAGCCCGAAGCAGCCCAAGTCTCCCATATCCTGACTGGATATAAATAAGCTCAAACACAATATATATATAAAACGTGTATGTGAACTTTCAATATATATATGAAAAATTCACTGATACTGGGGAATTATTGGAAAATGAGAAATAAAAGGGGGAAAATATTAATATAAAGATAAATGTGAAAAATACAATTGATTGTATATTTATATGCTGAATAAAGCACAATGTTATATCTATATCCATGTAACAAATTGAACGTGGCAGATCTACAAAGCGGGTGTCTTCCACCCAAATATGTAGAGGGGCAAACAAGGAGAAGCGATCGTTCTATATCAAGATTGACCGTTCTATATCAAGTTGTTTTTATCTCTATTATGAAACTATTTGGTTATATTGATAAGTTATGTATATCTATGTATGTTCTCTCATTAATTTGACCTGTATATGCAGTCTGTATGTTTGAAATGTATCATGTTAAATGAGATAAATTAGATTTTTGATCATGTGTTAACCCTCTATGGATCCCCATTTTCTGGGTCATATGAATTGGTATATGTTAAAGTTGTGTATCTATAGAAAAATGGTTTTCACAATAAATATGCTATTTGTTATAATGATTTTAGACCTGATATTATTCCTTATATGTAACATTGTTTGCAACTATTATGACTGAACAGATTATTTATGACTTATTGAATTATTATATGTCACATTATCAAACATTATCAAACATTATTTAACATATATATATATTGCTCGTACTTCATGGGTCTCCACCTTTGGAACCGTATGAGGACATGTTTATTACACCAGTATCATACATATATGTCTAGCTACACTCAATTAAAGTCCCATATTCCTCCCTTTCCTCTTACCATATCTAATAGGGATGGAGTTAGCTAGACAATTCTTCTTCTGTGGCAGATCGCTTCTCCTTGTTTGCCCCTCTAGATATTTGGGTGGAAGACACCCGCTTTGTAGATCTGCCACGTTCAATTTGTTACATGGATATAGATATAACATTGTGCTTTATTCAGCATATAAATATACAATCAATTGTATTATTCACATTTATCTTTATATTAATATTTTCCCCCTTTTATTTCTCATTTTCCAATAATTCCCCAGTATCAGTGAATTTTTCATATATATATTGAAAGTTCACATACACGTTTTATATATATATATTGTGTTTGAGCTTATTTATATCCAGTCAGGATATGGGAGACTTGGGCTGCTTCGGGCTTCCTGTCCGGGGCTGCGATGGATGGCCAGCCGCCTCCCCCCCGTGCCCGTCTATGCTTCGGCATCCGGGTCGGGGGTGGGGCGTCACGCCTTCCATCGGCGCCATGTGTGAGTTGCCTAGTGCATGACTCCTCACGGTGTCGCGTTTCCTTGGCAACTCTTTCCATCTTAGGTGACGTCAGTGGGCGGTCTGTTTCCACCGCCATCCGGTCCGACCGACCGGATGTGGGAGGGACTTGAGCCGCCTTCTTATACTGACGCTCAGCATGGCGCTGGCGTGGCTTTTGCTCCCGCTCACCCTGGGACACATCGGTGTGGTCGGACCTGTCTTGCGTTTTCTGATCCTTTTATTTTCCGGTAAATTAGCCTATCTTCTAGTATATACTTCCACTCGAACTTCAACCTATTTAATCTACTTCTACTTTTATTGGATATTCATGTCACCTCCTTTTGCATATACCTTCTACTAACTCTTATCACTTCCAATCCGGCACCCCTTCTTCCTCCTTCACCTTCATGGATTTTTTTTTTTCCTCACTTATATTATGTTTGAATCAATGGGTTCTTTGTGACCCTTACTGAATTTCTCAAGCATCTACACACTGTTATTCCATCACCCCCCTTTTCATACACACTCTTTCACCCTTGGTGATTTATCACTTAATATACTTTCTCTGGTTCATTGGTTCCTATTGCATGCGATTCTTGCATGGTATGGTTGTGTCCTATTCATATCTACAACTTATAATCCATTTTATCTCGGGCGATTCACTTATGCAACACTCTTTTGCTAGTCACCTTTTTGACTATATGCACGTCATACTCTTCCTCCCCCTCAAATTTTCTTCTTTATTCTTTTCTATGTCCGGTCACTCACAGGCAGATCTTTATGGGCTCAACTTTTGGACCCTTTATATAATTTATAAACTATTGAATTGTATGAGACTATTTTTCTTGAGTTGAGTTATTTCCAGATATTCATTCAAATTTTATATATATATTTTCAGACTGCCTTTGGCTTCAATGATCTGTGACCAATACTTTGCGGAGTGACTTTCTTACAGCCTTCCTACTGATCTGTTCAGTATATTAATTTTGTTTTGGGTCCTCTTTCCCCCCTATTGCCCCTATGTATGCGGGTTGTAATCCATGCTTCAGCCCCGGGTCAGGCGTCCCTTGGATCAGCCTCTGTCTCTCCATGCCAGACTGGACTGCTCTTGGACCGATGACACTGTTTAAAGGTAGTGTCTATTCCATTACATTCCCCATTTTAGTCCATATCTTATACTACTACCCAAATTTAATTGATATTTTCATTTTCAGAATAATATTTTAATGCTCCTGATGAGTGGACGGAGATCCACGAAACGCGTCGAGCCGACAAATCACCCAAACAACTTCATTCACACCCTATATAACCAACTGATAACCATTCAGGTTACTTTATAAACATCCCCTTTGTTTCCCAAGATTTTACACTATGAGAGATTGACCGTTCTATATCAAGTTGTTTTTATCTATATTATGAAACCATTTGGTTATATTGATAAGTTATGTATATCTATGTATGTTCTCTCATTAATTTGACCTGTATATGCAGTCTGTATGTTTGAAATGTATCATGTTAAATGAGATAAATTAGATTTTTGATCATGTGTTAACCCTCTATGGATCCCCATTTTCTAGGTCATATGAATTGGTATATGTTAAAGTTGTGTATCTATAGAAAAATGGTTTTCACAATAAATATGCTATTTGTTATAATGATTTTAGACCTGATATTATTCCTTATATGTAACATTGTTTGCAACTATTATGACTGAACAGATTATTTATGACTTATTGAATTATTATATGTCACATTATCAAACATTATCAAACATTATTTAACATATATATATATTGCTCGTACTTCATGGGTCTCCACCTTTGGAACCGTATGAGGACATGTTTATTACACCAGTATCATACATATATGTCTAGCTACACTCAATTAAAGTCCCATATTCCTCCCTTTCCTCTTACCATATCTAATAGGGATGGAGTTAGCTAGACAATTCTTCTTCTGTGGCAGATCGCTTCTCCTTGTTTGCCCCTCCACTTGTACAAATATGGTCTTCATGGAAGAGTCATCAGAAGAAAACCTCTTCTACGTCCTCACCACAAAAATCAGCGTTTGAACTTTGCAAATGAACATATAGACAAGCCTGATGCATTTTGGAAACAAGTTCTGTGGACTGATGTGGTTAAAATTGAACTTTTTGGCCGGAATGAGCAAAGGTACGTTTGGAGAAGAAGGGGCACAGAATTTAATGAAAAGAACCTCTGTCCAACTGTTAAGCATGGGGGTGGATCAATCATGCTTTGGGGTTGTATTGCAGCCAGTGGCACAGGGAGCATCTCACGAGTAGAAGGAAAAATGGATTCAATAAAATTTCAGCAAATTTTGGATGGTAACTTGATGCCATCTTTGAAAAAGCTGAAGTTAAAGAGAGGATGGCTTCTACAAATGGATAATGATCCTAAACACACCTCAAAATCCACGGGGGATTACATCAAGAGGCGTAAACTGAAGGTTTTGCCATGGCCTTCACAAGCTCCTGACCTCAACATAATTAAAAATCTATGGATAGACCTTAAAAGTGCAGTGCGTGACAGACAGCCCAGAAATCTCAAAGAATTGGAAGACTTTTGTAAGGAAGAATGGGCAAAGATACCTCAAACAAGAATTGAAAGACTCTTGGCTGGCTACAAAAAGCGTTTACAAGCTGTGATACTTGCCAAAGGGGGCAGTACAAGATATTAACTCTGCAGGGTGCCCAAACTTTTGCAGATGCCATTTTTTGTTTTCTGTTATTTTGAAAGTGTAAATGATGGAAATAAAATCTAACTTTTGTTGACATATTATAAGAATGTCTAATCTGTAATTTGATGCCTTTTGGAAATTTTTCCATCTTTCCTTGGCTTCTTTATGCACATTAATACAAATTTTTACCTGGGGTGCCCAAACTTTCGATCACTACTGTACATCAATATATGTGCCACCAATGATGATAATCCAGGATCCAACTCAATGTTGTAAAACCTAAAAGTTCTTTATTAATAAAACAGTGCATGAAAAAGAGTCCATTTTTCCTAGCTATGGGGCTCTTGAAACCAACACACAACAGCAATAGTCACACAGGAGCTGCAACATGCATAGGATTGTTCCACAATGTTTGTGCAATGGTAATAATTAAAACACAAAGTTATCCCAACTTGTATGTTTATATATCTGAGCAACCCACTTGTGCTGGCAGTGGTTGTGGTGTGCGGCACGCCAAGGAGACGAAAATGTGGGTTAACAAGAGCTGCATACCCGGGATCACAGAATTACAAGCTTGTAATGAATAATTCCACTGTGTTCATGTTTCTATGTTTGCGTCAAGGCCTATGATAGCTGGCCTTTTATTTGGATTAGAAATACATTGTTCATTGTGATTTTTTACTACTGGTTTTCATGTTGGTATTTTCAAAAAAGACTGGAACTGGTGACCCTCTAAGACTTCTGTAAACTTGACTTTAATAAATAGGCATACTAGGTTAGAAAACAATCAAAACGAGCAAAAGATTACATTCAATGCATTTTGAGTCACCAGTAATCTCTGCCCTACCCCCCCCCCCCTTTCCCCAATAACTAAACTCTTATAACCTGATAAAAGCAATATGGATCAAAGAACTTGTATTACAGAGACAAATTATTGTTTATATAATATGCAGTGTTTTGCTTACTTGATCGTATTTCACCATCTTCTGATGAAGAGACATAATATTGAAGTAGAAACATCACAAAAGTGTAAATTTTGTAAGTTATCCATGCCATCTATGAAGCCGAAAATGTAAATCTGAAGAAATGAAAATAACATGATTCAGTTATTGTACACTAAATATATGGATATATAAGTATTTAGGTAAGATAAGTGTTTAAGTAAGGTTGATAAAAAGAGGAATGCATTCTGTACTAGTTGGAAAGAATGGGCAAAATTGGAAAAGTTCACTTTGCAGAAATCTTGCCAAAAATCTTGTCACTAGTCAAATCTAGCAATTAAGATGTTAACAATAATTAATAAATACATCTTTGTGATATTATTTACTGTTTCCATTATTTTACAAATGTTTAATAAAACTTAAGGTAGATCTGCCATAAAAAATATGAAACTGCCATTGTTCATCTCCTACTGAAAATGCTAGTTGACTGGATACTATGCTAAACTTCTGTCTCTCTAATTTGGAACATGTAGATCAGGCAAGCAGCTTTTCTAGAAAAAAGAGGTCAACATTGACAACCTTCACATTCTCTCATAGCATATTTACTTTTAAGTTATATCTAGCCAAGAAATACTTGAACCATAGTTCATAGACTTTATGGGCACAGCCACACCACTTTAAAGTTAGAAAATAAATATAAAACATTGTACTTCAATGACCATCTGCTAATTCCCACTGTTTTTTTACAGCTATTCTCTGGAACGCGGTAGCTGTCCATACCATTGCTTACAGAACTCCAAATGGGAGATTTCCATTTTTCTTGGACATTTTCTTTTATTATTAAAGACCACATACGTCATTTTACTTTTAGCAAGGTGGCTTTAATTGTTTCTATACAATTGCATTGTTTCCATATTAATAAAAGAGAAATCTTGCAATACATAATCATGACTGATTTAGTGTTGGTTTTGGACATTCAATAAATTTAATTCAAGGAAAAGAAACAAAACTTTGCACAGCATTTTACAGCCAAACTGTGTCAGATCAAAGTTATGTTCAATGTCTGAAGTCATAAATCTGGGTATTATTACAAGAAATCTTCAGATGTTCAAGCTATAAAACAGCATTATGCAGATAAAATGTAGAAAACTGTTAAGTTGGAGCTGTAAGAACAATACTGTGCATTTCTGTTGTTTTTTTTACTTACATCTACCATGTTTTTACAGCCCATAATAACAATAGACATGAGCCTCCACACAACAGAAAAAATAATACTTTAAGGGCAACTCCACAAGTGGCATTTTGTAGGCATAAATATTTTATAGCGCTTTCACTAAGACGTATTACTAGCCTTGCATTTTTGGTATAGATACATGCTAGATGTTCCCTCATGAAATTAAGGATAGGCTGCCATGCTGTACATGTTTGAAGAAATACATATTGTATTATACTGGTAAGCATAGGAAAGAATTCTTCTTTTAATGTAAATGTAAAAAAATTTAACTGTGCACTAAAAAAAAAAAAAATGTTGGAAAGGGGCCAAGGGACACATGTTTCCATTGACAAAAAAAATAGTGAAAAGTTAGGCATAGCTGTAATTTGGAAACGTTGGCTTTTTGACTCATAGAACTTGTCCCGCTAGTCTAGGGATGAGGGCATCTGCCCAGGTTTAATTCCCAAGGAAGGGGTTGTTTTGAATCCCACAAACCCCAAACTTAGCAGTGAACCTTATAAGGAAAGGGTATTGTTGGACAAACTAGTAAAGTATTGGTGTGAGCTAACTCCAATCCCAGGTAATGTATAGGAAAATGTGTAAAGGGGACAGTGGAACGCTACCCCAAGGGGGAAGCGTCCCCGCTGTGCCTCTGGACAGAAAAAGGGATGGTAAGGAGACTGTCACAACCAACTAGTTTGGAGCACCAGAACTGCTGTAAACAACAATTTAACAGACAAAATAATAAAAGAAATATATAAACTTTATTGTAGTGATTAACACACATATATAAGTAAAAATGGAGCCAACTCCACACTTGAAAATGTTAAAAGACAAAAAACAGTACAAATCACATTGTTTATAACCAAATAGGATCGGTCTGACGCGTTTCGCATAAATGGCGCTTTCTCAAAGACCGTTTGGTGATCCTTGGTTAACTATCATAGAAAGAGAAAATGGTAAGTTACAAAAAATCACAAAAGAATATATACACATATAAGCATTTGAACACATGTTCACTACAGAATTTGATGCTCACCGAAGTACTTGTGCTGTAAAGTGCTTGACCAGAAGACCGGAAATGCTGGCTGCGCTACAGACCATACAGGGCCACATGCAAGAGGGATGCAACCGGGCGAGGATATCAGGGTGAAACAACCCTAAGACCTCTCACTCAAGGAGACAGGGAAAGGTGCCGAGTCCCATACCCGCAGGGTACATTCAAAGAGGCAGCCTTCCACACCACCAAAGAGACCCAAGGCATACTAGAGGGATACCATCTGGGAAATGAATGACCAAACAAAGAAAAAAATTAAGAAAAAATTAAGAAAAAATTATTGAGGGCATGAGGACAAAAAGTTTAAATGGCATCAGAACTGATGTAAAGGGGGGGAAGGGAGAAACAAGGAAGGAGGAGAAAGGGGGGGGGAGAGAGAGGGAAAAAAAAAGAGAAGGGGAAAGAGAGGGGAGAAAGAAGGGGAAGAAGGAGGGGGTGGAGGAGGAGAGGTAGAAGGGGGGGGAGAAAGGAAAGGGATCCCCGCAACAACTAGGGGACTATATATAGGCATCTGCATCACAGCACCTACAGACCCCACCTTTCCATAAGTAAGTAAATGGAAAGGCTTGAAAATATAAATCTCCATAATGGAATAGACATAGATAGTCCAAATTGCCTCAGATAGTTCCACCGAAAAATACAAGTACAGGCCCACTATAGGGGGAGTAGGGAGGGGAGAGGAGACAAATGCCACCCCACTTACCCGATGAATTAACCCTGGATCACCACTATTTCCGTCTGAGAAGTCCCGTTTGGGAGTATGAATCCCGTAGCCAAGTGGGTCCCGATGGAGGAAACAAAAAGCTCCCCCTCCCCCTTAGCAGTGAACCTTGTTGATGTCTATGAGAGCTGAATCTTGAAATTAAATTCTACCCATTTTCAATGCTAATAGGCAACACTTTTTTTCAAAAAAAAGCACAAGACGAACTAGGCACAGTCGTAAAGGACGTTTACCAAACCCCAAATAACTTATAGCAGAGAGAGGGTCCTTTTTAAATGCTATTTCAAGAGAGATATAGTAAAAATCCCCAATCATTCAAATTACATGTTTGGAAGATGGATTTAAGCTGTATATGGTGTTATGGAATAGTAAACACTGGTGTGCTGTTGCACCTTACTCAGGAATATTCCAATGTTGTCACCATTTAAAGTGGACATTTCATGAAAATGGAAGGGCCACTCCATTGAAAGCTAATTCCCCCAAGGTGAAATCTCTTGCAAAGCTGATTTAAAAATAAAGCTGTTGCTAAAAAAAGAAAAAAATACATACTTCAATCATGGTTTCCAATGCTTCTAGGAAGCACTGGTGATATGACCATGCTTCACCACTGCATCCTGTCCATTGAAGGGCATTTCCTTATTGGATTTCAAGTGCCCAGCTACTCCTGCAGGCAGCTCTGAGGCCCCAAAATATAATCTGTGCCTTCCAGAAGCATTGGAAGCCAGAGCCCAGGTATGATTTTTTTTCAATTGCCTATGCAAGCAATATGACCTTGTGCTGTGTGTGTGTGTTTCTCTTTTAAATGGTGAAAACAGTGAAATATGACTGGGTAATGTGCATTAGCACAGCAGCATTTAGCTTCCTTTGGGAGAACATGTGATTTAAAGGCAGGAAACCTCAACATTTGTTGCCAACAAAAATTAGGAAAGATGCGGCTTGTTATCTCTGTAGTAAATGTGAACAGGGAAAAGCTGTAAAGAGGCTACACAACATCAGCAGCATAAAGGATGGAAAGGATGCAAAGGAAAAAAAATATCCCCCCCCAACATTCCCTCCACCCCTACCTCTCCCTATGCCCTTTTTTCAGCAGCACTTTTATGCTTTCCCCATCGCAGCTAAAGCACATTGATGATATAGCTTCTGAGAACCTACTTTTTTATAGTGAGGGGGCTGTCTGATCCAAATGCCCTCTTGTTGGCTATTCTAACCCAACTGGTCCAAGCTCAAAAGACAGGCAGTGCATTATATTTAATATGGCAAATGTTCACATAACTTTGCCAGTTTTGTGAACCACACATCATGCCTGTAGTCTGTAGACTCTACTCTGGATCCTAAGAGGACCAATTCCCACCATATATGTCTTCAACGTGATGCATTCTGAGTGTTACAAACAATTACATACATTATTTAAAAGTTGCATATTGTTTGTTGCTTAGATATCAATGAGAAGGTCAGTATTTTCAAACTGATCAGTTTTCAATTTCTAAGCTCTGTAGAGTTTTCAATTTCTAAACGACATATCTGAAAGAGGAAAACGAATGAAAATTAACTTGGTAAATGGAATGTAGCTAGTAAAAATAGTTTCTCTGATTTTTTAACCGTGCCTTAGGCTTTACGCCCAAACACAAAATGCCATATTTTCTTTTTCTTTTTCCTCACCTGCAAGTATTAACATACAGTCAGAAAGCTTGCCAGGAGAACATTTTTCTGTTCCAGTGTAATGTTTACAATAGCTGATGCCATATTTTTTAATTTATTCTAATGGCACTTGAAAATGCCTTTACAACAATAATATTCAGTTTGGAATTAGGTAATTATAACAAAGTATAACTTTCATACAGCACATAAATACCAATACCAATTTCATGCTATTTGCCCAGGGAATTGTAATTGATATCAGACTGAACAATTACCTTACCATACTTTACCAAAATTTCTGTAATTTGTGACAGAATGACTAATACCAGATAAAAATATACAGAGATAACAACATGCTTACAAGATCAAATCAAAGGAACTTTTTTTTACCTCTTGCCATATATTCATGCAAATGTATATTATATGTAGGTCTATATGCATATTCAACATCCCTAGAACAATTGTTGTCCACAAAAAACAGTGGGATACTAGCCAAAAATTCAAATATAGCTTAAAGATTTCCCCCCAGAATCTGCTAGCCAGATGTGTCTGCTGTAGTCTGAGGTTATCCACAAATATAATCAGCTGATCCTATCAAAATTTCAGTTCTCTGTTATTTCATACATCAAGTCACATGTCAGTAATCTACATATATACAGTAAAAGCTTTTTTTACAATGCAAATAACATCGCTGAAGAGAAATGTGCAGTAACCAATCAGAATTAATTTTTTAAAGGTCAGATTACCAAGGTGCATATTTTATAGTATGAACCCTAGTGACACTGGTTAACTACTAATTTGGATGTTTAAAACAAATGTCATTGATTGTAGTAAAGACAAAGCAAACACCTAAAAGCAAGCACCTGCACATCCTCCCCTACACACACAGAAACACATGCCACAATGCAATGCTCTGAGCCTCTCTAACCAAGGTTTGCATTACAGGGGGATGTGAGCATGTAAGAAAGTATTTGCAAAATATAGATAGAGTAGATATTGTTATTTTTCAAGAAAGCCTTAGTATGCAATCTAAGATTTTTTTTAACTTGTCCTGCCTTTACTGATATCTAAATACAAAAGTCAGAAAAGAAGAAAAACAATAATACATTTGTGAAAAAAACATTACACAAAAATATTAGCAACATAAAACCAGTTATTATGTAAGTTCTCCAGCTGTTTAAGTGCTGACTTAAGCCAAGTCAACAGTCTACCACCCTGAGAGGTATGTCTTTGCTATTTTGTTTGGCTTTTTTAGCAGACCAGTATGTTGCAGACCAGTATTTTTGCTTTCTGTAACAATGTTGAAAGAGAGAAAAATTGGTAATTTTTGAGGGATACAGGTTTTATTAATATCTTTTAGTCACTAAGAAACTTTCAAATACTGATTTAGGATAGATTTTTAAAAACGCACAAGGTAATGTCTGACACGCTTTAGTTCTCTAATAAAGTTCACCTTTATTTCATTACAGAATCACACAACAAAGGATCAACTCATGGGGCATTAAAGACTTTAGCAGACAACCTTCTGGAGTTCCTTCATAAAGAAGGTTTATAAATAGCTTGGTATATTTTGCAAATAACCTATTTTTTCATACAATATCCCCCTTCCTACCTCAATTAAGGTATCTTTTGTGACTCCAGATTTTGAAATAGTGACTTTCCCTTCTTGAGACATCTATGCCTGGCCTTTATTTAGCAGAGACAATCACTGTGGACAATGTTCATCCAATAGCTGAACCGCTCCCATCTGAATGCTACTCACAAAGGCAGATGTAATGAAGTCATTGCAAATGAATGAAGCATACCGATAATCCACTGCTGCAATCCGACCGCTCGGTACCTTAGCTGGCCGGAACTCGTAGCGTGGCGTCTGTGTTACTATAGCGACCGGACGCCCTCAGTTGAAGTCCGTGATGACGAAATGCGTCAGGACGTGAGTACGCGGTCGCCATAGTAACGCAGAAGCCACGCTATGAGTTCTGGACAGCTAAGGTACCGAGCGGTCGGATTGCAGCGGTGGATTATCTGTATACTTCATGCATTTGCAATGCCTTCATTACATCTGCCTTTGTGAGTAGCATTCAGATGGGAGCGGGGAACGTTGTTTTATCTATGTTTACATTAAAGTGTATGGAGTTACGCTATGTGTCCCCGCTTCACTTGTTTATTTCCATGACACGGATGTGGTGAGTGGATTAAATGGAGGCTTAACACGCTTTGGAGTCGCTTTGCAGCTGAATTGTTGTCCACGGATTGTGACCCTTTTGGGATATACAGGCTTATCTTTATCAGCAGTCTGGTGAGTGTCCATTTTGACGGGGTGCACGTCTTGATGGTGGATGCTTATGGGGTGTTCTAGGAATCCTTCACATTCTTCCTCATTTAAGTCTGACATCTGCACTTAAGCTGGACTGTGATAATTGCCTTTTATCTGGGACTTTTCATGCTTGCATGTGATTATTTGCATATGAACATATGCTTTGTATATATATGAATATTGATATGATGTTCATGTTATAGCGCTGCTAGAGTTTTAGATTTATTATTTACTTTTGAGTGAATCCATTGCACCTTTTATTGATTGTGTACTTTTAGTTTATCCCCCACAGTTATTACTTTTGGTAATGCTTGGCCCTCCCTTTTAGACTGTAAGCTCTAAGGAGCAGGGCCCTCTGGCTTCTCCTGTATAAAATTGTATTGTAACTGTACTGTCTGCCCTCATGTTGTATAGCGCTGCACAAACCGTTGGTGCTATATAAATCCTGAATAATAATAATATTGAAATAGGCAAAAGCCCTGCAAGTTAAGCAGGGAATACACAAAAGTAATAAAGACAGCTTTAAAATACAGACAGCATAAGAACAGTCTCAACTATTGTCACAGGCCATGTTAGACAGTAGCACAACTGATAGAAGACTCTAATGGAAAATAATCCAATCTATTAGTCAGTTCCTGACTAAGACACTGGTAAGTGGAGAATTTAGCTTCAGTCCTGCCAGAGCCCCTTGACTCTCTCAGTGGAGTGCCCTTTCCTAAGCCTGAGAGATCTATAATCCTGAGGAAAAATACATGCTGCATTCCCCCATGGCAGAACCCCACTAACTGTAGAACCAGATAACCATAAGAATCAGCTAGCACATAGGGCTCCCACAACATCAACACTGGTCAATAGGCCTCCCACCACATGAGCACTCTGCTGACATCCTCCCAGGTGTAGATTAATTTAGATTGAAGATAGGACAAGGTCAGGCTAAAGGTAGACTGCTGGACTCTAAGCCTTACCCTTAAGCATGCACCTTTTCTTACAGCTCTGCTTTATGTTTCCTACCAACTCAACAAAACACAACTTAGTCCATAGCACTCTGATTTGCAAAGCTCCAGCAGCAGCCTAATTTTGCAGCTCGATCCTCAGCACTGCAGCATATGGCCCTGGGCTCACAGCACACACTGCCCAGGCACTGCACACAGCATCTCTCTCTCCTAAAATGACAGCGTTTTTTTAATACCTGATACATGAGCTACCTTTCTAATCTCCAGAACATGGTTAGTAAAGATGTGTGCACTACAGTATACTTGCAACCCAGAAGCAGGGAACTGGAAGGGCTACCAGTCAAGAATTA
Source organism: Pelophylax lessonae (assembly GCF_965119305.1). Classification (NCBI taxonomy): domain Eukaryota; kingdom Metazoa; phylum Chordata; class Amphibia; order Anura; family Ranidae; genus Pelophylax; species Pelophylax lessonae. The sequence continues at coordinate 333,741,876 of NC_138770.1, forward strand.
CTGGCCTAGTAATAACTTATCAAACAAATGTGTACCTGGGTTTCCCATGTCAATACTGCTTTTTGTATCTTTTGACTGTTAATCACAAATCATTACGTGATGTCAACATGTTCCCAAGTGATTTTGCACTATAAAAGAAGTTATATTGTGAAAAAGTGAAAAGTGAAAGTTTACTTTTTTAGCAAACATAGTTAGACCATATAAGCAGGATTTTGCCTGGCTTTTGATTGGATGGTTGACAGATGAAGTGAACACTGCTTAACTCTATTAACTAAACTAACTGAATATTAATTTTGCTAAGTGAACTTTCAAAACTACTTTAATTATTTAATTCCATGGTATTTTATTGCCATCTAGATACATAATGTAAATGATTTAACAAACAGTCATTCCAATTTTACCTAATTGCATTTTTTTTCTCTAGAAAGATATACTTTGACATCTGTCTTCATTTAGGTCAATGCAGTGTAACTTGCAGTGCTAACTGTGAACTTCATATGGCTACTGTGCATGAGTGAGAAACCCTCTAATGTGCAACATTATTGCTGCAAGCATGTGTTTCCCAGATTGACAGAGCCTGTATAGATGTGCACCCCCCTTTTGTTATGTATTTTCGTGTCAAATCTCAGAGTTAGTATATCAATTCACATGAGAAAGAACTTTCAGTGAATTCAGCTGAGTTTACTCTGAGCCAGGGTCCATTATAAAGTGGCAGTTTGATTAGCTGGAGAACCTGATTTCCTCTCTGGAGTTGCAAAGTAGTCTTAAAGACCACCCAGTTAAATTTTAGCTTTGCAGTGTGCCACTGAGACCCGCTACCAAGAGACTATGGAGTGTTTCAATGTGGATCTCAGATTCAAAGCCACGAAGAGTTATGTGGTGAGAATCCCAACTTTCTGTGACACAAATGGGCAAACAAGTGCGTAGTGCATTTCCTATTTAGTTTAGTTGGGTCAGCAACATCAATATGGCAATATTATGAGATTTCATATTTACATAGTGAAGTTTAAAAAAGACACTTGTCTATTAGGGTAATTTCAATGGCATGAAAACGGTTTATGTTTCAATATCAGAAGAATGAAGGAGCTGAAAGAAAGAGAAACAGAAATTGGATGAATAATATGAAAAGTATAGGTAAAGAAGAAGAGCAAAGAGGATGGGTAATACCATTGGTTTTGTACTACTGCAGCTGGTGTCCTACAGCAATGCTTTACTCTAACATTCTCTTTCTCCCAATATGCTGAAACTGCCAGTATGTTATAATATGCAAGGACATTTCAAATCAATTACCTTTGATTATAACACTTGAAATGTACAGAGGAGACATCAAAGCAATGCTTAGTGCAAAATACACTCAGAGCAGAAAGGTAAGCATTGTGTTCCAGTTCATTGCTTTTAAGGACTATTTAAGTACAATGCTAAAGGGCATTAGCATTTCTAGCAAGATAAAAATAATTTTTTATTTTTTTACTTATTCTTTACAAAGGCACACAAAGCATTGCTTTTTTGTCTTCTTCAACATGTGAAAGACACCACATAGAACACCTCATATGTTTTACATAATTATGACTTTTAAATGCTTAGAATATAGTTATGCCTTTGGAAACCAATAATGTATGCATAATCCTGATAATTATGTGCTTTATAAACATACTGCTCTTTCACAGAGAACAAAGCTGAGATGATCCTTTGAACTCAACAGAAATACACAGAAGTTTTTTTTTATGTGGGTACCTGGGTCCTGTGGACTTTGGCTCTTGAGCCTAAAAGTCCCCCTTAACGTTTTGTAAATATATGCAAAGAATTGAACACAGTACATAAGTATTATAATGGATGTGCTATGAGACAATGCCAAAGATGGGCATACCCATACAACTTAAGGATCTCACTCTGGTGCCTGCAAGCTATGCTACTTTTGTCCTGCAAAATATCTAAAAACTTCAGCATGTGTTTATGTACAAAAATATAGGAAAAAGAGATTTCACTGGTCCAGACACATGAATCCACCACTGGGGAACATTATTAAGGTACAGGAACTGCCAACACTGATTGTTGCGTTGAATAAACATCTAGGTACAGGTGGTAGTGATTTTTTGCCTTTTACTATAAAACAGTAGATTTGGGATGACTGCAAACATCATTCTTAATCTTTGGTCTTTATTGCAAGGTATCACTGGGCATATAGAGAACACAGACAAAATACTAATACATTTCCACATGATAATACATTTCCACATTACTTCCACATGATTTTGCCTGAAACAACTTGAAATATCAACTGTGTTTCCTCTATGGATTGGGATGCTCTACAAGGACTAAAGACTGGGGATACTAGGGTTGATTTCCGAAAGGCAAATTGGCTGTTTACTTTAACTTTACTTTAGGGAATTTTCCCTTAGCTTAGGTAATGAGGTGAAACCCTACTAACTTCTGTCACCAAAACATGTGCAAGCAAAGTCATTTTTTATAAAGTTGAAAATGTCAAAAGCAATTCAATTTTTTGTCATCATAAAAATCACAAATTGTATTTTCCTTTACCCCTTCCTTACCGGCGCATTGTAAAATAACTCCGGCAGGAACATTCTCTCCCTCTGGGTGGACGTCATATCACATCCGCCTGTTCTCACCACTCTCGCACGCCCCCGGGGGCACGCAGTGTGCCGATCCAGGATGAGGCATGTCCATTGGGACACAGCCCATCCCCGTTCAGGATAAAGAGCCAATGAAAATGGCTCTTTATCATGTGACCAGCTGTGTCCAATCACAGCCAGTCACATGTGTTGCCCTCGATCACACCGCTCGTGTGCACCCCTGGGGGCACACAGCACGGTGATCAGGGATGAGGCATGTCACTCTGACACAGCCCATTCCCGATAAGGGTAAAGAGCCAATGAAATTGGCTCTTTATCACATGACCGGCTGTGTCCAATCACAGCCGGTCACAAATATCAACAAACGTGGTAACTACATGTTACTGGGTTCTCCTCCTCACACACTGATCCTGTGTGAGATTGCGGTAACAGGCAGTTACCAATTACAGTGCACAGTAAAAACACACTGATTGCCCAGTAATAAAGAGGACCTGTCACCAGCCCATCAGAGTACCTGTCACCAGCCCATCAGAGTATCCGAGTACCTGTCACAGCCCATCATAGTACCTGAGTACCTGACACCAGCCCATCCAAGTACCCGAGTACCTGTCACAGCCCATCAGAGTACCCAAGTACCTGTCATCAGCCCAGAGTACCCAAGTACCTGTCACCAGCCCATCAGAGTACCCGAGCACCTGTCACCAGCCCAGAGTACCTGAATACCTATCTGCAGCCCATCAGAGTACCCGAGTACCTGTCGCCAGCCCAAAGTACATCGATTACCTGTCTCCAGCCCATTAGAGTACACCGTGTACCTGTCTCCAGCCCATTAGAGTACCTGAGTACCTGTCTCCAGCCCAGAGTCCCTGAGTACCTATCTGCAGCCAATCAGAGTACCTGAGTACCTCTCTGCAGCCCATCATAATACCCAAGTACCCGTCTCCAACCCCTAACAGTACCCAAGTACCTATCTGCAGCCAATCAGCGTATCTGAGTACCTATAGGCAGTCCATGCCTCATAAAATATACATCGGTGTGTTTCTATTCTATTGTCCTGGTGCTCCAGGGCCTTCAAAGGTGTGATAGGTAGGAATGAAATTAGATGTGTAATTTGTGCTCCTAGAATGCCCGGAGGTGCTACTTGGATTTTGAGCATCTGTATGTGGCCAGGCTGTGGAAAACTCTAACACATGTGGTATTGCCATACTCAGGAGAAGTAGCAGAATGTACTTTTGGGTATAATTTTTGCTATGTAAATTCTATGTGTTAGAAAAATCTTATAAATTGACAACTTTGTGTAAAAAAAAAAATAAGTTTTCATTTTCTTTCCACATTTTCCAAAAACTTGTGGAAAAAAACGACATGTTGAAAAGACTCAATATGCCTCCTAGAGTATGCGTTGGGGTGTTTGATTTCCAAAATGAGGCCATTTTGTTGGTAATCCCATTGTCCTGGTGCTCCAGCGCCTTCAAAAATGTGATAGGTCGTCAGGAAATTGTACGTGTCATTTTTACTCGAATGCCTGGAGGTGCTACTTGCATGTTGGACCTCTCTATGTAGCCATGTGTAAAAGTCTTACACATGTGGTATCACCGTACTCAGGAGGAGTAGCAGAATTTATTTTAGGGTGTATTAGCAAGTATGCTTATACTGTGTATGAGAAATAATTTGTTATTATGACAATTTTGTGAAAAAAAAAGAAAGAAAAAAACTTAATTTCTTCATTTCCCCAAGAATTGTGGGAAAAAATTACAACTTCAAAAAACTCACCATGCCTCTTACTAAATATCTTTGACTGTCTACTTTCCAAGAAGGGGTCATTTGGAGGGTGTTTGTACTGTCCTGACATTTCAGTGCCTCAAGAAATTAGATAGGTAGTCAGTACATCAGGTGTGTTTAGGTGTGTTTAATTTTCAATGATTGGCATCATAACTTTTAGACTCTATAACTTTCATACAGACTAAGTAATATCCTCTAATTTGGGTTATTTTTACCAAAGATATGTAGCAGTATAAATTTTGGCCCAAATGTATGTACAAAAATTACTTATTTGCAAAATTTTGTAATAGAAGCAAACAAAAGTGTTTTTTTTCCAAAATTTTTGCTCTTTTTTCACTTAAATCGCAAAAAAATAAAAAGCCCAGTGGTGATTAAATACCACCAAAAGAAGGCCCTATTAGTGTGAAAACAATTATAACAATTTTGTTTGGGTAGAGTGTTGCATGACTAGGTAATTGTCATTCAAATTGTAAGAGCGCTGAAAGCTGCAAATTGGTCTGGGCGGGAAAGGGGTGAAAGTGCCCTGTATTGAAGTGGTTAAAGTCAAAAGGTCTTATTTTGGCAATAACGTCTTAATGTAGCTACAGTGTTACAATGTCTGGTTTAAACTATAAATGGATTTTTGTAAAATCTTACCGTAAAATCCTTTTCTCTTAGCTCATTGACAGACGTAGTCCTCGGTGATACACCACCTTCGGGTTATGTTGCCTCCACAGGAGCAGGACTAGACAGGAAATTAAAAAGCTCTGGCCACACCCTAGGGGCAGTCCCAGAGGGTATATCCTCTCTCTCTCTGCCTCAGCAAATCAGTTATGTGAAAAAGCAGTCTCTAGAGATTTTAACCCAACTCAAAAAACAGAGGGGCGGGGACTACGTCTGTCAATGAGCTAAGAGAAAAGGATTTTACGGTAAGATTTTACAAAAATCCATTTTTCTCTAGCGCTCATTGACAGACGTAGTCCTCGGTGATACACCACCTTCGGGACGTCCCAGAGCAGTATCACAACTGAGGGGTGGGAAAATGAAATCAAATCCCAATCTAGAAGGCCCAACCGGTGCCAACTAGAAGTTTACAATGCTCATCCTTAATGATGAGACTCAACAAAAAAGAGAAAAAATTTTTTTTTTTTTTTTTTCAAAACAGAAAAAAACCCTCGAGGTAGACCACCGGTCTCCTCAAATTGCGGCCTGCAAAACCTTGCGGCCAAATGAGGCATCCGCCGATGCCGTCACATCAATTTTATAGAATTTTGTAAAGGTATGTACCGACGACCAGGTGGCCGCCTTACATACCTGGACCACTGACGCCTGATGGCGAAAGGCCCAGGAAGTACTGAGCGCTCGAGTGGAGTGCGCCCTAAGAGGGAACGGAGGACTCTGACCCTTAATAGAATAAGCCTGTACCACCGTTTGTCTAATCCATTTGGCAATGGTCGCGGCAGATGCAGGCAAACCCTTTCTGGGGCCATCCGTGATCACAAAAAGTGAATCCGTCTTACGGAAAGATTCCGTAGCTTTCAGGTATACCCTGATTGCCCGAACCACATCTAAGGAATGCAACGCATGTTCCCGATGATGCTTGGGCTGAGGACACAAGGAAGGTAGTACAATATCTTCATTCAGATGAAAATCTGAAACCACCTTAGGAAGAAAAGATGGCTTAGGATGAAGTACTACCTTATCCCTATGAATCACTAGGTAAGGGGACTGGCATGATAATGCAGCCAGTTCTGACACCCTGCGAGCAGAAGTAATAGCCACCAAGAAGGCCACCTTCTGGGATAAAGTAAGCAAGGGAATCTCCCTGATGTTTTCAAAGGGAGGTTTCTGTAGAACCGACAAAACCAAATTAAGATCCCAGGGCGGTATGGGCGCGCGGACTGGAGGAGCCAGGTGCCGCACCCCCTGGATGAAATTCCGCACCAAGGATTTGGTAGCTAAAGGCTTCTGAAAGAAGATTGCTAATGCTGAAACTTGACCCTTGATGGTGCTCAAGGCTAGCTTCTGCTCAACCCCTTGTTGCAAAAAGGCCAATATTCGAGTCACCGAATAGGTACGTGGAGGAAATCCTAAAGATTCGCACCACGCAATATAAGTCTTCCATGTGTGATAATAGACTTTGCTGGAAGTCGCTTTCCTTGCTTTAATAAGAGTAGGAATGACTGAAGTAGACAAACCTCTGTCCTTCAGTACTTGGGTCTCAATGGCCAGGCCATTAAACCCAGCGACTGTAAAGCATGATGGTAAATTGGTCCTTGAGACCACAGACACTCCCTGAGACGAAGTTCCCACGGAACGTCTGCGACTAGCATGTCCAAGTCGGCCAGGCCGGCTTGAGGAGGCCAGCCTAGAATTTCTAGGACCACTGGCGCTGATAGAATCTGAACTACCGCTTCCTGTAGTACTTAAATGTTGGAAGGGAAGAATCGCACCGGTAGTAGTGGTTGATGCTCGATCTAATGTCCTGAATACCGGTGAAAACGTCCCCCCACCCTGAAACCGGGTGGGGGCGCACCTTCAGGCTGTGTACTCCTTTGCTTCGGGTTTGGCTGGGTTGGTCCTTTGCTTGTCCGACCAGCCCTTCTTGAACCCTCCTGGAGGAGTCTTGCCTTTCCCGCTAGTACCAGCCGGGCGCCCTTTATGGGCGGTAAAGAAAGGTCCTCGCTTGTTGCGAGGTCCCTTAGCTTTAGCAGCCTGTGGCAAAAAAGTGCTCTTGCCCCCAGTGGCATCCTTAATGATTTCATCTAGGTTGGCCCCAAATAGACGATTCCCCTGAAAGGGGAGATTTGTCAAGGTCTTTTTGGAACCTAGGTCAGCTGACCAGCATTTTAACCACAGCACACGTCTGAGGATCACCGCTGACTTAGATGCATGCCCTAATAAGGGAGTAGTGTCCAAGGCTGCGTCACAGATAAACTGTAGCCCTTGTATAATCTGTTCCATCAAATCAGATGTCTCCTGGGGAATATCTTTTCCCCTAAGGTCTTGGCGTACCATTTTCGCCCATTCCGTAAGTGTCTGGGAAACTAGACCAATAACAATTACTGGTCTAAATGCTGACCCTATCAGAGAGAAGATGGTGCGGGACTCTGCTTCCATCTTTCGATCCACCGGATCCTTAAAGGACGAAGTGTCCTCCACTGGAATAACCGTGGCTTTATTCAGCCTGGAAATAGGTGGATCCACCATTGGTGGTACCGTCCATTTCTTAATGATGGATTCCTCAAACGGATAGCGTCTAGCAATACGTTTGGAAATAGTAAAGGTACGTTTAGAATGCTCCCATTCTCCTTTAATCTGATTACCGAAACATTTAGGTACAGGAAAAACCTTCACCGTTTTGATGGGCTTATTAGTACCAAAAGGAATCTCTGTTTCAGTTGCCTCTGCCGGTAAAGCCTCAAGTTTTAAGGTTTCCTGCACTGCCACAACTAGTGCGTCCACCAATGCTTCTTCCTGAATTATAGCAGGAGAAGAAGCGTCCTCCTCACTGTCTGAGGGGGCTTTACCTGGGATAACAGCCCTTGCAGAGGAACCTGCAACTGCAGTGACCATCTCTGAATCAGAGTCAGAGGTGTCAGATAGTATAGGGGTAGGCGGGGGTCGCTTCCTTGACCCCCGTCCCTGACAGGCCGCCTCCACCCGAGCCACCATAGACTCCAAAATTGCTGTAAATGACTCTATACTCTGTGCACCGGCGGGTCCCGTGGCCCCCTCGAGGGAAACAGGTGGGGGAATATGTGTGGCAGGGTCCATGATAATTCCAGTCACTTCCTGGATAATATAATTCAAAAATAAAAAACTTTTTTTTTTTTTTTTTTTTTCAGACCCCCAGCGCCACAAAAGCCCCTTAGTGTTACCTGCTAGGGATCCCTATCGATCGAGAGAGAGAGAGAGATAGACCCCCAGGCTCACCACTTGATGCTCAGAGTTTAACTGCAACAGGTTACAGCGCTGTCTTGACAAACAGGAAGTCTTTTGGCTGGCTGCCCAGGAAGAAAGGAGGCGGCTCCGCCCCTCTGCACGCCTTCCGGCGCCTCCCCCAAGCTCCACGAGGTGTTTGGATCACCTCAAACATGGCCGCCCCCATGCTGGAGACACGAGGCTACGCCAAAATGGCGGCTCGTGCGATCCAGCAAAAAAATGGCGGCGGCCTGTACTGAATAGCGGTGTGCTGCAGGGCACACAACACTCTCTCTGCATGGGGATATGGCGTGGTTGGCGGTACCGGCCCTGGCGGACCGCATGGCCATTCGGGAGGCCTGCTAATAGCTGGAGATCTGATTAGGAAGGCAGTCTACATGTCCGTGGTTTCTGACTGGTAGGTAGCTTATTCTTAACACCGTAAGATTCCCAGAATGCCACAGATTACATCTTTTTAACATGTATACAATTAGATTGTTAGCTCCCAAACCAAGCCTCCTGGCTTTTTGCACATAAAATCACACTCAAAGTAGGAGGATCTGTGTCATTTATAGGATAGAGAGGGACTCTATCTTACCATACAGAGAGGGGCCCGCGTTCACCACAAGACCCGTCAGGGGAAAAGGGGGAACATACTACTCACCATACCGGAACCAGGCGGGCACCAACTCCTGACAGTACCCCTCTCCACCGGGGCGGGAGGGCTGTCGACCGATACGGACGCCGTGACTCATGGTCTTTGGCGTTTTAGCGAGACGTTTAACTCGCGTGGACAGTCCTTTAATGGGACTTTGTCGCGGCCGACCCAGCGCGGAGCTATGGCCTGCACGCGCTCGTAGGCTGAACTGGGGTGACCACCGGATCTCAACATCCAGCCCGTCGCCCAGTTCAGCTTTCTTGCTTGAAGATCTCACAGGAACACTGGAGAAAAAAAGCTGTCTAAAAAATCCTTTAAGAAAAAATTCTTGCCAGGACCTAAGATCCCAGCAAGGTATCTAGGTCCTTACTCCTAACTAGACAGAAAATAACTGATTTGCTGAGGCAGAGAGAGAGAGGATATACCCTCTGGGACTGCCCCTAGGGTGTGGCCAGAGCTTTTTAATTTCCTGTCTAGTCCTGCTCCTGTGGAGGCAACATAACCCGAAGGTGGTGTATCACCGAGGACTACGTCTGTCAATGAGCGCTAGAGAAATATAGTTTTAATTATAAGTGCAATCAGACTGATTGGGTGAGTTAAGAAAGAGAATGAAAACCTTGGAAGCCTTAGAACAATCATTGTGTCCACTGAACTGAAATCACACATAGAAAGAATGTTGGACCATTGACATTGCCAGAAGTTCTCACATAAAGGATATTATAGTTGCCTGACACTGAAAGCCAAATAATCCGGCGTAATGGTTGGCTGCGAAAAAGTAAGATATAAAACCAGGGATGGACAAGAATCAGCTTTTCATAGCAGTCTGCCTTCTGTAAGTCAAACACATTCTATACATTTTATAAAGCATAAGGAATGTATGTTACAAATAGTACTTGGCACAGAATGTAAAGTTTGCAAAAATCTTACAAGGAAATGAATGTTCATTTTAAAATAATTTACTTTGTGGATTTCGGATACATTTTTCCCACCATTGTTTTTTATTGGCTTATAATAAAGCCAAGGGGTAGATACCGAGTAACATGTGGCTGACACCCTACTGTTCAGTGAATGTGTTGGTAGGTGTTAGGTGTGTAACTGTATAAATATACAAAAACTCAGCTTACTGGCTTGGCATGGCTCTGGACTAGGAAAGTGAATACTTGATAGTCCTTACTCCCAAGTACATAAAGTTCAGACTAAATGAAGTCATTATGTCTGTATTCTTTAATATGACTTCAATGTATTTTTGCACCATCTCAGTGCTATATATGAATACAAGCATGGTTCATTTTCAGTTCTATAGTGGCACTTATCTGTAAATAATAAGAGCACAAATTATTTTTCATTTAAGATCTGCTAATCAGAATATCAATTAAAGAATGACGATTTCTAGTCTACATTGTCATACAGTCCCAGTATAACATTAGAAATATTACAAAACTTTCTGGAAAATATCACTTTCATAATTTTCCTGTTTGTTGAACTGTCAAAGATATATGTAGAGTTTCTTTTTTTGTTTCTTTCCACAGCAACTTTTCCTTACCAGGTCATAGCTGAGAAAATCAGAATTGAAAAAATTTCAGCTTCTTTAAAGCCACAACACTCCTTTGCTGTCAGCTGTGCAGTCAGTCCACATGACGTTGTGGAAGGGGTGAGTATATAAAGGAATGGCTTACAAAATGCATTATAGCAAGGTGAAGTGAATTAAAGTTTGTGTCCAGCCTCCAGTCATGTTATTTGTTTAGAGTATTGTCAGGTTTTATTGCTATGTCCCTATGGGGCAGATTTCCCCCACTATCAACAGGGACACAATCAAAACAAAACAGGTTATTAGCAAAGTGAGAAAGAGTTACGTAGAACGTTTGACAATATTTTTGTTACTGTCTGTGCCAATCTGTTCTTGCAACACCTACCCGCACGCATTACTTGAACAGGAGTCACAAGAACAGTAAGGTTGGCCATACACATCAGTGGGTTGAATTGACATTTGCTTTTGATCGTATTGATGAGAAAATTCAAAGGAACGGGACAGAAATTTTGAAGTACTTTCAAGGTACTGATGAGAATTTTTGGATGACTGTTTGTACAAGCATTCCTTCAGAAATCTATTAGTATAGGGCCAGCTTAATTAAGAGAAAAGATCTGAAATGGGGGTCAAATACAGAAATGTAAACCCCTTTCCACTTTATAGAAAACTGCAAATGTATTAAAATAGTTTTATTGACTGATTTTACAGCACCATGTTTAACCACTTTTCTACCAGAGCCATTGTTTTATTTGTTTCACACATGTTAAAATGTACATTTTAGATCTGATTAGTTAAACCCCTACCAAACAATACGCATCCTCTGAAAGCAAAGGCCTTTGTGAGTTGGAATTTTTAATGTCACGTAATATTAGCGCGTTTATCAAACATGAATTTTCAGTAAAAGAAACACCAAAGTTAATTCTTGTGCAACACAATATATTATGGTTTTTAAAATTGAAAAGATGATGTTGCAACAAGTAAATAGATACTCAACATGTCAAGTCTTAAAATTGCTGCTGTAGCAGCCAGGACTGTGTTGAGAATCCTAGTATATCGATCGTTATTTATAAACAGTTCTGGTAGACAAGTGGTCAAAAAAAATATACTTTTTGGGGATCAAAGTTTTTCATTTTATTTCTGTTTAAAATTACCTATTTGTTTAAAAGTGTATCTAACCCCTGCAAAAATAATGTATTGTAGCTTATCAAACCTTAAGGCTGGGTTCACACTTATGCAAATTGGATGTGGATTTCCCTTCATCCAATTTGCATGACAGGAGTCTGTGACTGGCTCTAATGCCTCTCCAGGGCGGCTACGGAGTGAATTGCACAGGACTCCTTCTTTGCTTCCTTGACTCCCTTTCAAGTCCGAAATCAGGCAAAAATTCTGGCCTGCTTCATTCCTGAAACTGAGAACAGGGACACACCGGACAACTCTCATACATGTACATGTACTTTAAACATACAGCAGTTTTGCTAGTATTTTTCCAAAATAAAATCTTTCATGGCAGTAAACCAAGGGATATAGCTGAGGATGTCACATTCTATGCAATGGGCTGTGTGTATTTTTTCCTCAATATATGTGACTTAAGCTGGCCATAGAAGGATCAAAAATTAGCTGGTTCAGCTGGGACCATCCAAATTCTGACAAATATGTAGCTCTCCACGCTTGAAACTAATCATCTTTGGGTGAGCTTTAGGAGCAATGATAAACCAATACCAGGAACAATTTGTAAAGCCTGATACACACTATTAATTTTTGCTGTTCAACCCAGCTGTCAACTCTGGTCGGAGCCGCTGTACTAACGATCTGACGTAAGTACAGTGATCTCCCCTGCTGAGCTGTTCTGAGAAGGGGATGGCCCTCAGCCAAAACACTCCGGTCAGTGCTCTCAGCTATTGGCAATGATTGGGAGCTGGTCGGCTGCTGGTTTCCCAGCATACACGTCCGACAGAAGTTGGCATACACATGGGCCGAAGGTTGCCCTTTTTATTTTAACTGGCGAATGTCGGCTGGCATTAGGCCCGTGTGTACGGGGCTTAAGGATTCCGTAAAATCTTTGAAAGATTCCTCCAACTATCTCTAAATTACCTCTTAAATATGTTATCTCTTATTTCTGAGCAGATTTCTCAAATACGGTATAATTTGTTCTGTTCCATTATAGCACCTCATTTGAATCTGGAATGCCTTGATACATATTATGACAATGACCTGAAAAAATCCCTATGCAAAAGTATATTTAGACATCAACACCTAGATAACACATTTCTATGCTAACACTGTCCACTTTTTTGGTATTGAAAATAATTACTGGTTCCTTGGCAAGTATTTCTTCTCTTACTGTTAGTTAAGATGTGTACACAATCTCAAAGTGACCGAAATTCACCTGCAAAGTACATTTGAAGTTGAAAAATGTGTACCAGAAGAACGTAGATTCTTAAGATAACACTAAAGTCAAGGAACATAAGCATAATGGGGAATCCTAAATAACATACAGTACAGTAGTTGCCAACAATATAAAAGAATTGAAAGGTTCACTTTGCCTCTAAGCTGAGTATGAACAATATTGTTTTGGAAAATTGTGTACAGAATGATGACACATAACTTTGAATTATGCATGCTTTGCCCTTGTAAAACCCAGGATACACATAATAAATATAAATAATATTTTAAAATGTTGTGCATATCCCTACCCTTTTTATTCAATGCTGAAAAGCATGGACATTTCAAAATTTAGGGGTGAAGTCTGGAACTCTCAAGACCAGGGCACTCCTCTTCCCAGTTTTTTCTATTGATATCCACTTAAAAAATGAATACTTGTTTTATAAACATACAGATGGCTACATAAAGCATATATAACATATATACACTATATTACCAAAAGTATGTCTGCCTTTACACACACACACACACACGAACTTTAATGGCATCCCAGTTTTAGTACACAGGGTTTAATATTGAGTTGGCCTACCCGTTGCAGCTGTAACAGCTTAAACTCTTCTGGAAAAGCTGTCCACAAGGTTTAAGAGTGTGTCTATGGAAATGTTTGACCATTCTTCCAGAAACACATTTGTGAGGTCAGGCACTGATGTTGGAGAGAAGGCTTGGTTCACAGTCTGTGCTCTAATTCATCCCAAAGGTTTTCTGTCGGGTTGAGGTCAGGACTCTGTGCAGGCCAGACAAGTTCCCCAAACTCGCTCATCCATGTCTTTATGGATCTTGCTTTCTGCACTGGCGTGCAGTCAAGTTGGAACATGAAGGGCCAACTCCAAACTGTTCCCACAAGGTTGGGAACATGAAATTGTCCAAAATGTCTTTGTATGCTGACGTGTTAAGAGTTTCCTTCACTGGAACTAAGGGGCCAAGTCCAACCCCTAAAAAAACAACTCCACACCACAACCCCCCCTCCACCAAATTATTTGGACCAGTGCACAAAACAAGGTCCATGAAGACATGGATGAGCTAGTTATGGGTGGAGGAACTTGACTCCCCTGCACATTCCTTACCTTGACTTGATAGAACAACTTCTGGATGAATTTGAGTGCAGACTACGAGCCAGGTCTTCTCTTCAACATCAGTGCCTGACCTCACAAATGTGCTTCTGGAAGAATGGTCAAAGATCCCCATAGACACACACCTAAACCCTGTGGCCTTATCAGAAAAGTTGAATCTGTTATAACTGCAATGAGTGTGTAAACTCAATATTGGACTGTGCGGACTAAGACTGGAATGCCATTAAAGTTCATGTGCATGTAAAGGCAGGCTCCCTATTACTTTTGTACTTTTGGTAATTAACGACTTGCAGACCAACCACCGCCTATATATGGCGGCAGGTCGGCAGGTTCCCGCGAATCGCCGCACCTGTACAGCAGTTCACAGGAGCAATCCTGGGGGGCGTGCCCACTCACCAGCGGGAAAGCCGATCCCCCCGCATTTGCTCCCCATGAAGAGAGAAGTTGTAAACACAGCAGGCCGTTGTTCTCTCAAGAATCAATGCAGAGCTCTTGTGTTCCTCCTATTTAGGAACACAGGTCTCTGTGTTGATTTCACAAGCCCATCCCCTAGGCTTATATTTAACCCTTTGATTGCCCCTGGGTTAACCCCTTCCCTGCCAGTGTCCTTATTACAGTACCAGTGCATATTTTTAGCACAGCTTACTGTAGGTTTGTCAGTGGTCCCCCAAAAAGTGTAAAAAATGTCAGTCAGGGGTTTGATCTGTCCGCCGCAATGTTGAAATCCTGCTAAAAAATCGCTGTTCACTGCCATTATTAGTAAAATAAAATAAATAAATAAAAATGATATAAATCTTTCCTCTAGTTTGTAGACGAGATAACTTTTGCGCAATAGAAATATGCTTATTGGGATTTTTTTTACCAAAAATTTGTAGCAGAATACAAATAGGCCTAAAATGATGAAAAAATAGGATTTAAATTTCTTTCTTTTTTTGTGTGTGTTATATAGCAGAAAGTGAAAAACGTTGTTTTGTTTACTGAATTTTCGCACTTTTTTTGTTTATAACACAAGAATAAAAATCGCACAGGTGATCAAATACCACCAAAAGAAAGCTCTATTTGTGGGAAAAAAGGAAATCAATTTTATTTGGGTACAGCACCGCAGGACCATGCAATTGCCCCTTAAAGTAACGCAGTGCCGAATTGCAAAAAATGGCCTGGTCATTAGGGGGAAAATCTTCTGTGTGTGTGTGTATATATATATATATATATATATATATATATATATACATATACAGTATATATATATACATACAGTGCCTTGCAAAAGTATTCGGCCCCCTGCATGACGAGAAAGAACAAATCCCACCTGATCCCTATCTATCAATTTGGGCAGAACACCTGCCAGTCGATTGGCTAAAATCTTAGTAAATATTTTGTAGTCGGAATTAAGAAGAGCAATTGGTCTGTAGTTATCTGGGATTGAGGTGTTCTTACCCTTACGGTTTAGGGATAACAGAAATATAGGAGTGGAGGAAATGAGAATGGGGTGTCTTGCCCTCCAACAAAGAAGCATAAAGATATAAAAGGCGTGGGGCCAAAATCGGTAGAAAGGTTTTGTAATAAATGTATGGGAGGCCGTCCGGGCCCGGGGCCTTCCGAGAGGGTAGATCTTTGATCGTGGCAGCCAACTCCTCCATGGAGATGTCGGCGTTCAGCTTATCAAGATCAGCTCTAGAGAGAGACTGGGGATGTCTAAGTCCTGAAAGAAACTCTCAAACTTATCAGCAGAGAAATGAAAGCGATTTTCAGGAGTCAGACAGTTATACAGGTTGCTATAAAATTTGCCAAACACTTCAGCCATGGTATATGGGCAGTGGGTGGGGCTACCGTCAGGCTGCATCAGGAGATCCGGAACCAATTGGAGTGGTTTAGGTTTAAGCCTATTAACTAACATTCTGTGAGGTTTATTGGAATACTCATAAAATCTTTGCCGAGCCCACATCAAGGACTTAACCATCTTGGACATGTCCAGAGCCTTGATGCGATCTCGAATTGAGCACCTGTCGGAGATTGGCAATTGACGGGGAAGCTTGCAGCCGCCACTCAGTCACCCGAATGTCAGCCTGGAGCGAACTGCGCATATTCTCAGCATCTTTCTTCAAGCGGGAGCCCTCAGCGACACATATGCCCCTGAAGAAAGCTTTGTGAGCCTCCCACATAGTAGATACCTCAGACACAGAACCCTCATTAAGTGCAAAGTATTCCTGCAGGCCCTCCTCCAACCGATTCCGAACTATCGGAATCTGAAGGAGTCTATCATTCAAGCCCCAGTGACAAGCCTTAGGAGGGGCCCCCTGCCAAGGAGACATCAAAAACAATGGGAGCATGGTCAGACCAGGAGATAGGAAGGATCTCCGACTGAACCACACAGGAAATGAGCGGTGCCGAGATGAAAAAGTGTTCCAATCTCGAGTGCATCTTATGAGCATTTTAGAGCCATTTTAGTGCTCAAAAGTTCGGGTCACCATTGATTTCAATGGGGTTCGGGATCGGGGTAAAGTTCGGGTTAAGTTTGGGTCACGAACCCGGACTTTTTTTTCAAGTTCGGCCAAACCCGCCGAACCTGGACATCCAGGTGTTCTCTCAACTCTACTTGTAACACTAATGTGTCACATGACACTGGGGAGGGAAAATAGCTAATTGGGCCCAATTTGGACATTTTTACTTAGGGGTGTACTCACTTTCGTTGCCAGCGGTTTAGACATAAATGGCTGTGTGTCAAGTTATTTTGAGGAAACAGTACATTTACACTAAGTAATTTCTTCAAGTGACATTTCTTCAGTGTTGTCACATGAAAAGATATAATAAAATATTTACAAAGATGTGAGGGGTGCACTTGCTTTTGTGAGATACTGTAAATATATATATATGTGTATATATATATATATATATATATATATATATATATATATATATATATATATATACAGTGCCTTGCGAAAGTATTCAGCCCCCTTGAACTTTTCGACCTTTTGCCACATTTCAGGCTTCAAACATAAAGATATAAAACTGTAATTTTTTGTGAAGAATCAACAAGTGGGACACAATCATGAAGTGGAACGACATTTATTGGATATTTCGAACTTTGTTAATAAATAAAAAACTGAAAAATTGATAGGCTGAGTTGGCCCTACCTTTTCTCCACACTTCAGAAGTTTGGTTTGAAAGGTCCCTTCTATAGCGCCTTAGAAGCCCTCTATTCTCCTGCCACGGCTCAGGTCCGTATGTCGTCTGCCTTTATGTCGCCTGTGTTCCCCATGTCCAATGGTACTCGGCAGGGTTGTCCTCTATCCCCCCTGCTGTTCATATTGTGTCTGGAGCCGTTGGCTGAGGCTATCCGCTCCCACCCTGATATTGCTGGGGTCGCCATGTGACATAGAGAGTAGAGAGTATATAAGCTTTCCTTATTTGCAGACGACATATTGTTGACTCTGACGAATCCGCTAGTCTCTTTGCCCTCGTTACATGCTCTCTTGGACTCTTTTAGTGCCATTTCTGGGTACAGGGTAAATGCTTCTAAGACTGAGGCCATGACCCTTCACATTTCCCCGGATCTCATGTTCCAGTTACAACATAATTGCCCTTATAGGTCGCTCAAGTATTTGGGGGTACATTTGACCCCTTCCCACCCACAGCTTTATATGGCTAATTATGTTCCCCTATTCCGTGAGATATCCATATCCCTCCAACAATGGACCACCCTGCCTTTGTCTTTGTTGGGCCGTATTAATGTATTAAAAATGTCTATTTTGCCAAAATTGCTCTATTTGTTCGATACCCTCCCGGTAGTGGTCCCGATGCCTCAACTCAAACTTTTACAACGTTCCTTTTTAAGGTTTATATGGAACAAGAAGGCGCACAGGGTGGCTTCCTCGTGGTGTTGGCTCCCCGGCGGGGGGGATTGGGTGCTCCGGATATTGTTAAATATTACTACTCTTCTCACCTCAGAGTGGTGGCCTCCTGGTCTTCTTGGTTGGCCCCCAATTGGTGGTCGGAAATTGAGAGGGGGGCGATTTATCCGGCGCATCCCTGCTCGATGTTATGGTCGCCGACCTTGCATACAGACGGTGTCCTACGGGGCATGTGTTTGGATTCAATGCTGGTCACCATGGGGGTCTGGCGCAAATGTTTGGGTCTCTACTCTCTCTCTCTTCGCCATGCCCTCCCCTCACCACAGTGTTGTTCAATCCATTGCTCCCTGATGGTCTGCGGGTGAGCTGTTTATGGACTTGGATTCAGCCTCCACTTTTCCAGTTGCGCAACTTGGTCCACCCAGTGTCTCGTACTTTTTTCACCTTCAAGCTTCGTGACAAATTTTCCCTACCAAAACACTCTTTTTATTTTTATCTCCAGGTCCGTGATTTTTTCAGGACACTGACACCATCGTTGGCCCTGGAAAGGCCCACGGCCTTTGAATTATTGTGTTGCCGGGGTCCCCATCAGGGTCATTTGGTGTCTTCGATTTACACTATTTTGCATGATGCTGTCCCGCTTACTGAGGACTCCCACTTCTATATGCGTAGGTGGTCAGAGATACTGGGTCGACCAATCACATTACCTATGTGGAACAGAATCTGGACGTCCACTTTTAAATCGTCCTGTTGCGTGGCGCAGAGAGAGACCGCTCTCAAGATTCTCCTTTTTTGGTATAGGACCCCAGAGCGTCTCCATAAGATGAATCCTTCTTGTTCCGCCTTGTGTTGGCGGTGCAGGGAGGATAAAGGCTCTGTTTACCATATCTTTTGGTCGTGCTCCCTTGTGAGTCCTTTTTGGTCTATGGTTTTGGAAACGCTCCAAGCTGTGGTGGGTTTAGAATTGCCACTGGACCCCTTGCATTGTTTATTAGGTTTACCATTCCCTAGGGTCCACAAACTGGCATCCAAGCTGATCTCCTTTCTCCTACTGGCTGCTAGGAGGGCCATTCCTTTATGCTGGTTGCAGCAGACTCCCCCGGACAGAGCCCTTTTCTTAAAATTGGTCTCAGACATCCGGGAAATGGAGTCCCTGACAGCCAGGGTGCATGACGAGATGACTAAGTTCAATGCTGTCTGGGAAGCTTGGGATTCTTATACTTTTAACTCCCTCTGATCCCGTTCTTCCTCCCCTGAGATGTGTACTGTATACGTTTGTTTGCTAATGTATTTTGATTGATTATCTTTTTATTCTTTGCAGTTATGTACTGTTTGATTGCTTGTCTTGTTGACACACTGTTTTTTCTTTGATCTGCTTTTGTCCTTTGGGGGCACCACTCCCGGTGTAGATTAATTTATTACTTTCTGTGACATTGTGCTGTTTATGCTATGTGCTTTATTGTTTGTGCAAACCAAAATAAAAATATAATTTAAAAAAAAAAAATGGCTCTAAAAAAAACATGGAAGGTGCTAGAGGGCTGCAAGTGGGAGCAAAATCTTCTTAAGAGCATGGCAACTGCTCTGAAAACAAATGTGGATAGGGAAATAACTTAAAAAAACATAAAAAACATAAAAATGAAAAATAATAATCTTGATCTAGGAGGACGAGGCCCATATGGAGTAGGAGGTTGAGGTAGCGGTGGATGTGGCAGTGTAGGTGGAAGCGGTGGTGGAGGAGGACGAGGTAGCCAACACGGGTTTTTGTTTTTAATTTTTTTTCTTTTTAAATTAGGGTACACCCCAAAAGAGTGAGAAAGATCAAAAATACAACAATGGCTGGGTAAGGCCGGTATACATGTCTATTCTGCACAAGGTATGGACAAGTCCTGTGGGATCCATGCCTGGTTAATTTTAATGAATGTGAGCTTGTCCAGAGAATGAGAATGTGGCTCTGGACAGGCGGCTGTGCTTGTCTAGGATAACGCTCTCAGCCGTGCTAAATACATGTTCAGGTAATACACTAGCTGCAGGGCAGGCCAGCACCTCCAAGGCGTAAAGGGCAAGCTCAGGCCATGTGCCAAATTTGGAGACCCAGAAGTTGAAGGGGGCAGACCCGTCATTCAGTACGTGTATAGTATGTAAGGAACGGTAAGGAACTGTATATGGTATATGGTATATGGTAAGGAATGGTGATGGCGGCGGGGGGGCTTTTTTTCCCCTAGTCTGGCCTTGCAAAAGGTATGTGTCCCTGGTTGTGGGCCAGGCTCTCCCAAAGCTGTCTACGTTCTGAGGCCTTCTGGTAGGGACGGGGCTGCACTGGTCTTGCCAGGGACTGGGATTCTGAAAAGCCTGTGGTGTATGTGCCCCTGGAGTGGCAGTCCAGGGATGCCATAATTCATGGTGGATGGCAACACTATGAGTATGGCACCAAGGACACAGCGCTTCCTACACATGTTTTTCACACCTGCCTCTAGGGCCGGGCCTTTTGGTCAGGAGTCAGGACCAGAGGAATTTTTTATTCCTGGCCGAAAGGTCTGCCATAGTATTGCAATGTGGTACTAACCTTGCACTTCTTCACTATCCCTTTCCCCACTTCTATGTTTTGTGTGTCTCACGTTTTGTGTTTTTTATTGCGGCGGTACACTTTATTTTGCACAGCGTGATTAGTAGGGTGTAGGTCCTTGGGTCTGTCCCTGAAAGTCTTGGTAGGGGGTGGATATGGCCTTCTGGCTTGGTTCGCCCTCTCTCATGGAGTCTCTCTTCGGGAGAGCCCCACCTAGTACTTGGGTTGGTCTGTTTCAGCAGACCTCCTAAAGAACGGGGCTGCCTGGTTTCAGCCAGGTTAGCCAGTGTAAGTTCCCCAGTCCCTGTCAGGAGCCTTGCACCCGGGAGATCAGGGTCAGGGACCATGTGTACACCCTGTGCACTTTTTGTGTTTCACTTTTTGGTGTGCACATTTTTATGCACCCACCGGGTGATAGTCTGAGCTGGTGGTCCTGGTTGTTGTAGCATGCCGACAAAGCTTTTCCACATTTCATACATGCTAACCCTGCCTTCTGAGGTGCTGGCAGTGCCCTGGCTGTGTTGACGACCTCCTCCTCCTCTTCCTTCACCTTGTGCTTCCACTGTGCCCCCCACTGTCAGGTGGGAATGCCACCAGCATCGCTTCTCGACCTTTTGGCTAAGATCAAGTGTAGTCTGTTGTTATCAGTTATCTGGGTGCCACCCTGCTGTGAACATGGTTCCTCCTCCATCTCCTCCTCCTCATCCTCCACCTTGTCATCCTCCAGAACTGTGTCCTTGCTGGACAATTGTGTACCTGGCGTTTGTGGGTGCAGGAACCAACCCTCGGAGCCACTTGTGAATGACTGCCCTGAAAGCCTTGGAAATGATCACTCCTCCGGATGCAGAGGCGGTAGAGGATGAGGATGATTAAGCGGATTAGGAGGAGTTAGCAACAGGGGTCAAACTGAAGCGTCTGCAATCTTCGGTGAGGGAAGGAGATACGCCAAACAAATTTAAAGGGTGTATCTCACAGTAACATAATCAGCAAACACTGCAAAATTATTAATTTTCCCCTAAATGGGTGTTTATTGAATAGCAGAATAGAACAACAGTATCTAAAAGGGTGTATCTCACACATACACATACAGATACAGACTAAGCCGCAATTTAATATCTTTCTTTCCCCTAAATGGGTGTTTATTGAATAGCAGAATAGAACAACAGTATCTAAAAGGGTGTAGCTCACACGTACAGATACAGACTAAGCCACAATTTAATATCTTTCTTTCTCCTAAATGGGTGTTTATTGAATAGCAGAATAGAACAACAGTATCCAAAGGGTGTATCTCACACGTACAGATACAGACTAGGCCGCAATTTAATTTTTTTTTTCCCTAAATGGGTTTTTATTGAAAAGCGGAATAGAACAACAGTATCCAAAGGGTGTATCTCACAGTAACATATGAATGAAATTTTTTTTATTTTTCCCTTTAATTGGTGATTTTTGAAGAGCAGATTTTTTTAATCCAGATTAAGCAGACACATATGCACTGAGCTTGCATTACATGGCTGCTACACACTGCATGCCTAACAGGGTGGATACTGTTATTGTTCTATTCCACTATTGAATAAAAAAAAAAACATTTGAATGAAAAACTGAAAAATATTTTTTTTCCCATTAAATTGGTGATTTTTGAATAGCAGATTAGAACAGCAGTGTCTAAACACTGTGTGTTACAGTAAAATATGAAGGAACAAAGTTTTTTTTTTTTTTTTAATTCAGATTAAGCAGACACATATGCACTGAGCTTGCATTACATGGCTGCTACACGCCGCACGCCGCCCACCTAACAGACTGATAAAAGGTTTTTTTTCTCCCTCCTCCTCACTGGGCTCAGGTCAGGGAAAAAAGATTGTGCACTGCACCCCACACAATAAAATCTATGTAGATCGCTGTCT
This sequence comes from Pelophylax lessonae, assembly GCF_965119305.1. NCBI lineage: Eukaryota > Metazoa > Chordata > Amphibia > Anura > Ranidae > Pelophylax > Pelophylax lessonae. The sequence continues at coordinate 333,764,165 of NC_138770.1, forward strand.
GATTAAAGAAGATTCTCCTATTCTTTCCCTGAAAGCAATCTCCAGCCTGCCCCTACAATAATCTCCTATCTCTCCCTCATATCAGCAGCAGCAGGAACCTCTCCCTACAGTATGTAGAGCAGAGTAACGTGTGACGCTACGTAACTCCAGCTTATATAGAGGCTGGGTCACATGCTGCACTGGCCAATCACAGCCATGCCATTAGTAGGCATGGCTGTGATGGCTTCTAAGGGCACACTAGTTAAACGCTTGTGGATTGGCTGCCCTGCAGCTGTTGAAACCGCGCCATTAAAACCGCGCCAAAACATGAAATAAATTTACAGAACAACTGACTGTATCCCGAATATACAGTAAAATGTTCGGGTCCGTGTACCGAACACCCAAAAGTCCAGTACGATCCCGAACAATACAGTCCGTGTTCGCTCAAACCTAGTTACAAGGTCTCAGGTATGAATGGGAGCAGAGGGTCAAGGTGATGGACTAGCCAAGCATGTCTCCAAAACTAAACCCTATTGAACATCTGTGGGGCACCCTCAAACGGAAGGTGGAGGAGTGCAATGTCTCTAACATCCACCAGCTCCGTGATGTCGTCATGGAGGAGTGGAAGAGGACTCCAGTGACAACCTGTGATGCTCTGGTGAACTCCATGCCCAAGAGGGTTAAAGCAGTGCTGAAAAATAATGGTGGCCGTACAAAATATTGACACTTTGGACCAAATTTGGACATTATCACTTAGGGCTGTACTCACTTTTGTTGCCAGCGGTTTAGACATTAATGGCTGTGTGTTGAGTTTTTTTGAGGGGACAGCAAATTTACACTGTTATGCAAGCTTTGCACTCACTACTTTACATTGTAGCAAAGTGTAATTTCTTCAGTGTTGTCACATGAAAAGATATAATAAAATATTTACAAAAATGTGAAGGGTGTACTCACTTTTGTGAGATGCTATATATATATATATATATATATATATATATATATATATATATATATATATATATATACAGTATATATATATATATATATATCCCCTAATCGGGTGAGTCACTCCTCTTGTAATTCCAAGAAGAGCTGTCACGGTGGGCTCCCAATCATCCACCAATTTCAATAGAAAGAAGAGAAGGGGTGATCTGTGATCTTCAATGCAAAAGTTTACTGAATAGTATTCTCCATACAATACGTGAAAATAAGCAGCAACTGTACAGTTTCGAGCATACCATGCTCTTCATCAAGCTGTGTGTGTCTATATACAACAGATTCCTACCTATATACCCACACAGCAAGGTGTAAGCACACAGGTGCATCCCAAATTCCCAGTCCTACCTAAATTAACCCCTTCAGACTACTATGTTCTAAAGATTACAAAAGTGTATAAAGATTTGCTACACACAATAATAATTCTCTAACTAAACATTCAACTATCAATTGTTTCCACTATACCAAAATTTTGTCATATTTCTATACAATGTTTCTTTCCATATAATCTTCTCCATGAATCATTTAATTTATTATCTTTTATTCTTTTGTGTCTGTTCACACCTACAAGAAAGCATAGTGATTATCAAAATGTATCCCATTCATAAAAATAAATACAAATCAGACTTCAATCTTTCATCCTCATGGGATGAATAGAGGAGAAGTGACATGCTTTGAAAAGCATCTACATCTCCCAGCGGTGTGTCAGGTATGCTCGCCATCTGGGCTTCTGTTTCCTTCCCTGGTTGGGTTGTCTCCCTGCAGCTGCGACTCCCTCCTGCCTGTGCTCTGAGTCTTCTCCCCCTGCTCACAGCCAAAGCAGGGGAATTCAACAGCATCTCTGGGCTCCAGATGGGGCAGCTTTGACTTTCTCCTTTTTACTCCTCTTTTGGGAGTGCATTTTTAATCATTAATAAATATTGTTTACCTTGTTTACTACAATATGGAGGTTGCACTTGTTTTTTCCCTTTTGTTTTCTCTAAAATAAGGAAAGGGCAGGTGATGATGACCATCCTCCAACCAGGAAATGAGGAGGGCTATATCTGACTTCCTGCAGCTTCTAATACACATTGTGAGAAGTTCAGTGTGTGCAGGGAAATCAGAGGAAGAATTTCAGAAGAGAAGCCTGAACAACTGACCAAGACTGAAAGTAAGGCCAGCGTTTACCTTTAGCTAAAAAAACTATGAAACAATATTGTTAAATGGTACAATGCAGGTATGTTTATGTTCATGTTGTTTGTTAACTTTTTTATTCCTTCCCAATTACCATCTTTTCCCAATTGGTATTCCTACTTTTTCACAGACATGTATTTGGGTCTGTTGACCCCAAAACTATGTATCACCTTCTACCTTCCACTCTCCATGTGTTTTAATGCTCTCATCACAGATCATATATGTCTGGTAAAGTGAACAAATACTGTACCAATATGCTGTTTCAATAAACATGTCTTTAAAGAAGACCTGGACTCTGAAATTTGTGCTTAAGAAAGACAAGCAGGTCAAAGGACTAGTCACTAGTATTGCCTGTGGAGATCTGCTTTCCCATGTCAGAGTTGCCTCAGCTGATCACTGCCAATCTGATGACTGGTGAAGTCAGGTTCAAAGCGTAGCAGGGAAGGTGAAAAAAGCACAGATGCCTTGCGCGGGACTGTTTTATTAAACCCGCACCTGCTGAATGTATGACCAGGACCGCCCGCACCCGCAATGTTTGTGTTCCACTACCGCCCACACCCGCAATGTTTGTGTCCACTCCCACCTGCACCTGCAATGTTTGTTTCCACTCCTGCAGTTTTGCCCTATACTCGTCGTATAAGACTACCCCCTCTTCTGAGGCAACACCATTTCATAACATCAGTGGAGCCATCACATCCCTATTAAATATTTTAGCCCACTGGATGCCACCTAATATGTACTGTAGCTTCTGCTACCTACAGAACTTCTCTATTATTAATAGTTTAGCCCCCTGGATGGGTATACAGTAAGCTTTGGCTACTTAGAGAACGTCCCTGTGCTGTAATACTCTATGTACCACGCTGAGCCAATCGCGGCAAGCTGTGTATTCTATTATTGCATACAAAGCCTGCTCGGATTGGCAAAGGTTATATAAGCCCGCCTCTCTGACTCAGCCAATCCAAGCAGGCTTTGTATGCATTAATAGAATACACTGCTTGCCGTGATTGGCTCAGCATGGTACATAGAGTATTACAGCACAGGGATGTTCTGTAAGTTGCAAGAGGTACTGTATACACATCCAGCGGGCTATCATTTTTAATAGGGATGTTCTGTAACTAGCTGAAGCTACAGTACCTGGCGTATAAGACGACCCCTGATTTTTGGGGTACCTTTTTTATTATAAAAAAGTTGTCTTATACTCCGGAAAATACGTTACGCCAAATTGCACCGTTCCTCGCGGGTACCCGCAACATTTTTTGACCGCCCATTCCCGCCCGCAGCAGAGGTAAAACCGCCCGCTCCCACAAGATTTGCATTGGGTCCCGCAGGTCCTGCGGGAGCCCAAACCCAAAGCAGCCCTCTAGCGTGAGGTGCAGATTCCTTTCCAGCAAGCAGCACAGAAGTGATATTATCAAATCTCACTTGAAATCTCATCAGACTAGCAGTTAGAGGAACAGCGTGTCTTAACCAGCAGATATACAGCTATATATGAGACTGTAGGCATGGGACTGCCTAGGCCTACTCACATAAAATAAACTGCATTGGTATTTTTCAGGAGGAATTCAAGACAAAAGGTGATATTTCAGGGTAGTACACAGGAATTTAACGTTTCTAGATGTCCCCTATAACATTTCCTATAATTACCTATAACATAACAAATCTTCCCTTTTGTGTAAAGGTCCACTTTAAAGAAAAAAAAGGAAAAAAAAAACAGTCTACCATGGGAAACTATTCTATAACTTTCATGTGTCAGGCTCTGCAAATTGTATTGTTGGATTTTTTTTTTTTTTTACTTTCAAATGTATTCTTTGCCTTTTGCTTGTTTCCTTCCTTTATCATTTTAAAAACATATTAAACTGGCATGATCGGTGATGTAATACATTTCAGATGTTCTAGGTGATGTTAACAAATAAATCATTATTGAGGTCATTTGTCATGGGATGTTTTAAATTATGTTATCAGAAAATCAATTGGAGTGGAGCCAAGTCAATATCCTCAGCTTTTCTTTATTTCAAAATCTTTGGTATTCTATTAATTATAGATGCCCTTATAAAAGATAGTAGAAATAAATATAAAATAATTGTGGTAAAAATAAAATATGGTATGCGTTTAAATGCTTTTTATGGGTTGGTACAAAGAGGTAAATCCAGAACGATTGGTAAATAACATTTAGATACTGTAAATAGCAAGTATAAAACATGTCCCTTTAATTCTTGGATGATTAGAGAATTACTCCAAACAATAGCAATAATATGAAGCCTGTAAACAACCTTGGAAATTGTGGGAAAGGTGAGCAAGGAGGCACATAGTTCAGGCATGTGTTAGAAGGTTAGGCAGAATAAAATAATTACATTCTCAGATAAATGTTTGTTTTAATAAAGAGAACTATGAGGGGTGGGGCTTGTAGGAGTGGTGGTGGGGTTATAGGTTTTAATGGTATTGTTTTATAGGAGAAGGAGTAGGAGTAAGAGAATTTTGTAAGATGATGATGATGATGATTATTATTATTGTAATTATTATTAAATGGCACTAAAGGCTATTCTGTTCTAAATGTGATCAGATGTGTTCCTTGGGCTAACAAAGTTATTTTATTAAGGGACCTTGACCGAGTCAAGGACTAAATGCACACAGGAACAAGGGTATAACAAGGGTGTAACTATAGCCATAGCAGACCATGACTGCAATTAAGACACAGAAGCATAGGGGGGAAATAGAATTGTCTGCCTAAGAAGAGATTTATGCAGGTAGCTTTGAGCAAATACATTTGGATGAAATGAATGTATTTAAAGTTTGGGAAGCTCTATTCAGGTGATCTAAAAATAATTTGTGTTCTGTGTCACTAGAGGAATGGCTTTTGGAAGGGAGATTAGAGAGATAGGAAGCCCCTTAATGCCTTTGCATTGGGGTCCAATCACACCTAGTTATGGTCCTGCATGAGAACCTCTTAGGGGCAGCCTGTAGCCATTTTAACTACCACATTTTTTTGAATATTTCTAAATACATTTTTAAAGCATTTTTTGAAATATCTAAGTAGACTAAGAGATGTTACAATTAGTGTTGAGCGAACACGGACTGTATTATTCGTGTTCGTACCGAATAATTGGATTTTTTGTACCCGAACACGGACACGGACACTTTACTGTATGTTCGGGTAAAAATCCGTGTTCGGTCGTTTTATTTCCGGGTTTTGCATGCTTTGGCGCTCTTTTCATGGCGGGCTTTCAACAGCCAATCAACAATCGTTTAACTGGTGTGCCTTAAGCCATCCCAGCCATGCCTGCAAATGTCTCAGTAGCTGTGATTGGCCGTCTGAAGCATGTGACCAAGTCTTTATAAGTTCGAGGCAGCCGCAGCGGCGTCATTATGCTGCTTAGATTCAGGGACAGAGCACACATCAACGTGCTGGCTGCTGATTAGGGAAAGATAGGCAGGAAAAAACCATTTGTGTCCGGATAGAATTGAGGGACAGGTCGGAGTGTTTAGGCAGGGCGAGTTGTAGGCATTTTAGGGATAGAGTCTGCTGAATTATATAGGGTCAGTGTCTTCTACAAACTACAATCGATATTGCTGTGTGGGGGGTGGGGTCTGCACTCAATCCTGATCTACGATCTCTTCTCAATCCTGTTAGGGACAGAGTCTGCTGAATTTTAGGGAAACTGTGTTCTACAAACTACAATCGATATTGCTGTGTGGTGTGGGATTGGAGATAGGCAGGTGTCAGTGATCCACATCCATTTTTCTGTGTGTGAGCTGCAGTGAACACAATCTTTTTGGGCTGCAGTGAACACAATCTTTTTGGGCTGCAGTGAACACAATCTTTTTGGGCTGCAGTGAACACAATCTTTTTGGGCTGCAGTGAACACAATCTTTTTGGGGTGCAGTGAACAAAATCTTTTTGGGGTGCAGTGAACACAATCCTTTTTGGTGTGCAGTGAACACAATCTTTGTGGGGTGCAGTGAACAAAATCCTTTGTGGGGTGCAGTGAACACAATCTTTTTGGGGTGCAGTGAACAAAATCCTTTTTGGGGTGCAGTGAACAACATCCTTTTTGGGGTGCAGTGAACACAATCTTTTTGGGGTGCAGTGAACAAAATCCTTTGTGGGGTGCAGTGAACACAATCTTTTTGGGGTGCAGTGAACACAATCTTTTTGGGGTGGAGTGAACAACATCCTTTTTGGGGTGCAGTGAACAAAATCCTTTTTGGGGTGCAGTGAACAAAATCATTTTTGGGGTGCAGTGAACACAATCTTTTTGGGGTGCAGTGAACACAATCTTTGTGGGGTGCAGTGAACACAATCTTTTTGGGGTGGAGTGAACAACATCCTTTTTGGGGTGCAGTGAACAACATCCTTTTTGGGGTGCAGTGAACACAATCTTTTTGGGGTGCAGTGAACACAATCTTTGTGGGGTACAGTGAACAGAATCTTTGTGGGGTGCAGTGAACACAATCTTTGGGGGGTACAGTGAACACAATCTTTGTGAGGTGCAGTGAACACAATCTTTGTGGGGTGCAGTGAACACAATCATTGTGGGGTGCAGTGAACTCAATCTTTGTGGGGTACAGTGAACACAATCTCATACTGAAGGTTTGAGGGTGCTGCCTGTTCCATACTCCCCCTACTCCTCATCTAGCCTTTTAGGGGTACAAACAATAGTAATTGGGGCCTAGTGTGGTTGTGTACGTGTGATATACATACACTTTTTTGGGATCATATTTTCTATTCCGCTATTTAATCAAAAACCTTTGGGGATCAGTTAAATTGGGGGATAGTCTGTGTTGGTACGTGTGAGAGAGATCCACCTTTCCAAGTTGTTGAGGTTCATCTCATACTTCTGAAGGTTTGAGGGTGCTGCCTGTTCCATACTCCCCCTACTCCTAGCCTTTTAGGGGTACAAACAATAGTAATTGGGGCCTAGTGTGGTTGTGTACGTGTGATATACATACACTTTTTTGGGATCATATTTTCTATTCCGCTATTTAATCAAAAACCTTTGGGGATCAGTTAAATTGGGGGATAGTCTGTGTTGGTACGTGTGAGAGAGATCCACCTTTCCAAGTTGTTGGGGTTCATCTCATACTTCTGAAGGTTTGAGGGTGCTGCCTGTTACATACTCCCCCTACTCCTAGCCTTTTAGGGGTACAAACAATAGTAATTGGGGCCTAGTGTGGTTGTGTACGTGTGATATACATACACTTTTTTGGGATCATATTTTCTATTCCGCTATTTAATCAAAAACCTTTGGGGATCAGTTAAATTGGGGGATAGTCTGTGTTGGTACGTGTGAGAGAGATCCACCTTTCCAAGTTGTTGGGGTTCATCTCATACTTCTGAAGGTTTGAGGGTGCTGCCTGTTACATACTCCCCCTACTCCTAGCCTTTTAGGGGTACAAACAATAGTAATTGGGGCCTAGTGTGGTTGTGTACGTGTGATATACATACACTTTTTTGGGATCATATTTTCTATTCCGCTATTTAATCAAAAACCTTTGGGGATCAGTTAAATTGGGGGATAGTCTGTGTTGGTACGTGTGAGAGAGATCCACCTTTCCAAGTTGTTGAGGTTCATCTCATACTTCTGAAGGTTTGAGGGTGCTGCCTGTTCCATACTCCCCCTACTCCTAGCCTTTTAGGGGTACAAACAATAGTAATTGGGGCCTAGTGTGGTTGTGTACGTGTGATATACATACACTTTTTTGGGATCATATTTTCTATTCCGCTATTTAATCAAAAACCTTTGGGGATCAGTTAAATTGGGGGATAGTCTGTGTTGGTACGTGTGAGAGAGATCCACCTTTCCAAGTTGTTGGGGTTCATCTCATACTTCTGAAGGTTTGAGGGTGCTGCCTGTTCCATACTCCCCCTACTCCTAGCCTTTTAGGGGTACAAACAATAGTAATTGGGGCCTAGTGTGGTTGTGTACGTGCGAGATACATACACTTTTTTTGATCATATTTCCTATTCCGCTATTCAATAAAAACCTTTGAGGATCAATTGAATTGCGGGATAGTCTGTGTCGGTACGTGTGAGAGAGATCCACCTTTCCAAGTTGTTGGGGTTCATCTCATACTTCTGAAGGTTTGAGGGTGCTGCCTGTTCCATACCCCCCCTACTCCTCATCTAGCCTTTTAGGGGTACAAACAATAGTAATTGGGGCCTAGTGTGGTTGTGTACGTGCGAGATACATACACTTTTTTTGATCATATTTCCTATTCCGCTATTCAATAAAAACCTTTGAGGATCAATTGAATTGCGGGATAGTCTGTGTCGGTACGTGTGAGAGAGATCCACCTTTCCAAGTTGTTGGGGTTCATCTCATACTTCTGAAGGTTTGAGGGTGCTGCCTGTTCCATACCCCCCCTACTCCTCATCTAGCCTTTTAGGGGTACAAACAATAGTAATTGGGGCCTAGTGTGGTTGTGTACGTGCGAGATACATACACTTTTTTTGATCATATTTCCTATTCCGCTATTCAATAAAAACCTTTGAGGATCAATTGAATTGCGGGATAGTCTGTGTCGGTACGTGTGAGAGAGATCCACCTTTCCAAGTTGTTGGGGTTCATCTCATACTTCTGAAGGTTTGAGGGTGCTGCCTGTTCCATACCCCCCCTACTCCTCATCTAGCCTTTTAGGGGTACAAACAATAGTAATTGGGGCCTAGTGTGGTTGTGTACGTGCGAGATACATACACTTTTTTTGATCATATTTCCTATTCCGCTATTCAATAAAAACCTTTGAGGATCAATTGAATTGCGGGATAGTCTGTGTCGGTACGTGTGAGAGAGATCCACCTTTCCAAGTTGTTGGGGTTCATCTCATACTTCTGAAGGTTTGAGGGTGCTGCCTGTTCCATACCCCCCCTACTCCTCATCTAGCCTTTTAGGGGTACAAACAATAGTAATTGGGGCCTAGTGTGGTTGTGTACGTGCGAGATACATACACTTTTTTTGATCATATTTCCTATTCCGCTATTCAATAAAAACCTTTGAGGATCAATTGAATTGCGGGATAGTCTGTGTCGGTACGTGTGAGAGAGATCCACCTTTCCAAGTTGTTGGGGTTCATCTCATACTTCTGAAGGTTTGAGGGTGCTGCCTGTTCCATACCCCCCCTACTCCTCATCTAGCCTTTTAGGGGTACAAACAATAGTAATTGGGGCCTAGTGTGGTTGTGTACGTGCGAGATACATACACTTTTTTTGATCATATTTCCTATTCCGCTATTCAATAAAAACCTTTGAGGATCAATTGAATTGCGGGATAGTCTGTGTCGGTACGTGTGAGAGAGATCCACCTTTCCAAGTTGTTGGGGTTCATCTCATACTTCTGAAGGTTTGAGGGTGCTGCCTGTTCCATACCCCCCCTACTCCTCATCTAGCCTTTTAGGGGTACAAACAATAGTAATTGGGGCCTAGTGTGGTTGTGTACGTGCGAGATACATACACTTTTTTTGATCATATTTCCTATTCCGCTATTCAATAAAAACCTTTGAGGATCAATTGAATTGCGGGATAGTCTGTGTCGGTACGTGTGAGAGAGATCCACCTTTCCAAGTTGTTGGGGTTCATCTCATACTTCTGAAGGTTTGAGGGTGCTGCCTGTTCCATACCCCCCCTACTCCTCATCTAGCCTTTTAGGGGTACAAACAATAGTAATTGGGGCCTAGTGTGGTTGTGTACGTGCGAGATACATACACTTTTTTTGATCATATTTCCTATTCCGCTATTCAATAAAAACCTTTGAGGATCAATTGAATTGCGGGATAGTCTGTGTCGGTACGTGTGAGAGAGATCCACCTTTCCAAGTTGTTGGGGTTCATCTCATACTTCTGAAGGTTTGAGGGTGCTGCCTGTTCCATACTCCCCCTACTCCTCATCTAGCCTTTTAGGGGTACAAACAATAGTAATTGGGGCCTAGTGTGGTTGTGTACGTGTGATATACATACACTTTTTTTGGATCATATTTTCTATTCCGCTATTTAATTTAACTGGGCCTCCATGCGAGACCTGTGTGCCTTGTTGCGCTGTTTTGAGTACTCCACCAACATGGCCAGTGGCAATGACGCCGTTCTCAGCTTAACTATCCCACTTCTATGCCTCCTTGAAAAAACAATTCGGGCGATGATGGAAGAGGATGTGGCACAGGATGAGGAGGAGGAGGAGGATGAAGAGGTAACATTTCCAAGGCTTTCAGGGCAGTCATTCGCAAGGGGCTCCGAGGGTGGGTTCCTGCACACGCAAACGCCAGGGACGCAATTGTCCAGCAGGGGCACAGTTCTGGAGGATGAGGAGGATGAGGAGGAGGAGGAGCTGGAGGAGGAGATGGAACCATGTTCACAGCAGGGTGGCACCCAGGCCAGCTCATGGCCATCACTGGTGCGTGGCTGGGGGGATACAGAGGACACGGACCATACACCTCCCACAGAGGACAGCCTTTCGTTGCCTCTGGGCAGCCTGGCACACATGAGCGATTACATGCTGCAGTGTCTCCACAACGACCGCCGAGTTGCCCACATTCTAACTTGTGCTGATTACTGGGTGGCCACGCTGCTGGATCCCCGTTACAAGGACAACGTACCGTCCTTAATTCACTCACTGGAGCGCGATCGCAAGATGCGCGAGTACAAGCGCACGCTGGTAGACGCCATGCTGCTGGCATTCCCATCTGACAGCGGGGCCACAGTGGAAGCACAAGGCAGAGGAGGAGGAGGAGGAGGTCGCCAACGCAACCAGGGCACCGCCAGCACCTCAGAAGGCAGGGTTAGCATGGCCGAAATGTGGAAAAGCTTTGTCAGCACGCCACAACAAACAGCAGCACCAGCAGCTCAGATGGAACGTCTTAGCAGGAGGCAGCATTTTACCAACATGGTGGAGCAGTATGTGTGCACACGCCTACATGTAGTGAATGACGGGTCTGCCCCCTTCAACTTCTGGGTCTCCAAATTGGGCACATGGCCTGAGCTTGCCCTTTACGCCTTGGAGGTGCTGGCGTGCCCTGCAGCCAGTGTATTATCTGAACGGGTATTTAGCACGGCTGGGGGCGTTATAACAGACAAGCGCAGCCGCCTGTCCAGAGACAATGTGGACAAGCTCACGTTCATTAAAATGAACCAGGCATGGATCCCACGGGACTTTTCCGTACCTTATGCAGAATAGCAATGGATACCGACCTTACCCACCCATTGTTCCATTTTTGCTCTTTCTCACTCTTTTGGGGTGTACCCTCATTTAAAATTTGTGAAAAGAAGCAGTGTTGGCTACCTCGTCCTCCTCCTCAGGGCCAGATTAATGTAGGGGCTATTGGAGCTGCAGCTCCAGGCCCCTACCTTTTATATAGGCCCCGGGTTGGCCATATTCACTGTTACCGCTCTTCTGTCACTTGTAAACACAGAAGTCTGGCTTCTATGCTCGCTTCCCCAGGCAGCACCCTCAGAACCTCCCCACACAGCGTGAAGGCCGGACAAGGAGGGACAGTTGGCGATGCATGGATGTGTTTATGGGCTTCAGAGACAGCATCCCATGTTGAATTAGGCATGCATGGCTGCACCCTTCCTCCTCTGGGTGCATGGCAAGGCACGGCCCTAAGGCCCTTCAAAATCCTCAGCACCAAGCCCATGATGCTGTTAATCCGGCCCTGGTCCTCCTCCACCGCCGCTTCCACCTACACCGCCCATAGGTGTGCGCAGCCTATTGCATTAAGGTGTGCACCCCAAAGTTGAAATACACATGCATGTGTTTGCCAGCAGGGAGAGTAATGTATCGGGGCCATGTACCTGTAGGCAAGGAGAAATAGAGCAGAGCAGGTCCCAGGGAGATCTTTCCCATCTCCTCACTGGCAATGCTATGTGCCCTAGGTGATTAGGGTGTGCCCAGGCACACCCAGCACACCCTGTGCGCACGCCTATGTCACCGCCACATCCACCACCACCTTAACCTCCCTCCTACTCCATATGGGCCTCGTCCTTCAGAGATGAAGAAGAACATTGTTTTATTTTTCTGTTTTTTTTTGTTGTTTTAAGTTATTTCCCTATCCACATTTGTTTGCAGAGCACTTGCCATGCTCTTAATTACGTTTTGCTGCCATTTGCAGCACTCTAGCCCTTTCCTTTGGTGTTTTAGAGCCATTTTAGTGCCTTAAAGTTCGGGTCCCCATTGACTTCAATGGGGTTCGGTGTCCGGGAAAAGTTCGGTAAAAGTCCGGGACACGGACCCGGACTTTTTTTTAAAGTTCGGCCGAACCCGTCGAACACGGACATCTAGGTGTTCGCTCAACCCTAGTTACAATCTATTTTTGGGAAAGTAAGTTCAGCAAACAGCAGAAGTTATCGCTGAGTGAGCAGATAAAAAGAAATACGATGCATTATACTGCATCACAAATAGCTCCATTGATTCTACCACCTTTAATTTCCTTTTTATATTTTTCTTTCAGCACCTGGACGTAAGCCATTGCCTCATTTCTATTAGCATTGGTTCTAAATTGTCAGCAAGCAATGCAATGACAAATTCCAGAAGCTAAAACTAAACACTAAGGCTCCATGTACACGGGACGTTCGAAAAAACGTCCTGCAAAGCTATTTCTGACGCCGGGAAAAAGCAGCTGTTAAACGTGCTTTCAGTAGCTTTTTCCATTTGCGTTATTGCACGTTTGGCCACGTTGCTTTTAGCAGCGTTTTTCTGCCTCCATTCAAAATCAATGGTTCCCTATGGAACCTGCACTGTGAGAATCTTGAGGGGGAACTCCACGCCAAAAATGGGAAAAAAACTGCGTGGGGGTCCCCCCCAGGTTCCAAACCAGGCCCTTTGGGTCCGGTATGGAATTTGAGGGTAGCCCCACTCCGAAAAAACGGTGTGGGGTCCCCCCCAAAATCCATACCAGACCATTATCCGAGCATGCCTCCCAGCAGGCCAGGAAAGGGGAGGGGACGAGCGAGCGGCCCCACCCCCCCTGGACCACACCAGACCACATGCCCTCAACATGGGGGGGTGTTGGTGCTTTGGGGCAGGGGGAGCTCTGCACCCCCCACCTCAAAGCACCTTGCCCCCATGTTGATGAGGACCAGGGCCTCATCCCCACAACCCTGGCCGTCGGTTGTGGGGGTCTGCGGGCAGGGGGCTCATTGAAATCTGGAAGCCCCTTTAACAAGGGGGCCCCCCAGATCCCGGACCCCCTCCCTATGTGAATGGGTATGGGGTACACTGTACCCCTACTCATTCACCACATAAAAGGCAGTGTATGGAAATAACGACAGGAGACGTTTTGGAAAGTTTATTAAAAATCTTCATCCGGCTCTTCTTGTCTTCTCCTCTCCGGGGGTCTTCTGCTCTTTTGCTATCCGCTCCTCTCCGGGGTCTTCTGCTCTTTTGCTGTCCGCCCTTCTGCTGTCCTCTCTTCTTTTCTTCTCCTCTCCGGTCTTCTGCTCTTTTGCTGTCGGCTCTTCTTCTTCCTCCGGTCCTCCTCCTCCGATTTCTCCGGTGATTATGCCGATCTCCAGTCTCTGCAGCTTATTATATAGCCATTAGGGGCGTGGGCCCTGATGACGTCATCGGGAGGCCCCGCCCCCTCATGTCACAGATGACGTCATCTGTGACATGATGGGCGGGGCCTCCCGATGACGTTATCAGGGGCCACGCCTCTAATGGCTATATAATAGGCTGCAGAGACCGGAGACCGGCATAATCACCTGAGACGTCGGAGGAGGACCGGAGGAAGAAGAAGAGCCGACAGCAAAAGAGCAGAAGACCGGAGAGGAGAAGAAAAGAAAAGAGGACAGCAGAAGGGCAGACAGCAAAAGAGCAGAAGACCCCGGAGAGGAGCGGACAGCAAAAGAGCAGAAGACCCCCCAAGAGGAGAAGACAAGAAGAGCCGGATGAAGATTTTTAATAAACTTTCCAAAACGTCTCCTGTCGTTATTTCCATACACTGCCTTTTATGTGGTGAATGAGTAGGGGTACAGTGTACCCCATACCCATTCACATAGGGAGGGGGTCCGGGATCTGGGGGGCCCCCTTGTTAAAGGGGGCTTCCAGATTCCGATGAGCCCCCTGCCCGCAGACCCCCACAACCACCGGTCAGGGTTGTGGGGATGAGGCCCTTGTCATCATCAACATGGGGGCAAGGTGCTTTGAGGTGGGGGGTGCAGAGCTCATCCCCTCCCCTTTCCTGGCCTGCTGGGCTGCATACTCGGATAAGGGTCTGGTATAGATTTTGGGGGGGACCCCACGCCGTTTTTTCGGCGTGGGGCTACCCTCAAATTCCATACCGGACCCGAAGGGCCTGGTTTGGAACCTGGGGGGGACTCCCACGCAGTTTTTTTCCCATTTTTGGCGTGGAGTTCCCCCTTAAGATTCTCAAAGTGCAGGTCGCGCCGCAAGTCGGATCCGACTTGCGGTGCGACTTCCATTCAAATCAATAGGCTCCCATAGGGAACCATTGATTTTGGATGGAAGAAAAGAAACGTATAACGTGGCTGAAGGTAGGTTCCTCACGTTCAGTCACGTTTAGTCACGTTCGGCCGCGTTTCTGCGTTTGAAACGCCGGGAAACACACGTTCGAACGCAAATAATTGCGTTCTACAAAAAGTCCCTGAACGCAACTGCCTGCAAATGACTGTAAACGACCATGTGTACATGGACAGATAAGATAACATGGAGCTGCGTTCAGGGGCTTCTAAAAAAAACGCCCAACTGCTCCTAAACGGCCATTTCCAGCGTCCCGTGTACATGGAGCCTAAGGATGGTCAAACGGCTTGGCCCGAGCATGAGTTCGGGGCTAACATTGGCTGTTCACCTGTTCGACAAACATCCGAAATATCGGGGCATTTAACCGAATGACCACAATGCACTGCGCCGCCACACAGTGCATTGGCAGCCCTGATTGGCTGAAGCAATTAAAGCTTTGCCCATTCAGGGCACAGAGCACTGTCAGAGCCATGATTGGAGAAAGTAATGATGACTAGAGTTGAGCGGACACCTGGATGTTTGGGTTCGACGGGTTCGGCCGAACTTTGCAAAAAAGTTTGAGTTCGGGACCCAAACTTGACCCGAACTTGACCACGAACCCGAACCCTATTGAAGTCAATGGGGACCCGAACTTTTGAGCACTAAAATGGCTCTAAAAAAGTAATGGAAAGGGCTAGAGGGCTGCAAATGACAGAAACATTTTGTTAAGAGCATGGTAAGTGTTCTGCAAACAAATGTGGATAGGGAAATAACTTAAAATAAAATAATATACAGTGCCTTGCGAAAGTATTCGCCCCCCCTTGAACTTTGCGACCTTTTGCCACATTTCAGGCTTCAAACATAAAGATGTAAAACTGTAATTTTTTGTGCAGAATCAACAAAAAGTGGGACCCAATCATGAAGTGGAAAGAAATTTATTGGATATTTCAAACTTTGTTAACAAATAAAAATCTGAAAAATTGGGCGTGCAAAATTATTCAGCCCCTTTACTTTCAGTGCAGCAAACTCTCTCCAGAAGTTCAGTGAGGATCTCTGAATGATCCAATGTTGACCTAAATGACTAATGATGATAAATAGAATCCACCTGTGTGTAATCAAGTTTCCGTATAAATGCACCTGCACTGTGATAGTCTCAGAGGTCCGTTTAAAGGGCAGAGAGCATCATGAAGAACAAGGAACACACCAGGCAGGTCCGAGATACTGTTGTGGAGAAGTTTAAAGCCGGATTTGGATACTAAAAGATTTCCCAAGCTTTAAACATCCCAAGGAGCATTGTGCAAGCGATAATATTGAAATGGAAGGAGTATCAGACCACTGCAAATCTACGAAGACCTGGCCGTCCCTCTAAACCTTCAGCTCATACAAGGAGAAGACTGATCAGAGATGCAGCCAAGAGGCCCATGATCACTCTGGATGAACTGCAGAGATCTACAGCTGAGGTGGGAGACTCTGTCCGTAGGACAACAATCAGTCGTATACTGCACAAATCTGGCCTTTATGGAAGAGTGGCAAGAAGAAGCCATTTCTTAAAGATATCCATAAAAAGTGTTGTTTAAAGTTTGCCACCAGCCACCTGGGAGACACACCAAACATGTGGAAGAAGGTGCTCTGGTCAGATGAAACCAAAATCTAACTTTTTGGCAACAATGCAAAATGTTATGTTTGGCGTAAAAGCAACACAGCTCATCACCCTCAACACACCATCCCCACTGTCAAACATGGTGGTGGCAGCATCATGGTTTGGGCCTGCTTTTCTTCAGCAGGGACAGGGAAGATGGTTAAAATTGATGGGAAGATGGATGGAGCCAAATACAGGACCATTCTGGAAGAAAACCAGATGGGTCTGCAAAAGACCTGAGACTGGGATGGAGATTTGTCTTCCAACAAGACAATGATCCAAAACATAAAGCAAAATATACAATGGAATGGTTAACAAATAAACATATCCAGGTGTTAGAATGGCCAAGTCAAAGTCCAGACCTGAATCCAATCGAGAATCTGTGGAAAGAACTGAAAACTGCTGTTCACAAACGCTCTCCATCCAACCTCACTGAGCTCGAGCTGTTTTGCAAGGAGGAATGGGCAAAAATTTCAGTCTCTCGATGTGCAAAACTGATAGAGACATACCCCAAGCAACTTACAGCTGTAATCGCAGCAAAAGGTGGCGCTACAAAGTATTAACTTAAGGGGGCTGAATAATTTTGCACGCCCAATTTTTCAGTTTTTTTATTTGTTAACAAAGTTTGAAATATCCAATAAATTTCGTTCCACTTCATGATTGTGTCCCACTTGTTGTTGATTCTTCACAAAAAATTACAGTTTTATATCTATGTTTGAAGCCTGAAATGTGGCAAAAGGTCGAAAAGTTTAAGGGAGCCGAATACTTTCGCAAGGCACTGTACATAAAAATAAAAAGTAATAATCTTGATGTAGGAGGACGAGGTCCATATGGAGTAGGAGGTTGAGGTGGCAGTGGATGTGGAGGTGTAGGTGGAAGCGGCGACGGTGGAGGAGGACGAGGTAGCCAACACTGGTTTTGGTTTCATTTTATTTTTTTTAAATTATGGTACACCCCAAAATAGTGAGAAAGATCAAAAATACAACAATGGCTGGGTAAGGCCGGTATACATGTCTATTCTGCACAAGGTACAGACAAGTCCTGTGGGATCCATGCCTGGTTCATTTTAATGAACTATAGCTTGTCCACATTTGCTCTGGACAGGCGGCTGCTTTTGTCTGTGATAATGCCCCCTGCCGTGCTAAATACACGTTCAGATAATACACTGGCTGCAGGGCAGGGCAACACCTCCAAGGTGTAAAGGGCAGGCTCAGACCATATGCCCAATTTGGAGACCCAGAAGTTGAAGGGGGCAGACCCGTCATTCAATACTTCTAGGCGTGTGCATACATACTGCTCCACCATGTTGGTGAAATGCTGCCTCCTGCTAAGACGTTCCATATCAGCTGGTGGTGCTGGTTGTTGAGGCGTGTTGACAAAGCTTTTCCACATTTCGGCCATACTAAACCTGCCTTCTGAGGTGCTGGCAGTGCCCCGGCTGCATTGGCTACCTCTTCCTCCTCCTCTGCCTTCGCCTTGTGCTTCCACTGTGCCCCCGCTGTCAGGTGGGAATGCCAACAGCAGCACGTCTTTTGAAAAGTTTGGTTCGACCAGAACACCTGAATTTCCCGAAAGTTCAGTTCGGATTCCAGAACCCTATTGAAATCAATGTGACCCGAACTTCTGTAATCAAAAAACACAATTTTGAAGCCCTAAAACCCAATAAATGCCCCTAAAAAGTGCCTAGGGTTCTGGGTCATGCCCCAGGGACTATTAATCACACAAAAAAAGTTCTTAAAAATTGTCGTTTTTGATAGAGAGCCAATTATTGAAAAAACTATTGAAAAAAAAAAATTAGATTACTTTGGATTTAGTGTCTGTATATATATATATTTACCCTTATACAGAAGTTCAGATGTCATGCCTGCCTCCAAAGACGCCCAAAAAATGCCCAATAAACGCCTGAAACAAAAATGCCCAGGTGTGAAAGGAGGGTAACACCATCCCTGCGCTACTGAAATTCTAAGAAAAATGATCTTCTATTTTCTGGTTCTGGATATGCTACAGAGCTGAAACTTCACGGGTACACGTTTTAGACCCCCCAGACACTAAATCCAAAGAAATCTCATTTTTTTTTCAATAATTTTTTCAATAATTGGCTCTCTATCAAAAACGACAATTTTTAAGAACTTTTTTTTTGTGTGATTAATAGTCCCTGTGGCATGACCCAGAACCCTAGGCACTTTTTTAGGGGCATTTATTGGGTTTTAGGGCTTCAAAATGGTGTTTTTTGATTCCATATATATATATATATATATATACACACATATATTTATATATATATATATACAGTGGGTACGGAAAGTATTCAGACCCCCTTAAATTTTTCACTCTTTGTTATATTGCAGCCATTTGCTAAAATCATTTAAGTTCATTCTTCTTCCTCATGAATGTACACATAGCACCCCATACTGACAGAAAAACACAGAATTGTTGACATTGTTGCAGATTTATTAAAAAAGAAAAACTGAAATATCACATGGTCCTAAGTATTCAGACCCTTTGCTCAGTATTTAGTAGAAGCTCCTTTTTGATCTAATACAGCCAGGAGTCTTTTTGGGAAAGATGCAACAAGTCTTTCACACCTGGATTTGGGGATCCTCTGCCATTCCTCCTTGCAGATCCTCTCCAGTTCTGTCAGGTTGGATGGTAAACGTTGGTGGACAGCCATTTTTAGGTCTCTCCAGAGATGCTCAATTGGGTTTAAGTCAGGGCTCTGGCTGGGCCATTCAAGAACAGTCACGGAGTTGTTGTGAAGCCACTCCTTCGTTATTTTAGCTGTGTGCTTAGGGTCATTGTCTTGTTGGAAGGTAAACCTTCGGCCCAGTCTGAGGTCCAGAGCACTCTGGAGAAGGTTTTTGTCCAGGATATCCCTGTACTTGGCCGCATTCATCTTTCCCTCGATTGCAACCAGTCGTCCTGTCCCTGCAGCTGAAAAACACCCCCACAGCATGATGCTGCCACCACCAAGCTTCACTGTTGGGACTGTATTGGACAGGTGATGAGCAGTGCCTGGTTTTCTCCACACATACCGCTTAGAATTAAGGCCAAAAAGTTCTATTTTGGTCTCATCAGACCAGAGAATCTTATTTCTCACCATCTTGGAGTCCTTCAGGTGTTTTTTAGCAAACTCCATGCGGGCTTTCATGTGTCTTACACTGAGGAGAGGCTTCCGTCGGGCCACTCTGCCATAAAGCCCCGACTGGTGGAGGGCTGCAGTGATGGTTGAATTTCTACAACTTTCTCCCATCTCCTGACTGCATCTCTGGAGCTCAGCCACAGTGATCTTTGGGTTCTTCTTTACCTCTCTCACCAAGGCTCTTCTCCCCCGATAGCTCAGTTTGGCCGGACGGCCAGCTCTAGGAAGGGTTCTGGTCGTCCCAAACGTCTTCCATTTGAGGATTATGGAGGCCACTGTGCTCTTAGGAACCTTAAGTGCAGCAGAAATCTTTTTGTAACCTTGGCCAGATCTGTGCCTTGCCACAATTCTGTCTCTGAGCTCTTAAGGCAGTTCCTTTGACCTCATGATTCTCATTTGCTCTGACATGCATTGTGATCTGGAAGGTCTTATATAGACAGGTGTGTGGCTTTCCTAATCAAGTCCAATCAGTATAATCAAACACAGCTGGACTCAAATGAAGGTGTAGAACCATCTCAAGGATGATCAGAAGAAATGGAAAGCACCTGAGTTAAATATATGAGTGTCACAGCAAAGGGTCTGAATACTTAGGACCATGTGATATTTCAGTTTTTCTTTTTTAATAAATCTGCAACAATGTCAACAATTCTGTGTTTTTCTGTCAGTATGGGGTGCTATGTGTACATTCATGAGGAAGAAGAATGAACTTAAATGATTTTAGCAAATGGCTGCAATATAACAAAGAGTGAAAAATTTAAGGGGGTCTGAATACTTTCTGTACCCACTGTATATCTCTATCAAAAACGACAATTTTTAAGAACTTTTTTTTGTGTGATTAATAGTCCCTTGGGCATGACCCAGAACCCTAGGCACTTTTTAGGGGCATTTATTGTGTTTTAGGGCTTCAAAATTGTGTTTTTTGATTCCATATATATATATATATATATCTACATTATGGTCACCCTAACATGGAAGAGTTTGGTCACCCTGGCATAGCAGAGTCAGTTCACCCTAAACTACATTACGGTCACCCTGACATGGAAGAGTTCAGTCACCCTGGCATAGCAGAGTCAGTTCACCCTAAACTACACTACGGTCACCCTGACACTTAAAGCTTTCCATACAAAAACTAGATTATTGAATCTAACTATAGTGGTATATAGTACCCTAACTACACTGCATATCCCTTTCCTCACACTAATAATTGCAAAATGTCACTGGAGCAGCAGGAGTAACAGAAATGCTTCCACTCTATTCCACAGCCTCTCTATTACAGTGCTAGAGATTTGGTGGGGATATGTTATATACTGGGGGGCGTATTCACTCCTGATTGGCCTCTGGACCCCGTAGTCACTCCAATCACATTTTACTGATGTTTCTGGGCCAATCACAGGCTTTTAAAGCCCAGTTCCTGTCCCATTGCATTTTGGGCGGTTCTGGTGGCCGAATTCCGAACTTTTACCGCAAAAAGTTCTGAATTCGGACGAATTTCGAACAGCCAATGTTCGGGTCGAAAACGATGGTCGACCCGAACCGTTCGATCATCCCTAATCAGCAATGGCCATGTTGGTGGAGTACTCGAAACAGAGCAACAAGGCATACAGGTCTTGCATGGAGGCCCAGTTATTGGTGGTGAAGTGGTGCTGTTCCGCAGAGCGACTCACGCGTGCGTGCTGCAGCTGAAACTCCACTATCGCCGGCTGCTGCTCGCACAGTCTGGCCAGTATGTTCAAGGTGGAGTTCCACATTGTGGGCACGTCACATATGAGGCGGTGAGCGAGAAAGCTGAAGTTACGCTGCAGTGCTGACAGGTGAGCAGCAGCAGGGTGAGAATGCCGAAAGTGCGCAGAGACCGCCTGCACTTTCTGCAGCAGCTCTGACATATCGGGGTAATTTTTAAGGAACCTCTGCACCACCAAATTCAGCACATGCGCCAGGCAAGGGATGTGCATCAAACCGGCTATGCCCAGAGCTGCTACGAGATTTCGCCCATTATCGCACACCGCCAGGCCAGGCTTGAGGCTCACTGGCACCAACCACCCATCGGTCTGTTGTTCAATGCCCCTCCACAACTCCTGCGCGGTGTGGGGTTTTTCCCCCAAACAGACAACTTTTAAAACTGCCTGCTGTCGTTTACCCCTGGCTGTGCTGAAGTTGGTGGTGAAGGTGTTATGCTGACCGGATGAGGAGGTGGTAGAGGATGAGGAAGTGGAGTAGGAGGAGTTAGCAACAGGAGGCAAACTGAAGCACCCTGCAATCCTCGGTAGTGGAAGGACATGTGCTAAACTGCTATCAACCTCAGGCCCAGCCGCCACTACATTTACCCAGTGTGCTGTTAGGGAGATATAACGTCCCTGACCATGCATACTGGTGCACGTATCCGTAGTTAGGTGGACGTTGCCACAGATGGCGTTGCGCAGTGCACACTTGATTTTTGCCCCCCACTTGGTTGTGCAGGGAAGGGGTGGCTCGCCTGGAAAAGTAGTAGCGGCTGGGCACGACGTACTGTGGGACAGCCACCACCATAAGGCTTTTAAAAGTCTGCGTCTCCACTAGACGGAATGACAGCATTTCAAAGGCCAGGAAGTTTGAAATGCTGGCATTCAGGGCCAGGGATCGCCTACTTCCTCTTCCGCTCCAGTGTTTGGGAGATAGAGGGCTGAAAGCTTCCATGGGACATTGTGGAGATGGTTGGTGACCCAGGTGGTGGTGTTGCTGGCTGACCCTCTGTTTGCGGGGTGGCAGGTGCCACTGTCACTACGTAGGTGGATGAAGAGGCCGAGACTGCAGCAGAAGAGGAAGCAGGAGGAGCCAGAGACCTTTCTTGGTTTTTGAGGTGTCTACTCTACTGCAGATCGTGCTTTGCACTTAGATGCCTGGTCATGAGGTTGTGCTCAGGTTGAGAACGTCTATGCCTCGCTTCAGGCTCTGATTGCACAGCGTGCAAACCACTTGTGTCCTGTCATCAGCACATTGTGTGAAGAACTGCCATGCTAGACAACTCCTTGCAGCTGGCTATGGTGTGCTCAGTCCCTTGCTGCATTGGGCAGTAGCAGGTGTACTGTCTAGGGGATGGCCTCTCTGCTTTTGCACCCTACTCCCTCTTCTGCTGTGCTGGTGGCTCTGTGCGACCACTGCCTCTTCCTCTGAACTACGCAGGTCACCTGCACAATGTTGATTCCATGTGGGGTCGAGGACCTCATCGTCCTCCACATCATCTTCCGCCCAGTCTTCACCCCTGCCCTCCTTATCAGTCTGTACAATTCCGAAAGACGCAGCAGTTGGCACCTGTGTTTCGTCATCATCCGAGACATGCTGCGATGGTCCTCCCATGTACTCATCTTCAAACATAAGTGGTTGGGCATCGGTGCACTCAACATCTTCCACTTCCGGGGCAGGGCTAAGTGGATGGCCATGGGAAACCATGCTAACAGAGTCATCAAAAAGCAAAAGAGACTGCTGCATGTCTTGGGCCTCAGACTGCTTGGCTGATTTGCAAGAGGGTGAGGTGAAAGACTGATGGACATCAGCTGCAGGTGCCAACTCTGATCTTTCAGCAGTAGACTGGGTGGGAGACAATGTGACAGCACTGGAGGCACTGTCAGCAACCCAATCTACTATCGCCTGTACATGTTGTGGCCTCAACATTCGTAGAGCAGCATTAGGCCCGACCAAATACTGCTGCAGGTTCTGTCGCCTACTCGCAACTGAGGAAGGTGTTTCACTTGTGCGTGTAGCTGCCACAGATCGACCACGTCCTCTCCTTGCAACAGGAGCTCCACCAGCAGCACCATGACCGGGGCCATGTCCCTTATTTGACGTTCTCCTCATATTTCTCAAATTTAGGATCTTGCCCTAAATGGGTGTTTTTTGAGTAGCAAAATAGAACAACAGTATCTAAAGGGTGTATCTCACAGAAACATATGCAGCAAATGCTGCAAAATTATTTTTTTTCCCTAAATGGGTGTTTTTTGAATAGCAGAATAGAACAACAGTATGTTGTGTATTTTGCCCAAAAAGGGTGTTTTTTGACTAACACAGTAGGACAGCAGCTTGAATTCTATACGTACAGATGCAGCAAGCAATTTGTGGATTTTAGGCCAAAAATTGTGTTTTTAAAAACCCAGAAAATTATAGCTATATATCGCTTTAAATGTGCACTGAATAACGCAACAGAACCCCAAGATGGAGGGTAATGCCAAAAATGGGTGTTTTTTCAAACACAGAAAACTATTGCAGTATTTCAAGCTTGTTTTTATCACACATACAGCAAGCAACGGCTGTAAAACTGTGTATTTTGCCCAAAAATTGTGTTTTTTGACTAACACATTAGGACTAGGGTTGAGCGGACACCTAGATGTCCGTGTTCGACGGGTTCGGCCGAACTTTAAAAAAAAGTCCGGGTCCGTGTCCCGGACTTTTACCGAACTTTTCCCGGACACCGAACCCCATTGAAGTCAATGGGGACCCGAACTTTAAGGCACTAAAATGGCTCTAAAACACCAAAGGAAAGGGCTAGAGTGCTGCAAATGGCAGCAAAACGTAATTAAGAGCATGGCAAGTGCTCTGCAAACAAATGTGGATAGGGAAATAACTTAAAACAACAAAAAAAAACAGAAAAATAAAACAATGTTCTTCTTCATCTCTGAAGGACGAGGCCCATATGGAGTAGGAGGGAGGTTGAGGTGGTGGTGGATGTGGCGGTGACATAGGCGTGCGCACAGGGTGTGCTGGGTGTGCCTGGGCACACCCTAATCACCTAGGGCACATAGCATTGCCAGTGAGGAGATGGGAAAGATCTCCCTGGGACCTGCTCTGCTCTATTTCTCCTTGCCTACAGGTACATGGCCCCGATACATTACTCTCCCTGCTGGCAAACACATGCATGTGTATTTCAACTTTGGGGTGCACACCTTAATGCAATAGGCTGCGCACACCTATGGGCGGTGTAGGTGGAAGCGGCGGTGGAGGAGGACCAGGGCCGGATTAACAGCATCATGGGCTTGGTGCTGAGGATTTTGAAGGGCCTTAGGGCCGTGCCTTGCCATGCACCCAGAGGAGGAAGGGTGCAGCCATGCATGCCTAATTCAACATGGGATGCTGTCTCTGAAGCCCATAAACACATCCATGCATCGCCAACTGTCCCTCCTTGTCCGGCCTTCACGCTGTGTGGGGAGGTTCTGAGGGTGCTGCCTGGGGAAGCGAGCATAGAAGCCAGACTTCTGTGTTTACAAGTGACAGAAGAGCGGTAACAGTGAATATGGCCAACCCGGGGCCTATATAAAAGGTAGGGGCCTGGAGCTGCAGCTCCAATAGACCCTACATTAATCTGGCCCTGAGGAGGAGGACGAGGTAGCCAACACTGCTTCTTTTCACAAATTTTAAATGAGGGTACACCCCAAAAGAGTGAGAAAGAGCAAAAATGGAACAATGGGTGGGTAAGGTCGGTATCCATTGCTATTCTGCATAAGGTACGGAAAAGTCCCGTGGGATCCATGCCTGGTTCATTTTAATGAACGTGAGCTTGTCCACATTGTCTCTGGACAGGCGGCTGCGCTTGTCTGTTATAACGCCCCCAGCCGTGCTAAATACCCGTTCAGATAATACACTGGCTGCAGGGCACGCCAGCACCTCCAAGGCGTAAAGGGCAAGCTCAGGCCATGTGCCCAATTTGGAGACCCAGAAGTTGAAGGGGGCAGACCCGTCATTCACTACATGTAGGCGTGTGCACACATACTGCTCCACCATGTTGGTAAAATGCTGCCTCCTGCTAAGACGTTCCATCTGAGCTGCTGGTGCTGCTGTTTGTTGTGGCGTGCTGACAAAGCTTTTCCACATTTCGGCCATGCTAACCCTGCCTTCTGAGGTGCTGGCGGTGCCCTGGTTGCGTTGGCGACCTCCTCCTCCTCCTCCTCTGCCTTGTGCTTCCACTGTGGCCCCGCTGTCAGATGGGAATGCCAGCAGCATGGCGTCTACCAGCGTGCGCTTGTACTCGCGCACCTTGCGATCGCGCTCCAGTGAGTGAATTAAGGACGGTACGTTGTCCTTGTAACGGGGATCCAGCAGCGTGGCCACCCAGTAATCAGCACAAGTTAGAATGTGGGCAACTCGGCGGTCGTTGTGGAGACACTGCAGCATGTAATCGCTCATGTGTGCCAGGCTGCCCAGAGGCGACGAAAGGCTGTCCTCTGTGGGAGGTGTATGGTCCGTGTCCTCTGTATCCCCCCAGCCACGCACCAGTGATGGCCATGAGCTGGCCTGGGTGCCACCCTGCTGTGAACATGGTTCCATCTCCTCCTCCAGCTCCTCCTCCTCCTCATCCTCCAGAACTGTGCCCCTGCTGGACAATTGCGTCCCTGGCGTTTGCGTGTGCAGGAACCCACCCTCGGAGCCCCTTGCGAATGACTGCCCTGAAAGCCTTGGAAATGTTACCTCTTCATCCTCCTCCTCCTCCTCATCCTGTGCCACATCCTCTTCCATCATCGCCCGAATTGTTTTTTCAAGGAGGCATAGAAGTGGGATAGTTAAGCTGAGAACGGCGTCATTGCCACTGGCCATGTTGGTGGAGTACTCAAAACAGCGCAACAAGGCACACAGGTCTCGCATGGAGGCCCAGTTATTGGTGGTGAAGTGGTGCTGTTCCGCAGAGCGACTCACGCGTGCGTGCTGCAGCTGAAACTCCACTATGGCCTGCTGCTGCTCGCACAGTCTTTCCAGCATGTGCAAGGTGGAGTTCCACCTTGTGGGCACGTCACATATGAGGCGGTGAGCGGGAAGGCCGAAGTTACGCTGCAGCGCTGCCAGGCGAGCAGCAGCAGGGTGAGAACGCCGAAAGTGCGCACAAACGGCCCGCACTTTCTGCAGCAGCTCTGACATATCGGGGTAGTTTTTAAGGAACCTCTGCACCACCAAATTCAGCACATGCGCCAGGCAAGGGATGTGCGTCAAACCGGCTAGGCCCAGAGCTGCTATGAGATTTCGCCCGTTATCGCACACCACCAGGCCGGGCTTGAGGCTCGCTGGCAGCAACCACTCATTTGTCTGCTGTTCCATGCTCCTCCACAACTCCTGCGCGGTGTGTGGTTTGTCCCCCAAACAGGCAAGTTGTAAAACTGCCTGCTGTCGTTTACCCCTGGCCGTGCTGAAGTTGGTGGTGAAGGTGTTACGCTGTCCGGATGAGGAGGCGGTAGAGGATGAGGAAGCGGAGTAGGAGGAGTTAGGAACAGGAGGCAAACTGAAGCGCCCTGCAATCCTCGGTGGTGGAAGGACATGCGCCAAATTGCTATCCGCCTCAGGCCCATCCGCCACTGCATTTACCCAGTGTGCCGTTAGGGAGATATAACGCCCCTGACCGTGCTTACTGGTCCACGTATCCGTAGTTAGGTGGACCTTGGCACAGATGGCGTTGCGCAGTGCACACCTGATTTTTTCCCCCACTTGGTTGTGCAGGGAAGGGATGGCTTGCCTGGAAAAGTAGTGGCGGCTGGGCACGACGTACTGTGGGACAGCCACCGACATAAGGTTTTAAAAACTGTGCGTCTCCACCAGACGGAATGACAGCATTTCAAAGGCCAATAATTTTGAAATGCTGGCATTCAGGGCCAGGGATCGCGGGTGGGTAGGGGGGTACTTCCTCTTCCTCTCAAGTGTTTGGGAGATGGAAAGCTGAACGCTTCCACGGGACATTGTGGAGATGGTTGTTGGTGACCCAGGTGGTGGTGTTGCTGACAGATCGTCTGTTTGCGGGGTGGCAGGTGCCGGTATCACTACAGATGTGGCTGGAGCGGCCGAGACTGCAGCAGAAGAGGAAGCAGGATGAGCCAGAGACGTTTCTTGGTTTTGAAGGTGTGTACTCCACTGCAGCTCGTGCTTTGCACTTAGATGCCTGATCATGCAGGTTGTGCTCAGGTTGAGAAGGTTCATGCCTCGCTTCAAGCTCTGATTGCACAGGGTGCAAACCACTCGTGTCCTGTCATCAGCACATTTTCTAAAGAACTTCCACGCTAGAGAACTCCTTTGAGCTGACTTTGGTGCGCTCGTTCCCTTGCTGCGTTGGGCAGTAGCGGGCGTAGTGTCTAGGGCACGGCCGCTCCGCTTCTGCACCCTGCTCCCTCTTCTGCTGTGCTGGTGGCTCTGTGCGACCACCGCCTCTTCCTCCAAACTACTCAGTTCACCTGCATGACGTTCATTCCATGTGGGGTCGAGGACCTCATCGTCCTCCACATCATCTTCCACCCAGTCTTCACCCCTGCCCTCCTTGTCGGTCTCCACAATGCTGAACGCCGCAGCAGTTGGCACCTGCGTTTCGTCATCATCGGAGACGTGCTGCGATGATCCTTGCATGTACTCATCTTGAGGAATAAGTGGTTGGGCATCGCTGCACTCAATCTCTTCCACTTCTGGGGCAGGGCTAGGTGGATGGCCCTGGGAAACCCTGCTGACAGAGTCCTCAAAAAGAATAAGAGACTGCTGTATGGCTTGGGGCTCAGACTGCTGGCCTGATTTGCAAGGGGGTGAGGTGAAAGACGGTTGGACATTGGCTGCAGGTGCCAACTCTGACCTTTCTGCAGTAGACTGGGTGGGAGACAATGTGAAGGAACTGGAGGCACTGTCAGCAGCAAACCAATCTACTATCGCCTCAACTTGTTCTGGCCTCATCACTTCTAGGGGCGTTTGATGCCCTACCAAATACTGATGCAGGTTCTGTCGCCTACTCACACTTGAGGAAGGTGTTTCACTTGTGCGTGTAGCTGGCACAGATCGACCATGTCCTCTCCTTGCAACAGGAGCTCTACCAGCAGCACCACGACCCAGGCCACGGCCCTTATTTGACGGTCTCCTCATATTTCTGTAATTTAAGATCTTGCCCTAGAAAGGTTTTTATTGAATAGCGGAATAGAAAATATGATCCAAAAAAAGTGTATGTATATCACACGTACACAACCACACTAGGCCCCAATTACTATTGTTTGTACCCCTAAAAGGCTAGATGAGGAGTAGGGGGAGTATGGAACAGGCAGCACCCTCAAACCTTCAGAAGTATGAGATGAACCCCAACAACTTGGAAAGGTGGATCTCTCTCACACGTACCGACACAGACTATCCCGCAATTCAATTGATCCTCAAAGGTTTTTATTGAATAGCGGAATAGGAAATATGATCAAAAAAAGTGTATGTATCTCGCACGTACACAACCACACTAGGCCCCAATTACTATTGTTTGTACCCCTAAAAGGCTAGATGAGGAGTAGGGGGGGTATGGAACAGGCAGCACCCTCAAACCTTCAGAAGTATGAGATGAACCCCAACAACTTGGAAAGGTGGATCTCTCTCACACGTACCGACACAGACTATCCCGCAATTCAATTGATCCCCAAAGGTTTTTATTGAATAGCGGAATAGGAAATATGATCAAAAAAAGTGTATGTATCTCACACGTACAGAAACACACTAGGCCCCAATTACTATTGTTTGTACACCTAAAAGGATGGATGAGGAGGAGGAGGAGTATGGAACAGGCAGCACCCTCAAAGCTTCAGAAGTATGAGATGAACCCCAAAAACTTGGAAAGGTGGATCTCACACGTACCGACACAGACTATTCCGCAATTTAATTGATCCCCAAAGGTTTTTATTGAATAGCGGAATAGGAAATATGATCAAAAAATGTGTATGTATCTCACACGTACAGAAGCACACTAGGCCCCAATTACTATTGTTTGTACACCTAAAAGGATGGATGAGGAGGAGGAGGAGTATGGAACAGGCAGCACCCTCAAAGCTTCAGAAGTATGAGATGAACCCCAAAAACTTGGAAAGGTGGATCTCACACGTACCGACACAGACTATCCCGCAATTTAATTGATCCCCAAAGGTTTTTATTGAATAGCGGAATAGGAAATATGATCAAAAAAAGTGTATGTATCTCGCACGTACAGAAACACACTAGGCCCCAATTACTATTGTTTGTACACCTAAAAGGATGGATGAGGAGGAGGAGGAGTATGGAACAGGCAGCACCCTCAAAGCTTCAGAAGTATGAGATGAACCCCAAAAACTTGGAAAGGTGGATCTCACACGTACCGACACAGACTATTCCGCAATTTAATTGATCCCCAAAGGTTTTTATTGAATAGCGGAATAGGAAATATGATCAAAAAATGTGTATGTATCTCACACGTACAGAAGCACACTAGGCCCCAATTACTATTGTTTGTACACCTAAAAGGATGGATGAGGAGGAGGAGGAGTATGGAACAGGCAGCACCCTCAAAGCTTCAGAAGTATGAGATGAACCCCAAAAACTTGGAAAGGTGGATCTCACACGTACCGACACAGACTATCCCGCAATTTAATTGATCCCCAAAGGTTTTTATTGAATAGCGGAATAGGAAATATGATCAAAAAAAGTGTATGTATCTCGCACGTACACAACCACACTAGGCCCCAATTACTATTGTTTGTACCCCTAAAAGGCTAGATGAGGAGTAGGGGGGGTATGGAACAGGCAGCACCCTCAAACCTTCAGAAGTATGAGATGAACCCCAACAACTTGGAAAGGTGGATCTCTCTCACACGTACCGACACAGACTATCCCGCAATTCAATTGATCCTCAAAGGTTTTTATTGAATAGCGGAATAGGAAATATGATCAAAAAAAGTGTATGTATCTCGCACGTACACAACCACACTAGGCCCCAATTACTATTGTTTGTACCCCTAAAAGGCTAGATGAGGAGTAGGGGGGGTATGGAACAGGCAGCACCCTCAAACCTTCAGAAGTATGAGATGAACCCCAACAACTTGGAAAGGTGGATCTCTCTCACACGTACCGACACAGACTATCCCGCAATTCAATTGATCCTCAAAGGTTTTTATTGAATAGCGGAATAGGAAATATGATCAAAAAAAGTGTATGTATCTCGCACGTACACAACCACACTAGGCCCCAATTACTATTGTTTGTACCCCTAAAAGGCTAGATGAGGAGTAGGGGGGGTATGGAACAGGCAGCACCCTCAAACCTTCAGAAGTATGAGATGAACCCCAACAACTTGGAAAGGTGGATCTCTCTCACACGTACCGACACAGACTATCCCGCAATTCAATTGATCCTCAAAGGTTTTTATTGAATAGCGGAATAGGAAATATGATCAAAAAAAGTGTATGTATCTCGCACGTACACAACCACACTAGGCCCCAATTACTATTGTTTGTACCCCTAAAAGGCTAGATGAGGAGTAGGGGGGGTATGGAACAGGCAGCACCCTCAAACCTTCAGAAGTATGAGATGAACCCCAACAACTTGGAAAGGTGGATCTCTCTCACACGTACCAACACAGACTATCCCCCAATTTAACTGATCCCCAAAGGTTTTTGATTAAATAGCGGAATAGAAAATATGATCCCAAAAAAGTGTATGTATATCACACGTACACAACCACACTAGGCCCCAATTACTATTGTTTGTACCCCTAAAAGGCTAGGAGTAGGGGGGAGTATGGAACAGGCAGCACCCTCAAACCTTCAGAAGTATGAGATGAACCCCAACAACTTGGAAAGGTGGATCTCTCTCACACGTACCAACACAGACTATCCCCCAATTTAAATGATCCCCAGAGGTTTTTGATTAAATAGCGGAATAGAAAATATGATCCCAAAAAAGTGTATGTATATCACACGTACACAACCACACTAGGCCCCAATTACTATTGTTTGTACCCCTAAAAGGCTAGGAGTAGGGGGGAGTATGGAACAGGCAGCACCCTCAAACCTTCAGAAGTATGAGATGAACCCCAACAACTTGGAAAGGTGGATCTCTCTCACACGTACCAACACAGACTATCCCCCAATTTAACTGATCCCCAGAGGTTTTTGATTAAATAGTGGAATAGAAAATATGATCCCAAAAAAGTGTATGTATATCACACGTACACAACCACACTAGGCCCCAATTACTATTGTTTGTACCCCTAAAAGGCTAGGAGTAGGGGGAGTATGGAACAGGCAGCACCCTCAAACCTTCAGAAGTATGAGATGAACCCCAACAACTTGGAAAGGTGGATCTCTCTCACACGTACCAACACAGACTATCCCCCAATTTAACTGATCCCCAGAGGTTTTTGATTAAATAGCGGAATAGAAAATATGATCCCAAAAAAGTGTATGTATATCACACGTACACAACCACACTAGGCCCCAATTACTATTGTTTGTACCCCTAAAAGGCTAGGAGTAGGGGGGAGTATGGAACAGGCAGCACCCTCAAACCTTCAGAAGTATGAGATGAACCCCAACAACTTGGAAAGGTGGATCTCTCTCACACGTACCAACACAGACTATCCCCCAATTTAACTGATCCCCAGAGGTTTTTGATTAAATAGCGGAATAGAAAATATGATCCCAAAAAAGTGTATGTATATCACACGTACACAACCACACTAGGCCCCAATTACTATTGTTTGTACCCCTAAAAGGCTAGGAGTAGGGGGGAGTATGGAACAGGCAGCACCCTCAAACCTTCAGAAGTATGAGATGAACCCCAACAACTTGGAAAGGTGGATCTCTCTCACACGTACCAACACAGACTATCCCCCAATTTAACTGATCCCCAGAGGTTTTTGATTAAATAGCGGAATAGAAAATATGATCCCAAAAAAGTGTATGTATATCACACGTACACAACCACACTAGGCCCCAATTACTATTGTTTGTACCCCTAAAAGGCTAGGAGTAGGGGGAGTATGGAACAGGCAGCACCCTCAAACCTTCAGAAGTATGAGATGAACCCCAACAACTTGGAAAGGTGGATCTCTCTCACACGTACCAACACAGACTATCCCCCAATTTAACTGATCCCCAGAGGTTTTTGATTAAATAGCGGAATAGAAAATATGATCCCAAAAAAGTGTATGTATATCACACGTACACAACCACACTAGGCCCCAATTACTATTGTTTGTACCCCTAAAAGGCTAGGAGTAGGGGGAGTATGGAACAGGCAGCACCCTCAAACCTTCAGAAGTATGAGATGAACCCCAACAACTTGGAAAGGTGGATCTCTCTCACACGTACCAACACAGACTATCCCCCAATTTAACTGATCCCCAAAGGTTTTTGATTAAATAGCGGAATAGAAAATATGATCCCAAAAAAGTGTATGTATATCACACGTACACAACCACACTAGGCCCCAATTACTATTGTTTGTACCCCTAAAAGGCTAGGAGTAGGGGGGAGTATGGAACAGGCAGCACCCTCAAACCTTCAGAAGTATGAGATGAACCCCAACAACTTGGAAAGGTGGATCTCTCTCACACGTACCAACACAGACTATCCCCCAATTTAACTGATCCCCAGAGGTTTTTGATTAAATAGCGGAATAGAAAATATGATCCCAAAAAAGTGTATGTATATCACACGTACACAACCACACTAGGCCCCAATTACTATTGTTTGTACCCCTAAAAGGCTAGGAGTAGGGGGGAGTATGGAACAGGCAGCACCCTCAAACCTTCAGAAGTATGAGATGAACCCCAACAACTTGGAAAGGTGGATCTCTCTCACACGTACCAACACAGACTATCCCCCAATTTAACTGATCCCCAGAGGTTTTTGATTAAATAGCGGAATAGAAAATATGATCCCAAAAAAGTGTATGTATATCACACGTACACAACCACACTAGGCCCCAATTACTATTGTTTGTACCCCTAAAAGGCTAGGAGTAGGGGGGAGTATGGAACAGGCAGCACCCTCAAACCTTCAGAAGTATGAGATGAACCCCAACAACTTGGAAAGGTGGATCTCTCTCACACGTACCAACACAGACTATCCCCCAATTTAACTGATCCCCAGAGGTTTTTGATTAAATAGCGGAATAGAAAATATGATCCCAAAAAAGTGTATGTATATCACACGTACACAACCACACTAGGCCCCAATTACTATTGTTTGTACCCCTAAAAGGCTAGGAGTAGGGGGGAGTATGGAACAGGCAGCACCCTCAAACCTTCAGAAGTATGAGATGAACCCCAACAACTTGGAAAGGTGGATCTCTCTCACACGTACCAACACAGACTATCCCCCAATTTAACTGATCCCCAGAGGTTTTTGATTAAATAGCGGAATAGAAAATATGATCCCAAAAAAGTGTATGTATATCACACGTACACAACCACACTAGGCCCCAATTACTATTGTTTGTACCCCTAAAAGGCTAGGAGTAGGGGGGAGTATGGAACAGGCAGCACCCTCAAACCTTCAGAAGTATGAGATGAACCCCAACAACTTGGAAAGGTGGATCTCTCTCACACGTACCAACACAGACTATCCCCCAATTTAACTGATCCCCAGAGGTTTTTGATTAAATAGCGGAATAGAAAATATGATCCCAAAAAAGTGTATGTATATCACACGTACACAACCACACTAGGCCCCAATTACTATTGTTTGTACCCCTAAAAGGCTAGGAGTAGGGGGGAGTATGGAACAGGCAGCACCCTCAAACCTTCAGAAGTATGAGATGAACCCCAACAACTTGGAAAGGTGGATCTCTCTCACACGTACCAACACAGACTATCCCCCAATTTAACTGATCCCCAGAGGTTTTTGATTAAATAGCGGAATAGAAAATATGATCCCAAAAAAGTGTATGTATATCACACGTACACAACCACACTAGGCCCCAATTACTATTGTTTGTACCCCTAAAAGGCTAGGAGTAGGGGGGAGTATGGAACAGGCAGCACCCTCAAACCTTCAGAAGTATGAGATGAACCCCAACAACTTGGAAAGGTGGATCTCTCTCACACGTACCAACACAGACTATCCCCCAATTTAACTGATCCCCAGAGGTTTTTGATTAAATAGCGGAATAGAAAATATGATCCCAAAAAAGTGTATGTATATCACACGTACACAACCACACTAGGCCCCAATTACTATTGTTTGTACCCCTAAAAGGCTAGGAGTAGGGGGGAGTATGGAACAGGCAGCACCCTCAAACCTTCAGAAGTATGAGATGAACCCCAACAACTTGGAAAGGTGGATCTCTCTCACACGTACCAACACAGACTATCCCCCAATTTAACTGATCCCCAGAGGTTTTTGATTAAATAGCGGAATAGAAAATATGATCCCAAAAAAGTGTATGTATATCACACGTACACAACCACACTAGGCCCCAATTACTATTGTTTGTACCCCTAAAAGGCTAGGAGTAGGGGGGAGTATGGAACAGGCAGCACCCTCAAACCTTCAGAAGTATGAGATGAACCCCAACAACTTGGAAAGGTGGATCTCTCTCACACGTACCAACACAGACTATCCCCCAATTTAACTGATCCCCAAAGGTTTTTGATTAAATAGCGGAATAGAAAATATGATCCCAAAAAAGTGTATGTATATCACACGTACACAACCACACTAGGCCCCAATTACTATTGTTTGTACCCCTAAAAGGCTAGATGAGGAGTAGGGGGAGTATGGAACAGGCAGCACCCTCAAACCTTCAGTATGAGATTGTGTTCACTGTACCCCACAAAGATTGAGTTCACTGCACCCCACAATGATTGTGTTCACTGCACCCCACAAAGATTGTGTTCACTGCACCTCACAAAGATTGTGTTCACTGTACCCCCCAAAGATTGTGTTCACTGCACCCCACAAAGATTCTGTTCACTGTACCCCACAAAGATTGTGTTCACTGCACCCCAAAAAGATTGTGTTCACTGCACCCCAAAAAGGATGTTGTTCACTGCACCCCAAAAAGGATTTTGTTCACTGCACCCCAAAAAGGATGTTGTTCACTCCACCCCAAAAAGATTGTGTTCACTGCACCCCACAAAGATTGTGTTCACTGCACCCCAAGAAGATTGTGTTCACTGCACCCCAAAAATGATTTTGTTCACTGCACCCCAAAAAGGATTTTGTTCACTGCACCCCAAAAAGGATGTTGTTCACTCCACCCCAAAAAGATTGTGTTCACTGCACCCCAAAAAGATTGTGTTCACTGCACCCCACAAAGGATTTTGTTCACTGCACCCCAAAAAGATTGTGTTCACTGCACCCCAAAAAGGATGTTGTTCACTGCACCCCAAAAAGGATTTTGTTCACTGCACCCCAAAAAGATTGTGTTCACTGCACCCCACAAAGGATTTTGTTCACTGCACCCCACAAAGATTGTGTTCACTGCACACCAAAAAGGATTGTGTTCACTGCACCCCAAAAAGATTTTGTTCACTGCACCCCAAAAAGATTGTGTTCACTGCAGCCCAAAAAGATTGTGTTCACTGCAGCCCAAAAAGATTGTGTTCACTGCAGCCCAAAAAGATTGTGTTCACTGCAGCCCAAAAAGATTGTGTTCACTGCAGCTCACACACAGAAAAATGGATGTGGATCACTGACACCTGCCTATCTCCAATCCCACACCACACAGCAATATCGATTGTAGTTTGTAGAACACAGTTTCCCTAAAATTCAGCAGACTCTGTCCCTAACAGGATTGAGAAGAGATCGTAGATCAGGATTGAGTGCAGATTCACCCCACCCCCCACACAGCAATATCGATTGTAGTTTGTAGAACACAGTTTCCCTAAAATTCAGCAGACTCTGTCCCTAACAGGATTGAGAAGAGATCGTAGATCAGGATTGAGTGCAGATTCACCCCACCCCCCACACAGCAATATCGATTGTAGTTTGTAGAACACAGTTTCCCTAAAATTCAGCAGACTCTGTCCCTAACAGGATTGAGAAGAGATCGTAGATCAGGATTGAGTGCAGACCCCACCCCCCACACAGCAATATCGATTGTAGTTTGTAGAAGACACTGACCCTATATAATTCAGCAGACTCTATCCCTAAAATGCCTACAACTCGCCCTGCCTAAACACTCCGACCTGTCCCTCAATTCTATCCGGACACAAATGGTTTTTTCCTGCCTATCTTTCCCTAATCAGCAGCCAGCACGTTGATGTGTGCTCTGTCCCTGAATCTAAGCAGCATAATGACGCCGCTGCGGCTGCCTCGAACTTATAAAGACTTGGTCACATGCTTCAGACGGCCAATCACAGCTACTGAGACATTTGCAGGCATGGCTGGGATGGCTTAAGGCACACCAGTTAAACGATTGTTGATTGGCTGTTGAAAGCCCGCCATGAAAAGAGCGCCAAAGCATGCAAAACCCGGAAATAAAACGACCGAACACGGATTTTTACCCGAACATACAGTAAAGTGTCCGTGTCCGTGTTCGGGTACAAAAAATCCAATTATTCGGTACGAACACGAATAATACAGTCCGTGTTCGCTCAACACTAATTAGGACAGCAGCTTGAATTCTACATGTACAGATGCAGCAAGCAAGGGCTATTAAATTGTGGATTTTAGCCCAAAACTGGTGTTTTTAAAAACCCAGGAAATTATAGCTATATATAGCTTTAAATGTGCACTGAATAATGCGACAGAGCCCCAAGATGGAGGGTAATGCCAAAAATGGGTGTTTTTTCAAACACAGAAAACTATTGCAGTATTTCAAGCTTGTTTTTATTACACATGCAGCAAGCAAAGGCTTTAAAACTGTGTATTTTGCCCAAAAATTGTGTTTTTTGATTAACACAGTAGGACAGCAGCTTGAACTCTACATGTACAGATGCAGCAAGCAAGGGCTATAAATTTGTGCATTTTAGCCCAAAAAGGGTGTTTTTAAAAACCCAGAAAATTATAGCTATATATAGCTTTAAATGCACACTGAATATGCTGGTGCACTGAGCTTGCATACAAAAGGATTTGGCTGCTCAAAGACCAGGGCCTATTTTGCGATTCGGCACTGTGTGATTTTAACGGTCAATTGCGCAGTCGTGAAATGCTGTACCCAAATTAAACTGACGCCTTTTTTTCCCCACAAACAGAGCTTTCTTTTGATGGTATTTTATCACCTGTGTGATTTTTGTTTTTTACGCTAAAAACAAAAAAAGAGCGACAATTTTGAAAAAATAATATTTTTCACATTTTTTAGATGAAATTCTCAAAAAATCAAATTATTTTATCATTATTTTAGGCCAATTTGTTTTTTGCTACATATTTTTGGTAAAAAAAATCGCAATAAGCGGTTTTGGATTGGTTTGCGCAAAAGTTATTGCGTTTACTAACTACGGGAAAGATTTATGTCATTTTTATTTTTAACTGGTAATGGCGGCGATCTGTGATTTTTTTTACGGGACTGCGACATTGTGGCGCACAGAACGGACCCCTGACTGACATTTTTGACACTTTTGGGAGTACCAGTGACATTGCTACAGAAATCAGTGCAATAAATATGCACTGTTACTGTAAAAATGACACTGGCAGGGAAGGGGTTAAGTTTATTGGTGATCAGTGGGTTAAATGTATCCCTAGGCGCGTGATTCTAACTGTGGGGGGGCGTAGCTTGTGATGTAACCACAGAGACATACGATCCTACATAGCAGGATCGTATAGTCTCTGCACTTACATCAGGGAGAATGACAGACGGCTGTGTTTACATCAGCCGTCTGCCTTTCTCCCTCTCCTGCGGGAGATCGCGAGTGGCCGACGGACTTCGGAGCCCTACGTCGGTTTGCAGTTTGCCCAGGAGCGGCTGACCGCTGCAGCAAATAGTCGTGCGGCGGTCGGCAAGTGGTTAAATAAACCTCATACAGTATCTCACAAAAGTGAGTACACCCCTCACATTTTTGTAAATATTTTATAATATCTTTTCATGTGACAACACTGAAGAAGAAGAAGAAGACACTTTGCTGCAATGTAAAGTAGTGAGTGTACAGCTTGAATAACAGTATAAATTAGCTGTCCCCTCAAAATTACTCAACACACAGGCATTAATATCTAAACCGCTGGCAACAAAAGTGAGTGCACCCCTAAGTGAAAAATTCCAAATTGGGTACAAAGTGTCAATATTTTGTGTGGCCACCATTATTTTCCAGCACTGCCTTAACCCTCTTGGGTATGGAGTTCACCATAGCTTCACAAGTTGCCACTGGAGTCCTCTTCCACTTCTCCATGATGACATCACGGAGCTGGTGGATGTTAGAAACCTTGCGCTCCTCCAACTTCAGTTTGTTGATGGCACACAGATGCTCAATAGGGTTTAGGTGTGGAGACCTGCTTGACCAGTCTATTACCTTTACCCTCAGCTTCTTTACTAAGGCAGTGGTCGCCTTGGAGGTGTGTTTGGGGTGGTTATCATGTTGGAATACTGCCCTGTGGCCCAGTCTCTGAAGGGAAGAGATCATGCTCTGCTTCAGTATGTCACTGTACATGTTGGAATTCATGGTCCCCTCAATGAACTGTAGCTACCCAGTGCCAGTAGCACTCATGCAGCCCCAGACAATGACACTCCCACCACCATGCTTGACTGTAGGCAAGACACACTTGTCTTTGTACTCCTCACCTGGTTGCCGCCACACACGCTTGACACCATCTGAACCAATTACATTCAATCCATGTCCTTAGTCTGCTTGTCTTCAGCAAACTGTTTGCGGGCTTTCTTGTGCATCATCTTTAGAAGAGGCGTCCTTCTGGGACGACAGCCATGCAGATCAATTTGATGCAGTGTGTGGCGTACGGTCTGAGCACTGACAGGCTGATCACACCCCTTCAACCTCTGCAGCAAGGCTGACAGCACTCATATGTCTATTTCCCAAAGACAACCTCTGGATATGACGCTGAGCAGGTGCACTCAACTTCTTTGGTCGACCATGGCGAGGCCTGTTCTGAGTGGAACCTGTCCTGTTAAACTGCTGCATGGTCTTGGCCACCGTGCTGCAGCTCTGTTTCAGGGTCTCAGCAGTCTTCCTATAGCCTAGGTCATCTTTATGTAGAGAAACAATTCTTTTTTTCAGATCCTCAGAGAGTTTTTTACCATGAGGGGCAATGTTGAACTTCCAGTGACCAGTATGAGAGAGTAAGAGTGATAACACCAAATTTAACATACCTGCTCCCCTTTTACACCTGAGACCTTGTAACACTAACGAGTCACATGACACCGGGGAGGGAAAAGGGCTAATAGGGCCCAATTTGGACATTTTCACTTAGGGGTGTACTCATTTTTGTTGTCAGCGGTTTAGACATTAATGGTTGTGTGTTGGGTTATTTTGAGGGGATAGCAAATTTACACTGTTATACAAGCTGCACACTCGCTACATTGTAGCAAAAATTCCCAACCAAGTGGTAATCCACAAATCTAAAATAGTCAAGCACCCTGTATCATAATAAAAACAATATAACAATATACAAAAAGTGCTCTCAGTGCAAGAATGTGCAAAAAAGTGCAATAAAAAGTATAATAAACAAATGATCAAGTCAATCAATGAAATAATTCCATAAATAATGTTCAAAAAAAAATTCATAAGTCCTTATAAATCTTGTAAAGTGACTTTATGCAAAGAACAGCAAAATGCAGTGTCAATCTTTTGGTGATGAAGTACTGGATTGGTGGGGCCTCAGGAGACCCAGACATCCCTTCGTGGAGGAGCACTTAGCTGCAGTTGTAGCCTGTCACTTGCCTTATCTTTGGATTCATGTGTGATTTGGGGCAGCATCTGTCTATTTTGGTGAAGCTTGAGCTTTGCCGCCGGCCCATTTTTTGACAGCTTGTATAACAGTGTAAATTTGCTGTATACGCCTTCGGTCTGGGATGTGCTTATACTATTTGGTCTTCCCCTAATTGGAACGCATCCAACATTACATATGACATCTGTGGATTACATGCGAATAAAAGAAAGCCTTGAAGAATCGGGGTGTATATACCGCAAAACATGTCGGCATTTCTTTGCATGATTAGATGATGTACCATGTGTTGATGTCACTGTATGTGTAAATTGTTCTGGGGTCTATATTGTCCGGTTGTTTGACTGTCTATTAGATATAAATAATAAATAAATTATATTTATATTTTTTTAAACAAATTATACTGGTGACTGATTTATGGGAGTAACCATTTAAAAATCCAATTTTCCCTCTTCCGTCAAGAATGGTTTCAGTGTCTATATATGACTCATGTTAATTTATAATATATATAGATGATTTTTATACTGTTTTCAGATATTTATTTATGCACTATGATTTGAAGGCACTTTATTGAAGGAGAGCGCTGCACTTTTTTGTGACTATTTATATTTATTGCATTTTGTATAGGCGGTTGAATGCATAGTGGTGCTAGCTGCTTCCTATAGTATATAGAGTTGAGTAATAGGTGGTTAATACACAGGGATAGCGCAGAAAGTTTTTTCACATTTATATATCAGTAAATCACTGCTGTAAAAAAATGTAATACATACTAAAACTAATAAAGGTCCAGCACTAATCACATCCAGCAGTGCTCAATATGTGATGACATATTAAAGATCATATAGTCCTCTTAAACGAGTGATGTAATCGCCAAAACAAGTCTCTGTTTAAAACACAGCCAGATATTCCATGTACTAGTGAATCCCTCGGTGCTTGATGTATATAATCCGGTATTCACCTTCACCACACCATGCGTGACCCCTTAAGAATGGGCACTCACCAGAAACACTATGGTCATACGCCTGTAAGCATTGGTTGCTTGGACCCTTGACACTCCGGAATACCTCTGTTAGCATCAGATGACCTCCACATACGAGTATCAGTCAGGGACCAGATCGTACCAAGAAAATGAAATAGGGGGCACAATAGTATGATACCGTCTTAAAAGTTTTATTAAACATAACACTCCAAAGTAAATTCCCCAAATCCAATATGCTTACATCAAAAACAACGTTTTCAAGCAAAATAATGACAATCCAATGGTTATGGCCGGCTCACCGCTGCTGAATGGTTCTTTCCCAGCTTACTCCATAGGTGAGATCTGGACTCCAGCCATGGCTCTTAAGATTATCAAGGAGACAGCATGCCTGTGTACTGACGCGTTTCGTCTTATATGACTTCTACCAGGATAATCTTAAGAGTCATGGCTGGAGTCTGGATCTCACCTACGGAGTAAGCTGGGAAAGAACCATTCAGCAGTGGTGAGCCGGCCATAACCATTGGATTGTCATTTTATTGCTTGAAAACGTTGTTTTTGATGTAAGCATATTGGATTTGGGGGATTTACTTTGGAGTGTTATGTTTAATAAAACTTTTAAGACGGTATCACACTATTGTGCCCCCTATTTCATTTTCTTGGTATGATCTGGTCCCTGACTGATACTCGTATGTGGAGGTCATCTGATGCTAACAAAGGTATTCCGGAGTGTCAAGGGTCCAAGCAACCAATGCTTACAGGCGTATGACCGTAGTGTTTCTGGTGAGTGCCCATTCTTAAGGGGTCACGCATGGTGTGGTGAAGGTGAATACCGGATTATATACATCAAGCACCGGGGGATTCACTAGTACATGGAATATCTTGCTGTGTTTTAAACAGAGACTTGTTTTGGCGATTACATCACTCGTTTAAGAGGACTATATTATCTTTAATATGTCATCACATATTGAGCGCTGCTGGATGTGATTAGTGCTGAACCTTTATTAGTTTTAGTATTTATTACATTTTTTACAGATTGTTTTATTATCACCGCGGCTGCGATCAGCAAATTTTATGAGGTTTTAATATTTATATTTA
This sequence comes from Pelophylax lessonae, assembly GCF_965119305.1. NCBI lineage: Eukaryota > Metazoa > Chordata > Amphibia > Anura > Ranidae > Pelophylax > Pelophylax lessonae. Next base: position 333,806,144 of record NC_138770.1, read on the forward strand.
TTACTGTGTGGTCTATCCCTTGCAACAGTAAGCGTTGGGCGAGTGTTTGGAAATTCCCTTTTTCAACCACTTTTTTTATATTCAGTAAATCACTGCTCATTTGAAAATGAAGTTTTTTACAAACTTTTTGCCATTAATACATGTCCCCCCAGGGCAGTACCCGGACCCCCATAACCATTGTATGTCCATTTACTTGCATATAAACTTTCAAAATGAACACTTTTGATTTTTTCAGTTTGGGTCCCATAAAATTCAATGGGGTTCCTTATTTGGTTATTTGGCTTGGTTATTTGCGAGCAGGGGTTCGTTCAGCCCATCCCTACTAAACACATGGCTTGTTTAAATAGTACGCTCTGTTTTTTAATTGTGGTGTGCCCTAATGACCAACAGACCCATTTGCATAGTATTTAAAATATGTTGCATGTTTTTTCATTTGTTCAAACATGCTTATATTTTGTTCTAATTGACATTTGAGGCAGCTAGCTGGTCTATATTTCTGAAATGAGCATGGTCAAGGTTTGTAAATGTAGATACATTTACAGCATAAAAAGTTTTTTTAATTATGTCATTTAGCTATATTACTATGCAGCCTTTCTCCATACAAAGTATGAAGCATGTAGCATGTAGCATGCCAAGGAATTTGAACAATGAATTGAATAATGTGAACCACTCTAGATATGAGAAATATTACTGTGTCATTTGAGGTGAATTTATAAGATTTAGATGAATTTGTCCAACACAGTTGGGCACAAATGGAATGATAACGCATCTGTATATTATTGATTTTGTTTGGTATTGAACCAAGATCCACATTCTTTCTTTAGCTTCATTTTCCCACTCTGTATTTGTTTATGAAAAAAAATAGACAATACTTATCAATAGCTAAATAAAACAATTGGGTAATGCCCGTGATACCATTTTTATTTGCACTAACATCCAAATTTTCAAGGACAAGCTTTTGGAGTGTACACCCTTCTTCAGGATCCAAGCAGTATTATTGTTTAGACACTGAAAGATCAGAAAGATCGGTTTGTAATTGAATAGAAAATTGGCTAAAAGATAGAATTCAGAGAGTAGTGATTAATGATTTTTACTCTGAATGGTCTAAGGTTATCAGTGGTGTACCCCAAGGTTCAGTGTTGGGACCCTTACTTTTAATATCTTTATAAATCATAAAGGGTCTGGGGATTAAAAGTACCATTTCAGTCTTTGCAGATGACACCAAGCTTTGCAGTGGAATAACTTCCTTACAGGATGTCTTCAACTTACAAGCTGATCTCAATGCACTGGGCAACTATGAGGCAAATGAGGTTTAATGTTGATAAATGTAAAGTTATGCACTTTGGGGCTAAGAACATGCATGCATCATATATACTAGGCGAGTAGAACTGGGGGAATCCATAGCGGAGAAGGATCGGGGTGTTCTGGTGTTCTGGTGTTCTGGTGTTCTGGTAGATCATAAGCTTAATAATAGCATGCAATGCCAAGCTGCAGTTTTCCAAAGCAAGCAAAGCCCTTTCTTGTATTAACAGAGGCATGGACTCCAGAGAGCGAGATATCATTTTGCCCCTTTACAAATCCTTAGTAAGACCTCATCTGGAATGTGCAGTTCAGTTTTGGGCACCAGTTCTTAAAAAGATATCGGGGAACTGGAGAAAGTGCAGAGAAGGGCAACCAAACTGATAAGAGGCATGGAGGAGCTCAGCTATGAGAAAATATTTGAGGAACTAAATTTATTCTCTCTTGAGATGAGGCGGGGATATGATCAACATGTATAAATACATAAGGGGTCCATATAGTGAACTTGGTGTTGAGTTGCTCACTTTAAGGTCAACACAGAGGACAAGGGGGCACTCTTTATGTCTAGAGGAAAACAGATTTTGTCTCCAATTGCGGAAAGGTTTCTTCGTAAGAGCTGTGAAAATTTGGAATAGACTCCCTCCAGAGGTGGTTCTGGCTAGCTCACTAGATTGGTTTAAAAAAGGTCTGTATTCTTTTATGGGTGTACTTAATATACTGTACAGTAAGTGGGTACTAAAATTTTTTTTAGGTAAAGTTGATCTAGGGAATATCCAATTGCCTCTCGGGGGATCAGGAAGGAATTTTTTTCCCCTGCTGTAGCAAATTGGATCATGCTTTGCTGGGTTTTTTTCACCTTCCTCTGAATCAACTGCGGGTATAGGATTGTGTATATGGGATTGCATGGTTGCGTTTTCTTTACTGGTGTTTTTTTTTTTTTTTTTTGGTTGAACCAGATGGACTTTGAAGAAGGGGGTACACCCAAAAAGCTTGTCCTGAATAATTGGATGTTAGTGCAAATAAAAAAGTATCATGGACAGTCCCTAATTGTTTTTGTTTGCAAGTGCATTAATATGGTTACTATCACCAATAGCTAACAAAATGTATTTTGCAGTGCTAGCTTTCAAGACTACACCATTCTCTTCATCAGACACAGTAACATGCCCAATAAAGAGAACTTAGTATTCCTAAAAGCCTGCACTATACAATATAATAGTTAACCAATGAAATGCCTATATTTCCACTTCTAAGGTGCTAACATAGCACCTTACTTTACCAATTCATTCAGAACAACTTCTCCTTTCCTTATTACTAAGTAAATTAAGGGAGAATATGTGGGGAAATTACTAACACATTCTGACATTTACAGCCATCAGATTTCAGCACCAAAATCAATGCACTATTATACTGGGTTAACCAATGACAGATATTGTCTATATTTCCACCTTCCTACTACTATCTATGGCTAACACAGTACACCACTTTACAGTTCCACGCAAAACAGCTTCTCCTTTCTAATTTTAGTAGCAATGCTGGCAGCACTCATATGTCTATTTCCCAAAGACAAGCTCTGGATATGACACTGAGCACGTTCACTCTTCTTCTTTGGTCGACCATGGGGAGGTCTGTTCTGAGTGCAACCTATCCTGTTAAACCACTGTATGGTCTTAGCCACTGTGCTGAAACTCAGTTTCAGGGTCTTGGCAATCTTCTTACAGCCTAGGCCATCTTTATGTAGAGCAACAATTCTTTTTTTCAGATCCTCAGAGAGTTCTTTGCCATGAGGTGCCATGTTTAACTTCCAGTGACCAATATGAGAGAGTGAGAGCGATAATACCATATTTTACACACCTGCTCCCCATTCACACCTGAGACCTTGTAACACTAATGAGTCACATGACACCGGGGAGGGAAAATGGCTGATTGGGCCCAATTTAGGCATTTTCACTGAGAGGTGTACTTACATTTTTGTTGCCAGTGGTTTAGACATTAATAGCTTTGTGTTGAGTTATTTACACTGTTATACAAGCCGTACACTCACTATTTTACATTGTAGCAAAGTGTAATTTCTTCAGTGTTGTCACATGAAAAGGTATAATAAAATATTTACAAAAATGTGAGCTATGTATTCACTTTTGTGAGATACTGTATGTGTGTTTGTGTGTCTGTGTGTCTGCGTGCCTCTGTGTGTCTGTGTAAATCCAGGAAGTGAACAGGCAGCAGCTTCAGCTGCCCACAGGTAAAATGGCTGCAGCCAGACTTAGTAGAGGGAAATTTCTGCAGCAAGTACAGAATCACAGTACATATAAAATAATATGCACAGTAGTTGGAGGGAAGCTTCAGAATGGCAAATATGTTTTATTACAAATTGTGTAAGCAGACTGCAGTTCCTCTTTAAATTGTCAAACATTCTGTAAAAACAGCATTGACTGTTTACGTAATTGAGGTGTGTGAATCTGTTGTACCTAAAGGCTGCCACTGATGGATGATAGAATCTATCTATCTAGCTAGTTGTACTGAAATCGATCAATCAATCAACTTCAGTACAACCAGCCTGTCAGATTTTTTTTTTTATGTGATGGCGGTGGCTATAGCTGCCAGCAGTGATCATTGTGTTCTGCCGACAGGGAAGACTATCCTCCACACCATAAACAGCAGCGCAGTAATCCTCTTACGTGTAAGTCACCCTACTTCAATTATTCAATTAATTATATATATACTCACATCATATAAATACAACAATTGTGCAATATGTGCAATAAATAAAGTGCAATAAATCTGCCGCTAACCAGCGGTATCACTAAATGAATCTCCAATTATTGTATATAAAGAGCATATAACTGTAAACAATATCAGTTTAAAGTGCATATATTTATGGACAAGTGCTCCAGTGCTCTGTGCAAATTACAAATCAGTCATTTAACTTGTGCTATGCCTTGCATCAGTCCATATACATTCCTAGGCATGCAAAAGGATGATGGTGGAAACCTCTTGAGATTAGTAGTGGTTGGAACCTCTTATCACCCAATAGTGGAAACCTATTATCACCCAATGCACCTCATGGGTAAGGTGGGGGCTTACCGGAATAAATTAAACTCGAGCTTTATTTCAATAAATAAGCATTTGCATACAGGACGACTCCCAAGCCTGTGGGTCCACTGCCTATAACGTTCCTTGCACCTCCACCAGTGTCTCCTACACAGCTTAGGCAAAAAACAGCAAGGGGCTCCACATAGCGTAATACATTCTTAAAATGTCTTTATTTAATAAATATACCAGTTAAAATACACAATCAATTTTTAAAACAACACCCACACTATCCGTACTCTGCACTAGTACCATGTGTCTGCTGTATCTGCTCTCAACACAATCACTCTCCGGCAACTGGCAGGCAGATGAACGTAGCATGTCTATCTGATTCAGAAGTCCCTGGTGGGCGTGTCCGTCAGCTTTACATGTTTCGTCATTACATTGACGTCCTCGGAAGCTGTCTACCCATTAGTGCTGAGGAGGGATTCCCCCATCAACACAGACTGACTGAGGGAATTGTGCAATTTTCCTTCCTTACATCCATGGTGGTTATGGTGAGAAGGGAGTAAAGGAATCAGAAAGCCCTCCAACCAAAAAGATGTATAGCACAGTAGACTTCTTAAAGCAGAAGGTATTCACATATCTCATCCATCAACGATTGCAAGGATTATTCCTCATTGCAAGAAAGTGGGTGGAGTCATGCAAATCATTTATTTTTGCCCCAACAGCTAAATTCACATCCAGAATCACTGTTGCTTAGTGCAGATTTAACTAAATAGTACACTATGTGCGGCATTTGGAAGCCATCATTTCCATATGATGCACTAATGACGGCCACAAAGCCTAAAATGTCTGTATGTGGCTTGTAATATATTACTCCATTTTACTCCATATTAAGCGTTTTGCACTATTTACCAGTGGTTCGGGCTCTGCATTTGGTTCTTGGGGCATAAAGGAATGCTTGGCATGGCTTCACTCACTGTCCTGAAATATGGAGTAATCCTCTTACTTTTGGGATATGTGATGGAATGAGACATTTGACCAACGTTTTTAGCTGCTAAAGTATGAAAGGCTCTCACTGGTAAAAGTACCAGGTCATGCAAATTGGCCTTTTAATACTCACAGCATTTCTGAAAGCATGGAATGGGTGGAACTTTAATGCTACAATCCATACATGCATGAGCTCATCTATGGCAATCAGAGGCTACATACCACAACTGCAGTTCAAGCATTAACCTGGCTTAGAGAGATTTTATATAACTTTATAATGATGCAGCACTTCAACCCCATCCATCTGTATACTCCCCTAGTGCATCATCTGCAAGGGAAAATAAACAGGATTTGTTGTTGGTTGATTGAAGTGAGCTCAGCTTCATCTATGAACATTTACTTTTCTAAGTAAACAGTTTCTTGTATCACTAAGGGCACTCTAAAGAATAAATATGTTCTACTTCAGGAAAATATGCACAGTTTTACAAAGCTACCTCTACTGCTTTACACAAATTCAGTGTTTTTTGTGTCATCTTGCAACAGTCTCAATATATGCCAGGTCTTTGTCTAACTTTTGAAGCTTTCATTGCAATGACGTTGAACATATACTTCACAGCTATATATATTTTTTTTGTTTTAAGTTTTGGGTTTTTTAAGCTATACAGATTTTAACTTCCCAGGAAGAAAGATAAATCTTCCTGCCGTCCTAGAAATAACATTATTTTACACTTTGGTGAGCTCTGAAAGCTAACACATTATGATTTATGCAGAAAACAACATGCATAAAGCTAAAATTTCAGACACTTATCCTTCAATATTTGATTCCACATTTAGATACAATTTAACTACCAACTGAGCCAAGTGCTTACTACCTCAACATTGCATATTAGTAGGTTAGATAAAACAACATCTTACTGAACTCATAAGGGTTGATTTACTAAAACCAAATAGACTGTTCCCTTTGCATGTGAAGTTGTACTTTGCAAGAGAATGTTCAACCTGTACAACCAAAATCCTGTTTCGGTGCCTTAATTTTCCTTATTATACATCGTCAGTGCCCTTACTCAATTGTATGCTTCACCCTTGCACTTGTTTCTGATCTCCCTGCACCCTCCTTGATATTTATCTTTCTGTTGTTCCAGTAGAAGACTGGTATAGCATTTTACCTGCCTATGCCAACTTTAACTCCCCAACCCTTGGTTTTTGACCTCCCACGAGTTCACTGCATATACAGACCTGTTTTCTGGATTACTGGATTCAACCTTTTCTTTATTTTAGTTTTAAAATTTTGAAAATGGATAATGCAGTTTCAATTAATGTTAAATATTATCATGTTGTAAACACTGTAAATATAGCAAAATAAGTGAAATGAAAATGTTTATTTAACTATTCCATTATGGATCAGTGTTTATAATTCTTAGTGTTTCTTACTAAATGTTGTATACTATACAATTACTGTAAAGTCTTATTTACAGTATAAAATGTCCTACTATAAATTCACAACATCCATTTTTGCCTTCCAGTAAAATTAAAAGGTTCTAATGTCTTTTATGTCAGTCCTGCCAAACGTTAAAATAATTCTGGCAACATCTGTAAATAGTTGGCTTGTTTACTTTGACATCTGTGTGGAGGCCATTATGAAAGAGAAAACCAGATTCTATCTCTGTTATTTCAATGGAACCCTTGTTTCTGCCAGGAATCACAAATTCTGCCATCCTTTGTAGGCAAGGCTGGAGTTTGAGTTATCTTGCTTACAACAAAAATACATGAGAAAACGCAATTCAGCAATTTGACACAAGAATAAACGTAGAAATACATTCAGAAATCAACTATAAAACAGTATATTTCATATTATCTCCCTTTGTTTTTTAAATGGCATCTGAACATGTTACTTTTTCACAGAGCAGAAATATTTTCTTGAAAATTGAAATTTTGTAATATAATTCTGGCCCTAAAGTGGAACTGAACTCAAAAAAAGAAGATTTGCTATGTTATAGGAAACATTTAGAAATCTTCAATATACCTAAACGGTACTGGGACATTTTATGTTTTGTCCTGAATTCCTCCTGAAAATTAGCAGTGTACTTCCTGGTGCGTGAGTGTGCCTAGGCACTCCTGTGCTAAAACACTATAAGCTGCATATCTGTATGTGAGATCTAAGGCACTGCTGCCTTGACTACTAGTGCCAGGAGATTTGGAATAAGATATGGTAATGTTGCCGCTGCACTGCTAGCTGTTCTCTTTGATGAAGACTTGAACATAAAGAAGCAAAAATCCTGCCTCCACCAAGATAGCCACCTCCACGCAGTGATACAGCACAGAACCAAAGCATGGTAAGTCAGTAATGAGGAAATACACTCTGCAGGAAGACCACAGCCAATACTGGTTAATAGTTCTTTGCAGGGTTGCCAACTGTCAGAGAGTCGGTAAATTTTAAAAACTGATGGCCTGTCCATAAATGTCTGTTTACGGATAGAGGCTGTCTGTGAGAAAAATGGCTTTCAGCCGACATTCCCACTTCGCATGCATGAAATCGGATTGGACTAGCTCGGCTGAGGTAGTCTGATTTCAGCTGGGCTTGGGCAGAGGAGCAGGCACGTGGTGACATCATGGCTCATTATGGCAGCTTTTGTGGAGCACTGGATGGGGGAGGTGGCAGGACTCAGGGCTGGAGTGGCGGACTGGATGGGGACTCAGGAGGTGGGAGTCTGTGAGTGCCACTCAGCCAGGAGCTGGGGCTGAGGACTGGATGGAGGGGTCAGACAGCCACCTAGGTGACTGGTGATTATTTTATAACCACAGCCTGTAACCATCTCCTGAGTCCTGTGTGATGCCCGTAGCCTGTAACCATCTCCTGAGTCCTGTGCAATGCTTGTAGCCTGTAACCAACTCCTGGGTCCTGTGCCATGCCCACAGGCTGTAACCATTTTCTGTGCCATGCCCCCAGCCTGTAACCATCTCCTGAGCAATTCTTGCAGCCTGTAACACACTCCTGTGCCATGTGCACAGCCTGCAACCATCTCCTGTGCCATGCCCTTAGCCTGTAACCATCTTCTGAGTATTGTGCATTGCCTGTAGCCTGTAAACATCTCCTGGGTCCTGTGCTAAGCCTAAAGGCTGTAACAATCTCTTGTGCCATGCTGGCATCCTGTAACCATCTCATGTGCCATGCCTGCAGCCTGTAACCATTTCCTATGCCATGCCCCCAGAATGTAACCATCTTCTGTGCCATGCCCACAGCCTGCAACTATCTTCTGTGCCATGCCCTCGGCCTGTAATCATCTCCTGAGTCCTGTGCAATGCCCGTAGCCTGAAACCATCTCCTGAGTCCAGTGCAATGCTTGTAGCCTGTAACCATGCCCGCAGGCTGTAACCTTCTCCTGTGTGATGCCCGCAGCCTGTAACCATCTCCTGTGCCATGCCTACAGCTTGCAACCATCTCCTGTCTCATGCCCACAGCCTGCAACCATCTCCTGTGCCATGCCTGCAGCCTGAAACCATCTCCTGAGTCCTGTGAAATGCACATAGCCTGTAACCATCTCCTGGGTCATCTGCTATGCCTAAAGGCTGTAACAATCTCTTGTGCCATGCTGGCATCCTGTAACCATCTCATGTGCCATGCCTGTAGCCTGTAACCATTTCCTATGCCATGCCCCCAGAATGTAACCATCTTCTGTGCCATGCCCACAGCCTGCAACTATCTTCTGTGCCATGCCCTCGGCCTGTAATCATCTCCTGAGTCCTGTGCAATGCCCGTAGCCTGAAACCATCTCCTGAGTCCAGTGCAATGCTTGTAGCCTGTAACCATGCCCGCAGGCTGTAACCTTCTCCTGTGTGATGCCCGCAGCCTGTAACCATCTCCTGTGCCATGCCTACAGCTTGCAACCATCTCCTGTCTCATGCCCACAGCCTGCAACCATCTCCTGTGCCATGCCTGCAGCCTGAAACCATCTCCTGAGTCCTGTGAAATGCACATAGCCTGTAACCATCTCCTGGGTCATCTGCTATGCCTAAAGGCTGTAACAATCTCTTGTGCCATGCTGGCATCCTGTAACCATCTCATGTGCCATGCCTGTAGCCTGTAACCATTTCCTATGCCATGCCCCCAGAATGTAACCATCTTCTGTGCCATGCCCACAGCCTGCAACTATCTTCTGTGCCATGCCCTCGGCCTGTAATCATCTCCTGAGTCCTGTGCAATGCCCGTAGCCTGAAACCATCTCCTGAGTCCAGTGCAATGCTTGTAGCCTGTAACCATGCCCGCAGGCTGTAACCTTCTCCTGTGTGATGCCCGCAGCCTGTAACCATCTCCTGTGCCATGCCTACAGCTTGCAACCATCTCCTGTCTCATGCCCACAGCCTGCAACCATCTCCTGTGCCATGCCCGTAGCCTGAAACCATCTCCTGAGTCCAGTGCAATGCTTGTAGCCTGTAACCATGCCCGCAGGCTGTAACCTTCTCCTGTGTGATGCCCGCAGCCTGTAACACACTTCTGTGCCATGCCTGCAGCCTGTAACCGTCTCCTGTGCCCTGCCCCCAGCCTGTAACCACCTACTGTGCCATGCCCACAGCCTGCAACCATCTTCTGTGCCATGCCAGAAGCCTTTAACCATCTTCTGTTGTATGTTCACAGCCTGTAACCATCTCCTGTAGTATGTCCACAGTCTGTAACCATCACCTGTAGTATGTCCACAATCTCTGACCATGTCCTGTATCATGTCTGCAATCTCTGACCTTCTCTTGTATTATGCCCACAGTCTCTGACCATGCCCTATATCATGTCTACAGTCTGTGACCATCTCTTGTATCATGTCTGCTGTCTCTGAGAGGGAACCTGGAGGGGAGTCAAGAGCTGGAGCGCTACCAAACGGGGTCACGGGAGAAGTGAGATGTTTTTTCTTTTTCCTACCCTTTCCCTTCGCCAGCCTTATTTTTTGTTTGTGTGTGCTGAGGGTTATGCATGATACGCTGTATGTGGTAGTTGACTTCTCTCTTTTGTAGCTTGTACAACCCTAATGGGACTATTGAAGAGACATGAATATATTTTTCGCCAAGTTGAATACTTGTCTGTGTTTGTGCTGTATGCCCTGATATTCTGTTAATTTAACTAAGATGTAAGATGTATTAACTAACTGATTGATTCTGAGCTGCTTTTTTTATCATGTATACCCTTTGTACTTTGGTATATTGGAAAAAAAAAGAAAGAGTTGATAAAAAAGAAATAGGAACTCAGGGGGACTGTCAAGGGGACTGTCAAAACCACCAGGCATTTCACACAAAAGGAAACAATGCAAAGACAACAGAATACAAGTACATGGTACATATAAGGAATATGAAATGTTGGGATAACATACACTTTAATTTTATAGTAAGTTAACCCTACAGGACTACTCTTCTAAATGTAGGACAATTGTATTATAGTATATAAAATGTACCACTTGGTATGCATATTGTATATCTATTACCAGCGCCTAATAATTGTATGTAAATGTTTTTGCAGGCAATAATCATATACTTTGTAATAGTTTTAGTATCTGAAATATTATTCTTTAAAACTCTTAACTGTTATGATTAATCTACTTTAACCAATTGGAGAACCCCCAAAAGGTGCCAGAGATGCATTTGTCATACACTTTCCAGTAGTAAAGAACCTTTAATCTAGAAGTCTGTGAAAAAAAAAAAAATCCATTAAGAAATCACATTAGCTGAATAGTAGTATTTGCAATGGACCTTAAAGCAAAAGTATTTTAGACAAAATGTTCAAAAGCTAAAAACAAATTTCCTCTAAAATGTGATTATTTCATTTTCACATTTCAGAGAAAACCCAAACCTCAACTTTATTACGCAATCTGTATTTTAAAAATTAGGTAGATTAACTTGGTAAATCTTTATCATATCCCTTGATAACTGTGCTTAATGCCAGAAGAATTAAACATTTTTTCCTAAGGTTAGGTACTGTCCCATTTAAATTGACGTTCTACAAAATAAATTCCACACATCTATTCAGAAGTTTTTCATAATATTAAATGAGCTCCACCCTTTCCCTGGTTTAAGCTTTTCAATTAACAAGGAATACATCTTGCAGATTTCTTTTAAATAAACGTAGCACTGTGTTAAAGTAATGTAAACCATAACAATGAATTTATAAATTATTTTCTCCATTTTTGTCTGTTAAACACACAATTAAAAGTATTTTCAAAAGCATCTATTTTATGAGTGCAAAATATCTGTTGATCATGTCCAAAATTCAGAGCTGTTCTGTTTCCTTTGCACACTTCTGGTGTTTTCTTAAAGCGGTTGTATCCCGCTTTTTGACACTTTTACCTACAGGTAAGCCTATAATAAGGCTTACCTGTAGGTACAAATAATATCTCCTAAACCGGCACGGTTTTGGAGATATTTACAGTGCATGCAGCCGCTCGCGCGAGCGGCGCATGCGCTCTGAAGGTCCGGGGGGACCTTCAATTATGTTTGCCGGAGCTTGCCGGAAAAATCACTCCCGCGCGCATGCGCGGGAGTGACGTCATCGCGGCTCCGGCCAATCATCGCGCCGGAGCCGTCTCTTCCGGCCAATCAGCGCGCCGGAGCCGCCAAACCCAGAAGAGACGGCGAGGGATCATGGCAGCGCCCGCAGCGATGTCCGGGGTCCATGTCGGGGCTTCGTTTTAAGGTAAGTTACACATAATGGGCTAGTATGCGATGCATACTAGCTCATTATGCCTTTGTCTTGCAGGTTTTTTTTTTTTTTTTTTTTATAGGGTTTACAACCGCTTTAAGGAGCCTATTTATCCCTCCAAATTCTTATCTTGGAACTACAAGTTAATTAATGCCTATGGTTTGAATACAAAGGCAGTAGGATAGATTCAGTAGTTTAAAAGTGGACAGGGTTGACCTCACTCAGTCCACAATAAGAGCTGAATGCATTTCTGATAGATTAGCTGGTAGTTTTCTATACTTGCAGTGTCTTTTATGAAAAAAAATAAATAAATAAAGGTAAACATGTCTACAATGCAGAGTTGTACTTTGTAAGTTTTTTTTTTTGCTTTATTTTGTCTTGACATTTGATTTAAACTAATTTGAAATTACCCATAATGTAAAGTACCCCAAACGCAACTCCTATGACTATAACTATATGGGCTAACTATATGCTCATATAATTTAAAACTATTATATGTGAAATATTAACCACTTGTGGACTGCCGCAAGTACATTTACTGTGGCAGTCAGCCGCTCCTGGGCAAAGCGACGCAGTACCCTGGAGGCACGCTCCCGCCCCCGCTTGTCCACAGGCATCCCCCCGCGTGTGACCAGCAGCTCCGATGTCCGCCGGCCACTCGCGATCTCCCGCAGGAGAGGGAGAAAGGCTTATATAAACACAGCCGTCTGTTATACTCCCTGATGTAAGTACACAGGCTATACGATCCTGCTATGTAGGATCGTATGTCTCTGTGGTTACATCACAAGCCAACGCCCCCACCCACAGTTAGAATCACGACCCTAGGGATACATTTAACCCACTGATCACCAATAAAGTTGACCCCTTCCCTGCCAGTGTCATTTTGACAGTAACAGTGCATATATATATATATATAGCACTGATTACTGTAGTAATGTCACTGGTACTTCCAAAAGTGTCAAAAATGTCAGTCAGGGGTCCGATCTGTCTGCCACAATGTCGCAGTCCCGCAAAAAAAAATTGCAGATTGCCACCATTACTAGTTAAAAAAAAACCAATAAAAATTACATAAATCTTTCCCGTAGTTAATAAACGCAATAACTTTTGCGCAAACCAATCAAAATACGCTTATTGTGATTTTTTTTACCAAAAATATGTAGCAGAAATCAAATTGGCCTAAAATGTTAAAAAAAATTGATTTTTAAAAAAAAATTTTGAGAATTTCATATAAACAATGTGAAAAATATTGTTATTTTTTCAAAATTGGTGCATTTTTTTGTTTATAGCGCAAAAAATAAAAATCAAACAGGTGATCAAATACCACCAAAAGAAAGCTCTGTTTGTGGGAAAAAAAAGGACGTCAATTTCGTTAGGGTACAGCGTGGCATGACCGCGCAATTGTCCGCAAAAATTGGCCTGGTCTTTGAGCAGCCAAATCCTCCGGAGCTTAAGTGGTTAAGATTGCATCACACCTTTAAACTGCACAGTGTCTTATGCTTGCCATTTTGATACACATTAACACAATTTATGCCAAATCTACTGTCTATAATACATTTTTTTTTTTGGACAAGCTTTTTGGGTGTATCCTTTCTTCAAGGTCCAAGTAGGATGCTATAGAAGAACTCCAGCTTTTCCCCCCAAAGCAACAGATGCAATGTGCATGTAAATGAATCACAAGCCCACTGCCAGTTTGTGTGTAACTTACCTCCTTTAGCTGTATACAGCAGGTTTCGGTCTGTGATGTCATTCCTCCTCCTGGCTGAATTTCAGAGTTCTCCGACTTCCTGTTTTCTTCTTTTTCCAGTCCTGATACTACATGTCCCATAATCCATTGAGCTTTTGTAGCTTCAGGGCAGGCTATGGGAGTCACTTTTACCAGTTCTGGGAGTTGATGTGGGTGGGTCCTAGGGTTACTTTGGGTGTATCTGGGTCTTTTTGTGGGTGGTGAAAGGTGTAAATGTGTCATACCTCTTCCTGTGTCATTCCTGCCTTGCAGCATGCCAAAGAATAATGGCTTACTGCAAGACTGCAGAGGAAGGGCTATGGGAGGTTATTATGAAGGTGTTTTCTTCATATGTAAATCAATCACTTTACAAAGAGCAGGTCTCTGGGAGGTATCTGAGGTGTGGGACTTTCACTTTTCACACTGGTCGGCATATTTAACTGGGCAGAATATAATTCTAACTGTGATTTATATAATCCTGCCCAGCAGCAGCACAGCTAGCTTTCACAGCAGACTTGTGTATGTGTATATATGAAGGGGTTTCCTTCCTGAATAATGCTGTGATCTGTCAGGCGGCACTTGGGAGGTTTGGACTCTTCCTGTACGTGTGATTGGCTGTGACTGAATGCTAATTAGGATGTATTTAATCCCACCCGCCATCAAAGCTGTGAAGGAAGTTACATAATTTGCAGAGTGTGAAAGACTACAAAGGGATGTGTTACAGACTCTAGCTTCTGCAGAAAGGGGTTGTGGAAGTGAAAGAGTCTATCAGAAGGATACACAGAGTGTCACATGATGCAAAGCCACAACTAAACCCAAAATATCAGGGGATCTACAGACAACTGATCAATCCATTCAATTTTAGTAAAAAGAAAGGTGGAATTCATTTTTAAGTAAGACAATCTCTGAGGAAAAAAAATTAAAAAAAGCACAAACAAATATTCTCAACAATAGCAAATAATCTTGGAAAGTTGGTGAGATAAGGAAAGGAGAGGGTTATGGAATGGAAAAAGTCACAGAGGTGAGAGTCTTCCACAGAACGTTGTGGTTGTGAAAAATTATCCATTTTAATACCAGGCCATTTCTGACACTTATAATACAAAAAAGCTGCACTAAAAGTGACGGTGATACAAATGAAGTATTAAATGATGTGAAATATACAACAATTAATATATTTTATATAAGTGTATATTCAAAATTGACAATAATAGCTATACATATAACAAACTAGAATGCACATATGCAAATAAAAATTGCATAGACAAAGTCCATATGTGAAATGAAATCCCAACACAGTAGTATGGAAATAGGTGATATAACTAATAAAGCTGCGCTTACCAGATGGCAAAAAAATGGAAACCCCATAATAGCCACTAGATGTAAATCCAGACAGGCGGGGGGGGGGGGGGCGGAATCAATCAAGGCAGGAGCAGTGTCTCAAGTCAAAGGAGACAGCAGGCAACAACCAAACAGGATCTGATGACAGTTGGCAGGTCCACATAACTCATAGTGTCACTATGAAAAGACAAGAATAATGCCCCATAGTGTATACCATTTGAACACTTTATTAAATAACTAAAGGAAAACTTGCATAAACATGTAAACAGTGTGCTTAAAATATGAAGCTGGCCGGCCTCCGTGTAGCACGTCCTTCCGGGTCGCGTGATGACGTCAGCACGCCAGTCCCGACACATTTCGTTACAGCTAACATCTTCCTGGGGATGCCATTTCTGACACTTGTTTCCATTTAACCAGTTGCTGACTGCCCACCGCAGATATACTGCAGCAGGGTGGCTCGGCTGCTCAAAATCACGTAGATCTACGTGATTTCGTGCACGCGGTCTCGGCAGAGTGTTTAGACACAGCGAGGGCGGGCTGTGGGAGGAGCGGCAGCGATTGCTGCTGGCCTCCTGTGATCATCAGAGAAACTGACAGAAGACCCGCCTGCTTATGTAAACAAAGCAGGCGAGTCTTCTGTCACACAGGCAGGGAGAGATCAGGAGTTTCAGCTAAGCTAAAACCCCGATCTCTCTGTGCCTGTCACAGAATCTCCCCCCCCCCCATAGTGAGTGAGCACCAACAGGCATGCCTTAACCCCTTCTTCGATCCCCCCAGTATTAACCCCTTCCCTGCCAGTGTAATTTATACAGTAACAGTGCATATTATTTAGCACTAATTACTGTATTAATGTCACTGGTCCCCAAAAGTATTGCAATCATGCTAAAAATTGCTAATCGCCGCCATTACTAAAAAAACAAAATAAAAAGTCCAAAAATCTATTATGTAGTTTGTAAACACTATAATGTTTGCACAAACCAATTAATATACGCTTTTTGGGATTTTATTTTTACCAAAAATATGTAGCAGCATACAAATTAGATTTTTTATATTTTTTGGGGGGGAATGTTTTATAGCAGAAAGTAAAAAATATGGTGTTTTTATTCAAAATTGTCGCTCTTTTTTTGTTTATAGCACAAAATCTAAAAACCGCAGAGGTGATCAAATACCACCAAAGGAAAGCTCTATTTGTGGGGGGGGGGGGGGGGGACATAATTTGAATTTGGTTACAGCGTCGCACAACCGCGCAATTTTTCATTAAAATAACACAGTGCTGAATCACAAAAAATGGCCTGGTCATTAAGGGGGGTTACACAGAGTAAATAGATACCAAACATCGTACACCGAAGCAACAGCGAGAAACAGCATACATTTTACTATCCATAGACAATGCTTTAAATGCCTTTTCAGGTTACCACTTTAGATTTACACAGGAGGTCTGATGTTAGAATTACTGTCCGTGATCTGACGTTCATGGTAATACCCCACATGTGTGGGGCAATCGCTGTGTGCGCACGCCCTTAAAAGCATTTGATCACACTAAATGTGATCAAATTATTTCCCTATTATAAAGGGCCCTGTTTACATCCGAGGAAACTGGAAGTGATGTCTAGTCATCACTTCTGGTTTCCTATATCATAGAGGCATTGAGAGCCATTCTGGTCTTTGATTGTGTCTATGATCAGCAGGTGGAAGCCATGTCTAGTCTCTAAGTCTCTAGTCCTGCATATTGAGGTGTACAGCTTGTCATCCCTGATGGCTACTAGGTTGAAAAAGTAGTTAACATGTGCAATAGCTATGCGGTGGTTTTGGATTTCCCCTGTTTAATATAAATATACATTATCTTATCTATTCCTATAGTTAGCAATTCTATCAAAGCTCTGATAAGGTTAATGGTGGTGATATGAGAACAAGGTTAGCTAAATAAATAAACACGATGCTCAAATAAGCAAAGGTCTCATTTATTTAAAAAGAATGTAGAAATACTAACACAAAACACCAAAAGAATACTACAGAGCATATAAACTAAAAAGACTTTTTATAAAAGAGTTGGTGAAGCAGGTGAAAACACTGTGAGTTAGCCCAATACCAGAGGGGTTTGCCTGTTACCAGACCTCAGCAGTGGGTCACCTAACCTGTTACTGGACCTTGACAGCAGGGCACTTAACCTGTTACGGGACCCCAGCAGTAGGTCACCTTGCCTGTTACTGGACAGCTATTCAACCATGTTCAGTGGATTGTGTATAGGTAGACATTCTGAACACCACTTACTCCCCACAGAGCAATGCGACCAGTAAACAGTGTAACAGAACATTGATTCAGCCGTGACAAATTTTGTAAAATAAAAACAGGGAAGAAAGGATGGTGAGGGAAATTTAATACTAATTTTGCAACACATATCTGGAGGGGTGCATGTAGTAAAAATCCTTGCATCAAATTCATGAAACACATGCAACATATTCATTGTTATTCTCTGCATGTACAGAATGTATGTAGTTGTTTTTTATCCTACTTGGGACACATTTATGTAGTCTTTTCATGCAGCATTTTTAATGATATTACTATTGTCGCAACAGATTTTTAAAGAAATAACCCCAAATCAATGATAAGCAAAGTGAAGGTAAATAAGACCTCCTCCATTACCTTACTCCTCTTTCAGCTCAGTATTTTCTCTTCCTCTCTTTCACAGATACAGAGACAACAGTGGGAGCCAGTGGCTCCTGCAACTGTCAACCAAATTCTGTAAGGAGGGAGCAGGGGGCAGGGCTGAGCCAGGCTGTGTGTGTCTATAGACAGGCCAGGCTCAAAAGTGCACCCATATGCAAGATTTGATGACAATGTCCCAAAACCTCGAAAGATTTGAGGCTGGGTATAGGAAATCAGGCAATGTGTACACCGCAGAGATAAGTAAACAAACAGGCATCCAATATGGGTGCCCACCACTGTGCAATCGTAGAAACAGAAGAAAGGTTGGCCGAACACCACCAGAAGCTTGAATTAAGTGAAGCCCCATATTTACATAAACCTAACACGAACAGGATACATAGGATACAGGTAGATGCGTTTCACACATGTCAAACGTGCTTGTTCACTACAATGAATGTGTCAGAAAGCCTGCAATTTAAGTGCACACCCCTTGGGGTTAGCACCTGCAATCAATTGGCTGTCTGATCATCTTAGACACAAAACATAGACATGTGTTTTAAAAGCATTTTGAGCCGCAACAATATATCAAGAAAATGAAAAAAAAAAGAGAAAATGAGGGGGAAAAAAAATGAAAAAATAAGAAAAAAGCAGACTGTATCAATTACAGACATGAGACAACCCATTTAACACTAGTGGGGCTGTTTACAATGATTATCTTTTACTAATTTATGTAAAATCTTTATCCCAAAAGGAAAAAAAAACAGTTTTCTGTAACTCTTTATAAAGTATTAGCTGGAGTATGGATTAATTTTGATAGTGTATTAAAATCTGCTAGTACATCCACCCCCCCCCCCAACTGACAATGCTGCTGTCCAAAGGTGCCCCCATGCTCTTTCATCCAAAGTGGGGGCACTACAATACAGGAGGTGTGTTATTGGCCAGATCACCAGGTGATAACAAAAGGAAAAAAAGCCTAAAAAAGAAAAACGATGCAGCCACCACATCTAATGATTGGTAAGCTGCATCATATTACATTGTTGGTTTTTGGGGTTATTAACGCAGTTTACCAGCTTAGAGTTACACTGGTGCTAGAATTGTCACTCTCTCTTGTTTGGTTTGAAATCCGTTTTACATATTCATGCGGTACCAAAATGCACATTTGCATGTGCACGCGAACATGGGGAACAGGGCACTTAAAATAAATGTACCATTTATTTACATTTATTTTCTTTACACTGTTAGTTTTATTTTATTTTTTTTATTTTATTGATATCACAAGGGATGAACACCTTCACTTGTGATAGCATAGGCTGTGACAGGTATTTTTTATGGCGAGATCCCGGATATGTTAGACCCCCATATCACTCCTCTGGCCTCCAAAGCATCTGATTAAACCAAGATTGGTTTGATCTAATGATTTTCAAGCTGTTAATGGCTTGTAAACAAACAACCTGAAACTGACAGTGACAAAATCCTTGTCACTTTCTGTTTCCAATGTCACAGAGAGGGAGGAACAACATAAGTTCCTCTCACTCTGTGTACAGATTCCGATGCGGTGGCGGTGGTGAGGAGGGGGAAACCCTTCCGCCACCTGTAAAAGTGATTGAGCAGCTATAGGTAATCACCAGCTAAAAAAAAAGGTTCCAGGATCTTATTTGTAGCTGCAACCATGATCCTGGTATAACCACCTCGATACGAGGCCATGCAGTATATACAGTGGGTAAAATAAGTATTCAACAGGTAACAATATTTCTAAAGGTGCTATTGACATGAAAATTTCACCAGATGTGGTAACAACCCATGCAATCCATGGGGAAAGCTAACCGGAGCCGGTCCCCATCACGATTGCACTCCCCACGGCACTCGGCTGAGCTGGCAGATCCCCAAGATCTTCAGAAAACAGGCTCAGAGCATGGCCGCCTCCTCCACACATGCTTCACAAGTGCCCTCACTGGAGTCAGACAGCATGCAACATTCTATCACATAGATGCAGGTGCCGGTAAGAGACCTCCCACCCCCTCCAGCCATGAGCCAACACTCCACACTGAGTCTACATGATCTGCAGGCAGTAGCAAAAGATATTAAAGAATCTTTGTCTGCAGTCTTTTCATCAGCCATTATTGACTTCCGTAATGAGTTTTTTATGAGATAACTGATAGTATACCTGAAGTAGAAAAGATCACTACATGACATGAGGATCTTTTTGAACAGATAAACACCATGCAGGATTCACAGGCTATACAACTAAGAGAGCTACAAAGGAACATTGAGGACCTAGATAATTGAGGACGCAGGAATAACCTGAGGATCCAAGGTGTCCCTGAGTCCATTGCAAATGATCAAATCACCCAGACAGTAACCGCCATATTTATTGACTTACTAGATAAGCCTGCAACAAGCCCTATAGAAATGGAGAGAATTCACTGTGCACTGCTCCCTAAAGGTAGGGACAATGACCCCCCAAGAGACATAATTTGTTATCTCACAAGTTTTCGCACTCGAAGCTCGAAATCGAGCTCAACCTAAAGTACCAGAAGACCTTCCCCAGTTCTGTGAGCGCCTTGACATCCCATTAGTACAAGTCCCTGATTGGTATAGTGAATTTCGTACACCTTTTTCAACAAGACATCACTATAGAGAAGACCAGATGGAAGTACAATCCCACCACCAACGTCGCCACAGATCCCCACAAAATGCCTGTCCTCCACCTAGAGCTCACAGATCCCTGCAAGGTGTCAGTCCTACTGCTTCTCCGGTTCATCGGCCGGAGCCCAAGACAAGATGCCTAAATACAGGTTTTCTCTGTTCACAACTATGGCTAAATTCCATAGCCTAACTCACATCCACCTACCCAGTTACTATTGAACATATGAAAGTGCAAACTGCCTGATCTAGCCACCACACGGTACTGAGGTGTTAGGAACGATAATATAAAAAAACCTCCCTAAAAAAAACAGTAAAGGCACATTCACTAAAGAATGAAAAGCCAGGAGACCTTACGAAACGATGCAGGAGACTTTAAATTGAAAATCTGGAATTTTAATCCTGGAATTCCCTTATGAGCCCACAGATTCAATTGTGTATACACGAACGAAAATGGGCTCCACTACAATCAAAACCAGTCCAAGCCCAGAATATGCACCTGAAAAGTTCCAGCTGAAATATACCTAACCTTCACCTCTCTAGTCACAGGATCTCACAGTCTGAAGTGATACCAGGATCCCTAGAATCAGTGTACAGTCAAGAGAGCCTCTACGTTTCGTATGAAACAGACCTATCTCTCACACTCTTTTACCTTCTTACCTGAGCTAATACTGACAAGAGACTTTAACTCCCAGGTGGATAAAAGAGTTCCTACCACACCCTTATATTGATCCATAAAGACTGCTGCGTGACCTGACAGGAGGAATACACCTGGTTGGGATAATTAAAATTGGTTGGCTAGCATAGGTTTATTACTAATTCTCAACTTTCCTATGAACAGATGGACAGAAACAGCCAAAAAGATTTTAGACATAGATGACAAACAGGCATTCTTTGAAAGTTTAGACATTTTATGTCACCTGTTTATTGTTACCTATGGCACGGTATTATAGAGAAGAGTAGGGGAGACACAAAAATAAAGTAATATATGATATAATATATAATTAATTTTCTTCTGAATGTTAGAAGAAAAAAAAAAGAGTCTTAACCGTGACATTATTGTCAGCAGTGGCTCATCTTATTTAACTTGAGGAGCCCCTCCTCAGGCATCCAGACTATCCTCTAATGCAAGATAGCTCTATTTTGTAAGTTCATCCTCTAGCTGAATGCTACTTATACAGGACAAACTTCACCCCTGCTCTCCTCCATGATTTTTCCTCACTCTGAGTCAACCCTATTAGTTGACCAATATGAGGCTAAACTAAAGTGATCCATACCTACAGTTACAGGTATCGTTATAATAATTTTGTTTCTTGGTTTACAGCAAATATATAAAATGTTCCTTATATGCTATAAGACTACTAGTAAAGACACTTCTACAAACCTCTCCCCTTTAAACAGTTGTTTGGGTCATTTTACGGTCCATGATAGGATCCCTACCTACAGTTAATGACCTAATGCAGACCATGTTAGACAATCATTAAACTCATATCTCCAAAAAAAAACTCTAGCTACCATCCTACACCCTAAGCAGCTAAAGATCTCCATTTTCTTTAACATACTCTTACCCTCTATTAGACCTATGCTACCATCTCAAACTATATCCAGGTTATATCACACCACCCCACAGTGGATAACTTCATCACTACTATAGAATTTGCCTTACAAATATAGATCTGCTGATACTTCCCAGAACCACCTCTCTCCCCTTTTAGGCAAGGTAGCTGGTTCCTCCTTGCCTCCTGGGAAAACTCCACCTTTTTCCAGACCCCTGTCCCCCTCCCTTTAAAATCTCCTGGTCCTCAACCATAAATTCTACATATTACCTCACAACCCTTTAACAACATTTCAGCTCCCAATACAGAGCTCTTCCATCTCTGATCCAACACTATTTAACCTTACATTGGATAAGACCTGAAGGAACTGCTTACCTTTTCATTCTCCCCACTTCCCTAACCAACACATTACCTTCAATACTGTGCTAGTCAAACTCTATACCGACTTTCTTAACCTCTCAGCCCCCATATAGTCACCATGAAGCTATAACTTGACACTATAAATACATCAATGGCTAACACTCAGAAGTTGACATTATCTTCAAAAAAACTGAAGATAGTATCAATAAACACGTAGGGTCTAAATGCACCAGAAAAAAGGGCACAATACTTGCTGTTAATGCAGAAACAAAAAGCAGACATCATCCTAATCCAAGAAACACACTTCAGAACTGACTAAATGCTTAAATTAACTAACCATCTATATACAATAGTACACCATGCTTCCAAAAACTTAGCTAAACTAAAGGAGTTTCAATACTCATCCCAAAAAAATCTGCCCTTAGTAATTTCCGACACCTTAGCAGAAAGCAAAGGTAGATTTATCTTTCTGAAGGGTACTCTCTTTGACAAACCAATCACGATATCTAATCTTTACTGCCCGAATACTAAGCAAATTCGTTTTCTTAACACCGTCTGGACACAATTATCCACTTTTAAAACAGGAATTTTGATAATGGGGGATTTTACCACTCCACTACAGCCCATTTTGGATATGTCCACCGGCACTACATCCATCCAATAAAAGCCTTGAGATGCATAAATTTACTCTTACAAAAACAACTGGTCAATGAACCATGGCGCACCCTCTACCCACACACCCGAGATTACATGTTTTACTCAGCCAAACACAACAAACACTCAAGAATTGATTATCTCTTTCTTTCACAACAAGATCTACATCTATTGACAGAGGCCAAAATCGAACCTTCCATTATATCAGATCATAACCCCCGTCTCCATGACTCGGACCTTTCCCATGACTTTAACACACAACAAGATTTTGAGACTAGACACATCGCTTCTCACAGATAAAGAACTAATCAGAAAATGTTCCTCCTGCCTTGGTTCATACTTCAAAGAAAATACAGGCCCAACCTTGTCCCCCATGTCGATATGGGAAGCACATAAGTGTGTAATCAGAGGAAAATTGAAATCTATAGCAGCACACACGAGAAAGAAAAAACAGACTAGAATAAATGACCTAACAACACACAATAAATCTCTAGAAACAGCTCATAAACAATCAAGAGCCCTCCAAACTTTTCAAGACTTGATACAAGCTAGGAAAGAGCTCCTTACAGAATTGGATAGAAACATGAAGCGTAAATATACCCTTACTAAAAAAAACTATTCTACAAACAGGGAAATAAGAGTGGTAAACTGTTAGGAAGGGCCCTCCAAGCTAAAAGAGCGAAAACTATTATTCACCACAATAAATCTGCAGATGGTAGGCTTTATCCTCCAATAAAGATATTGCATCTCAGTTTGTACAATACTATTTGAAATTATAATACAGTACTTTATCCCGGAATTTCTGATATCACAGATCATATCAATCGTCAAAATTTATCCTGAAAACAGCTAAAAGCAGGGAAGAGCCCTGGTCCAGACGGCCTATCTGCAGCCTATTAATAAACCTTCGCAGAAATTCTTACCAATCCATTCCTGAAAGCCTTTAACTCCCTACCTTCTAAGCCAAATGGCCTAAAAGGCCTGTTACAGGCATACATCTCTGTAATACCCAAAAAAGACTAATACACCACACTTGTCACAAACTATAAGCCCATTTCTTTACTAAACGTAGACCTGAAAATATATTCAAAAGTTTTAGAGAATCGTCCAGCATCTCACATGAACTCACTAATCAATACAGATCAAATAGGCTTTATTCCGGGCAGAGAAGCCATAGATAAGACTCTGAAAGTTATAAACAGTTACCACTGGATGAACAAGACTAAACAAGGGGGATTCTTCCTGTAGTTGGACATGGAGAAGGCGTTCGACAGGGTGGCCTGGGACTACATGAAAGCAGTACTAAGACAAACAGGACTAACAGAAAAAAATGCTTCAATACATACTGGCGCTATATACTACTCTCTCTGCCAAAGTCCGGGTCAATGGTCTCCTGTCAGATTCCTTCTCCATCTACAATGGAACAAGACAGGGGTGCCCCTTATGGCCCTTTCTATTTGTAATTTCTCTGGAACCCCTATTGTGTTGTATTAGAGCAAACAGACACATTACAGGAGTGGTGGTCATGGGTCGGACTCACAAAATAGCTGCATTCACAGACGATATCCTACTTTTTCTCTCCAAACCACTTATCACCACCCCCAATCTACTAAGAGATTTTGAACACTATAAACAATTGATATGTAAAAAATACGCGCTAATGGATAAAAATAAATAAAAAGTTGGCTGCAGCCTACCCCAAAATATAGTATGTAATCTATATTCAAGAACTGTGATAGGAAAGTAGGGTAGACCTATAAAAGATTATCTAACCTGAAAATCTATTTTTTTTTAAATCAACGCCTTGAACATAACATTACCCCGCAAAGAAGTGTCTAAATGCAAAAACAACTATCCATTTACCTGGAAGCCATATTCAATTACATACCTTGGTATACAGCTGCCGAATCGCTGTCTGAATTATATTCTCTCAATTACTTACCCCTGCTCAGAAATATTAAGCAAGGCCTAAATTGGTGGCACAAAGGTCTTTTTTCATTGTTCAGTATAGTCGTCATTATTAAAATGAATGTCTTACCCGGTTTTCTGTATGTTTTACAGACTATCCCGATCCTACTTCCCAAGGCCTTCTTCGACTCTTATAGAAGAACATGCACGCTCTTTATATGTTGACACAAAAGACCCAGAATTAGATACAACATACTTACAGCACCCAAATCAAAGGGAGGAATAGGTCTGCCAGACAATCACAAATATTACGCATCTTGCCACTTAACCAGAATAATAGATTGGAATCTCCATAAATATACAAAGGCCTGGGTTGAGATAGAAAATTCAGGACAGCAAATTTCCATTCAACTCCTATCCTGGCTTCCATCCAAACACACACAAGCTAAATACTACTAAGAACACCCTACTGTAGGGCCCTCCCTCAAATGCTTCAAAAGAAGCATAAAACTCACCTCCTACCCTGGCCCACTCACACCCCTAAGACATAACCCGGAATTCCCACCAGGCTCCCCCCCCCAGTTTTCTGCAAGACGTATAGCCACACAAGCAAGTCAGAGCAGAACATTTTTTCAAGAGAAATGTTCTCCACAAATATGAGATATGAGGATCTTCAATCATCCATATGGGATGCTCACTTCCTGTTTTGGACGTATGTGCAATTAAGGCACTTCTTCAACTACCCACACAACTCGCTAGATTGGTAACATCAACATACCTCTTTTAAATCTTTTCGTACCAGGAAAACACCACAAAGACATATAATATCCTCAATGTACTCCCTGTTATTCTCAAACTACGATGGAAAAACCAATAGATACCTTCTAAAATGGGAAAAAGTCTTAATGTCTTGCTATCTGATGAAGAATGGGAAAAAATCCTAACTTACATACATAAGGGCTCAGTCAATGTGACAATGCAAGAAATGGGATACAAACTCTTTGCAGGATGGTATAGAACTCCCATTCAATTAACGGTTCTCCCTCCCAGCCCATATGTACTACAGGTATTTGCAACTGACCCATGCGTTCCGCACCCAGTTTTCGGGGGCTCCACTGAACCTGGAACCTGTGTTGCTATTGGAACTGATTAAATGTCAGGAACCTTCTCACTTGATTTCCCTTTTTTATGCCGAGCTCCACAAGCCCTCATCCACTGTGATAGCTTATGGTCTAAAGGATCGCTGGACCCGGGATGTGGGGCCTATAGAGGATGAGGAGTGGGGAGAGGCGCTGGAGACCTGTCAGCAGATGTCACCAAAATTGTCCGATAGACTTACCCAAAAGTTTATTGTCCATCAGGCTTACCTCACACCTCTCAGACTGTCCAGGTACCACTCTGATCGGAACCCTGACTGTCCATTATGCCAAGCGGATGCTGGCACCTTTTTCCACTTACTCTGGAGCTGTCCTCGGCTCGGGGGGTACTGGCAACAGGTGGTAGCCTTCCTTCACGACAAGATGGGTTCTCCCATACAACTGGACCCCAAGCAGTGTCTCCTTGGAATTTATCCGGATGGGGAGATGAATAAGTTTATGACTATTTTTCTGCAGGAGACGCTGTTTGTGGCCAGGAAATTAATAGCCAGGGCATGGATGCGTAGTGATCCTCCAACCTTTGGTGCATGGCTACGGGAGGTAAACACTATTGTTCCCTTTCATAAACTACTTTATAAACATAGGGGATGCCCCGCCAAGTTCGATAAGATCTGGGACAGATGGGTGAGCTGTCCAGACACAAATGTATAAGATTGCTCAGGTTACTGCCCTTGTCATATTGGGTTTAGATTCCACATGTTATTCTACATCTGTACCAATATGTACCGCCTAGCTTTAACGGATTGTACCTTACATACCCACTGCATTTGCCTCCTGCCTGTTATGACTAGGGTTGAGCGGACACCTAGATGTCCGTGTTCGACGGGTTCGGCCGAACTTTAAAAAAAAGTCCGGGTCCGTGTCCCGGACTTTTACCGAACTTTTCCCGGACACCGAACCCCATTGAAGTCAATGGGGACCCGAACTTTAAGGCACTAAAATGGCTCTAAAACACCAAAGGAAAGGGCTAGAGTGCTGCAAATGGCAGCAAAACGTAATTAAGAGCATGGCAAGTGCTCTGCAAACAAATGTGGATAGGGAAATAACTTAAAACAACAAAAAAAAACAGAAAAATAAAACAATGTTCTTCTTCATCTCTGAAGGACGAGGCCCATATGGAGTAGGAGGGAGGTTGAGGTGGTGGTGGATGTGGCGGTGACATAGGCGTGCGCACAGGGTGTGCTGGGTGTGCCTGGGCACACCCTAATCACCTAGGGCACATAGCATTGCCAGTGAGGAGATGGGAAAGATCTCCCTGGGACCTGCTCTGCTCTATTTCTCCTTGCCTACAGGTACATGGCCCCGATACATTACTCTCCCTGCTGGCAAACACATGCATGTGTATTTCAACTTTGGGGTGCACACCTTAATGCAATAGGCTGCGCACACCTATGGGCGGTGTAGGTGGAAGCGGCGGTGGAGGAGGACCAGGGCCGGATTAACAGCATCATGGGCTTGGTGCTGAGGATTTTGAAGGGCCTTAGGGCCGTGCCTTGCCATGCACCCAGAGGAGGAAGGGTGCAGCCATGCATGCCTAATTCAACATGGGATGCTGTCTCTGAAGCCCATAAACACATCCATGCATCGCCAACTGTCCCTCCTTGTCCGGCCTTCACGCTGTGTGGGGAGGTTCTGAGGGTGCTGCCTGGGGAAGCGAGCATAGAAGCCAGACTTCTGTGTTTACAAGTGACAGAAGAGCGGTAACAGTGAATATGGCCAACCCGGGGCCTATATAAAAGGTAGGGGCCTGGAGCTGCAGCTCCAATAGCCCCTACATTAATCTGGCCCTGAGGAGGAGGACGAGGTAGCCAACACTGCTTCTTTTCACAAATTTTAAATGAGGGTACACCCCAAAAGAGTGAGAAAGAGCAAAAATGGAACAATGGGTGGGTAAGGTCGGTATCCATTGCTATTCTGCACAAGGTACGGAAAAGTCCCGTGGGATCCATGCCTGGTTCATTTTAATGAACGTGAGCTTGTCCACATTGTCTCTGGACAGGCGGCTGCGCTTGTCTGTTATAACGCCCCCAGCCGTGCTAAATACCCGTTCAGATAATACACTGGCTGCAGGGCACGCCAGCACCTCCAAGGCGTAAAGGGCAAGCTCAGGCCATGTGCCCAATTTGGAGACCCAGAAGTTGAAGGGGGCAGACCCGTCATTCACTACATGTAGGCGTGTGCACACATACTGCTCCACCATGTTGGTAAAATGCTGCCTCCTGCTAAGACGTTCCATCTGAGCTGCTGGTGCTGCTGTTTGTTGTGGCGTGCTGACAAAGCTTTTCCACATTTCGGCCATGCTAACCCTGCCTTCTGAGGTGCTGGCGGTGCCCTGGTTGCGTTGGCGACCTCCTCCTCCTCCTCCTCTGCCTTGTGCTTCCACTGTGGCCCCGCTGTCAGATGGGAATGCCAGCAGCATGGCGTCTACCAGCGTGCGCTTGTACTCGCGCATCTTGCGATCGCGCTCCAGTGAGTGAATTAAGGACGGTACGTTGTCCTTGTAACGGGGATCCAGCAGCGTGGCCACCCAGTAATCAGCACAAGTTAGAATGTGGGCAACTCGGCGGTCGTTGTGGAGACACTGCAGCATGTAATCGCTCATGTGTGCCAGGCTGCCCAGAGGCAACGAAAGGCTGTCCTCTGTGGGAGGTGTATGGTCCGTGTCCTCTGTATCCCCCCAGCCACGCACCAGTGATGGCCATGAGCTGGCCTGGGTGCCACCCTGCTGTGAACATGGTTCCATCTCCTCCTCCAGCTCCTCCTCCTCCTCCTCATCCTCCTCATCCTCCAGAACTGTGCCCCTGCTGGACAATTGCGTCCCTGGCGTTTGCGTGTGCAGGAACCCACCCTCGGAGCCCCTTGCGAATGACTGCCCTGAAAGCCTTGGAAATGTTACCTCTTCATCCTCCTCCTCCTCCTCATCCTGTGCCACATCCTCTTCCATCATCGCCCGAATTGTTTTTTCAAGGAGGCATAGAAGTGGGATAGTTAAGCTGAGAACGGCGTCATTGCCACTGGCCATGTTGGTGGAGTACTCAAAACAGCGCAACAAGGCACACAGGTCTCGCATGGAGGCCCAGTTATTGGTGGTGAAGTGGTGCTGTTCCGCAGAGCGACTCACGCGTGCGTGCTGCAGCTGAAACTCCACTATGGCCTGCTGCTGCTCGCACAGTCTTTCCAGCATGTGCAAGGTGGAGTTCCACCTTGTGGGCACGTCACATATGAGGCGGTGAGCGGGAAGGCCGAAGTTACGCTGCAGCGCTGCCAGGCGAGCAGCAGCAGGGTGAGAACGCCGAAAGTGCGCACAAACGGCCCGCACTTTCTGCAGCAGCTCTGACATATCGGGGTAGTTTTTAAGGAACCTCTGCACCACCAAATTCAGCACATGCGCCAGGCAAGGGATGTGCGTCAAACCGGCTAGGCCCAGAGCTGCTATGAGATTTCGCCCGTTATCGCACACCACCAGGCCGGGCTTGAGGCTCGCTGGCAGCAACCACTCATTTGTCTGCTGTTCCATGCTCCTCCACAACTCCTGCGCGGTGTGTGGTTTGTCCCCCAAACAGGCAAGTTGTAAAACTGCCTGCTGTCGTTTACCCCTGGCCGTGCTGAAGTTGGTGGTGAAGGTGTTACGCTGTCCGGATGAGGAGGCGGTAGAGGATGAGGAAGCGGAGTAGGAGGAGTTAGGAACAGGAGGCAAACTGAAGCGCCCTGCAATCCTCGGTGGTGGAAGGACATGCGCCAAATTGCTATCCGCCTCAGGCCCATCCGCCACTGCATTTACCCAGTGTGCCGTTAGGGAGATATAACGCCCCTGACCGTGCTTACTGGTCCACGTATCCGTAGTTAGGTGGACCTTGGCACAGATGGCGTTGCGCAGTGCACACCTGATTTTTTCCCCCACTTGGTTGTGCAGGGAAGGGATGGCTTGCCTGGAAAAGTAGTGGCGGCTGGGCACGACGTACTGTGGGACAGCCACCGACATAAGGTTTTTAAAACTGTGCGTCTCCACCAGACGGAATGACAGCATTTCAAAGGCCAATAATTTTGAAATGCTGGCATTCAGGGCCAGGGATCGCGGGTGGGTAGGGGGGTACTTCCTCTTCCTCTCAAGTGTTTGGGAGATGGAAAGCTGAACGCTTCCACGGGACATTGTGGAGATGGTTGTTGGTGACCCAGGTGGTGGTGTTGCTGACAGATCGTCTGTTTGCGGGGTGGCAGGTGCCGGTATCACTACAGATGTGGCTGGAGCGGCCGAGACTGCAGCAGAAGAGGAAGCAGGATGAGCCAGAGACGTTTCTTGGTTTTGAAGGTGTGTACTCCACTGCAGCTCGTGCTTTGCACTTAGATGCCTGATCATGCAGGTTGTGCTCAGGTTGAGAAGGTTCATGCCTCGCTTCAAGCTCTGATTGCACAGGGTGCAAACCACTCGTGTCCTGTCATCAGCACATTTTCTAAAGAACTTCCACGCTAGAGAACTCCTTTGAGCTGACTTTGGTGCGCTCGTTCCCTTGCTGCGTTGGGCAGTAGCGGGCGTAGTGTCTAGGGCACGGCCGCTCCGCTTCTGCACCCTGCTCCCTCTTCTGCTGTGCTGGTGGCTCTGTGCGACCACCGCCTCTTCCTCCAAACTACTCAGTTCACCTGCATGACGTTCATTCCATGTGGGGTCGAGGACCTCATCGTCCTCCACATCATCTTCCACCCAGTCTTCACCCCTGCCCTCCTTGTCGGTCTCCACAATGCTGAACGCCGCAGCAGTTGGCACCTGCGTTTCGTCATCATCGGAGACGTGCTGCGATGATCCTTGCATGTACTCATCTTGAGAAATAAGTGGTTGGGCATCGCTGCACTCAATCTCTTCCACTTCTGGGGCAGGGCTAGGTGGATGGCCCTGGGAAACCCTGCTGACAGAGTCCTCAAAAAGAATAAGAGACTGCTGTATGGCTTGGGGCTCAGACTGCTGGCCTGATTTGCAAGGGGGTGAGGTGAAAGACGGTTGGACATTGGCTGCAGGTGCCAACTCTGACCTTTCTGCAGTAGACTGGGTGGGAGACAATGTGAAGGAACTGGAGGCACTGTCAGCAGCAAACCAATCTACTATCGCCTCAACTTGTTCTGGCCTCATCACTTCTAGGGGCGTTTGATGCCCTACCAAATACTGATGCAGGTTCTGTCGCCTACTCACACTTGAGGAAGGTGTTTCACTTGTGCGTGTAGCTGGCACAGATCGACCATGTCCTCTCCTTGCAACAGGAGCTCTACCAGCAGCACCACGACCCAGGCCACGGCCCTTATTTGACGGTCTCCTCATATTTCTGTAATTTAAGATCTTGCCCTAGAAAGGTTTTTATTGAATAGCGGAATAGAAAATATGATCCAAAAAAAGTGTATGTATATCACACGTACACAACCACACTAGGCCCCAATTACTATTGTTTGTACCCCTAAAAGGCTAGATGAGGAGTAGGGGGAGTATGGAACAGGCAGCACCCTCAAACCTTCAGAAGTATGAGATGAACCCCAACAACTTGGAAAGGTGGATCTCTCTCACACGTACCGACACAGACTATCCCGCAATTCAATTGATCCTCAAAGGTTTTTATTGAATAGCGGAATAGGAAATATGATCAAAAAAAGTGTATGTATCTTGCACGTACACAACCACACTAGGCCCCAATTACTATTGTTTGTACCCCTAAAAGGCTAGATGAGGAGTAGGGGGGGTATGGAACAGGCAGCACCCTCAAACCTTCAGAAGTATGAGATGAACCCCAACAACTTGGAAAGGTGGATCTCTCTCACACGTACCGACACAGACTATCCCGCAATTCAATTGATCCTCAAAGGTTTTTATTGAATAGCGGAATAGGAAATATGATCAAAAAAAGTGTATGTATCTCGCACGTACACAACCACACTAGGCCCCAATTACTATTGTTTGTACCCCTAAAAGGCTAGATGAGGAGTAGGGGGGGTATGGAACAGGCAGCACCCTCAAACCTTCAGAAGTATGAGATGAACCCCAACAACTTGGAAAGGTGGATCTCTCTCACACGTACCGACACAGACTATCCCGCAATTCAATTGATCCTCAAAGGTTTTTATTGAATAGCGGAATAGGAAATATGATCAAAAAAAGTGTATGTATCTCGCACGTACACAACCACACTAGGCCCCAATTACTATTGTTTGTACCCCTAAAAGGCTAGATGAGGAGTAGGGGGGGTGTGGAACAGGCAGCACCCTCAAACCTTCAGAAGTATGAGATGAACCCCAACAACTTGGAAAGGTGGATCTCTCTCACACGTACCGACACAGACTATCCCGCAATTCAATTGATCCTCAAAGGTTTTTATTGAATAGCTGAATAGGAAATATGATCAAAAAAAGTGTATGTATCTCGCACGTACACAACCACACTAGGCCCCAATTACTATTGTTTGTACCCCTAAAAGGCTAGATGAGGAGTAGGGGGGGTATGGAACAGGCAGCACCCTCAAACCTTCAGAAGTATGAGATGAACCCCAACAACTTGGAAAGGTGGATCTCTCTCACACGTACCGACACAGACTATCCCGCAATTCAATTGATCCTCAAAGGTTTTTATTGAATAGCGGAATAGGAAATATGATCAAAAAAAGTGTATGTATCTCGCACGTACACAACCACACTAGGCCCCAATTACTATTGTTTGTACCCCTAAAAGGCTAGATGAGGAGTAGGGGGGGTATGGAACAGGCAGCACCCTCAAACCTTCAGAAGTATGAGATGAACCCCAACAACTTGGAAAGGTGGATCTCTCTCACACGTACCGACACAGACTATCCCGCAATTCAATTGATCCTCAAAGGTTTTTATTGAATAGCGGAATAGGAAATATGATCAAAAAAAGTGTATGTATCTCGCACGTACACAACCACACTAGGCCCCAATTACTATTGTTTGTACCCCTAAAAGGCTAGATGAGGAGTAGGGGGGGTATGGAACAGGCAGCACCCTCAAACCTTCAGAAGTATGAGATGAACCCCAACAACTTGGAAAGGTGGATCTCTCTCACACGTACCGACACAGACTATCCCGCAATTCAATTGATCCTCAAAGGTTTTTATTGAATAGCGGAATAGGAAATATGATCAAAAAAAGTGTATGTATCTCGCACGTACACAACCACACTAGGCCCCAATTACTATTGTTTGTACCCCTAAAAGGCTAGATGAGGAGTAGGGGGGGTATGGAACAGGCAGCACCCTCAAACCTTCAGAAGTATGAGATGAACCCCAACAACTTGGAAAGGTGGATCTCTCTCACACGTACCGACACAGACTATCCCGCAATTCAATTGATCCTCAAAGGTTTTTATTGAATAGCGGAATAGGAAATATGATCAAAAAAAGTGTATGTATCTCGCACGTACACAACCACACTAGGCCCCAATTACTATTGTTTGTACCCCTAAAAGGCTAGATGAGGAGTAGGGGGGGTATGGAACAGGCAGCACCCTCAAACCTTCAGAAGTATGAGATGAACCCCAACAACTTGGAAAGGTGGATCTCTCTCACACGTACCGACACAGACTATCCCGCAATTCAATTGATCCTCAAAGGTTTTTATTGAATAGCGGAATAGGAAATATGATCAAAAAAAGTGTATGTATCTCGCACGTACACAACCACACTAGGCCCCAATTACTATTGTTTGTACCCCTAAAAGGCTAGATGAGGAGTAGGGGGGGTATGGAACAGGCAGCACCCTCAAACCTTCAGAAGTATGAGATGAACCCCAACAACTTGGAAAGGTGGATCTCTCTCACACGTACCGACACAGACTATCCCGCAATTCAATTGATCCTCAAAGGTTTTTATTGAATAGCGGAATAGGAAATATGATCAAAAAAAGTGTATGTATCTCGCACGTACACAACCACACTAGGCCCCAATTACTATTGTTTGTACCCCTAAAAGGCTAGATGAGGAGTAGGGGGGGTATGGAACAGGCAGCACCCTCAAACCTTCAGAAGTATGAGATGAACCCCAACAACTTGGAAAGGTGGATCTCTCTCACACGTACCAACACAGACTATCCCCCAATTTAACTGATCCCCAAAGGTTTTTGATTAAATAGCGGAATAGAAAATATGATCCCAAAAAAGTGTATGTATATCACACGTACACAACCACACTAGGCCCCAATTACTATTGTTTGTACCCCTAAAAGGCTAGGAGTAGGGGGAGTATGGAACAGGCAGCACCCTCAAACCTTCAGAAGTATGAGATGAACCCCAACAACTTGGAAAGGTGGATCTCTCTCACACGTACCAACACAGACTATCCCCCAATTTAACTGATCCCCAAAGGTTTTTGATTAAATAGCGGAATAGAAAATATGATCCCAAAAAAGTGTATGTATATCACACGTACACAACCACACTAGGCCCCAATTACTATTGTTTGTACCCCTAAAAGGCTAGGAGTAGGGGGAGTATGGAACAGGCAGCACCCTCAAACCTTCAGAAGTATGAGATGAACCCCAACAACTTGGAAAGGTGGATCTCTCTCACACGTACCAACACAGACTATCCCCCAATTTAACTGATCCCCAAAGGTTTTTGATTAAATAGCGGAATAGAAAATATGATCCCAAAAAAGTGTATGTATATCACACGTACACAACCACACTAGGCCCCAATTACTATTGTTTGTACCCCTAAAAGGCTAGGAGTAGGGGGAGTATGGAACAGGCAGCACCCTCAAACCTTCAGAAGTATGAGATGAACCCCAACAACTTGGAAAGGTGGATCTCTCTCACACGTACCAACACAGACTATCCCCCAATTTAACTGATCCCCAAAGGTTTTTGATTAAATAGCGGAATAGAAAATATGATCCCAAAAAAGTGTATGTATATCACACGTACACAACCACACTAGGCCCCAATTACTATTGTTTGTACCCCTAAAAGGCTAGGAGTAGGGGGAGTATGGAACAGGCAGCACCCTCAAGCCTTCAGAAGTATGAGATGAACCCCAACAACTTGGAAAGGTGGATCTCTCTCACACGTACCAACACAGACTATCCCCCAATTTAACTGATCCCCAAAGGTTTTTGATTAAATAGCGGAATAGAAAATATGATCCCAAAAAAGTGTATGTATATCACACGTACACAACCACACTAGGCCCCAATTACTATTGTTTGTACCCCTAAAAGGCTAGGAGTAGGGGGAGTATGGAACAGGCAGCACCCTCAAACCTTCAGAAGTATGAGATGAACCCCAACAACTTGGAAAGGTGGATCTCTCTCACACGTACCAACACAGACTATCCCCCAATTTAACTGATCCCCAAAGGTTTTTGATTAAATAGCGGAATAGAAAATATGATCCCAAAAAAGTGTATGTATATCACACGTACACAACCACACTAGGCCCCAATTACTATTGTTTGTACCCCTAAAAGGCTAGGAGTAGGGGGAGTATGGAACAGGCAGCACCCTCAAACCTTCAGAAGTATGAGATGAACCCCAACAACTTGGAAAGGTGGATCTCTCTCACACGTACCAACACAGACTATCCCCCAATTTAACTGATCCCCAAAGGTTTTTGATTAAATAGCGGAATAGAAAATATGATCCCAAAAAAGTGTATGTATATCACACGTACACAACCACACTAGGCCCCAATTACTATTGTTTGTACCCCTAAAAGGCTAGGAGTAGGGGGAGTATGGAACAGGCAGCACCCTCAAACCTTCAGAAGTATGAGATGAACCCCAACAACTTGGAAAGGTGGATCTCTCTCACACGTACCAACACAGACTATCCCCCAATTTAACTGATCCCCAAAGGTTTTTGATTAAATAGCGGAATAGAAAATATGATCCCAAAAAAGTGTATGTATATCACACGTACACAACCACACTAGGCCCCAATTACTATTGTTTGTACCCCTAAAAGGCTAGGAGTAGGGGGAGTATGGAACAGGCAGCACCCTCAAACCTTCAGAAGTATGAGATGAACCCCAACAACTTGGAAAGGTGGATCTCTCTCACACGTACCAACACAGACTATCCCCCAATTTAACTGATCCCCAAAGGTTTTTGATTAAATAGCGGAATAGAAAATATGATCCCAAAAAAGTGTATGTATATCACACGTACACAACCACACTAGGCCCCAATTACTATTGTTTGTACCCCTAAAAGGCTAGGAGTAGGGGGAGTATGGAACAGGCAGCACCCTCAAACCTTCAGAAGTATGAGATGAACCCCAACAACTTGGAAAGGTGGATCTCTCTCACACGTACCAACACAGACTATCCCCCAATTTAACTGATCCCCAAAGGTTTTTGATTAAATAGCGGAATAGAAAATATGATCCCAAAAAAGTGTATGTATATCACACGTACACAACCACACTAGGCCCCAATTACTATTGTTTGTACCCCTAAAAGGCTAGGAGTAGGGGGAGTATGGAACAGGCAGCACCCTCAAACCTTCAGAAGTATGAGATGAACCCCAACAACTTGGAAAGGTGGATCTCTCTCACACGTACCAACACAGACTATCCCCCAATTTAACTGATCCCCAAAGGTTTTTGATTAAATAGCGGAATAGAAAATATGATCCCAAAAAAGTGTATGTATATCACACGTACACAACCACACTAGGCCCCAATTACTATTGTTTGTACCCCTAAAAGGCTAGGAGTAGGGGGAGTATGGAACAGGCAGCACCCTCAAACCTTCAGAAGTATGAGATGAACCCCAACAACTTGGAAAGGTGGATCTCTCTCACACGTACCAACACAGACTATCCCCCAATTTAACTGATCCCCAAAGGTTTTTGATTAAATAGCGGAATAGAAAATATGATCCCAAAAAAGTGTATGTATATCACACGTACACAACCACACTAGGCCCCAATTACTATTGTTTGTACCCCTAAAAGGCTAGGAGTAGGGGGAGTATGGAACAGGCAGCACCCTCAAACCTTCAGAAGTATGAGATGAACCCCAACAACTTGGAAAGGTGGATCTCTCTCACACGTACCAACACAGACTATCCCCCAATTTAACTGATCCCCAAAGGTTTTTGATTAAATAGCGGAATAGAAAATATGATCCCAAAAAAGTGTATGTATATCACACGTACACAACCACACTAGGCCCCAATTACTATTGTTTGTACCCCTAAAAGGCTAGGAGTAGGGGGAGTATGGAACAGGCAGCACCCTCAAACCTTCAGAAGTATGAGATGAACCCCAACAACTTGGAAAGGTGGATCTCTCTCACACGTACCAACACAGACTATCCCCCAATTTAACTGATCCCCAAAGGTTTTTGATTAAATAGCGGAATAGAAAATATGATCCCAAAAAAGTGTATGTATATCACACGTACACAACCACACTAGGCCCCAATTACTATTGTTTGTACCCCTAAAAGGCTAGGAGTAGGGGGAGTATGGAACAGGCAGCACCCTCAAACCTTCAGAAGTATGAGATGAACCCCAACAACTTGGAAAGGTGGATCTCTCTCACACGTACCAACACAGACTATCCCCCAATTTAACTGATCCCCAAAGGTTTTTGATTAAATAGCGGAATAGAAAATATGATCCCAAAAAAGTGTATGTATATCACACGTACACAACCACACTAGGCCCCAATTACTATTGTTTGTACCCCTAAAAGGCTAGGAGTAGGGGGAGTATGGAACAGGCAGCACCCTCAAACCTTCAGAAGTATGAGATGAACCCCAACAACTTGGAAAGGTGGATCTCTCTCACACGTACCAACACAGACTATCCCCCAATTTAACTGATCCCCAAAGGTTTTTGATTAAATAGCGGAATAGAAAATATGATCCCAAAAAAGTGTATGTATATCACACGTACACAACCACACTAGGCCCCAATTACTATTGTTTGTACCCCTAAAAGGCTAGGAGTAGGGGGAGTATGGAACAGGCAGCACCCTCAAACCTTCAGAAGTATGAGATGAACCCCAACAACTTGGAAAGGTGGATCTCTCTCACACGTACCAACACAGACTATCCCCCAATTTAACTGATCCCCAAAGGTTTTTGATTAAATAGCGGAATAGAAAATATGATCCCAAAAAAGTGTATGTATATCACACGTACACAACCACACTAGGCCCCAATTACTATTGTTTGTACCCCTAAAAGGCTAGATGAGGAGTAGGGGGAGTATGGAACAGGCAGCACCCTCAAACCTTCAGTATGAGATTGTGTTCACTGTACCCCACAAAGATTGAGTTCACTGCACCCCACAATGATTGTGTTCACTGCACCCCACAAAGATTGTGTTCACTGCACCTCACAAAGATTGTGTTCACTGTACCCCCCAAAGATTGTGTTCACTGCACCCCACAAAGATTCTGTTCACTGTACCCCACAAAGATTGTGTTCACTGCACCCCAAAAAGATTGTGTTCACTGCACCCCAAAAAGGATGTTGTTCACTGCACCCCAAAAAGGATGTTGTTCACTGCACCCCAAAAAGATTGTGTTCACTGCACCCCACAAAGATTGTGTTCACTGCACCCCAAAAAGATTGTGTTCACTGCACCCCAAAAATGATTTTGTTCACTGCACCCCAAAAAGGATTTTGTTCACTGCACCCCAAAAAGGATGTTGTTCACTCCACCCCAAAAAGATTGTGTTCACTGCACCCCAAAAAGATTGTGTTCACTGCACCCCACAAAGGATTTTGTTCACTGCACCCCAAAAAGATTGTGTTCACTGCACCCCAAAAAGGATGTTGTTCACTGCACCCCAAAAAGGATTTTGTTCACTGCACCCCAAAAAGATTGTGTTCACTGCACCCCACAAAGGATTTTGTTCACTGCACCCCACAAAGATTGTGTTCACTGCACACCAAAAAGGATTGTGTTCACTGCACCCCAAAAAGATTTTGTTCACTGCACCCCAAAAAGATTGTGTTCACTGCAGCCCAAAAAGATTGTGTTCACTGCAGCCCAAAAAGATTGTGTTCACTGCAGCCCAAAAAGATTGTGTTCACTGCAGCTCACACACAGAAAAATGGATGTGGATCACTGACACCTGCCTATCTCCAATCCCACACCACACAGCAATATCGATTGTAGTTTGTAGAACACAGTTTCCCTAAAATTCAGCAGACTCTGTCCCTAACAGGATTGAGAAGAGATCGTAGATCAGGATTGAGTGCAGACCCCACCCCCCACACAGCAATATCGATTGTAGTTTGTAGAAGACACTGACCCTATATAATTCAGCAGACTCTATCCCTAAAATGCCTACAACTCGCCCTGCCTAAACACTCCGACCTGTCCCTCAATTCTATCCGGACACAAATGGTTTTTTCCTGCCTATCTTTCCCTAATCAGCAGCCAGCACGTTGATGTGTGCTCTGTCCCTGAATCTAAGCAGCATAATGACGCCGCTGCGGCTGCCTCGAACTTATAAAGACTTGGTCACATGCTTCAGACGGCCAATCACAGCTACTGAGACATTTGCAGGCATGGCTGGGATGGCTTAAGGCACACCAGTTAAACGATTGTTGATTGGCTGTTGAAAGCCCGCCATGAAAAGAGCGCCAAAGCATGCAAAACCCGGAAATAAAACGACCGAACACGGATTTTTACCCGAACATACAGTAAAGTGTCCGTGTCCGTGTTCGGGTACAAAAAATCCAATTATTCGGTACGAACACGAATAATACAGTCCGTGTTCGCTCAACACTAGTTATGACATTTGATTGATGTAAACTGCCTATATTGTTGTACTTGCTTGGTAATACTTATTGTTTGCCGTACTTCTTTTTATTTCTACTGCACTTGGTTTTCAATAAACTCTCTGTTTGGAAAAAAAAAAAAAAAGAACCCCCATTCAATTAAACAGAATTTCCACAACAGCTTCCCCTTTATGCTGGAGATGTGGATCTTGCTCAAGATTACAACCTTTCTGGAAAGAAATACACAAAACTATAAGATAAATCACTACATATAACCTAGACTACACACCCGCACAAAACCTGCTCCACCACTACTTACTCCCCACTCTACATACCACAAATCCTTGGCCCTACACCTGGTAAAAATTTCCCAAACTTGGGCTTGCTGGAGACACTACCTGGACTCCACTAACCTCTAACTTATTGATGCTCCTTTCCCTGAAAATCTGCTTAAAATAACCAGCCCAATCTATTTTCAATATAACAACTTTGTACTATGGTACACTCAAGCCCTCAACCTTTGAGTGTGTGATTCACACATCTTACTCTACTTTTGAACATCATTGTTTACTACTAATTTAAAACAGAATGTAGTTAAAACGTCCAAGACTAACTCTCAGTTATTCAAACAAAATGTACTCTAACTGGGAAGACAATAATATTACTAGATAAGGTCTAACATTATCTAAGAAGTTGGTAAAAATAGTGATTTGTACATTATGAAAAGTAGTCTGAACGGATACTCTCTCTACACAATATAACCTACAAAGTATTACTTGTCACATCTTCTTGCCTGCTTATTTTACAAAAAACGACAGATTCTTTGGTGAATGTTTGTCAATTCGGTTAGATGGTTTCATTCTATCCTACACATATGTTTTGTATGCAAATGAGAGGAAGATCTCAATTATCTAAATCTTATTAAAATATTACAGGAGAGAACCCTCAAAATCATAGCAAACTTCTGATGGAGGAGAGAACTATGGTAAATGAAAATTGTTGCCCATGCTTCCATCCGGACACAGTTTGCTCCCACTTGGGGTGTCCGTCTATATGGATAAATGGGCCGAAGTTGTCAGTTTGCCATGGTTCTATCCTTAACTACTGTTAATACAGTTCTGTTTCATTGTTCTATTTTATTTTTTGTGCAATGCTAGTATTGAACATGTGAAGTATTATACATATGTTTTCAGTTCTCTTATGACAAAAATTGAATATATTCTAATTCTTTGCTTGAATATATGCCAATTCTGTTTTGTTTATTCTGTTTTTTTTTTAATAAAAAAAACATGGTAAAAGAAAAGAAAAAAAAAAACAAATACGTTCAGAAAAAATAAGTTATGTTTAAAAAAATGGAATGACACAGGGAAAAAGTATTGAACACCTGAAGAAAGGGATGTGCAAAAAGGCATGGAAAGCAAAGACACCCGCTGAAATATTTCAGTAATTAGAAAGCAATCCTGCCCCTTGTAAGTGCAAATTAATATCAGCTGGTTCAGTCTCAACTGATGGCCTACAAAAGGTGTCTCATTACCAAGGTGTCACACAAGAAACATCTCATGATGGGTAAAAGCAAAGAGCTCTCTCGAGACCTTCACAACCTTATTGTACTTATTGTCAGTATCTACAGTAATTATACTGATGGAATTGATTACAGAAGGATTTCTAAACTTCTGAATGTTACAGTGAGCACTGTTGGGGCCTTGCAAGATTTCTGACAAAGGAGTGAAAAGAATTATCAGAAAAGTTGTCCAAGAGCCAAGGAGCATTGTATAACCACTTACCGCCCGCCCGCCGTCATATGACGGCGGGACGGTGCGGCTATTATCCTGGGCGGACGTTATATGACGTGACCCAGGAAATGCAGGGCAGGCGCGCGATCGCAGGCGCGCCGCCGTGCACTGCCGGTGTCGGCGTGTCCCCGGGACACAGCCAGTCACCGGCAGGGGGGAAACAGCCAATTGGCATGGCTGTTTCCCACGTGATCGGCTGTGTTCCAATGACACAGCCGATCACAATGGAGGCGCCCGGGAGATGACCGCGCATGCGCGATCGGGAGCGCGCAGCGCGGTCATGTCGGTGGCACTGTGTTCCGTAGGAACACAGCTGTCACCGGCGGTAGTAAACAGTCACTGACAGTGACTGTTTACTATGTGATCGGCTGTGAATCCATTCACAGCCGATCACAAAATGTAAACAAAGAGCAGTAACTGACTGTTACTAGCTCTTCTCTCCTCATACAGCTTCCAGTATGAGGGGAGAAGAGCTAGAAATAGTGAGTTACTGCTCTGTACACATGTCACAAAGTAAAAGCACACTAATAAAGGTCCCCACACAGTCCTCAGCCCCCCCCAATGTCACCTGTTACCCAACAGTCACCTCATCAGTGCCCAGAAATTGACACCCATAACGTTCACATGTGAGCGCAGTGATCGCGGGCAGAATCACCGCGATTCTGCCCGCGATCCGGAAATTATTGCAAATTGCGGGACGCCTGTGCGTTGCCCGTTTTTTGCAATAGCACCCCAAACGCTGTGCTATGTTGCCGCCATTTCCGCCTGCCGAATCGCGGTAACATCGCACAAACATCGCATGACCCCCAAAAAAGGTACAAGAGTTTCTTTGGGGCATCATGCGTTGTTTGCGTGATGTTACCTCGATTCGGCAGGCGGAAATCGCAGCAACATCGCACAGCGTTTGGGGTGCTATTGCAAAAAACGGGCAACGCACAGGCGTCCCGCAATTTGCAATGATTTCTGGATCGCGGGCGGAATCGCAGTGATTCTGCCCATGATCGCTACGCTCACATGTGAACGTAGCCTAAAGTTCACCGGTCACCAGAGACTGCCATCAGTACCGCCGAGCACCATCACCCGTCACCTGTCACCCATCAGTGACCATCACCCCATCAATCACCGTCACTTGTCACCCCATCAGTCATCGTCACCTGTCACCCCATCAGTCATCGTCATCTGTCACCCTATCAATCATCGTCACTTGACACCCCATCAGTGATCGTCACTTGTCACCCCATCAATCATCGTCAC
Source organism: Pelophylax lessonae (assembly GCF_965119305.1). Taxonomy (NCBI): domain Eukaryota; kingdom Metazoa; phylum Chordata; class Amphibia; order Anura; family Ranidae; genus Pelophylax; species Pelophylax lessonae. Next base: position 333,848,898 of record NC_138770.1, read on the forward strand.
ATGTCACCCCGTCAGTGATTGTCATCTGTCACCCCATCAATCATCGTCACTTGTCACCTCATCAATCATCGTCACCTGTCACCTCATCAATCATCATTACCTGTCACCTCATCAGTCATCCTCACCTGTCACCCCATCAGTCATCGTCACCTGTCACCCCATCAGTCATTGTCACCTGTCACCCCATCAGTCATCGTCACCTGTCACCCAATCAGTCATCGTCACCTGTTTGCCATATACATGCAATTACTTACTGACCGCCTAACGACTATATGCGTCGGCCATTAAAAGCTAAATACTGGGGTTATGGCAGCAGATAGCCCCCATAACCCCAGTATTTTTTGAAACGGCGGGCGGTCGGCTTTCAGATAAGGGTGGTCCCAGTGGCGGATTCACCGCAGAATTACCCTTACGGTGCAGGGGAAAAGGTCCCCCCCCCCCTCCTGCCGCGTCCCAGACGTTTTCCCAGCTTACCGGACCCGCCGGCAGCGGGGAAAACTATCCGGTCCCAGATCCTCAGAGACAGGAAGTCGAGTGAGGGCAAGATGGCCCTCACTCAACTCTTTGGTCTTGGAGGACCGGAGTTACGTCAAAAGACGTTGCCTAGCAACCGGTTTAAAGGGCCGCTTTTTTTTTTTTTCTTTTTTTTTTTTTTCCTCTTTCAACAATTTATTTTTTTTTTTCTTTTTTAGTGTAGTTGTGAGGTGTGAGGTCTTTTTGACCCCAGATCTCACAATAAAGAGGACCTGTCATGCCTATTTCTATTACAAGGGATGTTTACATTCCTTGTAATAGGAATAAAAATGATCAAAACATTTTTTTTTAAACTGTGTAAAAATAAAAAAATAATAAATAAAATAAATAGGAAAAAAATAAAAAATTAAAGTGCCCTGTCCCCGTTAGCTCGCGCGCAGAAGCAAACGCATACGCAAGTCCCGCCCACATATGTAAACGGTGTTCAAACCATACATGTGAGGTATCACCGCGATCGTTAGAGCGAGAGCAATAATTTGAGCCCTAGATCTCCTCTGTAACTCTAAGCTAGTAACCTGCAGAAATTTTTAAAATGTTGCCTATGGGGATTTTTAAGTACCAATGTTTGGCGCCATTCTGTGAGCATGCGCAATTTTGAAGCATGACATGTTGGGTATCTAATTACTCGGCGTAACATTATCTTTCACATTATGGAAAAAAATTGTGCTAAATTTACTGTTTTCTTATTTTTTAGTTCAAAAAAGTGAATATTTTTCAAAAAAATAATCGCATTTGGAAGACTGCTGCGCAAATATGGTGTGATAAAAAATATTGCAACGATCTCCATTTTATTCTCTAGGGTCTCTGCTAAAAAAAATATATAATGTTTGGGGGTTCCAAGTAGTTTTCTAGCAAAAAAAATGATTTTAGCTTGTAAACACCAAGTGTCAAAAATAGGCCCAGTCTTAAAGTGGATAAATGGTCAACTTTGTGTAAAGCGCTACTTGGATGTTAGGCCTATGTATGTGGCCAGGCTGTGAAAAAGTGTTACACATGTGGTATCGCCATACTCAGGAGGAATAGCAGAATGTATTTTGGGGTGCAATTTTTGCTATGTACATGCTATGTGTTAGAAATATTGCATAAATGGACAGCTTTGTGTAAAAAAAATGTGTTTTCATTTTCTTTCCACATTTTCCAAAAACTTGTGGAAAAAAATTACATATTCAAAAGACTCATTATGCCTCAAAAATTATATGTTGGGCTTTTTGCTTTCCAAAATGGGGTCATTTTATGGGGGTTTTCATTGTCCTGGTGCTCCAGGGCCTTCAAAAGTGCGATAGGTTGTCAGTAAATTATATGTGTAATTTATGCTCCTAGAATGCCGGACGCTGCTACTTGGATGTTAGGCCTCTGTATGTGGCCAGGCTGTGAAAAAGTCTCACACATGTGGTATCGCCATACTCAGGAGGAGTAGTGGAATGTGTTTTGGGGTGTAGTTGCAAGTATACATGTGCTGTGTGAGAGAAATAACCTGTTAATACGGCAATTTGTAAAAAAAATAAAAAAAAATAAAATAAATCTTCATTTTGCAAAGCATTGTGGGAAAAAATTACAACTTCAAAAAACTCACCATGCCCCTTATTAAATACCTTGGAATGTCTACTTTCCAAAAAGGGGTCATTTTGGGGGTATTTGTACTTTCCTGACTTTTTAGTGTCTCAAGAAATGAGATAGGCCTTCAGTACATCAGGTGTGATCAAGTGTGATCAATTTTCAATGATTCGCACCATAGCTTGTGGACTCTATAACTTTCACAAAGACCAAATAATATACACTTACTTGGGTTATTTTTACCAAAGATAAGTAGCAGTATAAATTTTGGCCAAAATTTGTGAAGAAAAATGACTAATTTGCAAAATTTTATGACAGAAACAAAGAAAAATGCGTTTTTTCACGATATTTTCAGTTTTTTTTTATTTATAGCACAAAAAATAAAAAACCCAGTATTGATCAAATACCATCAAAAGAAAGCTCTATTTGTGTGAAAAAAGGACACAATTTTTGTATGGGTACAGTGTTGCATGACTGAGTAATTCTCAGTCAAAGTGTGAGAGCGCTGAAAGCTGAAAATCGGTCTGGGCAGGAAGGGGGTGAAAGTGCACTGTAGGCAAGTGGTTAAAGACACAACATTTAGACAAGCCTGTGAAATACTGGGAGAATATAGTCTGGTCAGATGAGACCAAAATTTTACTATTTGAATGCCATAATACACACCATGTTTGGAGGTCAAATGGCACTGCACATCACCCCACAAACACCATATCAACATTGAAGCTTGGAGGTGGAAACATCATGGTGTGGGGCAGTTTTTCAACATACTTGCACACTTCCTTTCATTGAACAAAAAGATGAATGGAAAAATGTACCAAGCCATGCTTGATAAAAAAAAAATCTGCTGCCATCCACCAAGATGATGAAGATTAAACGAGGGTGGAAATTTCAGCAAGACAACGATCCCAAACACAAAGCCAATAAAACTCTCAATTGGTTTCAAAGAAAAAAAAAAGTTGTTAGAATGGCCCAGCCAGTGACCTGACTTGATTCCAATAGAAAATCTATGTAAAGAACTAAAGATCAGAGTTCATAGAGGAGGTCCATGGAGGAACCTTCAAGATTTGAAGTCTGTTTGTGTTGAAAAATTGGTCAAAGTCACACCTGAACAATGCATGCGACTAGTTTCTCCATACAGGAGATGTCTAGAAGCTGTCATTACCAACAAAGGATTTTGTCCAAAGTAATAAATACATTTCAGTTAGCGTGTTCAAAACTTTTTCCCTGTGTCATTCCATTTTATTACACATAACTTCTGAACTTTGGTTGGTTTTGGTTTTTTTGTATGGATGGATTGCATGGGTTGTTACTGACATGTGGTGAACATTTGCAATATTGAGATGTTAAAGGAACAGGGACAGTATGGCCCCCATATAAAACCTGTTATTTAACCTCCCTAGCGGTATGATTCTGTCAGGAATTCTGTACCAAAAGCGGTACAATTCTTTCCATGGAAATTTGGCTTTATGTATTAAAGGCCTACAATTCTTAGTAATTACTGACTTAAAACTTACCAAAACAAGACTCTAGTAGTCATCCCAGATGTAATGAATTTGAAACACAAATACATGAATTATAATCCAGTCAATAATAGAATTTTATTCAATAATGCAATGAAAAATAATGAAATTTGTCAAAGAAATTCAATACACATCCTGATTGTGAAACAGTTTGAAGCATGGAACTAGACAAAGTCCGACGTTGCAATCTGGACAATAGTACCTTGTTTCCTTTCGGACTTTTCTTCCATTGCCATCCTTCTTAGAACAGCAGACGACGCACATCCTGGTAGGCGCCAACTTTTTTGGGGTGGGCGGTACAAAGTCCACAAAATGACGGCCTGTCAGGCGTTCTGGATTGTCAACGTCAACAGCACGTCGTCCGGGTCTGTTAGCAGATACTGATGATGGTGTCGGGTGGTTGACGAAAATCTGCTCAGCCACCTTCCAGATAAAGTCCGAATGAACAAGGGGTATGGCAGTGTTGGCTTTGTAAAGAATATAGGCGTTCCAAAGGCACTGTTCAAGGAGATGCCTAAAAATCATTTTGTAGTATTTTTTTTGTTGCTTCTGCATCGCCGGGTAAAAGGTCATTGCCTGATCGGCTAGGTCGACACCTCCCATCGTGTGATTGTAGTCGATCACGACTTGCGGCTTCAGCATATCTGTTCCGTGTTTTGTGCGGACCATGGCAGTGGAGGTGTTGTGCACGGTGCTCATGAGACACACGTCCTTTTTGTCTCGCCACCGCATTGCCATCATTTTACCCTTTTGAAAGGCAACCATCTCTCCTTTTTTTAGCTTTTTCCTGCTAAACATTGATGGCATGTCCCGCCGGTTTGGCCTAACAGTACCATACCCATCAGTTTTGTTTAGGAGCAAAACTTCATAAAGTTCCGGAGAGGTATAAAAGTTATCTGTTGTCACGCAATATCCCTGGTTCAAAAGGGGGTCCAGCAGTGAAAGGACAGAGGATGTGGCCATCCCATAGCCGCTGTACTTGGGATTGAACTTTGTACCTTTCCCGGTGTAAATTACAGCATTCCATATATATCCTGTGGATGACTCACAGAGCATGTAAAATTTGATCCTGAACCGCGCTCTTTTGGATGCAATATATTGGATCCAGCTCAGGCGTCCCTTGTAGGCCATGAGACTTTCTTCCACACTAACATACCTGTCTGGCACATAGGTCCGCTGGAAGTTGGTGACAATCATTTGGCACGCCTCCCAGATTTTTTGAGATTGGTCGCAGGATGCATGGCCTCATCAAACTCCTCGTTGTTGGCAAAATGCAAATTTTTCATGATCAGAGAAAAACAGTACTCGGACATCACTGTGCCAAAAAATGGAGTGGCCAGCATCTTATTCGTGGTCCAATACCATTTCTGGAGCGGTTTCCCCACCACCCCCTGAAGGATGATGAGTCCCAGAAACTTCCAGATGTCCTCTCTACTGACCGGTTCCCATTTTCTGGATCGGGAAAATCTAGCGTGCAGCGTAGCGGACTGCTGCTCATGGTAGCGGTTGGTTTCAGCGACTATTTTTAGAATTACCTCCTCCGTTAGAAATAACTTGAGGTACGCCAGGGGGTTGTCACTCTCCACATCAACCTTCATCACAGGAGATCCAGTGAAACGGAATCTCGGGGGGGGGCTGCCTGGTCCGCATCGCTGTCTAAAGGGCACCAAGTGCGCATATCACTTAGGTCAGGTGCGGGATCATCGGCGTCACTTTCTCGATCAGTGTCGGTGTCAGAGTCAGATGACAAATCTCCGCACGACTCACTGTCACTCCGTGTCACCTCCGCTGTCGCTGTCGCAGTCGCTCATCTCATCCAAAAGCGCATATGCGGGACATCGCTTTTTTGATGCCATTTTCAAATTATTTTATTTCACACAAATGACAATGGCAAGGGGCACTGAGAGGGCACTGTGACTTTTACCAAAGTGATACAGTGTAATCCTCTCAGATTACACTGTATCACCTCCTTTTTATGTGTTTGTGCTTGGTGTAACTTTGAATTTTCCTCCCAGTTCCGCTCCCATGCAGCATTGCTGCTGCAGAGAATGGAACTAGGAAGTCCTCCTACCGACAGACGAGCGGCGGGGATCTCGGCTAGCGGTCACAGCAATGAGAGCTCATCGCTGGATCGCCAGGATAAGGTAAGACACTCCGCTGCGCTGTCTGCACAGCTCTGCACATTCACCCCGAGCGAGACTCGGGGATACCGATAGTAGTAGGAAATTCCTACCCCGAGTCACGCTCGGGGATACTGCTAGCCTGGTTAAACTCAAGCATAGAAATATTTAAAATATAATGTAATAGATATATATATAGGTCTATTTACAAAACATTTGCTATGCAAATGTCTCAAGCATTCATACATCAGTCACAAATCATCCCTATAATTTGCCTAATATTGTATGTTTTTTTTTCTACAATTTTCAGCTCCATCTAGTGGTCATAATGCTGTATTTTCCTGATCGAGGTATTTAAGGAATGGCCGCTAGTTGGAGCTGACAATCATTGGAAAAAACATATTAGGCAAATGACAGCGATTTTTTGTGATGGCGGCACAAATACTTGAGACACCTCAAAGTGGTGATGACTTCCAATATATGCCAGAAAATATTTCAATTTGTAGAATTTTTTTCAAGCAGCAAAACAGATAGTGGAGCTTTGTTGTGTGTAGACTAAATTCCTTCAGAGCCCATTCACACTTACGTGCTCCATACATAGTCCATATGTGTTAACATATGTTATGGAATGTATTAACATGCACTGTGTTTAGTCAGCCCAGTTATTATGAATTCTCTGCCATTGTTCCATGGCATATTAAAAAACATACATTACCCTTTTTTAAATTGCAGCACACCACAAAGCACAGTAGATGTGTTGTAGTGCCACAGTACACAAATGGGTCCTTAACCAATTGCCGACTGCCTGCCGCAGATATACTGCAGCAGGCTGGCTCGGCTGTGCAAACTAAGGTATGGGTACATCGGTTCGCAGTAGAGCTCCTGGGGGAGCACGCCCCCGATAAGCAGGGGGGAAGCCGATCCACAGGGCCAGCGCCCACGATTGCCACCAGCTGCCCGCGATCGCTACCCGTGGAGAGAGAACAAGGATCTGCTGTTATAAACACAGCAGACATGTGTTTTCTCTGGAATGAACACAGAGCACCTGTGATCCTCCTATTTAGGATCACAGGTCTCTGTATTGATTCCACAGGTCCCTCCCCAAAACAGTTAGAAAACACCTCCTAGGTTCACACTTAACCCTTTGATCGCCCTCAGGTTAACCCCTTCCCTGCCAGTGTCAATATTGCAGTAACAGTGCATATTGTTAGCACTGATTACTGTAGTAATATCACTGATCCCCCCAAAAGTGTCAAAAATGTCAATTAGGGGTCTGATCTGTCCACCGCAATGTCGCAGTCCCGCTAAAAATCGCAGATCACTGCCCTTACTAGTAAAAAAAAAAAGTAAATAAATAAAAATGACATAAATCTTTCCCCTAGTTTGTAGACGCGATCATTTTTGCGCAAACCAATCAAAATACGCTTATTGAGATTTTTTTTTACCAAAAATATGTAGCAGAATACAAATTGGCCTAAAATGATGAATACATTTGATTTTAAATATTTTTTATTGGGAATGTTATATAGCAGAATGTGAAAAATATTGTTTTTTTTTCAGAATTGTCGCTCTTTTTTTGTTTATAGCGCAAAAAAAAAAATCGCACAGGTGATCAAATACCACCAAAAGAAAGCTCTATTTGTGGGTACAGTGTCACATGACTGGGCAATTGTCTGTGATAATAACGCAGTGCTGAATCACAAAAAATGGCCTGGTCATTAACCGCTTGCCGACCAAAGCACGACTATTTACTGGGGCAGTCAGCCCCATACAGGCAAAACGACGTAGGGCTACGTCGCTCCCCTACGCGCCTCTAGGGGGCGAGCGCGCGCCGCCGGAGACGCGCTCCCTCCCCCACTCGTTCACTAACATCCCCGCGCGAGTGACCGGCAGCTCTGATGTCCGCCGGTCACTCGCGATCTCCCACTGGAGAGGGAGAAAGGCAGGCGGCTGATGTAAACAAAGCTGCCTGTAATTCTCCCTGGTGTAATTGCAGAGATCATATGATCCTGCTATGTAGGATCGTATATCTCTGTGGTTACATCACAAGCCAAGCCCCCCCCACAGTTAGAATCACGCCCCTAGGGATACATTTAACCCACTGATCACCAATAAAGTTAACCCCTTCCCTGCCAGTGTAATTTTTACTGTAACAGTGCATATGTATAGCACTGATTACTGTAGTAATGTCACTGGTACCCCCAAAAGTGTCAAAAATGTCAGTCAAGGGTCCGATCTGTCCGTCGCAATGTCGCAGTCCCGCAAAAAAAAAATCGCAGATCGCCGCCATTACTGGTAAAAAAAAAACAATAAAAATGACATAAATCTTTCCCGTAGTTAGTAGACGCAATAACTTTTGCGCAAACCAATCGAAAAACGCTTATTGCGATTTTGTTTACAAAACATATGTAGCAGAAAACAAATTGGCCTAAAATGTTAAAACAAAAATTATTTTTACATTTTTTTGGGGGGAATTTCATATAAAAAAAATGTGAAAAATATTGTTATTTTTTCAAAATTGTCGCTCTTTTTTTGTTTATAGCGCAAAAAGTAAAAATTGCACAGGTGATCAAATACCGCCAAAAGAAAGCTCTGTTTGTGGGGAAAAAAGGACATCAATTTCATTTGGGTACAGCGCCGTACACGCAATTGTCTGTTAAAGTCACGCAGTGCCGAATCGCAAAATAGGCCCTGGTCTTTGAGCAGGAAAATCCTCCGGGGGTTAAGTGGTTAAGGAGGTAAAACCTTCTGGACCAGAAGTGGTTAATACATTTTCTAAATGTAGAAACAAGATATATGATAGTTTTTTCCATAAAACACAGCATTCATTTTACAAAAATATGATGACTTGAATGCAATACTGTGGAACAATGACACACTAATTATTAATACTAAAAATAAAAACAAAGAAATGAACATTTGCCAAGCCAACAATTGCGGTGTACCATATAAGTGGGCACTCACAATGTAATGAAGAACCTGGGATTTATTACATGCACAGAACTAGTTAAACATATACTGTACTAAACATATTTAAAGCATTTAAACTTAGTTTTGGCAAATTTCGGCAGCATAACTAATTATTCATCCTTGGTAATTAAATTATCTATTTATGGCCAACAAAATTACAGTCTGTTGATATAATATTATAACATCATAATTTTACATGTTCATGTTTATATTTTTTGGCTCACAATTTTCTGGATCTTTAGCCCCCTATTTGCAATAAAGCCCTGCTATTTCTTTATTCCTTTAACATAGCCCAGTTCAAGCACTGGAACATATCAAATTTATTAGTGTACACAATGAAATATCACAAATATTTCAGTGCTATACCAAAATGAAGTAAACCATTACTCACATTTACTGTACTTCCTATTCCAAAGAAGATTCATTTTTGTCCTGCATTCTTTGGCTTTTTTCTGAAAAGTGTTGTCCCCAGAAAAAACTTTTGTACAAAAGGTTTTAGGTGTGATAACGCAACTGCTAGACAGACAGAATTTATGATGGATCTATAACTAAAAGGGCAACTTTTTGTGCCACCGTGTCCAAAATTCAAAGTATCTCTGTGGTTGGAATTGTGGCTGTAACTTTTAAACTATGCATTGTTTGTTGGCATTATCGAATGCCATAGGCACATGGTAGAAAGGAGAGAGAGTGGCCATCATTAACAAGGCTGCAGGTGGGCCTCAGCAAGAATTTCTGACGGGGCTGTTTTTAGCTTTATGGCTGAGTATACTGTGATCTCTAATAGTGTGCCCATTCATGGGCATCCTGGGTTATGCTTGTCTGCTCATCTTCCAGCTTCTCGGGCTTTTCTCGTACCTCTAATTCTTTTCCCATATTGTGCTCTAAGTAACATAAATCTGCTTTGATGTTATATACTTGTTTTTTCATAGGGTTTTTATAGAGATTGTACCAAACTGGCACTATTTCTTCTGCTTGAAAGGGTCCTTCTCGCTTTAATTATGTCCATTTTCTTTGTAGAAAAAGTAGTTTTAGTGCTTTTTCACATCAACTATTTCACTTACATGTGCAGGTCCTTATTAAATTCATACCTCCCAACAGTTTTGGATTTCTTTGGACTGTCCTGGGTTTTTAGTAAAATCCCAGTATCCCATCAATCCAGCTGTGTCCTAATGGCAGCTGGGTGGTAGAATGTTTATTCCTGAGTAATTTGGCTCCTTTGCTGCTCTGGTGGGTGAAGAGATCTCTTGCACAGCATGAGCACTACAGTCCTGGCAGAGGTGTGAGATACAGTGTGTGAGTTGGTATGTGTGACAGGAGTCACTTTGGTTGGGGGGCCCATGGAACATAGCTTACCTTAGAAATGTTGGGAAATCCATGTCTCAGCTCCCTAGGCCCCTCTTCTGTGTAAGTCACCCTGTGTCTATAAGGGGCACAGGGTGACCGAGAAAATGATGGACAGCTACTTAATAGGTATTGAGAATATGGTTTGGATTACTTCAAATAGGACAGTAATATTTATTGATTGTTGTTGGTCATCCAGGCTGGTTTAAGTGCTGAGTTAATTAGCATGTTAATTTTAACATTGTCTAGGTCTGGATTCCCATTCACCTATTGGTTCTGTCCAGATAGCTAGTTAATTAGTTCAGGTTAATTATGTTTCTGTATACAATTTTATCTGCATATGATATAGTTTTTTAGGCTCACTGGACCTAGAGGGATATACAGTAGCTCACAAACGTTAGTACACCCCTCACATTTTTGTAAATATTTTATTATATCTTTTCATTTGACAACACTGAAGAAATTACACTTTGCTTACACTTTGCTATAATAAAAAGTAGTGAGTGTACAGCTTGTATAACAGTGTAAATTTGCTGTCCCCTCAAAATAACTCAACACACAGCCATTAATGTCTAAACCACTGGCAACAAAAGTGAGTACACCCTAAGTGAAACTGTCCAAATTGGGCCCAAAGTGTCAATATTTTGTGTGGCCATCATTATTTCCCAGCACTGCCTTAACCCTCTTGGGCATGGAGTTCACCAGAGCTTCACAGGTTGCCAATGGAGTCATCTTCCACTCCTCCATGATGACATCACTGAGCTGGTGGATGTTAGAGACCTTGCGTTCCTCCATCTTCCATTTGAGGATGCCCCACAGATGCTCAATAGGGTTTAGGTCTGGAGGCATGCTTGGCCAGTCCATCACCTTTACCCTCAGCTTCTTTAGCAAGGCAGTGGTCGCCTTGGAGGTGTTTGGGGTCTTTATTATTTTGGAATACTGTCCTATGACCTAGACTCCAAAGAGAGGGGATCATGTTCTGTTTCAGCATGTCACAGTACATGTTGGCATTCATGGTTCCCTCAATGAACTGTAGCTCCCCAGTGCCAGCAGCACTCATGCAGCCCCAGGCCATAACACTCCCAACACCATGCTTGACAAGGTAGGTAGGACACACTTGTCCTTGTACTCCTCACCTGCTTGCCGCCACACACATTTGACCCCCATCTGAAACAAATACACTTATCTTGGTCTCATCAGATCACAGGACATAGTTCCAGTAACCCATGTCCTTAGTCTGATTGTTTTCTGCAAACTTTTTGGGGGCTTCCTTGTGCATCATCTTTAGAAGAGGCTTCCTTCTGGAATGACAGCCATGCACCCCTTCAGCCTCTGCAGCACTCATACATCTATTTCCTAAAGACAACCTCTGGATATGACGCTAAGCACGTGCACTCAACTTCTTTGGTCGACCATGGCGAGGCCTGTTCTAATTGGAAGCTGTCCTGTTAAACTGCTGTATTGTCTTGATCACCGTCCTGCAGCTCAGTTTCAGGGTCTTGGCAATCTTCTTATAGCCTAGGCCATCTTTATGTAGAGAAACAATTCTTTTTTTCAGATCCTCAGAGAGTTCTTTGCCATGAGGTGCCATGTTGAACTTTCAATGACCAGTATGAGAGAGCGAGAGTGATAACATCAAATTAACACACCTGCTCCCCATTCTCACTTGAGGTCTTGTAACACTAACGAGTCACATGACACTGGGGAGGGAACATGGGTAATTGGGCCCAATTTGGACATTTTCCCTTAGGGGTGTATTCACTTTTGTTTCCAGCAGTTTAGACATTATTGGCTGTGTTTTTTTTTGAGGGGACAACAAATTTACACTGTTATACAAGCTGTACACTCACTACTTTACATTGCAGCAAAATTTCATTTCTTCAGTGTTGTCCCATGAAATTATATAATAAAATATTTACAAAATGTGAGGGGAGTACTCACTTTTGTGAGATACTGTATATTCTGTGTGAGCTTGTTCAATAAAAACTTCCAGATCTCATACTCAGAACGGACGCTTCCTAGGTGGAGCAAAATGCATTAAGCAGGTGGATACTTCTGGTTAAGTCCTCTTTTTGGAATGCAAACCGTGACTTTTTGAATTCCAGAACGGCGTCATAACATGCTCACATGCAAGATGAGAGTTTTGTTTTTGAGAGTGCGCAATTGGTTTTTTTATGTTTTTTTAACAATAGAAATGTAATTACACTATGTTTTTTTCCTGATTGTATCTCCCTACACTCATATCAGGTTCTTGGACCTTCCGCTGGAGTAAAAAAAAAAAAAAAAAACGTTTTTGCCACTGGAAGAGTATATTTGAAACACAGGCGCTTAACCCATCACTAGTCGTGAGTAAGGGCACATAAGAAGGGAGCATAATGGCACTAGTTTGAACATACTGGCACTGGAAGAATAAGATAACCAGCACTTTAAAGGACTTATTGTTCATGCACATTTTTTGAACTGATTGCACTTTAATTTTTGTAAAACGTTTTATGTATTGTGATATAAATATTATGTTTCAGCACAAGTAATGAATAGAGATACATATTAAGCACTTTATGGTTAGACAGCGCTGGGTGCACACATGAATATACCTGAGAGGAATATACACCTTACATCCCAGCAGTAGTCTTGTAAAAGCATCCTACACACTACATAGTGTGGGGACCATAATATTCTTAGGATCAATATTTGCAATAGTTAATGCTAAATCTTATACATGTTTTTACCTTCTCAACTTTTAGCATAATAAATGAAGTTGCAAACAGTCAAAGTTTGGTAATACAATATATAATTGCTTTCCTTAAAGTAATGGCAAACAGACAGTACAGTACAGACAGAGGGATCCCATCTTTTCCACAGTTCTGGCACAGAATGTAAGAATTACAGCTTGTGGTCTATGCAAAAGCAACCCAATTAACTCACTTAACATTCAAATACAGCACAATGTTATTTTTACATTTACAGCAAACACTGTACAAAACCTTCTAAAAAAGTTATATCATGGTAGCAAAAGGCTTCCGGAAACTTCTTTTCATCAGGTAGTTCCAGAGAGGAAACGGAACTCAATCCCCAGTAATAAACTCCTTCTGTTATCACCATCTCATTCATTTCTAAACACTCCTACTTGCTGTAGGTATTGAATGACAAGTAGCAATTACATACTTGCAGTCCTAGAAAGTTTTTAAATATTGCACCTGTCCATAAAAAGTGTATTTGAGAAATGTGTATTGGATGTATTGATAAACCTATAGTCTTCAAAGCTTAAGCCTATGGTATGCACAGTCCAGTATTGGTTACCAGTCTTAACTAATGTGGACATACCACCTATCAAAGTGTCTTTAATGCTTCCAAAAGCATCATCATGTGTTCATTGTATTAGACAGACATGTTCACAAATAATGCTGCCATGCAACCCAGAAATAGTTTACTACCAGCATTTGATTTAACTTCTATTGAAATTTCCCCAAAAAATACTTACTTGATTTATAGGCAGAATAGGAGTTGTTTTTTCAGGTAGGGCTGCCAGCTGTTCTCTTTGAAAGTGAAGAAGTTTTATACCCCACAAATGTCATGAGCTTGTCTTTCCCTAGGTTTTCCTCTGCTTGCTCTGCAAAGTTTTCTCTTCCTCTACTTCTTTTAAGTATTTCAGTTGGATAGCCATATACATCTAGTTATACATGTGACTCGTGTATGCCATCTACTGGAATCACAGAATTATTACACCTCATAAACAGTGTTAAAATGATTTTGCAGACTGGATTATTTTCTGCTTTCCAGTATTTTATGAATCCCATGGCACTGTCAACTATGATTTGCATCTTTTCATTTGTGAAGCCTATCATTAGTTCGCCATTAAAACAACTGCTTCTCTTCTTTTGTATTAAAGAACACCTTCAAGTAATGCTGCATACTGTCACTTTCTCTTTGGTACTGGTTTGTTGTTTTTGAAAAAAATCTTTGTTCATCTTTTTAGTAATAGTAGTAACAGAAGTCACAGGGTACTTTTTACAGGAGGCTGAAATTCCAACTTCCCTAAAAAAAAACGATTCTATCTATATATATATATAAATATACGGTATATATACATATATATATGTATATATATATATATATATATATAGGTACCCTCTATGTAGCACAGCATTTGTCTGCTCCACATGCGGCTGTAGGGGACCCAGTTGGTCAATGGCTGCTCGTCTCCTGTAATGAGACAACTAGAGTGATTTCACAGTGCAGTGTTGCGGTTTAGCCGCAGCGCAGGTGCATCTGTGGATTTTGCACAGTTAACCTGCAGTTGTCCCACATTTTTGCCATGTTTTCTGAAAGCACACAAAGGATGCAGCATGCAGGACTTTTGGTGTGCTTTCAGAAAATGTGCTAAAAACGTGGGGTATAATAGAAAAGTCTGAGAAACTGTCAAGAGGCCAAAGCCACCAAAGCCACGTGTACACCCGCACTGCGCCCACACTGCAGCCAAACCATAGTGCAGCACTGTGAAATTGGATGATCTGTCTGTTTTGTGTAGTATGTTTTATTTTTTTTCTAAGGCTATCTTCACATCTATGCAGGTGAGATTGATGCGTTTTGTGTTTCTTCATGAGCTTTTTTTATATGAGTTTAAGGCATTTTTGTGAAGTTTTTTGTTTTTGGCCAATGGCAAGCTATGTGATGGGAAGAAGTGTTGACAGTGCAAAGAAATAACTGATCATAAAAGCAATAACTGGAAAAATAATTACTAATATCAACACTCATACATTAAACAAGTGTCCAGTGCAGCCTGTGCAATTACCATCAATAAATACAATAATAAATATATAAGGTGAAAAATTCCTCATAAAGTTCCATATAAGTGCCATAAAAAGTGCTTCAGCAAGTAGCCAGTGAAAGATAGTTCATAGAAAGTGCTTAGGTGCTGAGGAATCTGTGCAAAATCATGCTGACATTGTGATGTGATAATGATGAATATCCTCTCCCCTTAGGATGTTCCACTTACCGGACGGAATGGACCCCTAGACAATACTGTGTAAGGGTCACTCAAGCTTAGTCCAGTAAGGAACCCAGGCAATATCCTTTAGGCTGATCGGGCAATCAAATGAACCTCCAACATGTAGACTCAGCAGGATAATAGAACCATATGGGGAAGGAAAGACTCACAATAGTGTAATACTGATAATTTGAGCGTTTATTGAAAAAACATAATTGGATCACTCACATTTGGTAAGAGAAAGCAGGCTTGGTATGTCACTCATCAGGTATAAAGAATCGTTCAGATAGCGGTGTGCTCGGGGCTCCCTTGGTCCCGGCGTGCGTTCCACCGCTACCGGAAGTGATGTCACGGCAAGCGTAGGACCGGAAATTGTGTCGACGCATTTCGCCCTCCTCCAGGGCGTTATCACAGACGTAAGTGTTGTCATACAGGAAAATGCAGCAAAAAGATACAAAAAATCCCTGCACTTATCCAAAAAACACATAGCAGGAAACTGCATTGATGTGAATGGGACTCAAAGGAAATACAATTACAGTGAATTTCAGTAAATTACAGTAAATTGAATGTAGTGTGTTTCTGCAAATCTGCAAATGGACTAAAAATGCACATGTTGCAGAGATGTGAACCTAGAACCTAAGAAGCCAACCTGCAATACTATTGGGGAATTCACGTACATGTCCTGCAGTCAGAAATAATCTGTGGAGTCCACAGAGAGCAAGTTTATAGCTTTGACATAAGCCATTGTTGACCTCTAAATTTGATAACTGACCTGTTGTAGTAGTTTCAGACAATGACCAAAGCCAGAGCCCCATAGATGGAGCAATTTTCTTTCCTGCAACCACAGAGGGGGTAAGGGGGGGCCGTCCTGGCCAGGAGAACAAAAAGTGATTATTGCCAGCAGCTAGAGTACCAGTGAAAAATTAAAAATATGTGCACAGATATGCGGAAAAGTAAAACATTTCCATAGGTTGGTGGCCTCACTGAAAGGAAAAAAAAAGTTCCTGCATCAGTGGTGTCACTGAGTTGGTGATGTGACTGGAATGAAAAACTGTCCCTGAGTCAGTGGTGGACCTAAAAAAAAAATGCCCTTATGTCGATGGTGTCATTGAAAAGAAAAATTCTTCTGCAGGTACCCTCTGCCTTATTGTATCAAAACTAGATTTCTTGTTTCTCTATCTAGTGTATATATCTAGTATACTATATATCTAGTATATACTATACTACACTAGATATACTATATACCTAGTGTATACTATATATCTATAGTATACTATACTATATACTAGATTGTGCTGCCACGCAGCTTTAACTGTCTAGCAGTTGTTATTACATGTTATGTTATGCTATGTTATTGGTATCTTCCTTGCACCCCTGCTGTTTCTGGCTAAATGGTTTCTCCCATCCTCCATTTTCCTGCTGTAACTACCATTTTGTTTAGTTGTTATGAGGAGACTGCAGCGTGTGGAAGCTGTGTAACTTCATTGTAAATTTATCTATGGAAAAGCCTCTATGTTTATGCCACTTGAAGCATAAAGAAGCATTGGAGAACACCTCTGGAGTCTTTATTCATTGAGTAAACTATCTGTTAAAGCCATCATTCAACCTGCTGCACACACTTTCAGACTGGGGGTCTACAAGAAGGTCACAGGTACAATCGATGCTGAGACAGAACAGTAAATTTACAGGAATACACAGCTTCAGAGAGTACATTTCCATGAAGAATCCATCACAGGTATCTCTGCAGCTTAAGAAAAGTAAATTTCCAGGAATACACAGCTTCAGAGAGTACATTTCCAAGAAGTACTTGAAGTACTTGTTTCATCACACAGGTATATCTGCAGCTTCAGAAAGTAAATTTCCAAGACTCTGCAGCTTCAGAAACGTAAGTACCACACCTGTGTGTCACCAGAAGCATTACTCTGCATATGAAACCAGCCACCTACTGAATGCTTCATTACTGTTACAGCCTTCTGAGGTGATCCAGTTTGAACTAGTTCCAGCACTAGCCACTATTGTAACAAAAAATACCTCAGCCCAGCCTGCTTAATAACAGAAGTCACTACTTACAGAGCTGAGCTCTGGCAGATTTCTAACAAGACACCAGAAATACAGTACTTATTATGTCTGACAGAGATCTCACAGAATTACCTGCATTTAGTCAAGATAAAGCAGACTCCTTACTTCATTCTGCTCGTCCTGTCAGAGCCCCTCATCCATCCTTGAAGGCAAAGGAGGTTTATGAAGCAAGTAAGGAAGAAACATCTAGTAACCTGACTGCATTATGGGAAAAGACTTTAAGTTGTATAACAGCCACTAATGAAACTAGCAACAATTCTGAGCAATTGAAAACTGCTCTCTCAAGGGTTAAGAAGGCATTTGAGAATTATAAAAGACTTTCTGAAAAGTACTATTCCCTATTGTCACATTCCAACATAGAGGAAGCTGCATTGGAATTAAAGGACTTTACTTCTAATGACCAGCAGAGGCATAGTACATATCTTGAAGCAAAGGCACAGATAGAAGGTAGATTGGCACAGCTACATGAGACTATATCCTGTAACTCTGCTTCTTCCAGACACTCAGGAAAATCTTCTAGGTCTGCCCGCTCATATCATAAATCTTCTTCTAAGTCATTGCGGTCCTGCTCTATAAGGTCAATAATGAGCGACCAAATACTCAAAGCTCGCCAAAAGGTCGCAGTAGCCCAGGTTCAAGCCGCCTGCTCTGAAAAACAAGCAGCCTTCAAGGCAGAAGCTAAATGCAAGGAAGCAGAAGCTCAACACATTCAAGCAAGAATACAAGCAGAAACAGAGGCTCAGCTAGAAATTCTTCAGAAGAATAGAGAAAAGGAAGTAGCTTTAGCAGAGTTATCTGTTTTGGAACAAGCCCTATTGGAAGAAGAAGGAGCAGCTTGTACCAGCTTAGCTGCTTGTCAAGACCCTGTTGAAAGGACCCTACAGTTTGTCCTAACTCAGAACCACGACAATACAGTCCCACCTACAGTTGGAGATTCTTCTCATAATCATCCAGCAAGTGGATCAGAAGGCAATGTGTCGCCAAAGCAAGCTGGTCAACTAGACGCACCCACTAACAGAGACCCTCCACAATTACTGCATGTCACAAAATCAAGTGAATCAACCTATGCAGCTCATGTGCCACCACAACCCTGTGTGCATAGAGATTACAAGGGCACAGCAGAAGACTACAGAATGAACTCTATACCCCCTTTGATACAGCTCTCTTTGACTTCAAATGCTCAGAGACCTTCAGATGACAGACCCTTACCAAAATTAAACCCATCTGCAACACCTTTGTCTCTACCTACCAGCCAACATCAGATACCAACCATGGCCCAAGACGGCGCACCATCAGTACCCCCTGTGGCTATAAAAACTGAAAGCACTGACATTGCAGAGTTCAGCAAGTATATGATTCGACGAGAGTTGATTACAACTGTCTGGATTTGATGACCGCCCAGAAAACTACAGGAGTTGGAGATCTACATTTAAGGCGGTAACCAAGAACTTGGACATTGATCCTCAAGCAGAACTTGACTTACTAATAAAGTCTTGGGGCGTCAATCTTCAGAACAAGTAAAGAGACTTAAATCTGTCTACATTTATAACTTTAAAGCAGGCCTTGATGCTGCCTGGGAACGTCTAGAACAAGACTATGGGAGCCCCGAAGTCATTGAATCTGCCTTATTCCAGAGACTTAACGACTTCCCTAAAATCTCTGTTAAGGACAATCATAAGCTTAGAGAGTTAGGTGACCTCCTTCATGAACTTGAAATTGCTAAGTTAGATCCTAGTTTACCAGGTCTTAGCTATTTAGACACTGCTCAGGGCGTAAATCCTATTGTAGCAAAGTTGCCTAGTTATCTTCAGGGAAAGTGGACTAGTGTAGGATCAAAGTATAAGTATGAGCATCGTGTTTCCTTCCCTCCCTTTTCTTATTTTTCAGAGTTCGTGCGGAAGGTTGCAAGATCTAAGAATGACCCAAGCTTCTTCTATCCAGATACAACCACCATTCCTTTAAGTACTTCAAGGGGTATTGCCACCAACAGTAAATTCAAGGATTTAAGGCATCCTATTGCCGTGGGGAAGACCGCGATAGCATCCAACGTCTTAGCTACAGACATCAAAGCAAGCAATCTTAATCAACAGTGTCCTATTCATAATGCGCCACACTCTCTCTCCAAATGTCGTGCATTTAAGGACAAGCCTATTGAAGAACGCAAGTCATTTCTCAAAGAGCATAATATCTGTTTTAAGTGTTGTGCATCCTCCGATCATTTAGCTAGAGACTGTAAGATCGCCATCAGATGTTCTCTCTGCAACAGTGACAAACATGTGGACGCTCTTCATTCAGACCTGTTCAAAAGGAAACCTTCACCCAGCAGCAACCCCAAGACTACATCAGATGATGGCGGGGAGAGAACTGAGCAATATGCCGACCCCGTAACCACAAGGTGTACAGAGGTATGTGGAGAAGGGCTTCATAGCAAGTCTTGTAGCAAGATATGTCTTGTAAGAGTTTTTCCTGATGGATGTCCACAAAAATCCATAAAAATGTATGCCATACTCGATGATCAGAGCAATTGCTCATTGGCCAGTACAGAATTCTTTGACCTATTCAACATTCAAGGAGAGACCTGGTCCTATACCATGCAGACATGTGCAGGAAAGGTCAATACTTCTGGAAGAAGAGCCCATGGCTTCGTAGTTGCATCAGAATATGTCTGAGGACACAGAGTTTCCTCTTCCAACTCTAATTGAATGTGATCAACTACCGAACAACAGAGAAGAAATCCCCACACCAGAGGTTGCACGTCATCACCTTCATTTGAGCCACATTGCTAACTACATTCCACCACTTAACAAGGATGTTAAGATTTTGATTCTACTAGGGAGAGACATTCCTAGAGTTCATAAAATAAGAGAGTTATGTAACGGTCCAGATGATGCCCCTCAGGCCCAGAAACTCGATCTTGGATGGGTGATAATAGGAGAAGTCTGCTTAGACCAATCTCACAAGCTCTTGGATGTAGCTTCCTACAAAACTAATGTTACCTGTCAATTGAGGAAATGTCCATTGCACTATTATGTGAAGGAAAGACTTGATTTTAAAAACGAAGTTCCATATCAAGCACTCCAAGGTATTAACTGCAAGCTCACTTCTCAAAAGGACTTTGTTGATTCAGTGTACCAGACTACCTGTGATGACAACAAGATTGCCCCTTCAGTCGAAGACAAGGAGTTCATCAAGATTATGGATGAAGAGTTCTTCAAGGACAATTCTAACAGACCCAAGTTTTTAATGGACCAGTCTTCTACAAACTCAGAAGAAATTATCGATTTCCACCTGGAGGATCCAGATACTGATCCGGAAATCCGGCCCGAAGTTGTAGCATTGAGTTCCAACATCTGCTCAAGAAGAAATTTGGAGGATGAAGATGACTCCACAGATATGGGGGATGGAGCTGATGAATGGATGCAGGCCAAGACTCTGGTTAAGCCTCCGGACCAGCTGGAACTCAGCGACGCTGAACTTAAGGAGGAATTCACGCGTATCCTGACTGCAAACAACCCTCATGCCCCCCAGAACATTGTGAGGTACAGTTTTAAGGAACGGGCCTACAAACCCATTAGCATCGTGGACCAGCTGGCCGTACGCTTCTCCCTGGATGGAAACATGCCACGCGAAGACTCTGATGAAGCGCGGCGACAGATGGCGAAGTTGGTAGTCATTGAAGAGACTCAGACCCACGACTCCACAGAGCCGGGAGACAAAGATACAGATGGGAAGTCTGACGCTCAGGCTAGTGAAGAATGGACAGAAGGTGAGGAAATACCATCCAGGAACAAGAAGGAGAGAAAACTGACCAACCAGTTCAATTATAGCGAGAGAGCGTCCCAGAGCATTAACAAACCCCTGCGGGAGCGAGCTTCTCAGACAGAGCCACCTCCAAGGGCCACCTTCTCCGCCACTGCAGACCAGTGGAAATTCAACCCACCACACGCTTCACACATGGGCGGAGCATGGGAACGTATGATTGGGATGGCAAGGCGCATACTGGATTCTATGTTGCTTGATGTGAGTTCTTCACGTCCTAGCCATGAAGTACTTACTACATTCCTTGCTGAGGTCGCAGCAATAATCAACTCAAGACCGTTGACCGCTGTATCTACAGACCCAGAATGTCCGACTGTTTCAACTCCAGCTGCATTATTGAGCCGGAAAATTGGACAGACCCCAGTGCCAAAGAGCATCTTTGATGAAAAGGACATATATAAACGTCAATGGAGATACGCTCAATACCTTGCAGATTGTTTCTGGGACAGATGGAGGAGGGAATACCTCACACTTCTTCAAGGACGTAAAAAGTGGCATACCCAGAAGCCTAACTTAAAGGAAGGGACCTGGTTCTTCTAAAAGAAAAGCAAACCAATCGGATCCAGTGGCCAGTTGGAGTTATTTCAAAGGCCATTGCTAGTGATGATGGAAAGGTCCGAAGTGTGGAAGTCAGGATTGTAAAGGACGGGAGCCCAAAAACCTTCCTGAGACCAGTCACTGAGACAGTCCTAATTATGCCTGCTTCCAAAAATTCTGATTCAGTGTTATGTGTAGGAGTCACTTAGACCTCTAGCATAGTTAGCTTAGAGGAGAGGGCTACATAGCACTATACTGTATGCAATGTTAATTGTATGTTTATGTAAAATAATTGTGTAGTGGTATCTCACGATACCAGGCGGGGAGTGTGCTGCCACGCAGCTTTAACTGTCTAGCAGTTGTTATTACATGTTATGTTATGCTATGTAATTGGTATCTTCCTTGCACCCCTGCAGTTTCTGGCTAGATGGTTTCTCCCATCCTCCATTTTCCTGCTGTAACTACCATTTTGTTTAGTTGTTATGAGGAGACTGCAGCGTGTGGAAGCTGTGTAACTTCATTGTAAATTTATCTATGGAAAAGTCTCTATGTTTATGCCTTTGCTAACTTGAAGCCTAAAGAAGCATTGGAGAACACCTCTGGAGTCTTTATTCATTGAGTAAACTATCTGTTAAAGCCATCATTCAACCTGCTGCACACACTTTCAGACTGGGGGTCTACAAGAAGGTCACAGGTACAATCGATGCTGAGACAGAACATAGATACTATATGTAACGGAACAGGGCACCCCTGACTGGGTACCTCCGTTGACAGATGATCCTAGTGCTTCCCGAGGGGCTCCAAACACTCCACCAGACACCATAACCACTTCAGACCTATGAATAAATACAAAACTTTATTAAAAATTGTCAATTATAAAAAAAAAAAAAAGAAAAGCAAAATTCCTGAGTCAGTAGTGTAATTGGAAGAAAAAATTGTCCCTATGTTCATTGTGTTAGTGGTGATGTCACTGAAAAGAAAAAGTGTCCCCCCTATAACCACTACCTAGTCCCCCTGTACAGAGACCCCTTCTCTTCCCACCCCCCTTCTCTTCCCATCCTCCCGATACACAGTGCTCACTCCTCCTTTCACCCCCCCCCCAAGCGCACAGTACTCCCCCTTCTGAATAACCACCCACCTCCCAGCTATTTACTCAGTCTTCCAGAGCACTCCATGCCCATCCTCCTAGCAGCTGCTCCTCCTATGAACATGGAATCAGCACAGGAAGCTGGTTCTGTGTTTACAGCAAGTGACATCAGCCAATGGGGAGCACAGAGCTAGTTTTTTTTTTTTTTTTTAAAGCCCGTGGTGTATGAAACACACTCAAAAGACTTACACCCGGTGCATAAAAAAGTGCACACACGCAAAACTTGAGACACACAAAAAGTGCACAAGGCGTACACATAGCCCTCCTCCAAAGAGTAAGAGCCCTGACCCTGATCCCCCAAGGCGCAAAGCTCCTGACAGGGACTTAGGGAACTCACTATGGCCCGCCCAGCCGAAGCCATAACCATGGAAATAAAAAGGGGAAACACTCCCATAGTGCATTCCCAATGTATAACTTTAATAAATAAAAAGGGATGCACTCAAATGTAAAAACGTTGTAGAGAGGGCGAACTAAGCCAAAAAGCCATATCCACCCCCTCCCAAGACGTTCAGGGCCGGCCCGAGGACCTACGCCATACTTGTCGTGCCAGTGATTCAACAAAAAAAAAAAAAGGACAAACGTGAACACACAACAAAGAAAAACAGAATGGGGAAAATGGAAGTGGAGAAGTGCTGGGTAGTGCCAAAGTGCAAGACCTTGACAGGCCCCCCCCCCGCCAGGAATAAAAAATTCCTCTGGTGCTGGCCAAAAGGCCCATCCCAAGAGGCAGGTGCGGAAAAAGTGTGATGGTGCAGTGACCAAGGTGCCAAAAAACTCAGGTGAGCTGCCCCTCACCAGTGAGAATTGAGGCACCCCTGGGTTGCCACCCCAGGGGCACATACACCACGGGCTTTTTTGGTCTCGGCCCCCGGCCAGACCCAGTGTAGCCCTTACCCACCAGGAGGCTTGGAATGTGGACAGCTTAGGGAGAGCCTGCCTTCAACTGGGGACAAACCTTTTGCAAGGCCAGATTCAACCCAGGAGGAAAGGACCACCCACCGCCATCCAAATTCCTTACCAATTACATCCAGGAGCAATACTAACCGTCTTTCCCCAGCTTTCTTGCTCCCTTCAAACTGGTAGGGGCGGACCCATCCGGCTTTCTCTGACAGTGCCTACTTCCCGGTCCCCCAGTTACGCCCAGGGTGCCCCGGTTCATTTCAGCCCCTGCCGATACTAACCATCAAGGTCCATACCAACTGATAAGAACAGATGCTACACTTGATCTTAGCTAAAAGGCCAAGAAGCACAGAGATAGTTTTTTTTTTTTTCTTTAAAGCCCGTAGCGTGTGAATGTTTGACCACATATATCTAGCATAGATTAGTGGTTTATCCTGACGGCGCAAGAGTTCGTTTTGGTCCCTGGTGTTTAGATGGATCATCAGCGTTTGCTCTCCACCATATTGCCGGGTGACCCACGATCCGAGGAGGAATGTTCTGCAGGAACGCTGCGGCTGCAAGTCATTGTTTGTTCCGCTGACATACAACGTTTTTACATTTGAGTGCATCCCTTTTTATTTATTAAAGTTATACATTGGGAATGCACTATGGGAGTGTTTCCCCTTTTTATTTCCATGGTTATACACTGGATATCCCTGTGACCTATGATTGGTTGTCCCCGGAGAGAGTGACCTATGCTCCTGCCTTGCCATTCCACTACATTGGAGGATCTCTCTTTCATATGAGCGTTCAGCCACCTATAATCTAGTGGCAAGAGCTATTTGGTAAGGAGCCATCTCTCACTATATTGTCTGGTGGATTCATTTCTACCCCTGGGCACACCTGATCTTCACATTTCTTCATTTGTTTGGAGCTTTTCCTTTCCTGAGAATCTGTTTCAGCCAATACCTTCCTTCAGTGTTCATTTTTTGGACTGTATATGTTAACACCATACTTTGATTCAGTATAGGTGTTTGTCATTCATAATTTAGTGCTACACCATTCTGTTTTTATTTATTTATTTTTTTGGAACTTGTACTATTGTTTCAGGTGTTAGCTGCTTCTCCTAAAGCGCAGTGTTTTTTCTGTTTTCACATGTATCTAGCGCCGTTAATTTAGCGGGCTTAATGTCTAGTTATTAATATTTACTCTGTATTCCAAAGACTGTTTTCTTTTTATTTTGAACATGTGACCAGCAGCAGAGGACTAGAAGCACCTAATGCTTATGTTTCCCTGCAGACAGGCTGGGAAAGATTTGGGTCATGTGACAGCTGTGTATATCAATTAGGGAAAATGGAAAATGTCTTTTTTTTTTTAATTAAAATAAATACAGTGCCATCATCCACATACAGAAATAGAAGGGAAACTGAAAATTAATAAGTGTGTGTTTCTTATCACTTAGATTAGAGATGTCCCGAACTATTCGCCAGCGAACATCGCTTGTTCGCACCCGCCGCTGCGGGCGAACATATGCGATGTTCAGTCCGCCCCTATACTTCATCATTGAGGCAAACTTTGACCCTGTACCTCACAGTCAGCAGACACATGCCAGCCAATCAGCATACCTCCCTCCCACACCCTCCCACCTTCTATAAAAAAGCAAGGGCAGCATCCATCTTAGATCATTCTGAAGCAGTGTGTTAGTGAGAGCAGGGAGAGTGCTGCTGCTGCTGCTGCTGTTAATATGGACAGTTGTTAGATAGTGTTCTCGGTCCACTCCTGCTGTGAGGACAGAATCCTGACAGCACCCCCAAAAAGCCCTTTTTAGGGCTGGTATTTCAGTCAATTTTATATATATATATATATATATATATATATATATATATATATATATATATATATATATATATATATCTATTGTGCAGTTGCCTGCCCGCCGTGTGTAAGAGGCAACAGACCCACCACAGACTGTACTGTGTGCACACCACACTCATATCGGGTGGCACAGTACCTTGCAGTTTAAAAAATATATATTTTTTTCCTCTGTCATAATTGCAGTTGCCTGCCGGCTGCCAGTGAGTGTCAGGTCCGCAGAGTGTACTGTGCCCACTGCAGTGCCCACCACTGATTTATACAGTGGCACAGCACCTTGCAAATTAAAAAGAAAATTATTTTTTATAATTGCAGTTGCCTGGCCTGCCAGTGAGTGTCAGGTCCACAGAGTGTACTGTGCCCACTTCAGTGCCCACCACTCATATATATACGATGGCACAGCACCTTGCAAATGAAAAAAATATATATTTTTTATAATTGCAGTTGCCTGGCCTGCCAGTGAGTGTCAGGTCCACAGAGTGTACTGTGCCCACTGCAGTGCCCACCACTCATATATACGGTGGCACAGCACCTTGCACATTAAAAAAATATACATTTTTTATAATTGCAGTTGCCTGGCCTGCCAGTGAGTGTCAGGTCCACAGAGTGTACTGTGCCCACTGCAGTGCCCACCACTCATATATACGGTGGCACAGCACCTTGCAAATTAAAAAAATATATTTTTTTTATAGTTGCCTGCCAGTGAGTGTCAGGTCCACAGACTGTACTGTACCCACTGCAAATGGACTGTTTGCGGTTGTTTGCGGTGCGTTAAACGGGGAGTTTGGTCTGTCAGAGTTTGGTCTGTCACTTTGAAGCGGGCGTAACCCTTACACTACCTTATTGATATAACATCATACCTGATCGTATACACACACTGGATGTTTTAAATCACGTTATTCCAAACAATTTAGGAACTCTGCGTCAACTACGTAATTTTCCATGGGAGTTTTGCCATGGATCCCCCTCCGGCATGCCACAGTCCAGGTGTTAGTCCCCTTGAAACAACTTTTCCATCACTATTGTGGCCAAAAAGAGTCCCTGTGGGTTTTAAAATTCGCCTGCCTATTGAAGTCTATGGCGGTTCGCCCGGTTCGCCCGTTAGCGAACATTTGCGGAGGTTCGCGTTTGCCGTTCGCGAACGGCAAATTTTAGGTTAGCGACATCTCTATTTAAGATTATTTACATCAAGGTGATCTCTTTTACCCTTTAGGGCTATACTATTCCCTTATATAATGAATGTAGAAGTGAAATATCTGCGCTAAGATAAATTTATGAATATATTAGCTGCTGACACTATGCCCAGATACTCGGCACAAACTATATAGGTATATAACAAATGCACAACTCACAAACCCAAAACTAAAATGACAAAAATAAGTAAGGAAAAATAATCCTATGAATCATCAAGATTTTGGGCAAATTTTGTGTGATGCGGCCATAGGCCTTTATCCCAATGTCTATTGCTATCAATAAACATTGCTTTTTTATTCTGTCCTAGTGTAATTTCTGCTGTGTATGCCTCAAAATAAATTTCTGGATTCAAGCAGTTGATTTATGTTTTTGTATATTACCACAATATCACGGTTTATGTAAAGCATTTTGATTGCACAGATTGCTGTTAACAATATACACTGGGGGGAAAAGACCTATGGCCACAACACCTGATCCTGTCGGACCTTGGGAGCTAATTAGTGTTGGACCTGGTTAGTATTTGAATGGGAGATTGGAAATAAGATCTTGGCGTGTCATAGGATTGTTTTTCATTACTGTTTATTTTTATCATTTTAGTTTTGGGTTTGTGAGAGCTGCAAATGTTTTATACCTATTCCTTTATATAATGTACATTTTAACTATATTGTTGTTTTATGCAATCATAGGAAGGTTTTACCCTCCAGAAAACAAATAACTTCTTGGCAACAGGGCTCATGTACACAGGGCAGTTGAAAACCTTTTCTGAATGCTGGAAACTGACAGCTGGAAACCGACGGTAAAAAAAGTTAATTTTACAGCTTTTACATAGCACGTTTATGCGAGTTTAGTAGTGGTTATGAGCATTTGAGTTTAAAAGCATTACCCTCAGGAGACCCTCCCAAATGCCCACAATGCATGAAAACCAAGTCAATAAGGAACTATTTCAGCCATTCCGTAAGAGAAGAGAGACGGAGCAGAGAGAACAGTTTGCTTGTAGATAGCTTTGTTATTTTTTTGTTTTCACTATGGATCCCAGTATGAGCATGTGTGAGGAAACGCTCCTGATATTGCTGTTGCTGAGGCTCCAAAGATGTAGAAAATTGCATGAGAGGACCCAAGTTCATCGCTACTGGGCTTATCCATTGATGAGCATGTGGTGAAATTTGTGTTTTTTCAACATTTTAATATTTTCAAAAATTATTATACATTTTTTCCTCTTTAAAAGTGCTTGTAAATGCAAATGCACATAAATGCAGTTTACTGCGATTCCAGGACGTTACACGTGGTTACAAGCTTTTGGCATTTGAAATGCCGGTAAACTACAGTCCTGAATTTATTTTTTTTGTTTTCAAAAAAATGCCTGTAACCTCAATTGCCTCTAAGCTACTATGAACTACTGAGTGGACATGTATACAGAAGATAACATAGGAGAAGAGTTCAGGGGCTGCTGAAAAAAAACGCTTAACTATGCCTAAACTTCAGTTTTGCAGATGTAATGTACATGAGGCCTAGAAATGATTTAATTGTAAAGTTTCTGTTTTCTATGTGTCATTTATAATTTTGTACAGCTTTGTTATGAGATAAGAAATTAAAAAGCTAGTCTTTGAATCTTAAAGCTGAGTACCAGCTTCTTTTCAGTCTTTCTCAGTTGTACATGGTTTTCTCCTATACTGAAATTGATTATTTTAATGTCACTGCACACTCAGTTTCTCATAGCGTCCATTAGAAGCTGAAACAAGTTTGATAAAGTCCCCATCCTTTACTGGCTGGAAGACATCCAGCATCTTCTATCCCTTTCCCCATCAGATTGACTGTTATTTATCCACCACTTTGATTCATTGGATTTCAGTTCTTTCAATTGTGGAGGCTAAAGCCTCGTACACACGATCAGATTATCGGACTAATTTTCTTTAGTTTTTTGTTACATGCTAGTCTCATATGAAAAGTGAAGAGGTTACTTTCACACGAAAATTCTCGTATGACAGAATTCAACTTCAGAAGTGATGTAATGTGTTGAATTGTTTTGTATGTATTCTTTCATTTCCGAGCATGCCTTGTCTTGCTCTTATAATTTTTTTATTTTTTGGAAGAAAACTTTACTAATTAAACAAAAATCGAACGTTGTGTTCACATACAATAAAAAATTTTATAGCCTGCACATCCAGTTTTTGTCGTACGAAAATCCATAATTGGCTGTGGAAAGCATTATACTAACAATCCAAAAATCGGCAGATCGTTTGTCGGACTAAACTTTACTTCCGATTTTCTTATCGTGTGTACGGGCCTTTAGTGTTACCTGTGGGCACTACCTATTACAGTCTGCATGCAAAATTCATCTTCTACAGAAATGTCCACTTTTCCCAGCAGACAGACAGACATCTACCTTTCAATGCATTTTGATATTTGCACAACTCCCCAAAAAATTGTATTATCATATTGAGGGGGAAATAAGAATAAGGAAATGCAAAATATAAGCAGAATAAACTTCAGTTTTAAAAATGATTTTCCAGCAATTTTTGTTCTGCATATGGGGTAGGTAATATAAATCTGTGAAGCTTGGAAGTGAGTACAAGTCATAAACAGAACTTAATAATTTTTATCTTTACTGAGGCTATTAGTTTTCAAGACATTTTATGACATGCAAAAGAAGAAGAAAGTATTTGCTCCTATGTGTTACAATCCAGACGTCACTTACAACTGCTCCCAATGCAAGTGTAAACTTGTGGAAATGTATAGTTAAAATTGTTAAATACAGCAGAATATAGGGCCAATGACCTGGTGGTCTGCCTACCAATACGTATCCAGCTTATACTGCTGCCTAAAAATAAAGCATACCACACACTAAGTGACTGCCCACACTAAGCAATAATAATAGAATCTGCTATTTATTATACATCTGTGAAAGTGCTTTAAAGAAAAAAAAATACTTAATGAGTACTAAAATAGAAAGTACACAGTGTGTCCTAGGATTTTTTTGGTGTAGTATCTGTCCCATGCCAGAAAAAACACAACACCCATCTGTCCCTCAATTGGTAATATACACTATTTTACCAAAAGTATTGGGACGCCTTCCTTTACACACACATGAACGTTAATGGAATCCCAATCTTAGTCCGTAAGGTTCAATATTGAGTTGGCCCACCCTTTGCAGCTATAACAGCTTTAACTCTTTGGGAAGGCTTCTTTCTTATCGTGTGTACGGGCCTTTAGTACTACCTGTGGGCGTCTGTCTATGAGAATTTTTGACAATTCTTCAGGAATCGCATTTGTTAGGTCAGGCACTGATGTTACAGAAGAAGGCCTGGCTCGCAGTCTCCGCTCTAATTCATTTAAAAGGTGTTCTATCGGCTTGAAGTCAAGACTCTGTGCAGGCCAGTCAAGTTCCTCCACCCCAAATGCACTAATCCATGTCTTTATGGACCTTGCTTTGTGCACTGGTGCACAGTCATGTTGGAACAGGAAGCGCCAGCCCCAAACTGTTCCCACAAAGTTGAGAGCATGAAATTGTCCAAAATATCTTGGTATGCCCCACACTATAATCCCCCCTCCACCAAATTATTTGCACCAGTGCACAAAGCAAGGTCCATAAAGACATGGATGAGCAAGTTTTGGGGTGGAGGAACATGACTCTTAACAGATAGTGTCAGTTCAGCTGAAACCTGCTCTCTTCACGTTACTGGAAACCATGAGTGTACTCGGTTCAGCAGTCTTCGAACTGGGTTTGTTGTGAACTGTTGCTGCATTATTTCAGTACAAGTTTTCTTTTCCCCTGACTATGTGAATTATTGCTGCGGGACCATGCTTCACCCAACCCTTTAATGAACACAGTTAACTGACATCAGGGCCCAGTATCTTTGGTTGGAGTGCTCACTCCCAACTGGGAGTATTTGTATTTGGGAGTATTTGGGAGTATTCCCAGGTTTAAAGTGGTTGTTACCCTAAAATAAAAAAAATAGAGATTATGTTTCCTTATAGAAGGTTAAACAGCACAGTGCTTGTGCTGCCTAACCTGCCCCTCTGGAAACTGTAAAAAACCTGGCTGATCCTGCCAGTTTCTGCCCTCCCCCCTGTAAACGGACCATGGTTTGTCATGGCTGCTGAGCCCTGACACCGTGGTCAGTTTACGTGCCTCCGTCATCCGCTGTGTCTCCTCTCTGCTCTCCCCTGTCCTCTCCCCCCTCCCCTCCCTGCCTGTCAGCTCGGGAGTCTGTTTCTCTGCCCCCCCCCCTGCTGCTGGTAATAAAAAACAAAAATGTCACTGCCAGCCCCTCTCTTTTAAGCTCCCATCCTGCACTGTATAAGTGTTTGTTAGAAACAAATGCTCTAAATACCTTTTTGTGATGTATCCTTAGGCCTGTTATGTGACTCCCGGCCACTCTGCTATTACGATCCAGGGCTACAGAGGGAGAAGCCGAACGGCAAGCTTGGCGGTCACGTGACTCCCGGCTGACATCAGAGGGAGAGCTCGGCTCCTCCTGCTGTAGTCCTGAATCATAATAGCAGAGCGGCCGGGGTCACGTGACCGGCCTGAAGATACAGCACAAAAAGGTATTTAGAGACTTTCTAACAAACACTTGTGCAGGATGGGAGCCTACAAGAGAGGGGCTTGCAGCAAAGCATTATTTAGGGTTACAAACCCTT
Source organism: Pelophylax lessonae (assembly GCF_965119305.1). Classification (NCBI taxonomy): domain Eukaryota; kingdom Metazoa; phylum Chordata; class Amphibia; order Anura; family Ranidae; genus Pelophylax; species Pelophylax lessonae. Next base: position 333,880,092 of record NC_138770.1, read on the forward strand.
TAACATTGTAAAGGAGGAACAAGTGGCTGGATGTCTCTCACCACTTCAGATGACGCAACAACATCTTACGTGTCACTTCACATTGTGGCCAACATGCATCAATCCCTTGCTTCTAACCCAGGAAAACGGCTTCCATGGAACCCTAAGGTTCCTCTAGATGTTGCTAGGGGTTCTTTGAGCAATAAGCTATTTCTGTCTCTCAGATAAATTCCCACTGACACCATTGATCTTTTTAGCTATCTGTAAAGGGGTAATTCTTCCCAATGAACACAAGTGTCACAGTGACCATCCCACTAACAGCTAACTATCATGTGTTGTAGGTATATTCATTTTTAGCAGGTGTTCCCTGAGTCCGAAATGTTATTTCAAGGATTCCTCTGTTTTAAAAAGGTTGAGAAAAGCTGCTCTAATCAGTGAAAATCACAGCCTCTCTTACAAAAGCGCCAAATCCACACACAGTCTATGTGATCGTAACACAGCTGCCCGGGAACAACTAAACAATCTCTGGTGGGTTTAGCAAAGTAACCCTTGTACTTACAGTTTTCAACAGCACAGTTTTTTATACAAAGTCTCTAGAAGCAGCATAATCTGCTCGTGCCTGTGTGTCTTGAGTACACTGGGAGATGTAGTCCCTTTCTCCCCTGGAGTCCAATACTGGTACAAACTAGTAGCTCTGGAACTGTACAATACAGAAACTACTGGTCTTTGGAACAGCAGCTTACACTATCTGGGGCAGACAAACCTGGCTAAATTAAAAATTAAGCCTCAAGCACTTTGTTCAAGAAAAAAATAGTATTAAATATGTTTCCCATATACTGTATATACCCTATCATAAACCTATGCACCCAGGGGTCAAGTCCTGGGGAAAAAAGTGTGGGAACTCACCCAGGATCCCCCCTCAACATTGCAAAAAAAGTACATAAAATGCCCGTATTCTGTGGTAAACAGTGCAAATATCAATATTTAAACTATAATCATGTAGATAGTGCTATTAGCAATGTGTTTAAGTTAAACAAAAGTCAAGAGCCATATTTCTCTATTTACAAGAAGGTCAGGTTAATATAACCCAGCCAGCAAAGAGTTCCTCCTTACATCAGAGTCTGCAGGATTCCCCCTTACAATGCAAGGGAACTCTGACATAAAGAGGAATTCTTCAGATCATGCTCTAAAAGGGAACTCTGATATAAGGGGGGAGGGGGGCTCTGGTGACCAAAAACCACCTTATATCAGAGTCTACTGCATTCCCCTTTACATCAGAGTTCCCACTTACATCAGGGTCTGCAGCATTGCCCTTTACATCAGAGCTTCCCTTCCCATCAGCATCCACAAAGTTCCCCCTTGCACTGTAAGGGGGAATCCTGCAGACTGATGTAAAGGGGAATACCGGGAACTCTAATGTAGGGGGGACTCTGGTGACCAGAGACCACCTTCCGCAGAGTGAATGCTCTAAGGAAGGGGGGTGGGTCCTGATATAAGGAGGAACCTTCGTAGGTGGTGCAGGTTTTTAAGGATTAAATTAGATGGGGAGGAGGCATCATAATGCTTCCTTGCCACCTAGCAAACACCCTCTGAAAAGTGATCCATTGTGGTTCACTCTTCAGAGGGCAACACTAGTGTACCCTAATTTACAGCAATGCCCCTCAGATGTGTCACTCCAAATGTGCTTGGTATTAGTCCCAGTTCCCATATATGCAATGCAGGAACTCTGCAAATCCACTGCGGGGTCCCGCATCACATTCAACTCGCAGGCAGTTCACACTGCCATATACAAATTGCTGGGGGTGTAAATACAAAGTTAACCACACCCCCAGATGCAGGCATCAGAGCAGAATAGAGGGGTGACAGTTAGGAGGGGTAGAAGGAGACAAGGCAAGGAGGCTGGTCCCGGGCTGGAGCACCCCAATAGATACGCCCCGTTGCGTGATGTTGGGGAAACCAGTCAGGCACCAGCATTGCTGGAGCAGAGCGATGCCCCTAGCTGCCAGGGTAAGAACTCCTCCAGTGAGGCCAGGAGAAATGGAAAGGAAAGACAGGTGCTGGTGGTAGGGGACTCAATTATTAGAAGGACAGAGAGTGAAATCTGCCACAAAGACAGTGTGCGCCGAACAGTCTGTTGTTTACCGGGCGCTCGGGTTCAGCACATCGCGGATCGGGTGGACAGATTATTGGGTGGGGCTGGGAAAGACCCAGCTGTCATGGTACACGTGGGTACCAATGACATAGGCAGAGGAAGATGGAGAGTCCTAAATGATTTCAGGGACTTAGGAGCTAAGTTGAGGACTAGGACCTCCAAGGTAGTATTTTCAGAAATACTACCTGTACCTTGAGCCACACCAGAGAGGCAGCGGGAGATTAGGGAAGTTAACAAGTGGCTGAGGAGCTGGTGTAGTAAGGAGGATTTCGGGTTCCTGGAGAACTGGGCCAACTTCTCAGTCGGCCACCGGCTCTTTGGTAGGGACGGATTGCACCTAAATGGGGAGGGTGCAACCGTACTGGGTGAGAAGATGGCCGAAAAGTTAGAGGGGCTTTTAAACTAGGTGATGGGGGGGGAGGGTACAGATGTAGAATTAGCCAGTGGAAAGCAAGATTCAGAGGGCAGAAATGGGGGTGTTAGCGGTAGGGTGTTCAGAGCTCCTAAACCCAGGGGGGGTATGGGGAAAAATCAAGAAAGCAGCCTAAAAACATCAAATGAGGATATATGTAACCGGTCAAAATTACGAGGTTTGTATACCAGTGCCAGAAGCCTGGCCAACAAGATGGGAGAGCTGGAGCTGCTGATGTTTGAGGAGGACTTAGATTTTGTGGGGATAACTGAGACTTGGTTTGACAGCTCTCATGACTGGATGATGACCATTCAGGGGTATTCCCTTTATCGCAGAGATAGAGAAGGTAAAAAAGGGGGAAGGGTATGTCTGTATATTAAGAACAGTAAACAGGTAAATCTGAGGGATCATATTAATAATGGAGCTATGGACGAGGCAGAATCCCTATGGGTAGAACTTCAAAGGGAAGGCACTGTGGGGAAGGTAATATTGGGCGTATGCTATAGGCCCCCCAACCTGAGGGAGGAGGGGGAGGCGGACCTCCTTTTACAGATAGGATTGGCAGCAAGGATGGGAAATGTCATTATAATGGGGAACTTTAATTATCCAGATATAGACTGGGCAGAAGGAACCACGCATTCAGCCAAGGCTCGGCAGTTCCTAAATGTTTTGCAGGACAATTTCATGGGTCAGATGGTGAATGCACCGACAATAAACAATGCGGTACTTGACCTACTAATTACCAACAATACAGATCTGCTCATGGATATAGAAATACGGGACAACTTAGGAAACAGTGACCATAGGTCAATTTGTTTCAGTATTAATTATAGTAATAGTAAACACAAGGGTAATATAAGGACACTGAATTTCAAAAGAGCCAATTTCCCAAAACTGCGCTCTCTGCTAGAAAATATCAAATGGGATAGAACCCTTGGAACAAAGAACACGGAGGAAAAATGGGTGTGCTTTAAAAGCATACTTAACAAAGGGATTGACCAGTGTATTCCAAAGGGAAATACATTTAAAAGAGCAAAACTAAACCCTGGGTGGCTAAACTCCAACATAAAAATGCATATTAATGCTAAAAGGAAAGGCCTTCAAAAAATACAAGGCTGAGGGGTCATTGGCAGCATTCAAGCATTGCAAAGAGTGTAATAAGAAATGTAAAGACGAAATCAGGGCGGCTAAAATAGAACACGAGAGACATATAGCGGAAGAGAGTAAAAAGAACCCCAAGAAATTCTTTAAGTATATAAACAGTAAGAAAGCGAGGCCAGAACACATTGGCCCCATAAAAGACGAAAAGGGAGTTTTGGCCACAGAGGACAGGGAAAAGGCGGTAGTGTTAAATAATTTCTTCTCTTCAGTCTTCACAAAAGAATCAGGGGGCTACACTAACCCAGCTTGTAAGGCCAAACTAAACAACACACCTCAGGAAATACCGCCATGGCTAACAGAAGATAGACTTAGAACTAAACTAGAGAAACTTAACATAAATAAATCAACGGGACCGGATGGCTTGCACCCGAGGGTTCTTAAAGAGCTCAGCCAGGTGATTGCCAGACCATTATTCTTGATCTTTAAGGATAGTTTACAGACGGGTATGGTGCCAGCTGATTGGAAAAAAGCCAACGTGGTACCAATATTTAAAAAGGGGCCGAGATATATCCCGGGTAACTATAGGCCGGTCAGCCTAACATCAGTAGTCTGCAAGATTTTGGAGGGGATGTTAAGGGACCACATACAAGACTTTAGTAATGAAAATGGTATTATTAGTAGTAATCAGCATGGATTCATGAAAAATTGTTCTTGCCAAACCAATCTATTAACCTTCTATGATGAAGTGAGCAGCCACGTAGATAAAGGTAAGCCTGTGGATGTGGTGTAACTGGACTTCGCAAAGGCCTTTGACACCGTTCCCCACAAACGCTTACTGTTCAAACTAAGGAAGGTAGGTATGGACCATAAGGTGAGTACCTGGATAGAGAACTGGCTCCAGGGGAGAGTGCAAAGGGTGGTGATTAATGGGGTGTACTCAGATTGAGCGGGTGTGGAAAGCGGGGTCCCCCAGGGTTCTTTCCTGGGGCCAATCCTGTTTAATTTATTCATAAATGATCTAGAGGAGGGGATATCGAGTAAAATCTCAGTATTTGCGGATGATACTAAACTAAGCATGCCAATATCTTCTGGGCAGGATGAGGAAACCTTACAAGCGGACCTGAACAAAATAATGGGGTGGGCAACTACATGGCAGATGAGGTTTAATGTTGAAAAATGTAAAGTAATGCACCTGGGTGCCAGAAACCAGAAAGCAAGCTACTCACTAGGGGGGGGGCCTCTGGGTGAGTCTAGGATGGAAAAGGACCTGGGGGTACTGGTAGACAACAGGCTTGGCAGTGGCATGCAATGCCAAGCCGCCGCAAGCAAAGCCATCAGAATACTGGGATGTATAAAAAAGGGGATACACTCCAGAAATAAAGAGATTATTCTACCACTCTACAAGACTCTGGTCCGGCCACATCTGGAGTATGCTGTCCAGTTCTGGGCACTGGTCCTCAGGAAGGATGTGCTGGAACTGGAGAAAGTCCAGAGAAGGGCAACAAAAATAATTAGGGGAATGGAGGACATCAGCTATGAGGAAAGACTACAAGCACTGTACAAAAGTATGTAGACAGCTTGAAGGTAATGTGTTACCATAATCCCGAAATAGGTTTTAAAGCAAAAACCCCCTTCATTGTGGGACTTTAAGGGTAACAATAAATTGTCTTTAGAGAAAAATATTTTTCCTAAAATACTTTATTTAGAAATTTTTTGATGTAAATTCTTATGAAAAAATAATCACATTTAACAAGTATTCCATACAGTATTAAAACATATAACCATATATGTTTGGTTCATCACACACATAAGTACATATTGAACATAGTACTGCTTAAGGAGTGGTGCAAAGTCCAACGCGTTTCGAAAATATATTAATTACAAAGATCTTCCTCAGGGAATTTGAATACACTCCTGGAAAGGCATAACAAAAATGTAAGTTACAAGTCCATCAAGAGACCTACATATATAAACATTTACAATTGTACATAAAAAAATATGCACTTGCGACACCTTCTCCCTAGGATGTTGGTTGGAGATCTATCCCGGGAAACCCCCACCCCCTTCCCCCTTCCTCCCATGCAACCCCCCGAAGGAAACCCCCAGTCCAGTCATACCACATACCTGCAGAGCATGCACCCTGTTGAATTTAACTAATATATTTTCGAAACGCGTTGGACTTTGCACCACTCCTTAAGCAGTACTATGTTCACTATGTACTTATGTGTGTGATGAACCAATCATATATGGTTATATGTTTTAATACTGTATGGAATACTTGTTAAATGTGATTATTTTTTCATAAGAATTTACATCAAAAAATTTCTAAATAAAGTATTTTAGGAAAAATATTTTTCTTTAAAGACAATTTATTGTTACCCTTAAAGTCCCACAATGAAGGGGGTTTTTGCTTTAAAGACTACAAGCACTGAACCTATTCTCTCTGGAGAAGAGACGATTGAGGGGGTATATGATATCAATGTACAAATATTGTACTAGCAACCCTAGCATATGGAAAAACCTATTCAGAGAAAGGAAATACAATAAGACACGTGGCCACTCACTAAGACTAGAGGAAAGGCGGTTTAACCTTAAAACACGCAGGGGGTTCTTCACTGTAAGAGCAGTAAGGATGTGCAATTCTCTTCCACAAGCAGTCGTATCAGCAGGGAGCATTGATAGTTTCAAAAAACTATTAGATGGGCACCTTAAAGACAACAACATACAGGGGTATACAATGTACGTTTAGCAGCAAACACACACACATTTCATAGGTTGAACTGGATGGACTGATGTCTTTTTTCAACCTCATTAACTATGTAACTATGTAACTATGTAACTATGTAATTGCAGGGGATTTGGAAGGTGCAGGGGGTGGAGAACACTGGGGGGAGGGGGACAGGGAGCACTGGGGGGGTAGGCAGGGAAAATCAGGGGGATGGAGAGCACGGGGGGAGGGGGTGAACTGGAGAGCACTGGGGGGGACTGTAAATCACTGAGGGGGGAGCTAGGGAGCACATGGGGTGGAGAGTACTGGAGGAGCCAGAGAGCATGGGGGGAGATGAAAAGCACTGTGGGGGCTAAAGAGCATGGGGGGCTAAAGAGCACTGGGGGGGCTAGAGAGCACTGGGGGGGCTAAAGAGCATGGGGGGCTAAGACACTGGGGGGGATTAAAAACACTGGGGGGGGGTTAAGAGCACGGGGGGGTTAAGAGCATGGGGGGTTAAAGAGGAAGTAAACCCTCCTCAGGAAGTTGTACCTATAGGTAAGCCTATGATAAGGCTTACCTATAGGTACTGTAAATATCTCCTAAACATGTACCGTTTAGGAGATATTTACCTTTAATGCAGCCAGTGACGTCACTGGCGCATGCGCTCTGAAGGAACGGCTGATCGTGCCGTTCCTTCAGAGCCCCGTGCCGTGACCGTCGGCTCCCGCGCGCGTGCGCGGGAGTGACGTCACCGCGGCTCCGGCCAATCAGATGACCGGATGCCGCGATCCCGGAAGACGAGCGACATGTCATGTCGCCCGTCATACAGGTAAGAGAGCGGCACGGCGGGGGCTCGTTCTAAGGTAAGTATTTCATAATGAGCTAGTATGCGATGCATACTAGCTCATTATGTCTTTCTCTTGTAGGTTGTAAAAAAAAAAAAAATTTTTAAACAAGTTTACAACCTCTTTAAGAGCACAGAGGGGGGGCTAAAGAGCACGTGGGGCTAAGACACTGGGGGGGGTTAAGAGCACCCGGGATTGGGGCTAAAGAGCACTGGGGGAGGGGCTGGAGAGCACTGGGGGCCAGCAAAATAAGTTGTATAGGAGGGGGGATGGGGTGGCAGCATAAAGAGGAATTGATCTTTCCATATTCTTCCTGCAGCCGCTGAATGCCTGCAGAAGGGAGAAGAGGAATATGGAAAGATCAATTCCTCTTTATGCTGCCGCCCCATCCCCCTCCTATCCAGCACATAGATGAGGCTGCACAGCATGACAGCAGGCACTTACCTTCTTTCAGCCGCCGCACCCCCCCCCCCCAGCAGCACGGACTGAAGGAGCTGTCACAGTGCAGGACACCGGCCTGACCCCCCCAGTGCGCACCCCCGTTGGTACGCCACTGCCCTGGACCACCCACAGTGCCGGCCAGGACCCCTGTGTTCCATGGGAGTGAGAATAGTCAGTGGACTATTTTATGAGTTTCGGGGCTGTCACCATCTATTCACATTGAAGAGGCAGGTGACTAGGCTGGAGTTGTTTAGCGCGCTGCAGCAGATTAAGCCGCCTATCCAAAACTGATAAAATAGTCCACTGACTGTTCCCGCTCCCATGGAACGCAGGGGGCCCGGAGACATTTTTTTTTCTACATAGCTGGACAGCGGGGGATTGTAGTTCCCCCTTGACAGCGGAAGCGGCAGGACGCGGCTGGCAATGGGAACGGCGTTCCTGCTGTGAAAAAAGTACGGGGACGCTGTTCGAGCCCTGTATGCACCCCTATAGCATTCACTGATTACACACAATTATAATATACAGGGTGGCAGAGCGTTGCCCTGCCAGGGTCTAGAGATCAATTGTGACCCAGAATTCTCAAACAGGCACGTTGAGGGGCTCCAGGGAGCTTGTGAAATGAAGGGGAAACTGGCTTTTCAGTTTCCTCTGTGTTTTAAAAAGTCCAGTTTGGGACCTGGAACCTGGAGATTTCTAAGTGATTTGAGTGGGATGAAATCTCCAATCCTGGGTCCAGCTATTCAGTATAGCCAGCATATTAATTGGTCAGGTGTGTGCTAGGCTTTTATTAATGACCTGACCATGGTTCATAGCTCCACCCCGGAGGACAGGAGATCTGGCCCAGGAGCCAGGAGGGCTCCACGTGGGAGTCAGTCCAGCACAAGGCTGCTATCTATGTGCACCCAGTTGGAGAATGACCAGTCTGTAGGAGACAGACAAGGGCCTGAAGTGTTAGAAAAAATGGGCAAACCTAGCCCTTAAAAAGAAGAGTAGTGGTGTACTTATAGCTCTACATTTGATGCTAGTCCTCACAACAGGTACATAATACATAAACTGTACTTTTATTTTTTTATTTTTATATATATATATATATATATATATATATATATATATATATATATATATTGTGAGGGATTAGCTCGGTGGTAGGCGTATGGGTGACCCCTTTGGGGGTGCGTTTTCACAGAGATAGCCGATTAGAGGTTGAAAAACAAGACTGATTTATTCATGGAATTTACTTAACACAATTGCAAGCATCAAAACAGCCAAAATAAAATAAAAGACAAAATAAATCCTTGCCTCTGTGGGCGGCTACCTTCTCACAGCTGGAACCTACCTAAGAAGTCTTTCCAACCTACTGTTGGGCCGACACTGCTGATCCTACAGCAGACACTCAAATGTCCATTTGTTTGCTTTTCACACAGCACAAACATTGTCCATTGAACATGTCCCTTTGTTTTCTTTCACACAGCACATGTTCATTTATAACAGGATCCTTTACTCTTCAGATTCTTCACATGGAACACAGTTCATTTAACAGGTCCCTTTACTCTTCACACTCTTCACATGGAACACTTCTCTTCACACTCTTCACATGGAACACTTTGTCTTCTCACCTTTGAGACGTCTTCACTCGTGGTTACCCTCCTTAGCTTCACATCGCTTTAGGGGGTCTTCTCCCATGCTCACCAGCTTGTCGGGAGGCACACATCCGACTGTCCCCCTCTCCCAGCCCACACGGCGACAGGCGGCAGCAGTCCTTCTCCCATGCCCACACGGCGTCGGGAGGTACACGTATGTCTGTCCTCCTCTCCCAGCCTACACGGCGACAGGAGGCAGCACTCAATAGATTTTCTCTGGACAAATTATAGAGTCCTTGATCTCCTCATTCTGAACAGCTGAATGGTTTTCAACTTCCTGCTGGCTCTCTCTGCAGCCAACACCCTATAGTATCAGTGAACTTTCAAAGCAGGTGGGAATGTGTCTCCTCTCAGTGACTACATTCCCAGATTTACCTGACTTCCTGTCACATACCCCCCCCTCTTGTTTCAACCCTAGGGTTGGGACACATATTTCCAGGCACGCATGTGTCAGGCACTGCTGACTCACTGATAAGCCTCCTATTATCCTCAAGCTTCCGGATGAAACTGTTTTGTCATCTTCATTGACAGATTTCTCATAAATGCCACACAGTTTGTCTCTCATCTCATATACACATTCTTCAACTGCATTTTTGGCATCATTTTGCTCCTTCTCGTTTCTGTCATCTTCATTGACAGCTTTCTCATAAATGTCAGACAGCTTGTCTCTCATAACCGTCTGTCCAATCCACCATGGAGGACCGTGATCCATAGGCAACTCAATTGGGCTAGTCTTAATGTCTTCAACATTCTTAAGACGCCTCTCTCTGCAATCCATAAATGTTTTCCACAAAACTTTGAGAACCTTTGCTTCACTAAGCTTTGTTCCAAGTAGGGACTCTTGACATCCCTCTGTGACTTGAGTTGCCTCTCCATACATCTGTACACAATCATTGACTTTTTGTTGTAAAAGGGAATGATCTTCCTTCTTGAGCTTTGCTTGCTCTAAGATGCTGTGCAGAGGATTTTCCAATTGAGACAACAGGCTGTCACACATTTCTTCAAAGTGACCCCTGTTCCTTTTCCCAGAGATATCAATATCATTCACCAAACATTTCATATTCATAGGCAGATCGGAAGCATTTGCACTCATCAACTTCTTAAACTTTTCGCCCTCCTGAGCGAGTCGCAGTAAAGGCCTACTATTTGATTTGATATTCAGTTTATATTTCTTGCCAAACTCTTCACAGAAGTAGTCAACCAGAACATCATCAACTTTCCTTACACCAACATAGGGGTTAAAGGCAACAACACAGTTGAACCCAGCGATCTGGGTGGTATCCATTATAGACCTCCTCTCTGCATCAGTGAAGAAGCATGGAACTGCAACACATTCTTTTACAGGTTTCTTCAATGCACTTTCTGCTGAACTATTTGACCGCTCAAGGTCACCTAGTTCTTTTTCTCTATCTGAATTCCACATGGAATGCATCTCAAGATCACGATCAAACTTCTGCCACCCGTCTTTCACCAGTTCCATTTTGGAAACACTCCCTGAAAGGCACTTATTCATTTGCTTCACGTTTTCACCAACAGCCTTAGTTTTCCCCACTAGGTTTTCAGCCTGAACTGAGAAATCATCACATTTCTTACTCAGCTCCTTTGTTTGCTGAAGCTCTAATGATACATTTTCCAATGCTTGAAGTTTTTGAAGGAACGGTTTATTCCAAAGGGGTGATTCAAGCCACATGTCATCACATTTCTGAGGCTCACTCAGGACAGACCCCAAAACACTGATCCTTTTAAAAACTGCATCAGGCACACTATCCCCTCTTTGGGACAGATCCTCTGTTGCCTGGAATTCCTCTTCCAGTTCCTGCAACGGAATCTTCATCTCTTCTACTTGCTGTTCTAAGGCTCGCTTAGACTTTTCTAGCTCCTGAACTCTTTTCACAACATCATCCTTGGAGCTGACCAATTCTTCCATTTCTGTACGCAGCTGTTTGTTAACACTTTCTAGTTCAGCCTTACACTCTAGAGCTTCCTCCAAAGAGCGAGCCAAGAACAGGGCTTTGCTCTCGTTATCACGCACCTCCGTTTCTGCACGGGCGCGTTCTTCTGCATATTTTGCAGACACAGTCTTCTCTTCACCAAGCATCTGATCAAACTTCTTTTTCACATCTTCAACACACTGTAATGAACCAACGCTTTCTTCCATGCGTTTTTTCATATCCGCTATCTGAGCTTGCAATGTTGCGACTTGCTCTGATAGGTTTTTCTTTGCTTCCGCCTCCTTTTTTAATTGTTCCAGGAAGCCATTTTTCTCATCTTCCATTTGTTTGAGCTTTGTGCTAAAACTCAGCCTTTGACACCTCTCTTCCTGTAAGAGTTCCTGCGTGTCTTGCAGCTGCGATTCCAAGATAGAAAAATCTTCCGCAATTTCTCTAGATTTGCTGTCTGCTTGAGAAAGCTGATTTGTAACATTGTCCAACTCAACCTGCAGTCGGTTTGCCTTCTCTGACAGCTTAGCACACAATCGGTCACCTTCTGACACCTTGACTTGCGATTCCAGAAGCTGTGCCTCTACTTTTTCCCTCTTATGTTCACAATCTTCTTTTCCCTGCATAAGAGCCTTCACCTCATTGGCTAGCATCTGGGAATAAGAATGTAATTCTGCCACACAGGCTTCTTTCTCCTTTAACTGCTGCTGGACACGTTGGGCTTCCCCTTTCCAACTTTCACAGTCCGCACGCCATTCATTGACCACATTGCTTAAAGTAGTGAGCTCATACACAGTACTCAGTAATTTAGCCTCTCTTTCACTTTTCTCTTTGTCGTTGAGAGACAATGTCGCTTTCAGAGCAACATTCTGTTCCTGCGACTCCTGCAGGTCTATTTTTGTAACTTCCAAACACTGAAGACTTTTTTCCAGCTGATTACGCAACTCCAACATATCAGCCATACTTTGCTTCTGCAAAGTCTGAATTTCACTTTCCTTTTCCATGAGGATGGTATCTTTCTCCATTATAGTCTCTCTGCGTTTTTGCAACTCGACCAAAAGAAGAGCAGTGGATTCTTCCCACTGTAACACATGAGACTTGAGTAGTTCATTCATTTCCTGCAAGTTTCTATGCTCCATTTTAAGCAATTCCAAGGCTTGTTCCTTTTCTTCCATTTTCCGTTGCAAGGCATCCAACTCAGCCCTGCACACATACTCGGTTTCTTCCAAACCGATGGCCTCCATTGGCTGCTGGCGTCTCTGTTTCCAGCCTGCCATGCTCTCTTGGTGAGCCTTTTGCTGAGCTGCAAAGCTCCGCTGAAAATCCGCATTTGCCTGCTGTTGAGCTGCATTTGCTTGCTGTTGAGCTGCATTTGATATAATCAGATGTTTCAACATCTCCTCCATTTTGAGTTTACTTTTCATCTGAGCACACTGCGTCTCCATAGCAGTTTCATCAGTGTTGCTAGGGACAACAACCTTCCTCTTTAGTAGACTCTCTTTAGGCATGGATGGGGCTGGTTCAGACGGCAACATCCCCTCCATCCAAAGAATCCGGTCTCTCATTTCATCTATCTTTGCATTTTTCAGGCGTTTGGACCGCCCCATCTTCAATAACTCCACAAACAAATTTTTCACAGTCCAGCAAACAATTTTCAGACCACTGTCTCTTCAACACATGTAGTTTTTCTCTCTCTTGCAGGATCTCTTTTCCTGCGCACACAGTTTGTGCAGTCACTTGCACCAGACACAACAAAGTTCATCAAAAAATTTTGAGACCGCTGTCTCTTTAAAACACTTTTTTTTTTTTTTTTTTCTGTCAGGATCTTCTCTCCTGCACACATAGATTGTGCAATCTCATGCACCAGATAAAGTTCATCAAACATTTGCACTTCCTTGCAGGGATCTCTGCTTATGCCCACTGCATACCTCCACCATATGTGAGGGATTAGCTCGGTGGTAGGCGTATGGGTGACCCCTTTGGGGGTGCGTTTTCACAGAGATAGCCGATTAGAGGTTGAAAAACAAGACTGATTTATTCATGGAATTTACTTAACACAATTGCAAGCATCAAAACAGCCAAAATAAAATAAAAGACAAAATAAATCCTTGCCTCTGTGGGCGGCTACCTTCTCACAGCTGGAACCTACCTAAGAAGTCTTTCCAACCTACTGTTGGGCCGACACTGCTGATCCTACAGCAGACACTCAAATGTCCATTTGTTTGCTTTTCACACAGCACAAACATTGTCCATTGAACATGTCCCTTTGTTTTCTTTCACACAGCACATGTTCATTTATAACAGGATCCTTTACTCTTCAGATTCTTCACATGGAACACAGTTCATTTAACAGGTCCCTTTACTCTTCACACTCTTCACATGGAACACTTCTCTTCACACTCTTCACATGGAACACTTTGTCTTCTCACCTTTGAGACGTCTTCACTCGTGGTTACCCTCCTTAGCTTCACATCGCTTTAGGGGGTCTTCTCCCATGCTCACCAGCTTGTCGGGAGGCACACATCCGACTGTCCCCCTCTCCCAGCCCACACGGCGACAGGCGGCAGCAGTCCTTCTCCCATGCCCACACGGCGTCGGGAGGTACACGTATGTCTGTCCTCCTCTCCCAGCCTACACGGCGACAGGAGGCAGCACTCAATAGATTTTCTCTGGACAAATTATAGAGTCCTTGATCTCCTCATTCTGAACAGCTGAATGGTTTTCAACTTCCTGCTGGCTCTCTCTGCAGCCAACACCCTATAGTATCAGTGAACTTTCAAAGCAGGTGGGAATGTGTCTCCTCTCAGTGACTACATTCCCAGATTTACCTGACTTCCTGTCACAATATATATATATATATTTTTTTTTTTTTTTACACAGAGCACTCTGATGTTTAACATTTATAATAACTTTTAAGGAGAAGTGATGTACACTTTTTTTTCTCAGAACAGCACTATGTATTGGGTTTTATAAATGTATTCACTTACAGACATGAACAGTAGTCTTTTGATTGCACCAAAATGGCTGATGCTGCCCCGGTACTGTAGATTCTTTCCAGTTCAGGTCTATCCACATTGCAGAAAGGGAGTAGTAAACTGAAACAAGGGGAACCATTCTGCAGGTTGGTTAAACACGCCACAGACTAGGCTATACTTATAACGTATCTTTAACTTACTTTGAGAATTAATTTGGCTGTCCTTTTTGGAACTAATCAGACATCTGTTATATTCTACTTGATTTTATTAGCATTAATAAAAATATATTTCATTAGCATTAATAAAACATATGTTTCCTGACACTGTAAAAATATAACACTAGAAGCTGCATTGATTTACACAACACATGGTGAGACCACTAATGAAAAAACAAAATTGGTACAACTTGCATTTTATAAACCTGATTTTATTTATTTTTTATTTAGAGTATGTAGCACCCTCCTAGGTAAGTGCTAGGAAAAGGCATTTGGTGGCTCTGTTCTGCTTATCAGGAGAGCCTGATCATTTAGTTTAGCCTGTCACATGTTTCCAGGTGTGATTTATTGGGTCTAAGGGAGTCTCCCTACTGTATCCAATAAGGGAGCTTGTTGGACAGTGGAGGAAACCTAACCAGTAGCACACCAGGGTTTCTGGCTGTCTCAGTGGGTGGGAATTGCTGCAATGCATCCTGGGATTGGCTATAAATCTGGAGGGAGCATGTGACAGGGCATCTTTGGTGGGAAGCAGAGTCCCAGGACAGCTGGTCTCTCCTCCTGCAGGGGTGAGGAAGGTGGTTCAGGCAGTCGACCTATTGAACGGGATGTGGAGCTGAGCGGCAGAGGATCCAGAGTGCTGACAAGTGGAGCTGCTGGCAGAATCATCTTGAGAAAAACAGTATTGTGAGTACCAGGAGATCTGCTTAAGGGTCTGCCTAGGACACCAGAAAAGTCAGGAGATCAAGGAGCTAGCTCTCACAGGGAGTCTGTCAGTGAAAGGGGGTGCCTTGTAGTTGACCCTGAAGATTAGGAACAAAGGGGGTGCCAGGAAGGGCCCTGAATTTGTTCTGCGGTACAGTACAGTTTACCTCAGGATACAGTTTACCTCAGAAAGTTCATTCAGTCCTGTGTCACAGCTTGTGACAGACTGAAGCAGCAGCCTAGCCGTGACTAGCGTTACTCAGTGTTACTCAGCATTTTCAAGTCGTCCCAGCCTATTGTGCATAGTGTATAAAGTTGGAGTATCCCACTCATTCCCTTCTCCCATCCAAGTTCCAAATAAAACATAAAATCCAAAGCTACTGGACTGTTTCCTGACTGAGCCATAATCACTTGGAAAATGCCTAATTGTCATGCTGTTGCTAATGGTAACCCAGGGGAACCCGTAACCAGCAGCTCCCATGGGAGTAGTGCTACAAGTAAATTAAATAGAAAATATAATTATCTACATTAAAGCAGAATAATTCTTATTTCACCTATCATGCTAGCAGAGTTTGTATATAAAACCAGGGCTTTTTTCAGCAGGAACCTGGGAAAATGCAGGGGAACGCAGTTCAGGCACATCCAGCACTAGCTGCATGTAATGGTGAGGGGCGCTAGGGTGTACTGCGGGGTCTATTGATGCTGGCTGCTGGGGAATGTACTCTAGTTGAAGGGGGGTCTATTTTTTCAGTGGGGTCTATTGTTGCTGGTGGGGGATCTTATACTTTTTTTTTGGGGGGGGGTCAGTTATTGCTAGGAGAGATCTACTATTAAGGGAGGGGTTTATAGTTGTTGCTAACTGCTGGAGAGTCTATTGCTGCTGGCCGTGGGGAGATCTGTTGTTGCTGCCAGAGGTCTATGGTTGCTGCCGGGGGAGGGGGGGTTTGTTTCAGGTGGTCCATTGTTGAATCTATTGTTGCTGGAAGGGGCTCTATTGTTACTGGCTACATGGAAACTATTTTACTGCTTTTCTTGTTATTATTACCAAGCTCCATACAAATTACTTATCCCCACATGATACTTTGTTCTGTAGTCTCTAAAAAGGCAGTAATGGGAGATGGAACCAAGGTATAAAAACATGTATACAAACACTAGCACAGTGGCTTAAATTGTTGCACATTTCCAGTCAATACATTCATTTGCTTTATTGGTATAATAAGTCCAATGTGTTTCGCAGAACAATTTCCCTGTTTCTTCAGGGAACTTTAATGTATATCAACTTGACCACAGTACAACTGTTTAGACCTCCAGATGTATGAAAAAGAACTAGGGCTATAAGGTGACCATTTGGCCTCTGGTAAAGATACCAGGGCAAAATCTGATGGACATTGGATCATACAACTGAGGAACCAGGCAGTTTAGGTCTTCACCCGGATAACTTTTGTATTCAAGCTGCATGTATGGCACAGTTTCCACTGAAGCAAAGCCCAGCTAATAGTCCCACCATTTTAAATGTAAGACTGGAGTTCGACTTTAAAATATCCAATGCTAATTTCAACTAGGCTCATAAACTGTGGGTAACATTTAAAAAAAATGGATGTCAAGTAGAAACAGACATTTGTTTTTCATGGTATGATATGATAATATTGTACAAGATTTGTTTAGAAATCCAATAAGAGCTGGTTCACACTACCACTACCAGAAAGTCGCCCCGTGACTTGAAGAGACTTGTTTAGAGACTTGTTTAGAGACTTGGAAGAGACTTGGAAGAGACTTGTGCACTACTTTGAAGAGACAGTTTGTCTGTGGGGAATGCCTGGCTAATCTCTTTCTTCTTCCTGGAAAGTCTGATAACAAGTCGTGTCAATTAAGATAAGGAGGCGACTCCCATTGAAGTATATGGGACAGTCGGATCACAGGTCGCCTCAAAGTAGTACAGGACCCTTTTCTGAAGTCGGAGCAACTTCAGTAGTGCCAATTAAGACAGCACTGATTGATTAACATTGCTTTTGTTATGTCAAGCTACCTGGGGCAACACAAGTTGCCTCACAAGTCGCGCTAGTGTGAATGGGCTCTAAAACTTCATTCAGTTTACAATTACTTATATTTAGTAATTATTCTGACAGTTGTTGTCGAATGCAATGCTTATGTAGGAGGCTAGGTATACATGACCCGATAAAAAATAAATATTCCCTGCTCATTTACCAGCTAGCCTACAACAAAACCGAATTGATCCTGTCTAACAATTCACTTTAAAAACAAGGGGTTTAGTCACACACATTTGCAAACATATGTGCAAGCTGCAGTGGCCACATCAAGCGACCCCAGTTTATTGCAGCCCTAACTCTATAATTGGTATCAGGACAATATCCCCCCGGACAATATCCCCGGGACAATATCCCCCTGGAAAACATACCCCTGGACATAATCCCCCCTGGACAACAGCCCCCCGGATAATATCCCCCTGGACAACATCTCCCGGGCAATATCCCCCGGGACAATATCCCCCCGGAAAACATCCCCCTGGACATAGGGTTAGAGGGGGGATATTGTCCGGGGGGATATTGTCCAGGGAGGATATTGTCCAGGGGGATGTTGTCCAGGGGGGATATTGTCCGGGGGGATAATGTCCGGGGGATATTGTCCGGGGGGATATTGTCCTAGGCTAGAATCCTATAATTGCCCTTTCATTTATGTTTTTTTAGCTTGTAAGTCATTTTAAAACTACAGGGTGACAATGTTGTTGGGCAACAACGCAGGTGAGGGATTTCACCGCAAAACAAACAGTGCTGAAACCCCATAAGGGAAGTAGAAAAATAATTGATTTACTAGCAGGCCCAAAAGGTATTACAACTATATTACAGGGGAACTCAGAATAAAAAAACTTGTTGTGTTAATGCTATTATTGATCTATTATTTTACTCTTCACATCTCATAGAGCCAGCAAGATTGTAAGATTGTAAGACATGTGAGAACACTTAAAGAGGGTATTGTGTTCCATATCTTCACATCAGGCATTGAGAAATATTTCTTAGAATCATCTCAAGATTTCTTATCTCTCATTCAGTGAAGTCCAGGCTTTTGCCAATGTTTCCATATCTATCCACTTTAAAACAAGAAGGAATATGTGTTTCAGTTCCCTTACCAACAGGACCATAACTACACCTCCTGTTATCCCATAGCAAAATTGGGATGGGCTCCCCAACAATCTCGGTCTGTGAAACCTGGCAATGTTAATTGGGACAATAGTGCAATCGATCCTAATATAAAGTATATCTAAATCAGGCAGCAAAATAGCTTTAATCAGTCAGTTCACTACAAAGGACAAATGCTGGGGACAGAAGTGGCCAGAGAAGGGCAGTAGTGCAAGGAATTAACATTTAAGGCACATTCACACTAGTGGGCACATGAAGGTGCACACAACACACACTCCCTGTAATGCTAGGAACATTGTATTGCAGTCTTTGTTTATCTTTGTAAACTCTATTAATCCTGACAACCTGGCAGTACAGCTGCATCACAATGCTATGCATCGGAATGCATTGTAATGCATAAAAATACAACATCCTACCTTTTTCAGTGCACACCAACCCAGAGCATTGGTGTAAGCTGAAAAGGGGCAAAAAGGCAAACTGCCTTGTCTATGTGTTGAGACTATATTGGGCATTACTACCCAATACAGCCCATTGGTGCTAGAGTGACCCTTAACCTTTTTTCTCCAGCTATCTACTCAGTAGCTGTCCAGCACTTTTTCAACATCTAATGATTTTTCTTGGTTTTTCTTGAAATATTCAAGGGCTTTGGTGTAAATTCTAAGCCCTACCACCCCTTTTACTGCCCCAGCAAGTGCTGACTATTGAGGTTTAATGACCAGTAAACAAAAAACGAATACTTTCATTCAACAGTATTACATACTTGCTAGAGCCCCAGAGGACCTATACACAATCGTTTTTGCGCCTTTCTGCTTACCAAGAAGATTGCCAGGTAAATTTAGAGTGCTCTCCACCTACCAGGAAGCAGGATTTAATAAAAGGGTCTGCTCATGGTGCTCAGGTGGTACTCAGTTTGTCTGAATGTTTCACACTGGTCCTATAGGGAGGCATATTGGACAGTGGGAGGAAACCAGACAAGTGAAGGCACAGGCATTATTATAGCCCTGGCTATTGGCAGAAGGAAGTGCCTCGTTGCATGCTAGGTGACTGTATGAATGCCAAAGGCACATGTGATCGAGGTCTTCGGCTGGAGAGTGGGGTCCCAGGGGGAGGGGGCAGCTGCCCCTCCTCTGTAGAAGCTGCCAGTCGGCTTAAGGTTGTCGACCTAAGGGTCGGAATCTCAGAGAGAAGTTGAACCCAGAGATCCTACAGAGCTGACTAGAAGGGAGACACCAGAAAGGATCTAATTCTGCTTACTGTGACAGCCATCCCTTTAAGTAGAAGAGTCAGTTGGCAGGTGTCAGTCAAGGGGATGCTAGAGAGTGTCCTGAAGATAAAGTGGTTGCATCAAGTTTGCTGCTAGAGAGAGCAAGAAGACGTAATTCTCCCATACAGATGGCAGTATGGTAAAACCAGTGTGTCTGCTTCCACAAGTAATCTGGTGAGACCAAGTGAGAGTTGTCCTTATCTACTGTAAATAGTTCAGTTGAAGTATCCTACTATTCCCTTCTCCCATCCAAGTTCCACAATAAATACAAAAACCTAATACCCTGGACTGTTTATTGAGTCCTTACAGCAACCTCTGGCACTTCTATCCTCAAGCCCATGCACACCTGGGATCCATTGTCAAAGTCTTACTCACAAAGTCTAAGGACAGCTGTCAGCTATGCAGCCTCCATACAACATGCTCCAGGTGAGAAAGAAGTGGGTCTTTCTCCAGCCCAGTCTCCACAGGTGATACCTTCCAGCAAATGTCTCTCAATCAGATCCCCTTCAGGCCCTACGCCAAGCACATGCTGAGACCAAAACAGCAAATTCTTCAGTACAAAGACTTAATCCCAGGGACAGCAGCCCCAGGACAAGAACACTCTGAACAAGCCTCCTAAACATTTATCTTCTCCCTCTGCCACCTTCTGGGTGCCCCTCCCAGGGATTGGCTGAGTACAGATAAATATTCATAACTTCAAAGGCTGACCTTCCTCCGGAAGCTTCTTTCAAATACAGGCAGGAATAATCTTAAGGGTTACTCTAAGGTTAGGGAAACATGACTAGACCACAAAAACATATCAACACTCCACTGAGTACAATAGAGCCAAAAAATGAAATTTAGCTTAATTAGGGCTTTGCAATACAGCAGGTTAACATCAAAGTATTGGCAAAGATGACCAGGAGCTCTGAAGGAAATAAATCTAATCACAGATAAGGGAGAAGCAAATAAGATATAAAAGGAGATATGTGAGTATTAACAATATCATCCCAAAACATGCTCCTGTGCATATGACACAAATTTTTCTGGAATGGAAAAATCAGAAACCTCACTAATGGGGCCCCCTTCCCACCTTGCACACCATAGCAGCCTTTTGGGCTGCTGCTGCTATAATTATGCCACTGCATGCCACCTAAATTTCATAGTACATTAAGTGCTTTGCTGTTTTAAAAGATACTTAATTATACAAATTCAGCCACACAATAATCCTTTTGCATATTGCTCTTTATTTAGTAACTTATAAAACTGCAAAATCTGACGGAGAAGTTCAGCTTGTGTGAAATACAGGGTTGGCTTTATACATTTTTGTGGAATATTATACCATCCTCTTTTAATTTCAAGGACTCCAATTTACAAGAATCATGCATTAGTGCACATAGTCATCTGTAATTTCCTTCTGGCTTGTTTGTGAAGCATCTGAAGTATTCAGGATGTGTAGCTAAAATTCAAACTGACCCACAGAAATATCTGATGTAGTTCCCATAACATTACTAGTGCACACAGGAGAGGAGCATTTTAGCAGAACAAAAATGGCCAATAAAATGAATGAACGCCCAAACACCTAATGTGCCTTAAAGCGCCTAAATGCTCCTGAGCGCATTTGCACAACACGGCTTAAGGTGCATTTTTAAATCAGAGTTCCAGTCACTTAGTGGAAAAATAAAAGCAAGCAGCAACAAAAACTGTAGTTGCTTACTTTTAAAAAACAGCCTCCCAACTGTCCCACGGTCCAATGATCTACTCACCCAGTCAGTCTCTTTGGTCCCCGGTATGACCATCTTCACAATGGGCACCCAGCTGTGACAGCTAGCTTGTGGCTTCACAGCGGGGTGCCCACTGTGCATGTGCGAGTCACGCTGCGCATCATGAATGGTGGATGCAGTCTTCTGGGACCTGTCAGTGTCCCAGAACACTGCAGGGGGGAGGGAGGGGAACTTCCATTTCTGAGCATCGCACCACTCGGAACAGAAGTGGGATGTGGGTACCTCTCAAAATTAGGTACCTGACCCCCCCCCCCCACCCACTCCTCAAAAGTGTCAATTGTTCAAGAGGAGCGAGGAACGAGTCCTTAAAGCAGAACTTCCCCTTTTGCAGGGGCGTAACTACAGGGGTTGCGATTGCAACTGGGCCCCATGCTCCAGGGGGACTGTGCGGGTCCCCTTTACACCTGGATAGGAGGGGCGGTGGGGGCAGCATGTAGAGAAATCACTGTCCTCCTTTTTCCTCCTGTAGCTGCAGGAGGAAAATGGAGGAGATTGGTTCATCTGTATGCTTCCCCCACCACTCCTCCTATCCAGTTCACTTGTGTTCTGCTGTCTCTGGGCCCCTGTGTTCTCCCCCCTCTCTCCTGCCAACTGCTGCAGGGGATGTGTCACAATAAAGAACCAGGAAGGGGTCTTAAATATGTAATTTACCAGCTCCTTCCTTTTGTGAATGGACAGAGTCATTGTCAGAGACATTGTAAAAAAATAAAATAAAATGATAAAAATATAATACAATTAAAATACCAAAAAAAAAAAAAAAACTACTGACACCAGTGGGTGAACTTCCAGGATCGCAAAGGTCACACTTGCAACCGGGCACTGGCATTCCACCACCATGGGGAGGCCCAAAGATGGCAGGAAGGGAGCCCACTGCAGAACTTGTGAAAGGGTCCCGCTGCAGAACCGTAATAAAGGGCCCCGCAATGAGAGTAAAGGGCCCCAGGATCAGTAGGAAGAGCCCCAGGCTTGAAGGGAAGGGCCCCGGCCAGGAGTCCGGGGGGCCCCTCATGGTTTCTTGCACCGGGGCCCTGAAGGTTCTAGTTACACCTCTGCCCTTTTGGGTGGAGCTCCGCTTTAACACTGCTTATCTCCTGCCAGAAGAAAAAGCATTCAGAAGAACTAGGAACATGCCCAGTGTGCATAAGACCTTATGTAAAACAGATTCTCAGCCTTATTGGAAATTGTTGGCCAGTCCACTCTAATCCTATGCTAATGCAAAGATAGCAACAGCTACAAATAGCATCTAATGTTTGGAGATATATTTACAAGAACCAAGGACCTGTGTGTGCATGCTTTAGTCATGTACATCTGGTGATGCATATTGTAAAAAGTTGTACAATAAATGCTGTCTACATTATTTATTTAAACAGTTTGTATTAATCTGGATAAAAACATTACTATTTGTATAACGTAGACAACAATCAGAGTTTTAATACACTAAATAGATAATAAGAACAAGTGTACAAGGTCAGATATTTATAAGTTATGTAGAATCCAGAGGAACTGATTACAAACTAATAAAGAATTCATCTTTATCCATCTGGTTTTTCCAGGTCTAAACAGATGTTTTATTTCACTCTAAAGAATAATTCCTTTTCATCAGTATTCCTGTGTAGCAATATACTAATGCTGAAATCTTCAAAACTTTTTTTGCTGATCCCCTGCCAAAGGATCCTGTGGGACTACATCAGCAATAAGCCAATCTAAGTCTCCACCTCTTCTAACACCAGTTTCATCTTCTGCACGAGGAGAGACTGACTAACCAGGCACCAGACCAATGTGGCCTTTCCCTTCTTGCAGTGAAAACGAATTAGGAGTCCCCAAACTTTTAAAACAAAGGCCCAGTTTACCATCTGTCAAACAGTTTTTAGGCCTGACTGTGGTCAGTAGGAATAAAAATGCACTTAGGTTGATGGCTTCTGAATTGGTAGTTATTAGGGCAGTGGCATCACTATGGGGGTGTTGGGGGTTCAGACCGCACCCAGGTGACACCCACCAGAGAGGTGACACCATAGCCGGATCTAGAGGGGGTGCCCATTTGAGTTATACCCTCCGTGGCCAGTCTTTTCATGGATGCTGTGCCTGGCCGCTAAGTGCCTTCCTCCTATCTCTGCACTCAGGCCCGGGACGAGGGGAGAGCAGCCTGGAGCAGTTAAGTCCGCAAAGGAGAGGACAGAGATCAGAGAGCCAGGAGTGTGGGCTGTTTTCTCCCCTTCCTGTCAGTAGAAAGATCCTCCATAAAGTATATGACACAGGACGGCTCTTATATCTTACGGTGTTTGAATAATTCCCTGCTGCCGAGAGATGAGGGGTCGTTGGAGGAGATATGGGGTGGGGTAATCAAACTGTTTATAGCCCAATCCTGTGTCATCTGCTGTATGGGAGAGCGCTCCACTGACAGAAGTGAGAGAGCACAGCACAACCCGCACCTCTACCTGGTTTCCTACCTGTAAGTTGGGGGTGGGGGGAGCTCAGAGGCCAGGGGAACTTCACACCATGAAAGGGGAGGGTAACAATCCCTGGTGCTGAGATTATAAGTTTGTGCAGGAGGGGGGATTTGTGCTATATGAGAGGATTGTGGGTATTTTTGCTAGGAGGGGGTATTTTTGCTAGGAGCGGAGGTTGGGGGGATTTTTACAAGGAGGGGGAGTTTGTGCTGAGAGAAGGGATTGGGAGGATTTTTGCTAAGAAGGGGGGATTTGTGCCAGGAGAGGGGATTGGGGGGGGGGGGTTTGTGCCAGGAGAGGGGATTGGGGAGATTTGTGCGAGGAGAAGGAATTTGTGCTAGGAGAGGGGTTTAAGGGGGGATTTGTGTGAGAAGAAGGGATTTGTGCTAGGAGAGGGGATGTGCTAGGAGGGGGGATTTCTGCTAGGAGAGGGGATTGGGGGGATTTCTGCTAGTAGGGGGTATTGGGGGAATTTGTGCTAGGAGGAAGGATTTTGGGGGGATTTGTGCTAGGAGTAGCAGCAGGACAACATGGCGTCAGCCCCCCCAGGGGTGAGGGGTGACACCATGTTTTACCACACCAGGTAACACCAACCCTAGTAACACCATTGTATTAGGGGTAATAAATGCCTATACATCAGTGGTTAATGGGAGTAAAAAAAATGCCCTTGTATCAGTGTTCACTGAAAAATAAAACATGCCTCTTCATCAGGTAATAGTGGAAATAAAAATGCCCTGACATAAGTAGTAGTTAAAAATGTTAACCTTAAATGTTTCTTATAAGCTATCTCCTGCTACAACCTTCACCTAACCCTAAGCAGCTGGCATTTTAACCACTTTTGGACCGGAAGACCAGGCCATTTTTTTGCGATTCGGCACTGCATTATTTTATCAAACAATTGCGTGGTCGCGCGATGCTGTACCCCAAAAAAAAAATCAACATTGCTTTTTCCCTACAAATAGAGCTTTCTTTTGGTGGTATTTGATCACCTCTGTGATTTTTATTTTTTGCGCTATAAACAAAAAAAGAGCTCCCGTGAATCAGCTTCCCCACTGGCAATTCGCGCAGCCGAGCCAGCCTGCCGCAGAATATATACGGCGGGACGTCTGCAAGTGGTTAAATATAAAAAAAAAAACACACCCAAAAATTTATATTCATATAATATTCATATATTATAAATACACAGGATTAATAAATATGTATCAGTGGTCATTTGGAGTTAACAATGTCCCTGTATCAGTAGTGAAAAGTAAGGTGTAAAAATGTAAAAAAAAAAGTTAAATTAAAAAAAATAATAAAAAAAAAAATGAAACATGATAACATTCATATTGTGTTCATACTACATACAATAAAAAGGTTTATGCTGATATCCTAGCAGACAATATACAGTAGGAGATTTATAGTCACAATGTACATTTACATTTTCATTTTATAACATCAACATTGTAATACCAATACAAACATTCGGTTTTTTTTTACAATCCAGTTATAAGCTTACTTATCTCTGTGAGTTCTGCCTGTCAGCTGGTCATCTCTTTTCACAACTTCCTGAATTCCCAGCATGCTTTGGTGCTTCTCCTTTGCTGTTTACTTTTAATGTTTAAGGACTACATATCCCATAGTACCTTGCTGCCTGTGTAACGTTAGAAAACCATACCTCGTGAAAATTCCATACCCATGTCACTTCCTGTCAGAAACGTAATGGAACAGCTGAGCAGCGTAGCAGTGCGCATGCTCACAGCTCCGGATACGTCATTGAACAGCTGAGGAGCTTACAAGTGCGCATGCTCGGAGGGTAGGGAATTTTCACGGTAGTGTGTTGTAACGTTACACCGCCTCAGCTGTTGCGGCGGTTACATTAAAACAGCTCAGCTGCAACATGAATCATCTCCGCTCCTATCCCTGTCACTTCCCTGATCTCGGCTACTAAATGTAAAAGCGGCGGCGGGTTTTTTCATAGATCCGCCGCCGTTTTTATAATTAGTAGCCAAGATCAGGGAAGTGACAGGGATAGGAATGGAGATGATTCATGTTGCAGCCGAGATGTTTTAATGTAACCGCCGCAACAGCTGATGCGGTGTAACGTTACAACACACTACCGTGAAAATTCCCTACCCTCCGAGCATGCGCACTAGTAAGCTCCTCAGCTGTTCAATGACATAGGTGCCCCGGAAGTGACGAGGGTAGGGAATTTTCACGGGTATGGTTTTTTCACAAAACACCTGCAAGCAGTGATTCCTGTACTGACTGTCTCATGAAATTCCTCCTCTTAATTCCTCTGTACTTCAGAAGGCAGGCTCTGTGAAATGTGTGACACAGCGGTGCCTACTTACACTGCATTGTCAATGTGGGGGAGATTTACTGGTGCAGCTGTGCATAGCAACCAATCAGCTTCTAACTTCAGCTTGTTCAATTACTGTAAGCTTTGCTTATAAAACCTGGAAGCTGATTGGTTACTATGCACAGCTGCACTGGAGTTTGTGTACACTTGTTTTAGTAAATCTCCCTGTATGTGTCACAGAATTTAAAGTGGATCTTCACTGCATCTGAGCACCACAAACCAAAACCACTATTTACAGTATTGTTAATAATCAAAGCATACTTCTCCATCCATCCATGTCTCTATGCTTTATTTTATTGAGAAATCACTTTGATATACACCCCCTTAACATTTCTGGCCGTGGCCATCTTGAGTAAGGGCAAATGATTCATGTAGCATTTATGTTCTTGAATCCATCTGTCCTTAGCTCAGGTATGCATGCAGGGGAGTGTTCCTAACTAAGAAAACCCCTCCTCCTCTCCTCCCCTTCTGAAGACTCCAGGGAGGTATGACATAATTTGCCTAGGCAAGAAACCAGAAAGTAACTAATGAAATGCAAAAAAAAAAGTTTAAAACAAGCAATTATGATATACTTTCCTATCTAATTACTAATGCTAGCAGCATTAGAATTAAACATAATCAATGTTGATTGGGAGAGTGAAGTTCCACTTTAGGGAAGTTAATGTGCGATGATCTTTCCAAAGGAAGTTTACAAACTTTAAGATCATTCAGAATAATAGGAGTAGAAAATAATTGAAATACAATGTGGAAATGAATACTGTACTTGATTTTACATTTTTATCACAGATACACTTTAAGCTAGCCAGCTTTGACAAACGAATGACTTGGCTAGACAGAAAAAGAACATTCATCTTCTGTTACAGATTATCTCAAACTTGCTCATCCTTGACAACATCCTTAAAACTGCACAATGAATGCTACATTGAAGAGGCAAGAGTACATTCTTCAGCATGTTGCAAAATGTACATGTAGATAGCTACATACTTCGTGATTGTTCCTGATGGTCACCTTCCCTGATTGTTTAGCAATATTTTACAAGTGTAATAATGCTAGATTTATTTTTCTTTTTTTTTCAGAATTACAAGCCTCAAATATCTTATCAAACAGCAGGGAAGAGTAATATTCTGAGTCAGGTGCTTATTGGTGCTTATTGCTGTCTGTGATATCTCTCGCCTCTATTTGTCCTGTGATGCTTTCACTGGGACATAAAATTATAGAGAACCTACATTGTTTACACAAAGCTCAATAAATAGTCGAAGAATGTTCATTTCTCCCCCTATAAATCTGTGTTTAATGCTTTTGTGTACTGATCGGAGAAATTTCTCCCCCCCCCCCCCCCCCCATAATATCCCAGTGAAAGTGTTGTTGGAATGCCACTTTAAACTTTAGTTTTTATTTATTTTTTGGCAAACGAAATAATGTAGCAATACATTTCTTCCCCAGAAAGCAATTGAAAACAGGGAGTATTGGGTATGTTAAGCTTAAAAACAACAGAAACAAATTAATATGCAACTAATACTCCTCTGTAAACACAGCCAATACAGTATGGCTGATGCCCTCCAAAACTAGGTAGGCCAAACAAAACTGAACACGGACCATACTAGACCATACTAAACATATGATGGCAAAGCTTACTGATTGGATGAGAATGACCTTTACATGAAAACTCCTTTTATTCTTTTATTTTCAGTTCTGCTGTTTTTCAATAGAAAAAGCTGTCCTTCAGATGTAAGTTAGAGGGTTGAAATAAACCAGTGGTCTCCAAAATGTGGCCTGTGGGCCAGATGCGGCCCTTTGCTTGCCTTTAACCGTCCCTTGTGGGATAATTCCTCCCATTAGTATGAGACACTATTCCTCCCACTGACACCAGCAGTCAGGCATAAATCCTGCTACTGATGGGATGCTATTCCTTCCCCAAATATCAACAATTGGACACTTTTCCTCCTACTAATACCAAAGATTGGGCACTATTCCTCCAACTAATGCCAAGGATGGGTCACTATTCCTCCCACTATTGCCAAGGATGGGGCACTATTCCTCCCACAAATACCAATGATGGGGCACTATTGATCTTTTATTGAAAAGAATCAAGCAACATATTTTATACAAAAGTAAAAAACAGAACTATAGTACAATATTCCAACAGAAAACAAAGGAATACACATCCATGTGCAGAATATATACAATATATACATAATCCACTTCCAACATTTTTAGAAAACTATTTACATAAAGCAGCAGAGAGGGCCTAAGAGGCACAACCCATCACCTATGTATGCAGCCATTTATCAAAAACTGAGCATTAAGAAAAAATCTAGGGTGATAAGAGACAGAAAGCCACACCCGGGAAAGAGACTCCTGGCAGTCAGGGAGGCTTGAAACCCCTCCACGCCTTCAGCCAAGCCCTCTGACCCCACTTGTCTCTCTCAAGCGCCCGAATCTTCCCCACCTCATGCAGAATGTCACACACCACCACCTGAACAGGAAGGATTTTACGCCGAAGGGTGACCTGACACCGTGCGTTCCATGTGTAATAACGGACTACTAAACTAACTAAAAAAAGTGTATCCAAACAAAAGCCCCCACCAGTATTGAATGCTCCGTACACCCACTCAGCATAACCCAGCCTGGAGAGGAAAGGAACACCGAGGGCCCGCCCCACCTGTTTGTATACCTCTATGTTAAAAGGGCAACGAAGCAGAAAATGGTCCATAGTCTCCTCCTCACCTGTACATTCCTCCCGAGGACAACCACGATCCATCCCACTGCGGAATTTCAAATTGCCCCGAACATAGAGCCTCCCGTGGAAGCACAACCAGGCCAGATCCCTGAATTTAAGGGGGACTCTAGCCAAATTAATCAGTCTTAACCCTTCCCTCAAAATTGGGCCTGGGCAATCCCTTAAGGCCAGTGGGTCATGAAAGACTTCGCTCAAGACTCGGCTCATAAGGACTTTCCTCGGAGCGGATCTGAGATCTTCAGCCGACAGTCGCCACTGCCGCAGTAACTTCAGACACGGAGCGACATAGGCTGGGAGCTGACCACGATGACCCCTGAGATTCTTCACTTGGCCACCTTCTTCCCAAAGTCGCAGAAAAGGCCTAAACCAAGATCTAAACATGCCTGCCCATCCAGGAGGTTCCACTGCAAGCATACTACCAATGTTAAACTTGATAAATAGCAGTGAAAAGAAAAGAACGGGGTTGACCATACCTAAGCCACCCTCCCTCCTGGATAGATAGGTGACATTCCTCTTGATGGGGTTCAGTCTGTTCCCCCACAGCATCTGGAAGAACACACTATAGATCCTAGCATAGAGAGACACTGGCAAGATGCAGACAGGGCTGACATACAAGAAGATCGGTATCAGGTAAGTCTTAATCAGATCAACCCTTTCCCTCAGAGATAACTTCCATCTCTTCCAGCTGACCACCTTAGTATTGGCAACTTCCAGCCTGCCTTCCCAGTTTTTGAGGCCATAATCGCCAGGTCCAAATTCAATGCCTAATATCTTAATTTTTTCCTGGGGCACTGGAAAGGTGTCCGGGAGATCAAACCCCTCACCTTCCTTTCCCATCCAAAAAACTTCACTCTTGTCCTGATTGATCTTGGAGCCTGATGCTTCAGAGTATCGTGATGTCAGAGAGACCACCTCCTCCGCTTCATCTGTCCCAGTGACAATCACTGACACATCATCCGCATAGGCAACAACCCTCAAAGGCGGCTCACCCGGGATTCCCACTGGTACCCCACACAACATGCTGCTCTCTAGCCTCCTGATGAAGGGGTCGATTGCAAACACATAGAGCAGGGGACTCAGGGGACAACCCTGGCGCACCCCAGAACCAACCTCAAAGGACTGTCCAACCCAACCATTAACAAGAGGGAAGCTTTCTGCCCCCTTATACAAGACTTTTAACCAATCGACAAAACCACCCGGCAGACCGTACTTACTAAAGAGCAACCACAGGTACTCATGGTTGACACGATCGAAAGCCTTTGCCTGATCCAATGCCAGTAAATACTTTCCCCAGCCTGCAGCCCTGCACTGCTCCAAGGCCTCCCGGACAGCTAAAACCGCTGTGAAGGTGCTCCTACCCTGGATCGAACAGTGCTGATGGCGAGAAAGCAAAGACTCTGCTACTGCCGATAGGCGCCAGAAAAGTATCTTCGCCAGCACCTTTCTATCGACATTGAGAAGGCTGATGGGGCGCCAAGACAACTGTTAAAAACCTCTACCAAATGTGGGGCCAGAATAGACTTAAAGGCTTTGTAAAACTCAGCCGTCAGACCATCCGGTCCAGGTGACTTTTTGATGGCAAGCTGTTCAATTGCCCTCGTCACCTCTTCAACTGTGATCTCTTCTGTCAAATTCATCAAAGGGACATCTCCACCATTTAGACCTGGAGTAGAGTCCAAAAAGCTTTCCATCTTGTCTCGGTCAAGCTCTTTCCTCCCAAGAAGTTCAGCATAAAAAGACCTCACGACCTCCAGGATCCCTGACCTGGACTTTGTCAAGGAACCTGTACTATCCTTAAGGCCAATGACCATCTTAACAGCTACACCCTGTTTGCAGTTCTGGTAAGGGTCAGGCGAGTGGTATTTCCCATAGTCCCGCTCCAGAACCAAAGAGGTATGCCGGTCATATTGACACTTCCTGAGGAGGATTTTCACTTCAGAGATTGCCCCAGGATCTCCTCCTCTCGAGACAAGAATATCCAGCTTCCTCCGCAAACGTTGGTAGGTCATGTATCTATTAAACTGTTTTTTATTGGCTAGGCCCCTGAAGAATCCAGCAATCCTCTTTTTGGTCAGCTCCCACCACTCAGCCTTGCTGCTACAAAAGTCCAGGATGGTCACCTGTGCCTGAAAGAATTCCTCAAAGGATTGTCTAACGTGTTCTTCCTCAAGGAGAGTCGAATTTAATCTCCAGATGCCTTTGCCCCTCTGAGGGAAGTCTGAAGCATTCAAGACCACAGATAGCATACAGTGATCAGAGAACTCCACTGCCTGCACCACTGGGGGTGAGAAAGCAGAGGCCTCCTTCAAAAAAAACCTATCTATCCTACTCTGACTATTACCTCGATGAAAGGTGAACCCTGTGTCATCCGGAAGGTGCTTAATGTGCACATCCACAAGACCAGCATCCCTAACCATACTATTTAAAAAAACGCTATCATATCCCAGCCTGTCATTGAAGTCCTTCCTGTCCTTGGGCCTAGTCACAGTATTAAAGTCACCTCCAAAAACCACTTGCCGGGATGTAAAAAGAAATGGCTTGATCCTTGTAAAAAGGCATTTCCTGTCCCACTTTGTGTGCGGCCCATAAACATTAATTAGGCGCAGGTCCTGCCCTCCCACAAGAACGTCTAAGACCATACATCTCCCAATCTCCACCTCAATAACCCGCCGGACAGTTACCATGCCGGTTTTAAACAACACCGCCACCCCGCCGTAAGGCTCGGCCGCAAGAGACCAGTAAGATGGACCATACCTCCACTCTCTCTTGGCCATATGAATATCTGCCAAGGAGGTGAGCCTAGTCTCCTGCAAAAATAAAATTTCAGCATCTAATTGGCTGAACAAAAAGAAGGCCATAGAACGAGCTCTTACCGACTTAATGCTGGCGACATTTATTGTCACCACTTTTAACGGAGGGGGAACCGCCATTTGGGTTATTGGGTGGATTGCTTCTTAGCTCCCCTCTGCTGCTCATCACCAGAAGCCTCTCTCTTTCTTGAAGCCTCCTCCAATTCCATTTCTGAATCAGAATTTTGCTCAGAAGAAGCTCCAGATGAGGATATATCCCATGCAGAAGCCCTAGAACGGTCGGGGACAGACACTGGGGCTTCCTGTCCCTGTTCCGTCCTCACTGCCTGTCTCTTCCGCCTCACAACCTTCCTTCTCTCCTCCAGGTACTGCAGGTCAGATTCAGAGATGTTATCTCTTGTTTTCTTCTTTTTTGAAGTCTTCACAGAAGACTTCTTTACAGAGGAAGCCGCAGCACCCTTTTTGGTACCTTCTACCACTCTTGGTGGGGGGGGACCTTCCCTTAAGTCAGACCTAGGAGGGGAAGACTCATGGGGCAAGACTGACTCGGGGGGCACGGACTTAGAAGGTTCTGACACAAGAGGAGCGGGTACAGTAGGCTGGGGGGACACAGAGACAGCCACAGAAGGAATACCTACAGACACAGGAGGGTTGGCCACAGAAACTGGGGAGGTATCCTGAACAGGACCAGGGGGGTCCGTCACCGCAGAGGAGGATGATACACCAGGGGCCTCATCCTCCATCCTGTCCAGCCTCAACAGTTCATCTACTACCTCCTTCTCCATATTGTGCCAGGCCTCCGGACATCGGCTGTAGGGGTGGCCAAGGCGCAGGCACAGGTTGCACCTTATCGCCTGGGTACAGTCCCCGGCCACATGACCCTGTCCCCGACATACTGAACATATTACGGCTGAACAGGAGGAGCTAAAATGCCCCTTTTCTCCACAGCGGTGACATAGCTTTGGCTGACCAGGATAAAAAATAGTCATCCTATCCCTCCCTATGAAAGCCGAGGAGGGCAGGTGACGGACAACATTCCCATCCCTGGCCAACCTGACCGTTACTGACCAACCCCCAGTCCAGATGTCACGTTCATCAAGGATTTTTTCTAGCCTTGTCAAAACCTCACCATAGTTTCTTAACCAGACCTCTAGGTCCCGAGCAGGAACACTCTCATTATTGAGGATGATGGTTATTTTTTTAACCGTTGATCTCTGCGAAACAGCAACTGGTGCCAGATCTTCCCATTCGGGTCTTGACCTGCACCGAGCCTCATATCGTTCCCAGAACAGGTCAAGACCCTCTGGCCTGGTGAAGCTGATTGTGTACTCCCGGCTCCCAGCTACGTGTATTAGGGCATAAAGGTCATTCGCCCCAAAGCCCATCTCCAAAATCATATCCACCACCACACGCCGTGCTGGAGAGACTGCACCACCTTCCCATTTAAGTATAACAACATTACGTCTTGGACCCCCAGCAGAAGCCAGAGACCCAAGACCGGAACCAGGGGTGCTCAAAGTGGCAGTTTGTGGTGTAAATCTCTGCCTGGAAGCAGGGTTCCTCATTGGCTGCAGCCCTGGCTTAATAACATTACCAGGCGCAGAGCGTACCACCTGAGCAAAAGAAGGCTTATCAGGGCCAAGACCCCACACCGATGTAACTTTAGCTGGTACATTATTATTATTATCCTTATTATTAATTGCTTGTACTGAGCCAGCAGGATTTCCCATTACACAAACATTAGTAGGATTATTCAGAACAGCTGTGTTGGAAGAAATGTCAGAACAATCAGTATTCACTATCACAGTTTCTGCTGTAGTACCACAGGTGGCCTGATGCTGCAGTATAGAGTCCTGAACAACAGCTGTGACTGGACAAACAGCCTTGGGCTCAGCAAAAGGGGGGTTAATGGGTTGTTCAGGCTCTTGTAGTTCCTTTGCTGCAATGTCATTTTTTAAACACAGTTTTTCCTGCAAGGAAACATCAGCAGCTGAAATATTGCTGGATACAAAATTACCAGCCTGGGTGTCATTGGGCAAAACATCCGCATTAACCAAGGTGTTAAATGGCACAAAAATAGTTTTATCAGTCACTTTTGACTTGCTTGGCTTTACCTTATCAGGCACATTATCAGGAAAGTTCTCCTCACCAAACACCAGCTGATCTCCCCGTACTGGAGACTCCACTGCCTGGATCACTTTAAGCATGCCTCCTGAGCCCTGAGAAGGCAACGGGCTGCTCACCTCACCTTGGGGGGGCAGGGGGTCAGAACTTGGGGTCCCCTCCTCCACCTCCATCTTTGCCATCCTTGCAAATCTGCGGTCATTGCAGAACTTTTCTTTAAAGGGCCCCTCTTTACCTTCCATCATGGCCACAATGGTTTCCTGGTGTTGAACCCGGACCTTTGCCAACTGGATTTCCGGATCCATAGATCCACGGTTGCGGCTGTGCAAACCTTCACGTTGCTTTCGCAGGCGTTTCAACTCTGCTCTCAGTTTGTAGAGCTGGTCTCTCTCCCTATTCAGGACCTTGATCCCGGCCACCACTCGCTCCCGAATGGACTCGGCATCCTCATCCTCACCAGGGGCAGAGAGATCCCCAGCCATGGCTTGTCCAGGAGCAGGTATGTCATCCATCAGCCCAGGGGATGGTTCAGAGCTTCCAGCAGGAGAGGCCCTGCTGGCCTGCATGGCCTCCCCAGATAGGGGCCAGCAGGGCTGGGAGAGATTTTACCGAACTCCCCTCTCACAGAAATCACCTGGAGCAGCTCCAGACACACAGCCAGAGAACCTTCCAGCAGCCACACCCGAAGCTGAATGATGGGAAACGACTCCTCCCACTGACACCAATAATGGGACACTATTCTTCCCATTGACACCAATGATGGGGCACTATTCCTCCCACTAACACCAATGATAAGACACTATTCCTCCCACTGATACCAATGATGGGGCACTATTCCTCCCACTAATACCAATGATGGGGCACTATTCCTCCCACAAATACCAATGATGGGGCACTTTTCCTCCCACTGACACCAATGATGGGGCACTATTCCTCCCACTGACACAAATGATGGGGCTCTATTCCTCCCAATAACACCAATGATAAGACACTATTCCTCCCACTGATACCAATGATAGGGCACTATTCCTCCCACTAATACCAATGATGGGGCACTATTCCTCCCACAAATACCAATGATGGGGCACTTTTCCTCCCACCGACACCAATGATGGGGCACTATTCCTCCCACTGACACAAATGATCGGGCACTATTCCTCCCACTGACACCAATGATGGGACACTATTCCTCCCACTGATACCAATGATGGGGCACTATTCCTCCCACTGACACCAATGATGGGGCACTATTCCTGCCACTAATACCAATGATGGGGCACTACTCCTCCCACTGATACCAATGATGGGGCACTATTCCTCCAGCTAATACCAATGATGGGGCGCTATCTCTCCCACAAATACCAATGATGGGGCACTATTCCTCCCACTAATACCAATGATGGGGCACTATCTCTCCCACAAATACCAATGATTGGGCAATTGTCCTGCCACTAATACCAATGATGGGGCACTATTCCTCCCACTAATACCAATGATGGAACACTATTCCTCCCACTAATACCAAGGATGGGACACTATTCCTCCCACTAATAGCAATGATGGGGCACTAGTCCTCCCACTAATACCAATGATGGAACACTATTCCTCCCACTAATACCAATGATGGAACACTATTCCTCCCACTAATACCAATGATGGAGCACTATTTCTCCAAATATTACCAATGATGGGGCACTATTTCTCCCAAAAATACCAATGATGTGACACTATTGTTCCATTTAATACTATGTTTGGTCACTATTTCCCCCACTAATACCGCTCATGGGGCATTATTCCTCCCACTAATACCAATGATGGGGCACTATGCCTCCCACTAATAAAATTGTTTTACTCCCGCTGACCACAAAGTTTTGTTTACTTGCACTGATGCCGGAACTTTTTTAACTCCCACTGCCCACAATCCAGCCCCCATGATGTCTAAAGGATAGTAAACTGGCCATTTGTTTAGAAAGTTTGGAGACCCCTGAAATAAACCAATTAACACTGGCAGGGATGCTTATAATGGTCAGCTTTTATTTGTTAATGTAAAACCTTTATCCCAAAAAGAACAAAACTGTTTGCTGTAACTGCTTTTAAAGTGTTAGTTGGAGTTTGGCCCCAATTTGTGTAGTGTATCCAGATCTGCTAATGCCTCTAATGCTATCTTCCCTCCCGATCATCAATGCTGCTGTCAAGAGGTGTCTCTGTTGCTTCTTCATCCAGAGTGTAGGCACCCTAGTACAGGAGGTGTGTTACTGGCCGGATCGCTAGGTAAAAACAGAGGGGGAAAAAAAAGAAAACAAATCCCACCACCAAATTTAGTGATCGGTGGTCTAGGTTTTGGGATTGATACCACTTTAAACCTCTATTTTTTTTTAACATACTGATTCAAACATACACAATTTTAAATCTGTAGCAGGTTTTCCAGGCATTGGGCCTGATGTGGGTCTGCCATTGACAACTCCTGCATCTTGGTTTTTGTGGTTTTATTGTAGATAAAGGGGATAGGAGAAAGGAATGAGTGGGATACTCCTTTAGGCTTAACTAGATACAATTTGGGACTTTATCCGGAAAATATCTGTTAACGCTGCCTTGACGTTAGCCGACGCTAGCCAGCGCTCACTGATGCTTAGAACACACTGTAACTTGACAGAAGTGCTGAATCCTCGACTCTATGTCCAGAAGACTCAGGACTGTGGAGCATAGAACTACTGACACTGCTGCACTGCAAAGTCACTGACCACTCTCTCCAGCCTGGCACTGGCTTGATGTAGCTTGCTGTGAATTACTGTATAGCTGCAACTCTCAACTGGTACTCTGTACAATTCAGGGCCAAAACCGCAGGCACCCCCTTTACACTTTTAGCTCTTCAGGGTCCACTGACTAGGTACCCCCTCTGCTACTTCAGGGTCCTCAACCTAGGTACCCCCTTTACAGCTAGCTGATACTGGATCCCAGAACCTCTTCCGGAGTGGTCTCCTCTAACTCTTCAGGCAGACCCCCAGGGGCAATCCTCAGTACTTACGACATGTGTAGGCTTTCCTGGGACTGGACCCCTCTCACTCTCCCCTGGTTCTCGGCACACCGGATCCCCTCAGCTCAACTCAGCACTCTCTGGATTCTCACGCGACACCCCGAGACATCCATTTCCTCAGACTGGAGGAGAGACAGCCGTTCTCTCCCTCCTGGGACTCTGCTCCCACCAAAGACACCGTGTCACGTGCTTCCACCAAACTTATACCCACTGCCAGAATCCTTTGCAGCATGTTCTGCCTTCTGGGGTAGTTACAGGCTTGGGTTTCCTCCACTGCCCTATCAGAAGTCTCTAATAAAGCCAGTGGGGAGACTCCCCTCTCAGGAGACACACTTGGAAACCATGACAACCTACCTATCAAAAAGAAACATGGCCCTGCTGTTAGGCATTTACCTAGCACCTACCTGCAGGGTGCTACAAATCTAAAAATATTATTTTTGCAAAATTCACAAATCAAGTGCCTATTTTTTTGAGCTTTGCGACATCAAAATGTTTAATGTAGAAGTCAGAAACAAATGAAGTTGGAGAATTCACCAAAATACTGTATGTTATTCAAAAGCAATAAGCAGATTTTATATATGCAGAGCAATCCAAAACACTCTTTTCAAAGCATGATAATTGTTACATTTACTGAAATGTGGTAAACATAAAAATGTTTAAGATTTGTCCGGTCCATCTGTAAGTGTTTTTCAGAGAGCTGAATCTTTGTACTATTACCAATATTAAACTTGTTTGGCATTGAGCTTTCAGTTGTGCAGCTAAAAGTTGCATACTTACACTATATTGTCAAAAGTATTGTGACACCTGCCCTTACACGCACATGAACTTAAATGGCATCCCAGTCTTAGTCCGTAGGCTTCAATATTGAGTTGGTCCACCCCTTGCAGCTTTAACAGCTTCAGCTCTTCTGAGAAGGCTGTCCACAAGGTTTAGAAGTTTGTCTGTTGGAATGTTTGACCATTCTTCCAGAAGCGCATTTGTGAAGACAGGCACTGATGCCGGAGGAGAAGGCCTGGCTCGCAATTTCCACTCTAATGCATCCCAAAGGCGTTCTATCGGATTGAGGTCAGGACTCTGTACAGGCCAGTGAAGTTACTTCAGATGACACCAAGCTATGCAGTGGAACAGGATGTCTCCAACTTAAAAGCCAACTTTAATGCACTGTTTCATTGGGCAACTATGTGGCAAATGAGATTTAATGTTAATGAATGTAAAGTTATGCTAATAATATGCATGCATCATACATACTAGGGGGGAGTAGAACTGGAGGAATCCATAGCGGAGTAGGATATGGGTGTTCTGGTAGATCATAAGCTTCTTAATAGCATACAATGCCGAAATGCGGTTTCCCAAGCAAGCAAAGTCCTTTCTTGTATTAGGAGGGACATGGATTGCAGAGAGAGAGATATCATATTGTCCCCTGTACAAATTATTAGTAGGACCTCATCTGAATTATGCAGTTCAGTTTTGGGCACCAGTTCTCAAAAAGGATATCGGAGAAATGGAGAAAGTGTAGAGAAGAGCAACCAAACTGATAAGAGGAATGAAGGAGCTCAGCTATGAGTAAAGACTAGAGGAACTGAATTTATTCTCTCTTGGGAAGAGAAGATTAACGTGGGATATGATCTACATGTATTAATACATAGGGGTCCATATAGTGAACTTGGTGTTGAGTTATTTACTTTAAGGTCATCACAGAGGACAAGGAGGCACTCTCCTTACGTCTAGAGGAAAACAGATTTCGTCTCCAAATATGGAAAGGTTTCTTCACAGTAAGAGCTGTGAAAATATGTAATGCATCTCCCTTTCGGAGGTGGTTCTGGCCAGCTCAGTAGATTGCTTTAAAAAAGGCCTAGATTCTTTCCGAGGTGTACATAATATAACTGGGTAGTAACATTTTATAGGTAAAGTTGATCCAGGGAATATCCAATTGCCTCTCAGGGATCAGGAAGGAATTCGTTCCCTTGCTGTAGGAAATTGGATCATGCTTTGCTGGGGTTTTTTGCCTTCCTCTGGATCAACTGTGGGTACAGAATTGTGTATATGAGGTTGTATGTTTTTTTTTTTATCTAGATGGACTTGTGTCTTTTTTCAACCTGACTAACTATCTAACTATGTAACCCCAAACTCACTTATCTATGTCTTTATAGACCTTGCTTTGTGCACTGGAGCGCAGTAATGTTGGACCAGAAAGGGGCCATCCCCAAACTGTACCTACAAAGTTGGAAGAATGAAATTGTCCAAAATGTCCTGGTATGCTGACCCCTCAAGAGTTCCCTTCACTGGAACTAAGGGGCCAAGCCCAACCCCTGAAAAACAACCCCACACAATAATCCCCCCTCCACCAAATTATAGGGCCCAGTGCACAAAGTAAGGTCCACAAGATGTGGATGAGCAAGTTTGGGGAGGAGGAACACGACTGGCCTGCACAGAGTCCTGACCTCAACCCGATAGAACACCTATGGGATGAATTAGAACGGAGACTGCGAGCCAGGCCTTCTCATCCAACATCAGTGCCTGACCTCACAAATGCGCTTCTGGATGAGTGGTAAAACATTCCTATAGTCATACTCCTAAACCTTGTGGACAGCCTTCCAGTGAGAGTTGAAGCTCTTATAGCTGCAAAAAGTGGGCCAACTCAATATTGAACCCTACGGACTAAGACAGGGATGCCATTGAAGTTCATGTGCATGTAATGGCATACTTTTGACAATATAGTGTATATGTGAATGCACTCATATGTCAGTGCTCCTCAGTGACCTCTACTAGTATGATTCTTTGGATCACAATGGTTGATCAGTATGACAATATGCTATCTTCTAACAATCACTTTTTAAAGTCAAAGGTGGAAGGGGGCATTTGGAATAGCGGATTGGTTGCAGGTAGTTTGCAGCTGTAAGTCCTACATGATTTAAAACTGCAATATTTATATCATAAAACATTTTATTATCAGTGTCCTTGTTAGTACAGAATGCAAAATCCTAATGAGTTGCAAAAATGCATGCTTCATTTTTATGACATTCATAGAAACACATTCATTATTCCTAAATCATATTCTTCTGCCACACAGTGGACAAGCCAAACATTATTTGTAAAACAGCTAAGGAGAGCATCTTAAAGTTGCTGTATTTTTCTGATGTGATTCTGCCATCAAGTGGTGTTTCATGGAAAAACTCCCTAAAATAATATTCTCACAAAAAGAATGCATGGATAGAAATGAACATATTTATTCACATTAGGTTTAGAGACAAGATACATTATGTAAAGTTTATTTTGTAGATTACATTTGAGTCGTAATTTGCAGTTGAACTATAATTGTAAGGACAAACATATTTTGAATCGGTACGAACAATTTTTATTACATTAAAGAGCATCAAGAAATAACCTTAGCCAAAGGTTAAGATGGGCTTAAAAGTAAAACATTCATAAACTTTACTCACAGGCATTTTTATATGGTCAACAATATATGCATGCTGAGAAGTCTTATAGGGTCTCATATAACATAAATGGCAAAAAATGGACATGATAGCCCAGCCAATAGTTTCCAAAGTGTTATCATCTGCCATATTTTTGGAGACGGTAATGTTATTGTCTCCTTTTACAAAAGACATGCAAACACTTCTACAACTTGCATCCTGTAACTTAATTTAATGTTGATTTTGGAGGGGCGGATATAAATGTGTTTTGTAATCCCTTTATATATGGACAAATCTTACAGGTGCCTATATGATCTGACCAGGACCAGAACAAGGGGGTGGCAGAAGGGGCCCTTGGTCTTGGCGCTTGCTATATGTACAAAGGGGTCGCGCACTGGGTGCTCCCTTTTTTCATGCCTTTCACTGACAGGACCGATTACAGTGTAACTTCTCTCAGCAGGGCGTTTTTTTTTTTTACTGTCTAGAGCATGGCGCTACTCTGTACCTCCACCACCAACACTAGCCCTGTGCTCCTTGTTGTCTGCTGTCACTTGTTCTAAAGCAGTTTCCTGTGCTTTTTACAAATGACAGCATGCATCAAATGAGAGGTAGGAGGAGGGAAAGCTCTATTCTGGGGGCCATGGGGTGGGGTGGCTCTATACTTGGAAGCGGGAGGACGGAGGAGCTCTGTCCTGGGGGGGGGGGGACTCTGTATTTGGGGATGTGAGCTCTGTACTGGGTGGATGGGATGAGGGAAAGCTCTGTTGTGGGGACTATTGGGTGAGGGAGCTCCATTCTGGGGGGGTGGGAGGAGGAGGGAGTTCTGTACCGGGGGGCTAAGGAGTGGGGGGGCTCTGTACTGGTGGTCTAGAGTGTGGGGGGGCTCTGTACTGGAGGGGCTAGGGTGTGGGGGGAGCTCTTTACTGGGGGGGGGGGTTAGGGTGTGGACATAGGGGGAACATTTTTTCTATTCAGTGATCTCATCAACGTAAGGACAGTTTTCTTTTCAAGGAAACCACTGATCTAGGGACATTTTTTACTTCTGGGGACACCAGGCATTTTATTTTCAGGGATACCACTAACAAAGGAGCAATTTTTTTCAGTAACACCACTGACACAGGGGCATTTTTCATTCTAGTCACATCACCAACTCAGGGACATTTTTTCATTTCAGTGACACTGCTAACAAAGGGACATTTTTTTCATTTTAGTGACATTACCACCCCAGGGACATTTTTCCTTTTCCACATATCTGTTTACCTATATCAGTATTTTTACTGGCTCTATTTCATTGCATAGTACAAACACAACAAACATTTTGCAGCTTGCCACATCTGGCACCATCGTCTTCTCCACCCAATGAGGGGATGGGGCGCAGTTTCCCATCTTCACCCTGGGCATAGGTTGACCTTGTCGCGGCACTGGATCTGGCCATAAATGCTGACAGTTCAGAACTAATGCTTTGGCTGCTTTTCTATAGAGAAATCTGTTCATCCAATTTTATATAATAGTTATCAAAAGGCGTTATAAGAGTTATCAATAGGCGTCATTATCAAAATAAACTTGGGCTTTTAAATGTATTCCAGTTTATTTGCTCCGATAACTAGCTAAAAATTGTCATTTTATTGACCTTTTACTAAATGCAAACTCACGTCGACTAACAGAAAAAAGGAAATGAACTTCTATTAATAAGGACTTCTAAAAATGGCAAAAAAATCACCCATCCATTTCTTGTGTCATGGGTTTGTATGGTCTCCGTTTTTTATATAGAGTGTATTTGTTTTTATTTGTTTTAAATAAGTTACTTTAAGTGATAAATCACGTAGGATCTTCTATGCACAGCAGGTAATTCCTTTTCATTGTATTACAAATATTAGCCCATTCAAACAAGTAATGCCCCATACACACGTGCAGATTATCTGCAGACTTTTGTCTGCAGACTTACCAAAACCATATAATATGAGGTCAAACCTAAACACTTTCAATTTGTATGCAATCCGGCAGGCCCTTGCACTACATAGAAAAGGTAAGTCTGCAGACAAAAGTCTGCAGATAATCTGCACGTGTGTATGGGGCATAATGTTGCATATTTACAAACCTAACATGTAACACATGATTTTGCCTTTCTCTCACAATGAAATAAACAGTACACTCTTCAATGAGTCAACATTAAAAGTCCATCCCATGGTCATTATGCTGTTTATGATTCTAAATCTCCCGTAGGCTCAGTTGTAGGGTCAGCAGCTCCACAGCCAGTGGTTATACATGATCCTGGTGGTCCTCTTACTCCTGTATAACCTCGATGTCCAAGCTGTCCTCTGTGTCCACGTGGACCAATCAGACCAGGATCTCCATCAAATGCTAGCCCTGGTATACCCCTTTCACCTGAAATACATTTGTGAAACATAATAAAGACCTAAAAAAGTTTGTTTTTTAATCTGTGCATTATGGGAGCATTATATTAAGCATGCATGGGATAGGCATAAGGCTATCCTTCATATAAGATAGGGCCAGGGACTATTCATAGGATTCAGATATATTGGGCAGACTAGATGGGCCAAATGGTTCTTATCTGCCGACACATTCTATGTTTCTATGTTTCTATATTTCATTTAGCAAGAACAACTGTGGCTGCACAAGGAATATCTAACGAGGAGGAGCTAACAGGCAACACCCAGAACATACTGGTAGAATTTCCCACAGGTTTAAGCAGTCTGAAAATAGGTGAAAGAATATATCAACTTAAAGGAAATCTATGAAATGGGACACAGATGGCGGGAAACAAAACTTGACAGGGGTTATAACCCTCAATTGCTTTATCTAAAATGAAAAAAATGTTTTCCCTATAGTTTTACATTAAAGTAAAATTGCAAAGTTCATAAAGTTCACCAAAACAGATTTAATCATTTAGGAGCACCATATAAAATAATGTGGAAACTAGAGGTTTATGATTTGAAGTGTTTAAATGTTTAGTTAATAGCCAATGTTTGCCCACCAATACATGATCAAGGGAAACACAAGATAAGAGTATTGGCTGCTTGTCCCTGTTTAGTATCACCACATAAAACAATTAAACCCCTTTAGACTTTTGATGCATCAATTGCATTCATTGCTTTGTGCACATGAGGACACACACAATACAGAATGCAGCAGTAAGTATTGGTGGTGTTTATAACAAAACATGGAGCATACAAGCTTTCAAACAGCGTATTGTAAAATAGCTACCAGGCATAGTCACAGAACTAAAAAAACATGAACCTACAATTAGACAAAGTTACAAATACATCTAAGAAATTTAAGGAAAACCAACGCTGTAAAATCATAGAAGCAAATGAAAGGCTTGCTCTGAAAGCTTTCAGTACTGAGAACACATTATAAGCATTATATGCATTATCTCTCTTCACACAACTGTATTTCTGAAAAACAGTCACAAGGCATTTGACTACTGACCTCTTGGTCCTGGGTCACCATCAAATCCTACGAGCCCATATCCCTTGGGACCTTTGTCG
Organism: Pelophylax lessonae; assembly: GCF_965119305.1. Classification (NCBI taxonomy): domain Eukaryota; kingdom Metazoa; phylum Chordata; class Amphibia; order Anura; family Ranidae; genus Pelophylax; species Pelophylax lessonae. The sequence goes on from NC_138770.1 coordinate 333,923,807, forward strand.
CCCTTCTCCCCAGGTTCACCTACAACAAAAGGGACCTTAAGATCTTTTTATAGAATTTTATAGTCTTTTCTTTCAGTATAAAAGTTAATAATAATGGTGGAATAGTTGATGTAATGATGTCAATATAAACTACATCTTAAGGCATTTTTTTTAGATTTTATTACTTTATATCTAAAACAGACATGGTTAAAATTTAGAAAAATAAATACCAATTTGTCCTTGTTTCCCTGGATCTCCAGCTTCACCATAAAAGCCTTCTGGGCCATCTTCACCATCCAGACCTTTGATTCCAGGTGTACCCTAAATATTGTGTTTTTAAAAAATATATATATATAAAGTATTACATTTATATCCCAAAATTCAAATTTATAAAGCAAATTGTTTAAAATGAAAAAGCTGAAGTTAGAAGCTGATTGGCTACCATGCACAGCTGCACCAAATTTTGCACTCTCCAGTTTTAGTACATCTCCTCCAGTATTTGTAAGTGAATAAACGTAAAGTTTTATGTACATTATTTAATGTAAATATGTATCCATCTCTCTAATTGATTTAATTCCTATTGATCTTTTAGCTAGAACATTTATGCTATTAGTAATTACTAACGTGATCCTGCCAAATTTAGAAATATAAAACGTTTTTAGTTATACTCTAATACTATGTAAGTGTGATGATTGATCATTCCCCCAACTGTGCGGATAATTAAGGTTGTTGTCCACTGCATTTAGGAAGCCAAGAGACATTGTAGATGTCCTGAGGTGTAAAACCTGCTGATTGGAGTACACAGTGAAATGCGCATGCGTGGCTTCAGATCAATATTGCATTTTTTTTTAAGTCCTCTATGTCAAATGAGCAAACCTGGTGTGGAAATTGATGGCAAATGTATTTTGAATGGCTCTGCTGTTTTAAAGATTGCCCATGCCCCAGACTGCTGTGGTTATAAGCTAATGGAAAGCTTAAAAATTGGCAACAAATATACAAGATGTTTTAAGAGTCTTGTAAGGTGTAGATGGAATTAGATGAAGGAGTGAACTGTCTAAGATAAAGTAAAAACGGACAGTGTGATACAGCTGAAAAACAAGAAAGACAGATGGTAAAGTCGGGAAAATGAAAATTTGAATGCAAATTGTATGATAATTTACAGTATGTAATGAAATTTTCATTTTCCTTATTTCTGATACACTCACAGGTTCTCCTGGTGATCCTGGTAGCCCTACAGGTCCTGGAGCTCCCATAGGTACTTCACCATACAAAGGGCAAACACTTGCACATTGTCGCCGTACAGACTGGGCATATGAAGACATTTGTTCAAGAACAAACTTTTGGCAAACTTCAATAACACGGGATGCGGGAAATGATGGCCCCTATGAACAGAAAATATTTATATTATTGAATATTCAGTCTATAGATATCAAAGTACATAGAAACCTTTGCAACCAGTTGCCTTGTAACGTCCATCCATAAACTGCTCCATATGAATACCATCTCAGACTGATTATGATTAGGGTTGAGCGAACACCTAGATGTCCGTGTTCGACGGGTTCGGCCGAACTTTAAAAAAAAGTCCGGGTCCGTGTCCCGGACTTTTACCGAACTTTTCCCGGACACCGAACCCCATTGAAGTCAATGGGGACCCGAACTTTAAGGCACTAAAATGGCTCTAAAACACCAAAGGAAAGGGCTAGAGTGCTGCAAATGGCAGCAAAACGTAATTAAGAGCATGGCAAGTGCTCTGCAAACAAATGTGGATAGGGAAATAACTTAAAACAACAAAAAAAAACAGAAAAATAAAACAATGTTCTTCTTCATCTCTGAAGGACGAGGCCCATATGGAGTAGGAGGGAGGTTGAGGTGGTGGTGGATGTGGCGGTGACTAGACATATGCCGGTTTTCGGTAATTCGATATATCGCGGTATTGCATAGCCACGGTATTGTTATTGTGGCATTTTTAAAATACCGAGTTTCTCTGTCAAGTCTGCCTGACTTGTGAATTGATACATTTCAGTGAGCTGGATGACTCATTCACTCACTCAGCTAACACCTTTCAGCATTAAGTCTCCTAACTATAAACAAAAATGATTACATTTGTATCTTTTCCTTCCCTCTGCCAGGGAGAAAGGAAGTTTAACCTCTTAAAGACTGGATCTTTTTCTGACACTTGCTGTTTGCAAGTTAAAATCAGTTTTTTTTTTTTGCTAGAAAAGTACTTAGAACCCCCAAACATTTTATATATTTTTTTAGCAGAGACCCTACAGAATAAAATGGCGATTGTTGTAATATTTTATGTCACACTGTATTTGCGCAGCAGTCTTTCAAACGCAATGATTAGACTTTAATGAATAAAAAAAAAAAAAAAAAACGTAACAGTAAAGTTATCCCAATTTTTTTTTTTTTTGTTACACAGAGAATCGTGAGAGAATCGTGATCTTTATTCCAAGCTAAAAAATCGTGATTCTCATTTTGGCCAGAATCGTGCAGCTCTAATAAATATATATATACACACACACACGCCTAGCAGCCCACATTACATTATTATATAGCCATCAAGCAGTGTCTGGCCTACCTGGTGATGACTGGTCCTGGCGCTCTGATCCGATGGCCTGGTCTTTAAAGGGGCAAATCCTTGCGATCCAGAAGTGGTTAAACCTGCAGGAGGACCGGTGTTTTTATCTATTAATGACTTTACTATTGCTTTAGGCCTGGTTCACATGTATGCGGGTTGGTGGTTCACATGTATGCGGGTTGGCGGTTCACATGTATGCGGGTTGGCGGCCCACATTTGCACAGGCATAGCAGCCCATTGATTTGAACGGGCTGCTATGCCCTCATTTTCCGCAGAAAAAAGGTGCATGCAGCATTTTTTTTAAATTCAGTGGCCTTGAAATCCATCCTGCTTTTGCACCATGCGACTAACCTGCAGTTCCTGCTCTGGCAAGCTTTCTGCATTTTTTGTATACGTGGGCACGGCATTTAAAAATAAACAGTTTGCGTGTGCAGCAACGGCAGGTAAGTCGCATGGTGCAAAAGAAGGATGGATTTCATGGCCACTGCATTTTTTTAAATTCTGCATGCACCTTTTTTCAGCTGAAAACGCAGGCATAGCAGCTCAAGCCCATTCACATCAATGGGCTGCTATGCCTGTGCAAATGTGGGCCCCCAACCCGCATACATGTGAACCAGGCCTAAAGCAATAGTAAAGTCATTAATAGATAAAAACACCGGTCCTCCTGCAGGTTTAACCAATTAATGACTTTACTATTGCTTTAGGCCTGGTTCACATGTATGCGGGTTGGGGGCCCACATTTGCACAGGCATAGCAGCCCATTGATGTGAATGGGCTTGAGCTGCTATGCCTGCGTTTTCAGCTGAAAAAAGGTGCATGCAGAATTTAAAAAAATGCAGTGGCCATGAAATCCATCCTTCTTTTGCACCATGCGACTTACCTGCCGTTGCTGCACACGCAAACTGTTTATTTTTAAATGCCGTGCCCACGTATACAAAAAATGCAGAAAGCTTGCCAGAGCAGGAACTGCAGGTTAGTCGCATGGTGCAAAAGCAGGATGGATTTCAAGGCCACTGAATTTTAAAAAAATGCTGCATGCACCTTTTTTCTGCGGAAAATGAGGGCATAGCAGCCCATTCAAATCAATGGGCTGCTATGCCTGTGCAAATGTGAACCACCAACCCGCATACATGTGAACCAGGCCTAAAGCAATAGTAAAGTAATTTATAAACAACACCTCCTTCAGGTTTAACCACTTCTTGACCACAAGGATTTGCCCTCTTAATGACCAGGCCATCGGATCGGAGCCGAGCGCCAGAACCAGTTATCACCAGTTAGGCCAGACACTGCTTGATGACCTATTTTAGGCCTGGTTCACAGAGTCTGTACTGACTGACTATATAATAATGTGCATAAGTGAACCAAAGCCCCTAAATTCAGCAATGAAATTGAAGTGAGGTGGAAATTTAATAATTTAAATTTAATAATAGAATACCGTGATAATACCGTATACCGTGGCAAAACCTTAATCAATTAATCGCAGCATGAAAATCTGATACCGTCACAAGCCTAGCGGTGACATAGGCGTGCGCACAGGGTGTGCTGGGTGTGCCTGGGCACACCCTAATCACCTAGGGCACATAGCATTGCCAGTGAGGAGATGGGAAAGATCTCCCTGGGACCTGCTCTGCTCTATTTCTCCTTGCCTACAGGTACATGGCCCCGATACATTACTCTCCCTGCTGGCAAACACATGCATGTGTATTTCAACTTTGGGGTGCACACCTTAATGCAATAGGCTGCGCACACCTATGGGCGGTGTAGGTGGAAGCGGCGGTGGAGGAGGACCAGGGCCGGATTAACAGCATCATGGGCTTGGTGCTGAGGATTTTGAAGGGCCTTAAGGGCCGTGCCTTGCCATGCACCCAGAGGAGGAAGGGTGCAGCCATGCATGCCTAATTCAACATGGGATGCTGTCTCTGAAGCCCATAAACACATCCATGCATCGCCAACTGTCCCTCCTTGTCCGGCCTTCACGCTGTGTGGGGAGGTTCTGAGGGTGCTGCCTGGGGAAGCGAGCATAGAAGCCAGACTTCTGTGTTTACAAGTGACAGAAGAGCGGTAACAGTGAATATGGCCAACCCGGGGCCTATATAAAAGGTAGGGGCCTGGAGCTGCAGCTCCAATAGCCCCTACATTAATCTGGCCCTGAGGAGGAGGACGAGGTAGCCAACACTGCTTCTTTTCAAAAATTTTAAATGAGGGTACACCCCAAAAGAGTGAGAAAGAGCAAAAATGGAACAATGGGTGGGTAAGGTCGGTATCCATTGCTATTCTGCATAAGGTACGGAAAAGTCCCGTGGGATCCATGCCTGGTTCATTTTAATGAACGTGAGCTTGTCCACATTGTCTCTGGACAGGCGGCTGCGCTTGTCTGTTATAACGCCCCCAGCCGTGCTAAATACCCGTTCAGATAATACACTGGCTGCAGGGCACGCCAGCACCTCCAAGGCGTAAAGGGCAAGCTCAAGCCATGTGCCCAATTTGGAGACCCAGAAGTTGAAGGGGGCAGACCCGTCATTCACTACATGTAGGCGTGTGCACACATACTGCTCCACCATGTTGGTAAAATGCTGCCTCCTGCTAAGACGTTCCATCTGAGCTGCTGGTGCTGCTGTTTGTTGTGGCGTGCTGACAAAGCTTTTCCACATTTCGGCCATGCTAACCCTGCCTTCTGAGGTGCTGGCGGTGCCCTGGTTGCGTTGGCGACCTCCTCCTCCTCCTCCTCTGCCTTGTGCTTCCACTGTGGCCCCGCTGTCAGATGGGAATGCCAGCAGCATGGCGTCTACCAGCGTGCGCTTGTACTCGCGCATCTTGCGATCGCGCTCCAGTGAGTGAATTAAGGACGGTACGTTGTCCTTGTAACGGGGATCCAGCAGCGTGGCCACCCAGTAATCAGCACAAGTTAGAATGTGGGCAACTCGGCGGTCGTTGTGGAGACACTGCAGCATGTAATCGCTCATGTGTGCCAGGCTGCCCAGAGGCAACGAAAGGCTGTCCTCTGTGGGAGGTGTATCGTCCGTGTCCTCTGTATCCCCCCAGCCACGCACCAGTGATGGCCATGAGCTGGCCTGGGTGCCACCCTGCTGTGAACATGGTTCCATCTCCTCCTCCAGCTCCTCCTCCTCCTCATCCTCCTCATCCTCCAGAACTGTGCCCCTGCTGGACAATTGCGTCCCTGGCGTTTGCGTGTGCAGGAACCCACCCTCGGAGCCCCTTGCGAATGACTGCCCTGAAAGCCTTGGAAATGTTACCTCTTCATCCTCCTCCTCCTCCTCATCCTGTGCCACATCCTCTTCCATCATCGCCCGAATTGTTTTTTCAAGGAGGCATGGAAGTGGGATAGTTAAGCTGAGAACGGCGTCATTGCCACTGGCCATGTTGGTGGAGTACTCAAAACAGCGCAACAAGGCACACAGGTCTCGCATGGAGGCCCAGTTAAATTAAATAGCGGAATAGAAAATATGATCCAAAAAAAGTGTATGTATATCACACGTACACAACCACACTGGGCCCCAATTACTATTGTTTGTACCCCTAAAAGGCTAGATGAGGAGTAGGGGGAGTATGGAACAGGCAGCACCCTCAAACCTTCAGAAGTATGAGATGAACCCCAACAACTTGGAAAGGTGGATCTCTCTCACACGTACCGACACAGACTATCCCGCAATTCAATTGATCCTCAAAGGTTTTTATTGAATAGCGGAATAGGAAATATGATCAAAAAAAGTGTATGTATCTCGCACGTACACAACCACACTAGGCCCCAATTACTATTGTTTGTACCCCTAAAAGGCTAGATGAGGAGTAGGGGGGGTATGGAACAGGCAGCACCCTCAAACCTTCAGAAGTATGAGATGAACCCCAACAACTTGGAAAGGTGGATCTCTCTCACACGTACCAACACAGACTATCCCCCAATTTAACTGATCCCCAAAGGTTTTTGATTAAATAGCGGAATAGAAAATATGATCCCAAAAAAGTGTATGTATATCACACGTACACAACCACACTAGGCCCCAATTACTATTGTTTGTACCCCTAAAAGGCTAGGAGTAGGGGGAGTATGGAACAGGCAGCACCCTCAAACCTTCAGAAGTATGAGATGAACCCCAACAACTTGGAAAGGTGGATCTCTCTCACACGTACCAACACAGACTATCCCCCAATTTAACTGATCCCCAAAGGTTTTTGATTAAATAGCGGAATAGAAAATATGATCCAAAAAAAGTGTATGTATATCACACGTACACAACCACACTAGGCCCCAATTACTATTGTTTGTACCCCTAAAAGGCTAGGAGTAGGGGGAGTATGGAACAGGCAGCACCCTCAAACCTTCAGAAGTATGAGATGAACCCCAACAACTTGGAAAGGTGGATCTCTCTCACACGTACCAACACAGACTATCCCCCAATTTAACTGATCCCCAAAGGTTTTTGATTAAATAGCGGAATAGAAAATATGATCCCAAAAAAGTGTATGTATATCACACGTACACAACCACACTAGGCCCCAATTACTATTGTTTGTACCCCTAAAAGGCTAGGAGTAGGGGGAGTATGGAACAGGCAGCACCCTCAAACCTTCAGAAGTATGAGATGAACCCCAACAACTTGGAAAGGTGGATCTCTCTCACACGTACCAACACAGACTATCCCCCAATTTAACTGATCCCCAGAGGTTTTTGATTAAATAGCGGAATAGAAAATATGATCCCAAAAAAGTGTATGTATATCACACGTACACAACCACACTAGGCCCCAATTACTATTGTTTGTACCCCTAAAAGGCTAGGAGTAGGGGGAGTATGGAACAGGCAGCACCCTCAAACCTTCAGAAGTATGAGATGAACCTCAACAACTTGGAAAGGTGGATCTCTCTCACACGTACCAACACAGACTATCCCCCAATTTAACTGATCCCCAAAGGTTTTTGATTAAATAGCGGAATAGAAAATATGATCCCAAAAAAGTGTATGTATATCACACGTACACAACCACACTAGGCCCCAATTACTATTGTTTGTACCCCTAAAAGGCTAGGAGTAGGGGGAGTATGGAACAGGCAGCACCCTCAAACCTTCAGAAGTATGAGATGAACCCCAACAACTTGGAAAGGTGGATCTCTCTCACACGTACCAACACAGACTATCCCCCAATTTAACTGATCCCCAAAGGTTTTTGATTAAATAGCGGAATAGAAAATATGATCCCAAAAAAGTGTATGTATATCACACGTACACAACCACACTAGGCCCCAATTACTATTGTTTGTACCCCTAAAAGGCTAGATGAGGAGTAGGGGGAGTATGGAACAGGCAGCACCCTCAAACCTTCAGTATGAGATTGTGTTCACTGTACCCCACAAAGATTGAGTTCACTGCACCCCACAATGATTGTGTTCACTGCACCCCACAAAGATTGTGTTCACTGCACCTCACAAAGATTGTGTTCACTGTACCCCCCAAAGATTGTGTTCACTGCACCCCACAAAGATTCTGTTCACTGTACCCCACAAAGATTGTGTTCACTGCACCCCAAAAAGATTGTGTTCACTGCACCCCAAAAAGGATGTTGTTCACTGCACCCCAAAAAGGATGTTGTTCACTCCACCCCAAAAAGATTGTGTTCACTGCACCCCACAAAGATTGTGTTCACTGCACCCCAAAAAGATTGTGTTCACTGCACCCCAAAAATGATTTTGTTCACTGCACCCCAAAAAGGATTTTGTTCACTGCACCCCAAAAAGGATGTTGTTCACTCCACCCCAAAAAGATTGTGTTCACTGCACCCCAAAAAGATTGTGTTCACTGCACCCCACAAAGGATTTTGTTCACTGCACCCCAAAAAGATTGTGTTCACTGCACCCCAAAAAGGATGTTGTTCACTGCACCCCAAAAAGGATTTTGTTCACTGCACCCCAAAAAGATTGTGTTCACTGCACCCCACAAAGGATTTTGTTCACTGCACCCCACAAAGATTGTGTTCACTGCACACCAAAAAGGATTGTGTTCACTGCACCCCAAAAAGATTTTGTTCACTGCACCCCAAAAAGATTGTGTTCACTGCAGCCCAAAAAGATTGTGTTCACTGCAGCCCAAAAAGATTGTGTTCACTGCAGCCCAAAAAGATTGTGTTCACTGCAGCCCAAAAAGATTGTGTTCACTGCAGCTCACACACAGAAAAATGGATGTGGATCACTGACACCTGCCTATCTCCAATCCCACACCACACAGCAATATCGATTGTAGTTTGTAGAACACAGTTTCCCTAAAATTCAGCAGACTCTGTCCCTAACAGGATTGAGAAGAGATCGTAGATCAGGATTGAGTGCAGACCCCACCCCCCACACAGCAATATCGATTGTAGTTTGTAGAAGACACTGACCCTATATAATTCAGCAGACTCTATCCCTAAAATGCCTACAACTCGCCCTGCCTAAACACTCCGACCTGTCCCTCAATTCTATCCGGACACAAATGGTTTTTTCCTGCCTATCTTTCCCTAATCAGCAGCCAGCACGTTGATGTGTGCTCTGTCCCTGAATCTAAGCAGCATAATGACGCCGCTGCGGCTGCCTCGAACTTATAAAGACTTGGTCACATGCTTCAGACGGCCAATCACAGCTACTGAGACATTTGCAGGCATGGCTGGGATGGCTTAAGGCACACCAGTTAAACGATTGTTGATTGGCTGTTGAAAGCCCGCCATGAAAAGAGCGCCAAAGCATGCAAAACCCGGAAATAAAACGACCGAACACGGATTTTTACCCGAACATACAGTAAAGTGTCCGTGTCCGTGTTCGGGTACAAAAAATCCAATTATTCGGTACGAACACGAATAATACAGTCCGTGTTCGCTCAACACTAATTATGATATGATAGCTATTCTATTCAATACATATATATTGATGATTCAAACTTTAAGTATATAGCGTGATATATTGTCATAGCTGATTCCTCCATCTGAAAATTTTACTTGACTATCTGTTATGCTAACCAATTGGCTTAATGCGTACCTGTACTCAATTAAGATATTGAACTAGTCAAATAGGAACTTCTAGTCTACGTCCAGATTACTGTCCCTGCAACATGTTCATCCAATCCATCGCCCTTTCTCTATCACTGGTACACTTTTCTCTCATGTAATGTTTATTTTAATGGAGAAAACACAGAATCCTGTAATAAATATGCTGCTTATCAGTGTTTGTTTTTTTATTTTGAGTGTATTGCTTGGCAAAAGAAGCGTGCAGAGCTTGGGGCCTGTATCAGGAAAGAAGCTTGCTTTTACACAAGTGGTGTTATGTTTACTAAAGGCAAATAGGCTGTTCACTTACCAAAAATAATTTTTCCTTTGCAAGATAATTTTCTCTTAGTATAGTGAAAGAAGTAAAGCACCATTGACTTCATCATCTAATCATTTGCAAACAAAATACAGTATTTTTTTCTTGTATGAGATTGGGTATACTTTGCAAACTGAATGTACAGTACACCACATTGACTAAGCTAAGGGAAAATCCCCTTACAAAGTAAACATTTCCTTGAAAAGTAAACAACCTATTTGTCTTTATTAAGTCAGCCTGATGGTTTATCCTGCTTTAACTATAAGCTAGCCAATACACACAATGAAAAGGACCTTTTATTCTATCCACAAAATCTCACTTTTGACTAGAGATATGAACTCATCTATTTGAAATGATTAATAACCTTCAATGCAGGTACTGTCGTATGCTAATGACTAGAGTTATCCTTAAAAGTGAGACTGGTATTCCTGCAAAAATATATATACTAAAATCTCTTTTTGTTAGATAAGTGCATGTGTTTGCTGGCACTGCAAGCTGTCTGCTAGTAAAGTTGGTTTATACACATCTGTTAGCATGACAGATTTGCTTATTACTTTAAACTTTTTGGTAGGATTAGTGTTCTGTATGTAAAGCAGTGTTTGCTCAATATTGAAATTTTAGCAGAAGTTTTAGAGGTTTTACCTTTGATCCCATTGGTCCAATGTCTCCTGGAACTCCACGATCTCCTGTAGGACCTTGCTCTCCCTCTCGACCACGAGTACCAACCTCTCCTGGAGGTCCTCTTCTTCCAGCAAGTCCCTCAGGACCTACTGGGCCATTGTCTCCAGCCTAAAAATATTTACTGTTTAATGAACAACTCTATACTACTCAACTGCAGACTGCAGTAACCTGAATCATACTTACTTTGCCTTTGGGTCCCTTTGCTCCCTTTTCACCCTTTAAAGATGCAATAATAGCGCTTAAATAAAAAACTTTTACCAAGATTGTGTAGAATACTACTTAACTAAACATTAAGGTTATATAATGTTTGCAAAATGCTGAATATTGTGGTGTATATATATATATATATATATATATATATATATATATATATATATATATATATATATATAATATAATATAATATATATAGATATATATATAGATATAGAGATAGATAGATAGATAGATAGATAGATAGATAGATAGATAGATAGATAGATAGATAGATAGATAGATAGATAGATAGATAGATAGATAGATAGATAGATAGATAGATAGATAGATAGATAGATAGATAGATAGATAGATAGATAGATAGATAGATAGATAGATATTTATATATATATATATATATATATATATACTTTACACGGAAATATTCTCTTCTGACAAAAGAGAGGAAACAAATTACCTTCTGTCCTTCTGCACCTTTGATCCCTTGAACCCCAGTATTGCCCTGTGCCCAGAAAAAGACATGTTAACAAGCAAGCAAAGATGTATCAAAAGCACACTGTAGAATGTAGTAGATGTTTTTTCTCTTCTATACTGGGATATAAGAAGATGCTAAGTTCTAGAAGTAATATACAAAGGAATGTGTCATAAAACATATACTACAAGTGCACTCTAGTGGACATAACTGAACGCTTATACCAGTCCAAAAAAATGTAACTTCTGTAGCAGCTCAGTATAAATAAGGAATGCTGTGATCTTGCCGCATACGCAACACCGAGACAATGCTCCCTTTTAACATGATAGAAGCACAGATCTGACACTGTTTTAGGGGCACATTAATGGTTCATTCCAGGTAATATTACAAAAATGAAGTTATGCACTATGTTTACATGTTTAGAGTTCTGCAAATGGATATATATCTGTAATAATGACCAGTACTTTGTAAATATGAGATTGAGATCTCTCCTCCATAGTTTCTGACTGTCTTTGTCCATATGGGTTTGGGTTTGCATTGTTCCCACTCATCTTGGTGTGTTTCCGCCCTGTCTTATTATTATTAGTAAAACTTTCAGAAAATGCCATGGCAGGGATGTATACCTGTCAGCACAGGTGCAGATATCCCATAACACAAAACTGAAACATCAGGTAGTGATAGAACTATAGGGGCTGTGATCTCTGACCTCCTTCTGAAAATGCCAGTTACCTGGCTGTGTCTGGTGTGGGTTCCTTACAGTAGTTATTTTCCAAACAATATTAACCTCTTCCCTCCGGCTGCACACATATATGCAGCCTCTCAGCAGGTGGGCTTTAACACAGAGAGGCCGTATATATATATATATATATATATATATATGTGCCCTATATAAACACAAACCTGTGCAGAGAGCGTGCGCCCTGCACGCTCCCAGCACAGTCATCTGTGGGGACAGGAAATCTCCCGATGCATACTTGCGATCGGGAGCCTTCTGTGACAGCCATTAAAGTACCTTTGTTCCTGGAGCACCGGTAAGACCTACATGTCCCTGTGGAAAAGAAATTGATGTCATGAATTTCAGACATGAGAGCATGGATTATTCATAAAATAACATTAATACATTTCACACAAAACATCAGGGTGTGCTAGAGTCCTGTAAGGCCTATGGCAATAATGGGCACCTTCAAGAGAAAAAGAAGTGGTTAATGAGAAAATGGACAAGATTGCTTGTTTAACATGTATATAATCCTATGTCGCCGTCCCCTCTGATGCCTAGCATGACTGTGAAATTAGAAAAAGGTGTATCACTGCATGGATGACAACAGCCAGTAGCACCTGGACTGTTAAGACCAAGAAACAAATTAAAGGATAAGTTCACCTTTTGTATGAGATGTTACATGTTGCACCCATATTTAAGGTGTAACATGTAACATGTTACTAACTGAGTAGCCTTCCCCCCCCCCCCCCCAAGCCCCCATTGTGACATGTATCGATCAACTTCAGTACAACCGGCCTGTTGAGTTTTTCTCATGCGATCACTGCCAGTGGCTGTAGCCACCAACAGTGACCGTTGTATTCTTATGTCTGGGAAACCTCCCGCTGTCAGAATAAAATAGTGCAGCAGGGGGGATTCCCCCATTAACACTGACTGTGCTGTTAGGGAAATCAAGCAATTTTATTTCCTTCAACCCATGGTTGAAGGAAAGAAAATTGTATAATGTATGGTTTTGCTTAAAGAGGTTGTAAACCAAAATATATATATTTTTTTTTTAACCCTGAAAGAGAAACCCATAATGAGCTAGTATGCATCGCACACTTGTTCAGGGGGCGACTTGTTCAGTCGCCCGTCTTCCGGGATCGCGGCATCCGGCCATCTGATTGGCCGGAGCCGCGGTGACATCACTCCCGCGCACGCTCGCGGGAGCGGGCGGTCACGGCACGGGGCTCTGAAGGAGCGGCACGAGCGGACGTTCCTTCAGAGCACATGCGCCAGTGACGTCACTGGCTGTATGTAAGGTAAATATCTCCTAAACGGTACATGTTTAGGTACATGAGATATTTACAGTACCTATAGATAAGTCTTATCATAGGCTTACCTATAGGTACAAGTTGCAGAGGAGGGTTTACTTCCTCTTTAAGTTTGTTATACTAAGGCCTTTGCTGTGGATGTCTAATCTCCCCCATAAATGTGTTAAGGTATGCTAAATATGTAGTCATAAACATACCACTTGATTTACAATATATAAAATAATAGTACAATTTTTCTTAAGGGTGAACTAAAGCCTAGTACACACAATGAGAAAATCAGACAAACGATCATCCGTGTTTTTTGCTTGCTGGTCTCATATTGAAAAAAAAAACTTACTAAAGGTAATCTGTCTGTCAATCACAGCCAGTGAGCCAATAAGGAGAGAAATGGGGCGGGGCTGAACCACGCCTCTGTGTGTGAATGGACACTCAGAGACGTGGCTCTGGAGTGAGGCTGTTCGGGTGCCCCCATTGTAAGCTGCTTGCTCTGGGGGCACTAGGCAGGAGGAAGGAACTAGGAGCGCCAGCGAAAGACCCAAGAAGAGGAGGATCTGGGCTGCTCTGTGCAAAATCACTGCACAGAGCAGGTAAGCATAACATGTTTGTTATTAAAAAAAAAAAGATTAGAAGTGTTTTCCAATGCCATTTCTGGTCCAGCCATCCCAATGTGCTTTTCTATCACTTACCTTATCCACAGCAGGTTTAAAAGCTTGTCAGTTTATTTGTATTTTTGAAAAGATTTTCAGATTCCATCACTTCCTCAGCTATCGCTTTCTGTTAGGTCATCTCCAAGAAGCCTTCACTTCCTTGTTGCATCACAGAAGAGGGTGTGATAGGGTGTATTCACCACTCTGGACCACACCATCCTCATTACAATACCCCCTTCCACCCACTTCCTATACAATCTGATTGTACAAACTCTTTTAGATCACCCATTAGCTATGTAGAGCCTGCCTGCCTGATTTAATACAAATTGAATGGATTGTTCAGGTGTGTGCACCTATTAACTTGAATGTGTTGCCCTACAACAATCGCCCCAGAGAAGCTTGAAAATTTTTTTGGAGTGGAGCATGGTGCATTTGCCGCACTTGGGGAGCCTATAACATGTAATGAGTAGACAAGCACAGTACATATTTGCAGTGTTTCTAAAATGCATGGCAAATTGCACATTTTCTGTGCAATTTGCCATGCGTTTGGAAACACACAGATGTGAATGGAGCCTCATTGTTCTTGTGTAAACGCACCAATTTCCCTTTCAGGCCCCATTCACGCCTAGAGTAGTGGGTGCACATGTATTTTGGCTTGTTTTTCCAGTGACACACATAGGGCAGCCCTTTGACTTCAATGGGCTGCGCTACACGTGGAAAATTAGCTCATGGGACATTTTGACATGCAGTGAGTTTCATGTTTTGTACTGCATTTGTCACCTATTTTTTTATGTGGCAAAATGTGTGTTTGCTTTTGTATTTGGTGTACCATTAACAATTAATGACACTGAAAGCGCAACTAGGTAATTTTACGTGTATAAATGTGGCCTTACACTATATAACCTGATTGTACAATCTCTGCACAATCTCCTTTAGATTTAGCAAAACTATATAATAGGAGGACACCCCATCTATCCAATCACTCTGTATCCAATCAGGCAGGCCCTTGCACTACATCAGGGGTGTCCCGTGGGCTGCATGCTACCCCAGGGAGTTTAGCTTGCAGTCTGAGGCCATCTAAAGTGCTATGAAAACATAGTTGATGGGTGAAGGGTGTGTGCTAATGATATCAGCTGGTAAACTCCTTCCTCTGTCTTACTGGTTTCTCCATCCCTGATCTATAAAGGGAGTCCCTGAAGTATTCTGAGAAATATAGCAAGGTTAAAGGTAAGGCCTTGTTCTCAATATCAAAGAAAGGTGTTATTTTTCTGCAACTGAGGTACATTAATGGAATATTAATACATAGGGGAGCTGGATTTTAGGGGGGAAAAAAGTGAACTTAGCCCTTAACATAAAGTGTTACTAAGCCCAGGACCCTGAATTCATTATATCTGGTCTCCCACAGTACACGGAACATGGAAATGCAATTAGTTTAGTAAATATAAACCGCTTAATACCTTTTCTCAAAAGCAGTATTTAGCAGTCTTGTGACTCCTATCAGTTTGCAGAAGAGCACTGGTTAAATCTTGTAGGAGGAGTTTTCATTCTCCTCTGACTGTCCTATGAGGCTGCATGACCCTTGACTTTCTGTCTGAATAGTGCTGATTGGCCCTGTGCTAATCACATGCACCATCCCGAAAAAAACTGTCTAGCGATACACACAAAACTGAGCATGTGCAGAGTGCCTCCTTCTATCAGCAGATGGATTGGGGACAGTAAAAGAAGGGAAGGATTAGAGAAGACAGGATCAACCAGCCTTCTTACACAATTAGCAGGATTAACCCCTTAGGTTTCACAAAGAGATTAACAATCATGCTTTACTGCATACACAGACTGATTTTACTGTTGTGGGTTTAGTAAGACTTTAGGAATTTCACTGCAAACTCCTGTGCTAAATATAGACCTCAATAGCAGATATGATCCTTTCTTCTCTACTAGCAGAGATGAGAACACCTAAGTTATACACAGGCTATCAACAAATCTGAGGTTCTGGGCTTTCTTTGCCGCAGCCCAAAATAAGTGTCATATATGCATCCTGTACTAAATATTAATTTATAACAATAATATACATATGTACAAATATTTAAAACAAATACAGCAAATATCAGTTGCTTGTACATGAGAAAATTGTAAGATAAGATTTCTTAAAATTGTAAGCATTTCTCTGTAAAAAAATTAATAAACTTACAGCGGCTCCAGGTGGACCAATAAATCCAGGTCGGCCAGGTATACCAGCATCCCCTTTAATTCCTAATAGCCCCTATGTAAATTGAAAAAAATGCAGCACTTGGATAAAGACTATGTATTTGATACACAACACTAATATCTTTTAATTACATTGAACATATACAGTATCTCTCCTGTGGTTATTCTGCTGCAAGATTCCATCCAGTCCAGGACTATACAAAGAGTAAAAGAAGAAGCTGCCTACTCTTTCTAGGACACATCAAACAGCTGAATTTGTTTTCTCTTACTGACCTAGAGTAGTGATCAGCACAACAGAGAAAGTTATATGTTGTTAGTTGCATCTGTAACTAACTAGTAGGGTAGATTTTCCTTAGATGTTCTTCTATGCTGGAATTAGGTATAACTAGGAAGAAACAGTGCCAAAGAGGAAACTACTACTTTATAAAGGGTGCTGATTACACAAAGCTATGGAAAAGTTTATCACAACATGTAAGGACAGTATGGCAGCTAGATGCTCTTTTACTTTTTTTGTTAAGGTCCCTTTATTGCACATGTATAAATTACCCAACATTTTAATTTAGCTCTCTATTTTTTCTTAGTTTTCAATTATACCTTGCTTTGAACTCTTGAGTTATTTTACTGGAGAAAAAATAAACCATGTGTATTTGCTGGTAGTTATTAGGCAAAAATAAGAATAAACCAAGAACAATTGTGTGTAGTTTAGCACACATTCCAGATAGTGAAGTATACTGTATGTATTTGGACCTTCATAATTTCAATGCTGGATAGATTTGACAGCTCTAGCTTTGAGCCGAGCATACTATTTGGGCCTAGACTTTATTAATCTGGGTTACGTATTGGTGTTTGACATCCAAGCATGGAATGCTTTTAACATGTCCAGAAAGCTAACCTCTTTATCAGTTAAAGCAATGCCATTACCTTAAATATTTGGTGGGTCAATGACTATACAATACATGATTATGTTTTTTTTTATAATACCCAAGGTAAGTAGAATTTCTAAAATCTTCGAAATCTTCTAAACACCCAGATCTGCATTCCTGCCAACTAAGGAATCCAGATAATGTCCCAATGCAGCTGCTTTATTCAGTTCAAAGAGATCAGTGAACTTTAATTATTTCCTGTTCCCTGTACAAGCTTGTCAATTAGAGATGTCCGGATTAGTGGTCCAGACTTATTTTGTTTATGTATTATTAGTATATCATAGAGAGAAGTATGAAACGTCACGTAACTTAGAAACTGTAACATATTGAATATTTGCAAAGACTAGATTAAGTTAAACCTAAAGTTGATTTGTAGTAGATCAAAAACTTTAAAAAGTAGAGAGTTGAAAGGTCTGCAAGAGTTGAGAAAATATTGACCACAACAGTTTCTAGCTGTTAGCCATCTTCTCCACACATTCCTGAACTCGCCTTCTGCCCTAACCTCTAATATAGGCACCAGCTTTGTCTCATGTAACTAACTCTTTCACAAACACTACCTAGCTTACCCACTTACCCTGTCAAATAATGATTTGTTTGCAAACAATGTAAGGGGAGTCATTTATCCAGTACAGTGAAGTGAACTAATAATGTATTCCCAGAATAAAAAAAAATTCTAGGACAGCAGAGAGACCAAGTATGGATATAATATAACCCATGTTTTTTTTTAAAGAAAAAGGTTTGAATATCCCTAAGTAATAAGGTATAATTGTTTAGTTTATCAAAACATAGGTTTGAGACTAAAGCTCTGCATTAAGTTGAGAGAAATTAAAAGACAATGTTTTTATTTATTATGTGTTATTTCACATATAACTTACAGGTCTTCCTTGTGGACCTTCAGGGCCTCGCTGCCCCACAAATCCCTTTTCTCCCTTGAAAATAAAAATATATAAATGTCTAATACTGAAAGTAACTAGACATTAAACTGCAGCATTAAGTCACATTACATATAAAAACTAAGATGTATAATAATAAAACATACTAAAAATATTTCAATATAGCCATTTCAACAATTAAAACGTTTAAAAAAGTATCATATGATTTTGACTATTTCCCATTATTACACCAATCAGTTCTGGCCCATTTTTACAGTCCTAGCTTTTCTTCAATGCATACGAAATATGCATTTCTTCTAAGTGTTGTAGAAGACACATTAGTAAAATGAAAATAAATTAACCTCATCAGTCCTTTTCATCACAACAGCACTCAAAATCTGGTAGCCCCCATTTCTTAAAATTAAGAAAAAAAATAATGCTTAAGATTTGTGATCTTTCACAGTTTGTGAAGAGCTTTAAGTTAGAAAGTACTCAATTTTCCCTTGAAAGGGTTTTTTTTAATAATGATGTTAGATCAGGAATTCACAGTAACCCAAAATAATTGGTTGGTACACAATTAGACATTATCTGTTCAATTATGTTGGTGATATAATGCTTTTTGTATATACTCAAAAAACACAGTTTTAAAATTAGTTCTATAATCCCCAATCGGAAGGCTTTGATTCCAGGAGTTTTAATTCACTTTAATATATATTCAGGTTTATCAGGATATCCCTATTCATATTTGTGAAATATTAAAATTTAGGTGAAAGAAAAAAAGTCAGACGAGAAAGCTGTTACACTTTTACTTCTAAAATATTATTTTATTCTTCAAAATTATTTTACCTTAATTCCCAAAACTCCACGGCGTCCTTCTCCACCCTGAGGACCTTGATATGCCTATGGCACAAATAATTATTAATTAAAAAATGTACAAATCAAATTACTGACAATTATTGAAAGACACATTATCATTATTCATAAAGTTTATTATTTGTTTGACAGAAAAAATGTAGTAAATACATTAAACAATCTACCTAAACTAGACCCCTTTCAGAAAAGAATAACTTGTTTATCAGGTTCTAAATGTGTAAAATTATCCATTGCCCGTGTTATTTCTTTGGTATTCTTTCCCGCAGTCAGAGTGGTCCTACCAATGGGCATAATATACAATACATAGTTCATCATTTTAATGTAAATTGGTGATCTATTTTTCCACTGAGCAATGAAAAATAGAAAGGGACTGCACACGGTAAAAAAAGTATTTTTGAGAGTAAGGTTTATATGTTTTTTAATTACTTGCGCTATTAGTTTCAAGTCTGTTCATAGTTTTAATTCACAAAATGTGAGTATGTTTTCAGCTATTAAGCAACAAGTTGCATCTTTCTTGCAAGAACTAAAATACAAGCATATATGGCAACTAATATAAAATCTAATGTCACCCAACACAGTCAAATAATAACATTTGCAGCCAATAATGTCTTACTTCAACTCCATCATCACCATCACGCCCAAACAAACCTGGATCACCAATTATTCCCTGAAAAATACAATTGGAAATTAGAAACTTAAAATGACTATAAACCCTAGATTTTTAAAATTAAAACACCAAACATATTATGTGGTATACATGATTTTGCAAAAGCATTTGAAACAGTTCCCCACGCACGGCTAATGTGTAAGGTAAAGTCTACAGGCTTGGGAAAACCAGTTTGTAAATGGATAGAAAACTGGCTAAAAGACCATATTCATTGAGTAGTGGTTAATAATTTATACTCTGAATGGTCTAGGGTTGTTAGTGGTGTACCTCAAGGATTCAGTATTGGGACCACTTTAGTCTTCGCAGAAGACACCAAGTTATGCAGTGGAATAACATCCTTACAGAATGTCTGCAACTTACAAGCCAACCGCAATGCAATGTTTAATTTGGAAACTATAAGGTTTAATTTTGATAAATGTAAAGTTATGCACTTGGAGGCTAAGAATATGCATGGATCATACATATTAGGGGGTACAACTAAGGGAATCAATGATGGAAAAGGATCTGTGTGCTCTGGTAAATCATAAGCCTAATAATGGCATGCCGTGCCAAGCTGTGGTTTCGAAAAGAAAGCAAAATCCTTTCTTGTATTAAGAGAGGTATAGACTCCAGAGAGATATATCCTTTAACCCCTGTACAAATCATTAGTAAGACCTCATCTGGAATAGTTGAGTTTTGGGCACCAGTTCTCAAAAAACAGTGCCCAAACTGGAAAAGGGGGAACTAGAGAAAGTGCAGAGAAGAGAAACCAAACTGCTAAGAGGCATGGAGAAGTTCAGCTATGAGGAAAGATTAGAGGAGCTGAATGTATTCTCTCTTGAGAAGAAGAGATTAAGGGGGATATGATCAACATGTATAAATACATAAGTGGTCCATATAGTGAATTTGGTGTTGAGTTATTCCCTTTAAATTAATCACAGAGGACAAGGGGGCACCCTTTATGTTTGGAGTAAAATAGATTTTATCCCCAAACACAAAAAGGTTTCTTCACAGTAACAGCTGTGAAAATGTGGACTAAACTCCCTCTGGAGCTGGTTCTGGCCAGCTTAGTAGATTGCTTTATAAATGGCCTGGATTATTTCCTAAATGTACATAATATAACTGGATACTAACATTATTGCCCCTTTGGGGATCTGGAAGAAATTTTTTCCCTTGCTGAAGCAAATTGTTTCATGCTTTGCTGGGGTTTTTGCCTTCCTCTGGATCAACTGTTAGTATAGGATTGTGAATATAGGATTGTAATTTTTTCCCCTTTTTTTGGTTGAACTAGATAAACTTGTGTCAGTTTTCAGCCAGACTATCTATGTAACTATGATATACTTACCTGCGCTGTGCTATGGATTTGCACAGAGTGGCCCCAAACCTCCTCTTTTGAGGTCACCCACCAGTGCTCCAGACTACTTCTCTTCCATGTGTGCCCCTTAGCAAGCTGCTTGCTATGGAGGCACATCTGCCTTTGTGTCTATAGACCCTGCCCTGTGCTCTCTGCTCACAGGACTTGACCAGCAAGAGCAGGAGCCAATGGCTCCCACTGCTGTCGGAGTCCCTGTGAGAAGAGGAAGAGAAGGGAGAGAAGACCTGAAGCCAGGACAGTGCTAGATTGCTGAAAAGCTCAAGTAAGTGTTTAGAGAGGGGGGGAGGGAAATAGTTAGAGCATTTTTTATCTTAATACTGAGAATACATTAAGTTAAAACAACCACCCAGGCTTTAGAACCACTTTATTCTGAAAATCATGTTATAAATAATGAAAGGGTGAACAAAGACATTAGAAGAAGTTAAATGCACAAATATTATTTGGGGTCTTAAATTCTATGGATCCAAATTTCCATCAGTCATTGACATCTTTCCACACATAGAAATGCGTGAAAGCTCCCAATGTGCATGAAGTCTTGAAAAAAAAAAACAATATTGTGTTGTCTGCACATCACCTTTATATGTTTCTGAGCACCAAGAAAATACTCTATAAATTATACTGTACCTGAGGTCCTTGTGTACCTTGCCGACCTTTTTGGCCTAATATGCCCTACAAAAAAATTATTATTGTAAATGATTTGGCTTGGATGTTATAGAGCTAGATAGAGTTAGATGATAGATAGATAGATAGATAGATAGATAGATAGATAGATAGATAGATAGATAGATAGATAGATAGATAGATAGATAGATAGATAGATAGATAGATAGATAGATAGATAGATAGATAGATAGATAGATAGATAGATAGATAGATAGATAGATAGATAGATAGATAGATAGATAGATAAATGGATAGATAGATAGATAGAAAATATAATCTTAAGAATCCACACTTACAGGTTCGCCTTTGCTTCCAACAAATCCAGGTTCTCCTGGGTCACCAACACCTCCCTTAAATAAAGAGAAGAGAACTTGTTTTTTAATATGACACTGATATATGTATATATTCAGTTTAGTTATTTAAGATGTACTGATGGTAACTGATCCTACAATACCTTTGATCCTTGTTTGCCAGAACGCCCTTCAGCACCAGGAAAACCATCATCACCCTAAAATGTAAATTATTAGTTATATTTAGTTTGATACATGTGTGGAGCTTTATTTCATTTACCCTTTCACCAAATATTTATTAGACTGCCTTTATTAGATTTTACATAAAGGTTCCTGCTACTTTACATTAATACAAACATGGACCTCTATTATGTTGCAGTGGCATTCCTAGAGGGTTGCGGGGGGTGCAATCTGCACCAGGTACCATTATTTAAATGTTTTTTCTCTGTGTGAATGTATCACTTTACAAAGTGTTTGCTACGTGACATTTAACAGGGGCAACACAGGTGAAGTCTGTGAAGGGACATATTAGTCTCGCTGAGCAGCCAGCAGGAGCAAAAAGAGCTGAGTGATCTGATCTCACCTTCCTCCTGCATAAGTTTCACAGTCACAACATGCAGCCACACCACACTCTGCCTTCCTCTATCCTGAAGTCTGTGCAGAAGTAGAAA
Organism: Pelophylax lessonae; assembly: GCF_965119305.1. Lineage (NCBI taxonomy): Eukaryota > Metazoa > Chordata > Amphibia > Anura > Ranidae > Pelophylax > Pelophylax lessonae. The sequence continues at coordinate 333,946,273 of NC_138770.1, forward strand.
TGGCCTGCATTCACATTGTGCAGTACTATTACAATAGCTTTATACACTGTAGGGCTCAAGGAAAGCCCAAAAAGAGGAGCCTCGCAACAATCATGCTGCCTGAGTATTGCCTCCATAACTGACACACCACCATTATGGAGGGGTCTGAAATGCTTGTGATTTCTATATGTAGCACTGCCCCCTTGGGATCTGCTATGAACAGATTCCCCTGGGTTACCCTTAGTAACAACTTGTAAATTCTTAGCACTTTAAGTCCTTGGCTCAGTCAGTAAACAGTCCAGGGGATTTGTTTTTTTGTATTTTATTTGAACTTGGATGGGAGAAGGGATGCGTGGGATACTCCAACTTGATAACTATGCACAATCATCTGTATTGAATGTGGCAAGGCCGTTGCTTCACCCTGCCACTGAGGCAAAATATTGAAAGGCGAACTATGTGGTAGATTGCTCTGACTGTGTGTGCTGACCTTCTGTCTCACTGGAGTGGTCCCGTTCCTGGGCAGACCCCTGGCAAGCCCCACGGACTGTTTTTCCCAGGTAGCTCTGCCTTCAGCTCCACTGTCAGTTTCCTCTGGGCTTCTCTGGCTCAGCTCCACACCTGGCTCACTAGGCCAACTGCCTGTGACCACCTTCCTCTCTGACAGAAGGAGAGACAGCCATCACCCTCCTCCTAGGACCAGGCTTCCCGCCCCAAAGATACCCTGCCTCATGTGCTCTCGGCTTTAATGGTCAATCCCAGGATGCACTGTGGTGGTGCCCTCCCACTGAGACTGCCACAAAAGCCTGTGTATCATTGGCCAGGTTTCCTCCACTGTCCAACAGGCCTCCCTATTGGATGCAGTGGGAACAAGCCCTCAGACCATATGAATACACACTGAGCACACACTGAGCAGGCCTAACTAAAGATCCGGCTCCCCTGATAAGCAGATGGAGCAAAATAAATGCTTTTACCTAGCACCTGTCTAGGAGGGTGCTACATATATATATAACTTTAAGTTTCACGACTTGCTATTTCGGTGCCATTTACTCCCAGTCACTGACTGAGGATTTTTTTTTACAGTGTGCCTTTGACCACCAATACTTGGGGGTTAATGTTACTTTCGATGACCACCAATGAAGAAGTGGTTGTTGCAACCACTTTCATTAATGCTAGGAGTTATTATTGCTGCCAATGAGACCAATTCTGGAGGTTACTATTAATTACAATACCACCAATACTCCCACACTACAAGCCATATCTCATAAAGTGACACTCACTTTATGGACCACGCCTCCAGGTGATGGTAGACGGCATGCTATCACCACCACATCTTACTTTTTTATACCTTCAATGCAGCCCTCCTAAATATTTCAATACTTTGGTAACTATGCAGGTAATAGTGTCTCTGACTTTCTTTATATCAGGTGGATTGATATGCTAAGTTTATTATATCTGCATAAAATGTAATAGTTTTAATGTATGTAGTAAGGAGTATTAAAAAGATAAACCACCCAAGGTGCCAAACTAACTAGGTACACTGCTGCTTATAGTAAAAAAAACATAATCAAATAAACACATTTTTGAAAAATTATATAACACACATTTTTATTCACGTATTATTTGTTTACTGCTATTTATCTACTTCTGAATCACCATTAACCAGATTCACAGTTTAACCAGTTCTTCTCAAAGACATGGCAACTCCTTGGACCAGAATCTATTCAAACTTACTTGTAACATTAGATGCATGAATGTAATTGCCATGTATGGGAAAAGCAAAATAACTATCATTTAAGGAAGTTATCTATTTTTCAGAAATATGTCTTAAACTTTATTTAGTATTGTTGGAGGTCTAATAAAGAGACTTACCTTGACACCTCTGAATCCTGGAATCCCTTCATGCCCTCTTTCTCCCTCTTCTCCCTAAAAAAATAGAATACAATAGTTATTTACCAGCACTGGATATATGCTGTAGTTATTTAAACATTATGTGTACTGTGAATTATTTCTTAGAAAATATGATGAACTGTAGCATTTTGGAAATTTTTAAATAAGTTGAACTGAAATGTAAACTACATACCAAAGTCAATAGTGCATCTTGACATTAAAATTATATTATGCTAGCAAAGCATCTCATTACCTTGATACATCTCTGTTCTTTTTCGATAATATTCTCCCTTTTCCTCTAGTATTGAAGACATTACCTCCAGACTAGGGTATTAGAGGAAATACAACATATTTAGGCCATAAAACCCCTGAGTAGTTGTACACTTTCTGTACCATAAAATGTGGCGCTTTAACTCCTTTTCTCACAAATTCCTGGGTTCCTTGACATTCCCAGGGAAGATACATTTCTTTGCATCCTTTCCTCAGAGAGGCCACACCTGAGGAAGCAGAGGGCAAGTAATCTGCAGCCAAGTTGGTCAGAGCCTGATAGAATACAGATTCTCCAAAAGACCCAGCTACTGTGGGAAGCACCTCCCTGATTGCTACCAGAGTACTACAGTTCCAATGGTGGTGGCATTTACTTTTTGGGCCTTGGTGTGACCAGAGCTACCCTGATATTCACAGTGAGGGACAATGTCTATAAGAACAATCACAAGCACCTGTGGCCTGTACTGTTTTACTAAAGTAGGGATTCTCAGCTAGACTCTCTGTTTTTAGAGTCTTATAGAGAAAATGCTATGCAGCCACATGTTCCCATGAGTGAATCACAGAGACATTGCTGTGAAGAGTCCATGTTTGTGCAGCTTTCATATGTTTATGCAGCTTTTATTGTTCTGCAGTGTATGTTGCCACCCTGGACCTGTTTTGAAATATTGCTTCTAGCTTTGCACCTGTTTAGTAAATTGCAAATTAAACCCAATCTCTGTTTGATCATTTGGCCAACTGTACATTCTGTTAAACATGTACATATACAAACATGCACCATGTTACTGTAAAAATCCTGCCTAAAAACACTTTTGTGGGCTAACCCTAAAGGACAAAATGCCATCAAATCAAGAATATGGGATTCGGACTGCATCACCAAGCAGGGTTAATTTTGGCATAAAATTTTGATTTAGTTTTAGTTATAGTCTTTTGACTAAAATGCTGTACACTGCTCTGGATGGTGGTCTGAGGTGGCCTGTAATGCACACAGTGCTCTGAAAAATGGACAGTTTAAGGACGCCGGTAATGCACAGTGCTCTGGACATGGATAGTCTAAAGAGGAGGCCTGTAATGCATTGCACACAGTTCTCTGGATGGTGGCCTGACTCTGAGGAGACCTGTATTGCTGCACAGTGCCCTGAACCTTGGCTGCAATGCTACACAGTGCTCTGGATGGTGGTCTGAGGAGGCCTGTAATGCTGTAAAATGTTGGATAGTAGTCTCAGGTCTGACCTGGGATGACCTGTAATGCACAAGGCTCTGGATGCCAGTGGTCAGAGGAGGCCTTTATTGCTGCACAGTGCTGGACGGTGGTCTGAGGGATGGCCTGTAATGCATAGTGTCCTGAAAGCTGGTGGTCAGAGCAGGCCTGTATTGCTCCACAGTGCTGGATGGTGGTCTCAGGTCTGAGGGATGGCCTGTAATGCACAGTGCTCTGGATGCCAGTGGTCAGTGGTCACTGCTCAGAGGGGGTTTGTAATGCTGCACAGTGTTGGATGGTGGTCTCAGGTCTGAGGAATGGCCTGTAAAGCAAAGTGCTCTGGATGCCAGTGGTCACTGGTTAGAGGAGGCCTGTAATGCTGCACAGTGCACAGTGCTGGATGGTGGTCTCAGGTCTGGGGGATGGCCTGTAATGCATAGTACCCTGGATACCAGTGGTCAGAGGAAACCTGTAATGCACACAGAGTGCTCTGGATGGACTGTGGTCTGAGGGGAGGCCTCAGGGCTGTAATTATAATGTATACACATAGTGGGTGCTCTCTGCTGTTAATGGTCATCAGCATGACTTGTGATTCGGGAGTAGGACTCTCGCCAGGACTCGGGAGGCCTGTAATGCACAGTGTTGCTCTGGACAGTCATCTGAGGACTTGGGGGCCTGTAATGCTGGCTACACAGTCGCTTGCTTGCTGGGAGCGGAAGGTAGTTTACGAGGATAAATGTCCCTGCCTCACATTTTCGTCTCATTTTCATTTGTTAACGAAAACTGAATTGATTTCCGTCATAGTTTTCGCCAGTGGACGAAAATGTGGTTTACTTTTCGTTTCATTTTCTTCACTGTAAAAATGCTGCTGGCGAAAATTTTGACAAAAACGCTTTCATTGACAAATTAACACTGTCAACATGCTGTTTATCAATTACACATCTATACAGTACAAACAAATCTCAACAAAAAATAAATAAACATGTACCAGGATTTGGTGCCTGTTTTTTAATACATTTTCTAGTTTTTGAGAATTTTTACACCCTAGACTTGATTTATTATAAATGATATTACCTTAACTCCTTTTGCCCCTAGAGGTCCTCGGATTCCTGGTGGACCTGAGATTCCCTGCAATATAAGTGCACTTTAATAAGTGTTATCATATAATGAGAACGTTTACAGTATTAAGAATGGACCTTGCAAAACGTTATTCCATAAGATAGATAGACAAATAGATGGATAATTTTGCTTACTTTGAATCCATCTGCTCCTGGAAGTCCTTTAAATCCAGGATCTCCACGGTCACCCTATGAAAATGTGTATATAGACCTTTTAAAAGACTCTGACAAATATAATTTACATGTGCTATCACACAAGCTTACATGAATGATGAATGTTGTACAATGAAATTGACTAAACTAGCATTCTGTTTCAGATTTTATTTTATCAGCCAATTAACTCTAATTAACTCTTAATACTCATTTAACGCTCTCAAGTCCCAAGGTGATTAAAACCTTTGTGACCCAACCAAATTTTGCTGATTTGATATGTACTGGTTTACTGATCAATAGATTTCAATAACTTTGCATATCAAAATGAATTGCACACTATTTTTACCACACATAGGGCCTTCATTTGTTTTTTAGTTGTTTTTTTTTTATATAATATCCTGAAGATTTTTATTTTAAATAAACAGAGAAATGGGCATAAATTTGAAAAAAACATTAGTTTTTGCTTAATGTGTAACTTTTTGGATAATTAATACTATCAAAGACCCAAGATATGTATAGGTTTTGATGCATACCTTACCAATGTATGGTTGAAAAAAACCATGAGGGGCTTTACTGATGGGTGGAACATCAGCTGAAGCCATTTTGTGATCATTTGTTTTGTGATTTACTAAATTGGTGTGCGGTCCTGGGAAATATTTGTTGCTATATGGTCTGGCTTGAAGTGCTCTTATCGGTGACCCAGCGCCCAGCAGCAGTGTCAATGTGTGAACTGGCCAGTACATCTGACAAGAGCATCTGTGCAGTGCTGCTTTCATTACCCATATTTACCCACAAATCTCCACCACCTCTAGATCACATCCCAGCATGTTTTCTTTCTTTAACTTTTTATGATAAGCATAATAGCTTGCACTACTTCCTGTGACATCATAACCACTATGGTAAATGTTGTGCAGGGGCAGTTGCAGTAGGTGGGGGGTCTGACAATGTTGGTTGGGGTTGTCAGCCCAAAAAGGAAGTTAGAAGCACACACTGCCAGACTGACAGCCATTTTTCTGTATTTGCAGCATTCTTAAAAGAGTAAAACATGGGAAAATGTGCATGTACTAGAGAAATATACTGAATATGTTTTTATTTTATTTTGCCCTAACATACACTTTAGTTCAGGTATAGCAGCCCATAGATTATGCAATTTTCTTTCCTTCACCATTGGTAGAAGGAAAGAAAATCACTCAATTCTCTCATCAACACAGTCAGTGTTGATGGGGGAATCCCTCCAGCAGCAATTTGTGTTCTGCTAATAGGGAGGCTTATCTGCCAGCAAAAAAAAAAAAGATCACTGCTAGCAGCTATAGCGGCTGGCAGTGTTAGCTTGCAAAAAAATCTAACAACCTGGTTGTAATGAAGTTAATCGATTGATCAACTTTAGTACAACTAGCCTGCCTAAAGATGGATTGAATCTAGGCAAGTCCCAGCTTAACCAGCCAAGATTCAATCCACCAATGGCTGACTTAAGGAAGTGATTCTGTAATCATTATCTAGGTCTGTAAGTGACCCTTGCTAGATAAAACTTTTTTTAATTTCAAGCTGTTTATTGTTTTTTTTTTTTTGTCATAGTATAAGGAAAGTACAAAACAATAACAGGTATGTAACTAATGAACAGACTGTTATTAAGGCACATAAAGAGAGAGAAAATATCAGAGATATGAAACAAACAGGGTTCAAATTGCTCATTGATATGACCGATGATGAAGAATATCCCTACATGCTGCAGGGACATTACTAGGATCAAGAGACTAATGTATACCTACAGATGATGTAGAGAATTCACAAACTTTTTTTCATGGCGAGACTGTAAGTGAATCATAATAACAGACAGGCACTGAGTGGCTCTGATGAAGAAGGACATCCTTCAAAAGGTGTCAACTGACAGGGATCCTGGTGGGGTCCTCCTTGGGCTAAAGACTTAGGCAAAGCTGGGAGATTGTAGACACTTGTAGTGGCTTAATAAGTGATTTTACTACCCACACTTGTGAGTAATTACATTTTATTTTATCTTCAATAAAGTCTATGTTGGATAATGAACTAGGGCTAGGCCAATGCACCCTCTGTTTTTATCTATTTCTCACCGTGTTCTGAGGACAACCCCAATCCTAGAGGGCAGCATGGCTAGGTAGTAACATCGACCCATGACCGCAGAGTTTTCTTTTGAACTTGGCCTATCATACCAATGCACAGGAGAATATTGTTGTTGTTATCCATAGACAAGTATTATATCCAGGGTTGCCATGTTATTAAGAGTGCAGATCATCCTATCATTATTCATGATCCAGTTCAATTTTTGTTTGACATAGTGAAAAGTTACAATTGACTGGTTCCCACAATGTGCAATGGCTATCCTAGCGGCCAGGATCATGAAATCAAGTGTGTTTAGAAAGACCCTTATCAAATTTTGATCTGGGTTCTAACAAGATTTATGTTGTAATTTAACGGATAAAATGAAACAGTCTGATCCAAAACCTGATCACCTTGGGACACCGCCACCTATCCTGTCCTGACCACAGTGTCTAAAACATCACTAGGAGGCTTGTGAATTAATCTTGGTAATTCTTGATAGAACCATTTATGATCTCAATGATGTTTTATAGTTAGATTCCACACAGGTTGCATTAATCAAAATCTTTATTTTGAATATTTATTTTAAATTATTCAAATATTATGTCATGCCATTCTGGGAGTTCACAATAAATATTGAGGTCCTTTTCCCAGTGTTCCATATAGGGGTGCTTGCTTGCAAGGTCAGTCAGATAGCTATATACAATAAAAAAACTGTCTTTTACTGGGTTTCTAGTTTTACGAGAGCGTTCCTAAAGTGACAATCATAGGGTCGGTTAGTCTTGTTAAGTTGGTCCTTCAAGTATGAAGTGCTTTGATTATATCAAAATAATTCTAGGATGTCTATTTCCCCAGATAAAACTCAAAACTTGTCACTGTAATGTCAGCAGTTCTCGCTTAGATATTGTGATGGGGAGGTTGTGAAAGAGGTAAAAAACTTTTGTAAGCTACATTTTGAATATGTTAATTATTTTATGCACCATATTTCTATATATAATGTGTAGGGGAACGTGCCAGATTTTTTTCCTAAAAGTCACATTTTGAGCAGAGCGGTCTGTTTTTATCTTGAATGGATTTTAGTCTGCAATGATCCTTTCAGCTTTTTTTTTTTTCATTCTCTCTGCTTTATGATTATATATCCTACTTTAGGAAATGGTATGTAGTGACAAAAAAAAAAGAAAATCACCATTAGCATGAACAAGTAGAAAATAATGTGCATGCCAATGCATGGCCAGAAGACGAACTAAACCCACATTACATTGACTTAGACTTTTAGCTGTATCACTTCTTATGGCCGCTTGACGTCAGCGAGCGGGAGGGCAGGCGGGAGCTGACCGGACGCGGCTTTCTCCTCCGGCAACATCTTATCATTCCCGGGCAGCGAGCGGTGGAGTCCGACTTCCATGAGGGCAACGTGGGATGCCGTTCTGAGTGTTCCAGTCTTCTGTGAGCTTTCCTGAGAGAGATTCACCTGCCAGTGTTGATTATCCTGAGGAGCGATCCGGGATTTATATTGGTACTCTGAAGGCTCAGTTGTTTCAGGCATTCGAACATACTACACTATCGGAGTCTCCTTATCTTTTTCTCCATACCATACCATCCTGGAAATACTTGGAGTTCCTTGTGCGAGCTGAGCCTTATTAAGGGACCTGAAGGATAGCTTGGAGGCATTTGTGGACCTTATATGCTGTTTTAGACCCCCTGTAATTAAGGGGTCCACCAGCTTCGGTAAGAAGTATTTACCCTGAGCACTGGGTGGAGAAAGTCCCTATGGTGGAGGTCCCTCACTTGAAGCTAAAGTGATTTTCAGTCATTGCTGAGAGATCCGTATTGCACTGGGCACTTTAAGGATTGTTGATATATTTCACTAAGGACTTTTTCACAACATATATTTATTTATCTATTTATTCATATATATTTATTCACTAGTATATATATTTATTTATTTATTTATATGTTTATGCACACAAGCACATTTTTTTTTGGTTGTGTTTTAAGTGTTGAAGCGCAATATATTCACCCTTTTTCATTATATGTTCACCTAATTACTAGAAATTCCATCTTCTGTAATAAAATATGTCGACAAATGTTAATGAGAATGACTACTACCAAGACAGAGTATGCATATCAGTGCTCATTGCTATGAGACAGGTACAATTTAGCTTTATTTTAAAAAATGTGATAAAAAATACTTACTCTTTCCCCAGTTATACCTCTTTCTCCCTTTTCCCCCTTAATGCCTGGTTCTCCCTAAATAACATGGTAAAGGAAATTTAATTCTAAATCAGTAAATTTAATATCAAAATGATTGAATCAAAATTACATTTTTAGATTATAAACAGAAAAATAATTTCAAAATATTATAAACAGCATACCTTGAAGCCTGTGTCACCAATTCTTCCATAAGCGCCAGGATTGCCGCGAACCCCCTAATCAGACACGTATGTAATAACTGCTTTAGATATTTGATAATTGTATGATTTTAAATATAGTTCCATTACAAACCTTACTAAAATAAAAGTAAATGTATTAGATACATTTATAATTTTTATTACCAAATTTCCTGGACGACCAGGTCCTCCACGTTCACCTGAATGGCCTTTTTCCCCCTACACATTGAGAAAACATAAATTTAAATTTGATATTTTTAATAAATGTACATACTTAGCAATTCTTAAATGACCAATTAAAAAAAAATCTAGGAATCAGTTTTCATTAGCAGTTACCTATTTTTATGTATTACCTTTGTTCCTGAAGATCCCTGAACACCTAAAATTCCATGTGAGCATTTACACCTTTGAGAGTTAGCACCGATGCTTAGTTCAGCAGCACCCCCACACTATGAAGAAAAAAATTCATATTGAATAAAATGCAACTGGGCATAACAAGATAAAAGTAGCAAAATAATGAAATCATATATGTTTGTTATTGGGCCAGTTCACATTAGGCTTTTGAAAGTACAGAAATATTAGTAGTGGGTAACAGATAGTTTTAGTTAATACCCTCAGCATTCAATTACAGGTCTATTTATAAAAAATGTGCATTGCCCAGTAAATCTGCATGTACATTTGTTCTGTGCGAATTGGGCTAAAAGAAATGTTCTTTAGGTTATATTCTCCCCTGAACGAATATTGTTTTTTTTTATAGACAGTAGTAATATACAGCATTATGGCCACTAGAAGGATCTGAAGATCCTAAGAAATACATATATCTTTGTAACAAGAGATACATTGTAACATAGCTGTACATACTATATATATATACATGTAAATACGGTGGGTAAAATAAGTATTGAACATGTCACCATTATTCTATGCAAATATATTTCTTCGTAACCTTTTTATAGACCATCAGTGGAGACTGAACCAGCTGATAATAATTTGCACTGAATAGGGGCAGGATTGCTTTCTAATTACTGATACATTTTAGCTGGTGTCTTGACTTTCCATGCCTTTTTGCACCTCCCTTTCTTCATGTGTTCAATACTTTTTCCCTGTGTCATTTCATTTTATTACACATAACTTAGTTTCTGAACTTATTTTTATTTTTTTTCGTATGTATGGATTGCATGGGTTGTTACCGACATGTGGTGAAAATTTCACATCAATAGCATCTTTAGAAATACATTTACGTAGAAAAATGGTGACATGTTCAATACTTATTTTACCCGCTGAATATGTGTGTGTATATATACCGTATCTCACAAACGTGAGTACACCCCTCACATTTTTGTAAATATTTTATTATACATTTTTATGTGACAACACTGAAGAAATGACACTTTGCTACAATGTAAAGTAGTGAGTGTACAACTTGTATAACAGTGTACATTTGCTGTCCCCTCAAAATAACTCAACACACAGCCATTAATATCTAAACCGCTTGCAACAACAAAAGTGAGTACACCCCTAAGTGAAAATATCCAAAGTGGGCCCAAAGTGTCAGTATTTTGTGTGGCCACCATTATTTTCCAGCACTGCCTTAACCCTCTTTAGCATGGAGTGCAACAGAGCTTCACAGGTTGCCACTGAAGTCCTCTTCCACTCCTCCATGACAACATCATGGAGTTGGTGGATGTTACAGACCTTGCTCTCCCCTACCTTCCGTTTGAGGATGGCCCACAGATGCTCAATAGGGTTTAGGTCTGGAGACATGCTTGGCCAGTCCATCACCTTTACCCACAGCTTCTTTAGCAAGCCAGTGGTCATCTTGGAGGTGTGTTTGGGGTCATTATGTTGGAATTCTGCCCTGCGGCCCAGTCTCTGAAGAGAGGGGATCATGATATGCTTCAGTATGTCACAGTACATGTTGGCATTCATGGTTTCCTCAATTACTTGTAGCTCCCCAGTGCCAGCAGCACTCATGCAGCCCCAGACCATGACACTCCCACCACCATGCTTAACTGTAGGCAAGGCACACTTGTCTCTCTACTCCTCACCTGGTTGCCGACACTCACGCTTGACACCATCTGAACCAAATAAATTTATCTTGGTCTCATCAGACCACAGGACATGGTTCCAATATTCCATGTCCTTAGACTGCTTGTCTTCAAAATGTTTGCAGGCTTTCTTCTGAATCATCTTTAAAAGAGGCTTCCTTCTGGGATGAATTGCAGACCAATTTGATGCAGTGTACGCCATATGGTCTGAGCACAGCCAGGCTGACCCCCTTCAACCTCTGCAGCAATGCTGGCAGCACTCATCTGTCTATTTCCCAAAGACAACCTCCGGATATGACGCTGAGCACATGTACTCAAGCTTTTTGGTCGACCATGGCGAGGCCTGTTCTGACTGGAACCTGTCCTGTTAAACCGCTGTTTGGTCTTGGCCACCGTGCTGCAGCTCAGTTTCAGGTTCTTAGCAATCTTCTTATAGCCTGGGGCATCTTTATGAAGAGCAACAATTATTTTTTCAGATCCTCAGAGAGCTCTTTGCCATGAGGTGCCATGTTGAATTTCCAGTGACCAGTATGAGAGTGAGAGCGATAACACCAAATTTAACACACCTGCTCCCCATTCACACCTCGGACCTTGTAACACTAATGAGTCACATGACACCATGGGAGGGAAAATGGGCCCAATTTGGACATTTTCACTTAGGGGTGTACTCACTTTTGTTGCCAGCGGTTCAGACATTAATGGCTGTGTGTTGAGCTTTTTTGAGGGGACAGCAAATGTACACTGTTATACAAGTTGTACACTCACTACTTTACTTTACATTGTAGCAAAGTGTCATTTCTTCAGTGTTGTCACATGAAAAGGTATAATAAAATATTTACAAAAAATGTGAGAGGTGTACTACTGTATATATACACAGTATATATATATATATATATATATATATATATATATATATATATATATATATATATATATAGGGCCTTTTTTCTCAGAGAATAGGTGGAGGAACTCCCCCCTTCTCAGTCACTCCTTGTCTCCGCCCCCTACCCAGCTCTGAGCATTGTTCCTTGGTTCCACCCCCTACCCTCCACCCAGCATCTGCCCTTTCAGAATGTACAGAACCAAGTATCAATTTGTGGTGCTAAATAATTTGTATGGGATTTGTCAATGATAACAACAAAAGCAGTAAATTACATCCTCTGCAGCCAGCAACAATCGACTCCATCCCAGTAACAATAGACCCCCCCCCCATCCCAGCAGTAATTGATACCCCCCCCCCCCCAGCAACAGTGGACCTCCCATTATATATATATATATATGTATATATATATATATATATATATATATATATATATATATATATATATATATATATATATGTATATATATATATATATGTATATATATATATATATATATATATATATATATATATATATATATCATATGTCTGGTTCAAACTGAAGTTTTTGTTCACTCTGTTATCTAGCACAGTATTCTGTTCATTCAATGTAAATGAATTATCCAAGTGTTGAAGTCATCAAGAGTAACTGAGCCCTGTAACCAGAGACAAAATAAAGGCTTGTACAAACCAGGAACAGCAAAGCTGTTTTGGTTGGAGGCCGTGAGAGAATAAGCAGCAGCAGACATTTCAAGAGTTTTTTAAAACTTCTTTGTACTTTGTAGTCCAGTCAAAGAGGCTACATACAGGAATCTACTGCTGCATACAGTGTTTCTCTTCTTTATCCTTCATATCATGGGAGAAGAGTGTTACCATTTTAAACTAGCTGCACGCTCTAACCATATTGTCCATAGCAAGAAGAAATATTTAACTGAACAAAGCAAGCTGTGAGCAATGTCAGCAAACGGAGAGAAAGCAACAATTTTCCAGGTTTTTTTTTTTATTTACTAAATTAAATTGAAAGTATATTTTTCCATTTTAAAAACTGGAAAAGAATCTGATAAGAACACAACATATACATTAAAGCCCCGTACACACGTACTGATCGTTGGCCGAACAATCGGCCGTCTTTTGTCCAGGGCTGTCGTGTCTGTTGAAAACTGCAAAAGACTGCACACGAATTTTGTCAGCCAACAACAGCCGACTGCAGAAGTGATGTCATGTGATGGTTAACTTTCCTTGTCTTTTTTCTTTCCTGAGCATGCCCAGTCTTGCTAATCTGCTGTCTGTCAGCCCAAAATCTGTACTGACTGGCGAACAATCGGCCGTTCTGGTGACGGCCAACAAATATTTTAAAGTCTGCACGACAGATTCTGTTCGGCCGAAAATGCGCTGTCGGCTGTCGAAAGCATCATACTAACAAGCCTACAATCGGCCGATCAGTTGGCGGCCGAATATTTACGGCCGACAATCGGTACGTGTGTACGGAGCTTTATTCTCTTGTCAGCACAGATTCTCTCCTAATGAGATCTAATATTGATGTCTAGGATGTTTTTGGAATGGGTTACCTTGGAATGGTAATCCATCCCTGAACATACTCATGTAGCAAATCCAGATTTTCATTAACAAAACCTTTTGCTTTTTGCTCAGAGTATTGGGCGTAGTCTTCCAGCTGCTGCTGAAGTTCAGTGATTGCCACCTTCATTTTATGAAAATACATACATAGTTTCTATAAGCCCTGTGTTGGATCTGTAAGAGATATGTAAGGTGCTGCCAACTATTTTAAAATGGTACCTCTCTTACCCTGTGACCAGTAGCTATGCAACGTCAGTACTGATATTAAGAAAAGAAAGAAGCAATTAGCATTCTCATTGTACATTGGAAAGCAAATTAAATTAAGGTCTGTAAATGTATGCAGTGAAATTTGCTCCCTAGTAAAGATGGTTTCCTAAAGCTATATCCAACCCAGTGTTGATTCTTTATTATAGAAAGGGATCGGGTGACTATATTCAGAGTAGGGTATGCAGTTTTCAGGTGTCAGTCAACATATGGCAGACTAAATAAACAGGAATGCACACTTACTTGATCATATAGCTCACAACATTGTTCCAACACTGCCTTTCCTGGATCACAATGTATTTCAAGCTTCTGAATGTCAACCTCCAATGGAAACAATATAAAATAAATTGATATAGTTAAGTCCATGAAGAGATTTCATACTTTAGAGTTGTTTAACAAGCTTGATAAGTAAGAGAAAGGAAAGATATACATGGATATGTTGCATTCTACAAACACATAGTGCTCATTCTAGGAAGTATTATTACATGAGTACTTAAAAGATTTAGCCCCTGTTCACATCGTGCCGATTTGAAATGCGATTTGACATGTCAAATTGCATGCTAAATCAGAGCCTATTGCCGGCAACGGCATCGTCCATTCCTAAAAGTAGTTCCTGCAATACTTTTGGTGACTTTGGGGGGCGATTTCAACAGACATCTGTGCATGAACCCACACAGATGTCTCTCAAACCGCCCCCAAAGTCAGACTGAATTGCCAGTTTGAAATTCAGATGAACAACAGTTTTTTATGGTAAAGGTGACATTTTCATTGTGCTTATCCTCTGCTGAAGACATTTTAGTCTTAAGATTTTAATGCAGACAGTGTTTCTCAAACTATGATCCATAGAGCACTGTTGTATTGTGGACATGTGCCAAGCGGCTCATAGTCGTTCCATCTATACAGGACTTTGTGCATTTACAATACAAAAGTAAGACATCAGATACAATAAAATTCAATACAAAATTGTTGGTACTGCCCCAGCTCTTGAGAGCTTACAATCTAAAATGTAGGGGCAGGTGGTACAAAAAATAATAACTGTGTGGAGATGAGCTGATGGTAATGTATACTGAACATAAAGAAGCACATTACAAGGTCAGAGCAGTAAAGGGCATAACATACAAAGACTGCTTATGCAGAACAATTATATCTGAGGCTACTTATGAAAGTAGAAACAAGGTGTCAAGTAATTGAGAGGAGTGCAGAAAACGTTAACAATAGTTAACGTCTTTAGGTCATGAAAGTGTGCAAAGGGGGACATTGATTTGATTTGACTTCAAGTTACTCAGGGACTTAGGGAAACTTAGAATTCATTGTTGTATGCTTCAATCATTTTATATCACTTTGCAAGAGAAGTGGCACTTTGCAATACGAATTTCATAACTGTGACCAAGAATACATAATCACATGCAAAGAAAATGTAAAAAACAGCATTTTTGATCGCTCAGGGCATTGCCTCATTCACTAAACTCCTTTGCAAAATGAATAGTCTTTTTGTCTTTAGTAAATAATCCCTAGTGCTTCTAAATGCCGTGCTAAACAGCCCATACATCCATTCTAAAAGTATGACAATAACAAAGGAGAGGAGGTTCTCAAGATAATTATTTACGTTAAACACATTAGAAAGCAATTGTAATCAAGAAACTAACTCTGAATTAAAAGAGAGTTTGGATAGGAGAATACCTTGAGATGATTTCCCCCCTTCAGAGCTATCCCCCACTTCTTTTCCGGGAAATTGACATTCTCCACAAGCGGGTCACGTACTATGTCTTTAGGTTATGAGAAAGGATTGCCAAAATATATTTTACTGACTATATTGAAGTACTTACCAATGAAGTGATCTTAGTCTTTCGAGGAAGTTTCTCTTCTACTACAGATGCATCGCTGACATCAATACAGTCCAGACCCATTTTGGCATTACCATTTGTTACACTTACAGCTAACTTGTGCCATTTGCCATCAAAAAGCTTTTCATAATTGGTATGTTTCTGGAAAAGAAGAGTCTTGACTGGTGTAGAGTAGAACAGGTTTACAGTCTGTGAATTGTTGTTAAAACTGAGTCCAATTTCTTGTTTTTTATTTCCATCAATAATCTTCCATAAGTTCCAGATGCTCTGAGGCACAGCCTTTACAATTTTAAAAGTGGCAATAATAGAATAATCGGCAGGCAAACCATTTGGAGGAAAAGCCCTACAAGATAATAAAGTTGTATATTGAGATGCAGTTATATATCATGTATACTTTTTATTTTTACTTTACTATCCCTGTAAAAAAAACATTGAAAACACTTTAAAACTATGTGAATTAAGGCTCGGTTCACACTAGCCCAACTTTAAAGTTGTGTGACATTCAGTGCAACTTTGGAATCTGACTTTGATACAACTTTGATGTGACTTTTTACACTCTGTGGTATTGTAGTCGTATCAAATTTGGACCAAAGTAGTGCAGGAACCTTTTCTAAAGTGACAGACTTGTGTAGTATCAGTTGAGACAACTCTCATAGTTAAACATTGAATTTCACAGACTTGGGGTCTCACAAGTTAGATCCTATGTTACATTAGTGTGAACCGAACATTATGCAGTGTTAGTTCTGATCATTTTGTTTTTATGTTTTGTTGCTCACTTGACTGTAAGGGCCATATCACACTAGTGTGATATGGCCCTTACAGTCAAGTGGTTAACAAAACATAAAAATGAAATGATCATAACTAACACTGCATAATGTTCGGTTCACACTAATGTAACATAGGTTCACACTAATGTAACATAGGATCTAACTTGTGATGTTCTGCTGTATATTGGATGAATCTGTTTATTTACAAAGTTCACATTGTAACTCTTACCTGTGTCACACTAGTAATTTGTAACAGCTACAGAATCCTCTTGTTTTTTGTAACAAAAACAAAAAAAAATTCAACCAATAAAAAGGTCTATGTTGCAGAAATTTCAAGGGCTTTGCTACAGCTGCAACTCTCTAGTTAGCTACAGATTGCCAGGGAAAATAGGCAGATATTTAGTAGAGATTTGTAGCAGCTGGAAAATATCTGCTTATTTTCCCTGGCATGTAGCTAACTAGATAAAAGAAAAGGAATTGGCAGCACTCCAGGTTGAGTCAAAATCCAGATTTATTGACTGGACATCCAAATATGACAATCGTGATTCGTGACAAGGTAGACGCGTTTCACACACTGACTGTGTGCTTAATCATTACTTGGTTCCAGATTGTCATATTTGGATGTCCAGTCAATAAATCTGGATTTTGACTCAACCTGGAGTGCTGCCAATTCCTTTTCTTTTATCAAGTTTTCACGGAGGCGACCCGGGGCATGCACCTGTGTGAGTCATCAGGCAATTACACCACCTTGAGCAGTGAGTCCTTGTCTGTTCATGTAGCTAACTAGAGAGTTGCAGCTGTAGCTGGCAAAGATGTTTTTCTATACAGCTACAGATTGCTGGTAAGCCATGATCATCAACACCTATATTGGATAGCATAAGTCGATGCAAATGCTTGTGATTATATCTTGAAATCTGAAAGCTACAAAAGGTAAATAGCTCTGTGGCTGAGCAACAAAGCCCTTGACATTTCTGCAACATAGATCTTTTTATTGGTTGATTTTTTTTTTTTTTTAACAAAAAACATTAGGATTCTGTTTCAGTGGGTCAGTGTCAGTGGGAATATGGAACAGGAATAAATTTTCAGGAAAAAAAAAACCATTAAACTAACATACAATACTATAGTTTGAACCAATTTTAATGGTATAATGGTTTAACTCATTTTAAATCTATAGTGTATTTCCTAAGGGGCAGTTGCACTCTCAGAAAATATAGCTTTTTTTATCCTCTGTCATCCCAACTTTGACCATACTTTGTACATTATGATAGAGCACAGCCCATTGTAATACCTTTGTAAGAATGTATTGAGTTCTCATTTAATGCTTTTCTGAAACAATTGTTTTTTTCAGCTCTTGTTGACTCTCACTGCATAAAAATTAGGATCACCATGGCAGTTGACACTTGCATGAAGAGTCAATAGGGTTGACTTACTAAAGGAAAATAATTTATTCACTTTCCATGGGAATTTCCCCTTAGTTTAGTAAATGTTGTGAAAATTCCCATTTGCAAAGAATACCCAACCACATGCAAGGAAAATAAAAAAAAAACTGCTTGCATATGACTGGATGATGGAAGTCAGCAAAGCTTTACCTTCTTCACTAAGCTAAAAAAATTTCCATTGCAAAGTGAACAGCCTATATTTCTTTAATAAATCAACCCCTTTATGCCCATTATTTCTAAAAGAAAAAAAAAGTGGTTGCTCATCTGTTCTTGAATTTTATTATCATCACAAAACAGATGAGTACATTTTGTACACAGCTGACAAACACAGATGTTTATGATATAAATACTTTGTGGTAACTTTCAAAACCATCTAATTTATCATACCCATCTTTCTTCAGGGAAACTGGTGTCTTTATGCGGACAGCAGATAACGTTGGATTGGACCCATTCACTGTTGTTATTTCTGCAACTGTGGAAAGCCTAAGTTCTTCAAAGAGGTCATACACTATAAAAAATGGAAACCAAAGCTTAAAGAAAATACAATAATAAACATTTTCACTGGCCAGGCATTGTATACAAGAGATTAATGTATATGTGCATTCACTATATTATATCAAAATATAAAAGCATAATAAAACAACATGTACCATGATCATACATCAGTCTAATATTTAGACACTTCCATCACACAAGCCCCCACTACACCAGTCAGCTAACTAGTCTTAGGGGTGATTTACTAAAACTGGAGAGTGCAAAATCTGATGCAGTCCTGCATAGAATCAGCTTCAAGTTTTTTTTTTTTTTCAAAGCCTAATTAAATAAGCTGAAGTTAGAAGCTGATTGGCTACCATGCACAGCTGCACCAGATTTTACACTCTCCAGTTTTAGTAAATCTACCACTTTGTGTAATACTAAAAAAGGTCATATGTTTTAGCTTCACAAGGCACACTAAGTTTGCTTACTCTGTGTAAGTAGTAGGGATCGACTGATTATCGGCAATGCCGATATATCGGGGGCCGATATGCACTTTCCCTATATATCGGAATCGCCTGCTGAGGTTGCCGATATTGCCGATATTTAGGGAAATTGCATGTACCAGAGTAATGCCTGCAGCTAGAGGCATCACCCCGGTACCGGCGTCCATAGCTGACAGTCGGCTGTCTTGTAATGATAACCAATGCCTAATGATAACCGCCGCCTTTCCACGGCTCGCCTGGGTCTCCCGTCCCACCGGGAGACCTGGGCATCCTACCTGATCGGCCACAGAAGAGAAGACCTGATCAAAGCCGCATTCGGCTCTGATCAGGTCTCCATGTAAAAAACCCGGAAGTGATGTCATGACATCACTTCCGGGTACTCGGCTGCAAATTCAAAAAAATGCGAGCATTCACAACAGCCAAACTTGGCATTTTGAATGCTTTTAAGTGCAGAGGAGGGGTTTTTGGGTCTTTTAGACCCCCCAGATCCCTCCACCACAGTACCTTTTAATAAAAAAATAAAAAAAAATTTAAATGTCCAAAAATATCGGCCGATACCGATATCCGATGACCAAAATATCGGTATCGGCACTAAAGAAACGGTATCAGTCGATCAGTAGTAAGTAAACTTTGAACCAACAACTAGTAGAGTAGGGCAAACTGTTGTTCTATTCCTTTATCTGTCAGGTTCCAGATGTAAGGATACAGTTAGCAACATGATGTCCCTCCCTAAGCAGTCTTGCAATCCCATGCTATAGCATAGCTGCCAACAGTCCCGTTTTTCCAGGGACAATCCCGATTTTCAGACCCATGTCCTGGTCTGTCCATGTCCTGGGAAAATTCACAGGAAATTGGCTTTGTGATAGCCAAAGAGAAAATATAGCCATGCCCTCAAGATCTCCCTCCAGCTGGCAGGTCACTTGCTTGTGTACAATGGAGAGGGGAGGGGCCTCTGACAGGAGCAGCTAATCGGCTTCTCTCTTCAGTGTAGAAGCAATGCTATTCCCTTGTACACTGAAGCCGATTAGCTGCCCTAGTTGGCTGCCCATCCCCTCTCCACTACACACAAGGAAGTGACCTGCTAGCTGGAGCCAATTAGCTGCCCAGGTTGGAGGCCCCTCCCCTCTCCACTGTACACATGGAAGACACCTGCTAGCCAGAGGGCACCACAGAGCTCAGCTGCCACTTGCCCCCTTAATTCTGAGCTGACACGTGCAGGGGGAGATGCAATGCTGCAGGGACCACAGTTGCAGGTCAGTGACCATCATGGATTCTCTGATACTTAGACCACATAAGTACAGTCTCTGGACTGTAAGAAACAGATCAGCTACTATATGGCAATGTACCAAGCAATTACTGCACTTGGGATAATCTGACTAATGCTGGCTTTTATAAACAGGAAAGAGATAAATACTTGAAATGAATTTGTACTATATTTATAATTAATTTACAACTAATTTAGTATAAAATGTCATTTTTATTTGCTTTAATTGTATTAGGACGCCTTTAAAACTGATGCACTTTTATTTTATAGTCATATTTACTCTAAACATTGTTGTATAGTTCTATAGATCACAAGAGGAAAAAAGATGAGAAAAAGTTCCTGGCATAATATTTTAAAATAGGGATCAAACTTTTAAATATTCACTCCGAGTGTGATGACGTGTTAACACTAAATTATTCTCACATGCCTAAAAAAAACTTGGTGTAAATTATGTATAATATAGCATGGTAAGTAAAATGTCCTTAGCATTTCTTCATAATAGCAAAGACAGGGGGCAGACCCAAGTAAATTGATTGGGTCACCCTAATACTTTCCATTCAGAATTAGCAATTTTTGGTCGGTAGCCTTTGAAACGTTTCATGACGGAGCCTACTGGGCACTAAGTAGACCTGGTATGGTGAACTGAGCATGTTACACATCTGCAAAATTAACAATAAATTAATGATCAAGTTCTGTTTACGTGCTTTCACTGATTTTGGTATTACTACCTCATTTAGTAAAGCTTGTAATGGGTAAACTACATTAGCTGTACTACAATTACCACAATTAGCTGTAAAGAACCCCTTACCATTTTAATAGTAATGGTGAATAAATATTTCCTTTCAATGTCATGATTTGCATGAAATCTCCTAAATAATCCCCATTATAATTCATCACTGAATTTGGTATATAATTGCTGTTATATGCATACTTGTCGTTCAAGTTTATTTGCATTTAACTTTTAGTTCTGAAACGATTATGATGAGTTATTATTTAATAATAAGATCAATGTGTTACAGATTCATCTTTGATTTTATCAAGGCTTACCAGAGACAGCAGACTCTTGGCATTTTATAATGCTCAGTAATGTGAAAAAAACAATGAGTTTGGGGAATTTCATCTTCTCTTTTCCAAATTACAAATATCTAAAAAGACAAATGCACAGAATAAATCATGCTGTTGGCGTTAATAAAAGCTTATCAATTATTAATCCATAAACCACATTTTATTACTTATTTTATTACGACAACTTTTTTTTGCGGATAATAGGCTAAGAAATACACTCATTAAAGGAAATTATAATAATAATAATTATTATTATTATTATTACAGTATACAGGGCCAACAGTTTGCCCAGTGCTATACAATATAACAAGGGACAGTACAATTACAACACAGTTTGATACAGAAGGAAGACGAGGGCCCTGCTCATGGAGCTTACAATCTATGGTTTGAATCAAAAGTCCACATAGAGATAGAAAGATGCTGCTCACCCCAATTGATACACAGCAAAAAAATAGATCAGACAAGTGCAAAAGTCCTATATTTTTGTTTAAATTGTTCTGGTTCAAAACCCTGTCCCCTATTGACTGACAGTTACTTTTCTATATGAGAAATATGAAACCGTTATGGAAGTTTTTGTATAGAATGCACTTTTTATTACAATACTAAAATAGCGTGCTTTCAAACACAGATAACCTAAATCTCCCTGATGAAGAAGGGGGGAAGAGCACCAGCACATGGCTGTCAAAGAAGAGATAAGGGACTGCTTCCTGTAATATCATTGCACAGAGCAGGTAAGTATAACCCTATTTTCAGTTAAAAAGTACCTTTAGATCCACCAGTATATATGCTTGTATCCATTGCTTCTTTCTGTCTATCTATCTATCTATCTATCTATCTATCTATCTATCTATCTATCTATCTATCTATCTATCTATCTATCTATCTATCTATCTATCTATCTATCTATCTATCTATCTATCTATCTATCTATCTATCTATCTATCTATCTATCTATCTATCTATCTATCTATCTATCTATCTATCTATCTATCTATCTATCTATCTATCTATCTATCTTCAGTGCAGTGGTGTTAAGGTATTGAGATGTATTTAAAATGGAAGCCCTTCAACAACCAAAGATGGACATTTTTAGACAGATTTGGTTTTCTGTACCTGTGGTTTTGCCAGAAAATACCAAAATAAAGGAATATATTTATAAAACAATTATTGTGTCATTTACTAAATATTCACTGTGAGTGTATTTGTTGTAGATTACAGTGGTTAATTCACCTGCAGTGAATGTTGGGTAAAGGTTATATAGACTACTTTATAAATATGCCCCATATATTTGTACATGTATATAGTGTAAATACAGAATAGTACTGTATGCTCAAAATTATTAAAATGGTTGGGGAAATATGGCACCCTTATTAATATATATATATATATGATATATATATATATATAATTTATAATATTGACTAGTAAAATATTTTATAAAAAGTTTTTTAATGATTTCAAAAAATTCAAAGCCTAGACAATGCAGGTGGCTTTTGCCACCTCAAATATAATAATTTATATATATTGAGTTATATAGGTAATTGAATATTCATAGAGAAACCATACTTGTTCCAGATCAATTTTATAAAAGATGTATAAAAAGTTTACTATGTTAAGTTATATAAACAAAATGTTACTTTACAGACATTTATTATAGGGAAAATTTGTTTTCAAAGCATACTGGGCTTTCTAATAAGAAATCATATAAAACAGTGCAGCGCTAAAATATAAGTGTTAGGTCAATTAGTGAAAAACCTCAACCATATGATCCGATTGATAATCATAAACATAAAATAAAAGAATGAACCGCAGCCCGTAGGGACACCGCAATAACTTTTTGTACATATAGATTCTATAATATGCTGATTTTATCTGGATTCTCCTAAGTGCAATCATTTATTTTACCAATAAATTGTTTTTTATATACTGCACTACAGAAGCGTTTTTCTACTTTTATCTCTGAGTTCCATTGGAGCAGTGTGAGCAGAGAGAGCCATATATGGTTTGAGGGAGGCCTTATTTTCTCACGCCCTGTTTGACCACCTCTAGTTCAGTGGTCATTTACATATGGTAAACAGTTTGTACAACTCACATTGGGTGTGGAGCAGGATCTTCTCTGATTCCCTATTTGGTCCAATTACCTCTATCGTCCCTTCACTTGCTGTGTCTGTTACACGAAATATGAAGGAGGACTTTTTCTATTCATCTGTTTCTATGGACATGTAGTCACAGTTCATATTTATTTAATTGAATGATTCTGTACCTATCGATTTGACAGTGTGATTTATGTTCATTGTTTTATTTTCTGTTTGTGATTATCAATGGGATCATTTGGTTGAGGTTGAGGTTTTTTACTAATTGACTGGCATTCATCTTTTAGTGCTGCACTTATTATATGATAAGTTTGGAGTTTGAATTTTGACTTTGAGTGCTGGCAGCTTTTTCCTTTACTCAAGTGCGTTGTTTTCTCTTATTATTTGGTTTCTAATAACAAAGCCTAGAATTTCTTGCATGTTTGAATAGAATCCTAGAAATGCCCACACACAATGTGTGTCTAAATGACTAAGCCAGTGGATTCCAGCATTGCTGTGGGAGAGGCTTGTTTCACAGCTCAGCTGGACTGAATTTGCACTGAAAATATAATAAATATATAAAAATAAATATAAATACAATTTTTTAAAAACATTTTGTCTGTCAAACAAACATATATTGTAATTTTTGCTTTTAGTGTGTTGTTTAAAATCATTTGTGAATGTCTGCTATGCCTAGTACTGCTGAATAAGTTAAGTTCTAGATATTACATGTTTACTATACCATCCCGTGAACACCATATGGTAGTCAAACATATGCACAGGATATAAGCAAAAAGAAACAAAAAAAGGGCGCACCGACCTAGCGCATTATCCTCAATAATATGGCTTTATTTGTACAACATAAAAATGGCTACTCACAAACAGAAGTAGGAAATAATCATATCAGGCTCAATCGCTCCAGTGTCAGGAATAGTCCATGTATTAGTCCAGGTGGCTCTGAGGAAGAGGCTATGCCTCGAAACGCGTCAGCCGTCATCTTAACAGGACTATGGACTAATACATGGACTATTCCTGACACTGGAGCGATTGAGCCTGATATGATTATTTCCTACTTCTGTTTGTGAGTAGCCATTTTTATGTTGTACAAATAAAGTCATATTATTGAGGATAATGCACTAGGTCGGTGCGCCCTTTTTTGTTTCTTTTTGCTTGTAGTACTGTTGGACTACCCCAGTCCTTTTAGGGCAGCAAGACTCTAGCCATCCGAGACGCCATATGTGAGTCCCGTGGGAAGTGTGGTCGGGGAGCTTGGATGCTAAGCGCAGGAGAGAGGTGGTATCACCATATCATTTTGGAGCATATGCACAGGATATGTCTGATTTGTTAAAAATTACAATAGCTCAATGCAATCAGCAGGCAGTGAACAATGTAGAATCTTGTTTGCGACGCCTAAACTGTATGTCCAGTGAGAACTTCAACCTCTTGCTATGGAGTCTAAATATACAGTATAAAGTATATGGCAGCAAGAAGTGGGTCTTATTCTGCCAAAAATATGCATTACTGTTTTGCAGGGCTTTTTTTCAGCAGGAACGTGGGGGAACGCAGTTCTGGCACCTCCGGCACTGAATGTATGCAAGGGGTTGGGGTGTGCTGAAGGGTCTACTGAGGCTGTCTGCTAGGGGATGTATTGTAGCTGCAGGGGATCCATATTTGCACTGCAGGGGGGTCTGTTGTTGCTGAGGAAGCCTATTGTTACTGGAGGGGGATCTATTGTTGCTGGGGTTTGTCTTATGTTGCTGGGGGTGTCAGTTGTTGCTGGGAGAGATATACTGTTAAGGGGGGTCTATTTATGCAGGCTGTAGGGAGACCTGTTGGTCCTGCCAGGGCTTTATTGTTGTACTGTGGGATATTTTGTTGTAGGTGGTGCATTGTTGTTGGGGGGATCTATTGTTGCTGGAGGGTGTATTGATGTTGCTGGCTGCAGGAGATCTATTTTACAGATTTTCTTGTTATCATTAACAAATTCCATACTTACAGTACTTGGTACCAAAAATAGTTTTGCATTCTCTATAAAGGGCAGTACTGGGAGTTGGGCAGGGGGTGGAATCGGGGAACGGTCCTCGGAGGTGGGTAGGGACAGAGAAAAGGAGTCAGAAAGGGGGAGTTCCTGCACCGATTCTTCGAGAAAAAAAGCCCTGCTATTTTGTGATGGAAGCATGCTCTCACTATGACAACACTGTCACCAACAGCTCCCAGTTACGAAGTGATGATCAGGAGCCGAGAGATTGAGCTCCTGATTACGTGGCAGTTAATTACAGTGATCACATAATCAGGAAGTCCTTAACGGAAAAATGCACAATATTGTTTCAGGGCCCTACTTTGGGTACAAACAACAAATAATTCACACATGTGTATTATCCCCATGCACATCAGGAATAGGGGAATTTATTTTGGGTTGTATTTTGGCGAGGGGGGGGGGGGTCATGGAAATGGCAAGAAATATAGAGCTAAATTTAAACAAATTATATTTCCTCACTATTTTTGTTCAGTTTTTTATTGATAATAAAACAGGAGAGATTCATTAAAATAAGGTTTAATTCACTTGGATACACTAAGTTGCTGCAAAGATATGTATAGTTTTACTTTCAAATGCCGAAGCTGAAGACTGTTTTGTTCATTTTGATGGTGGAAAGCCCTGCGTGGGCAACTGATGTCTTTTGTTAAACATTTTTTTACCGTTTTAAATAAAATAAAATAAAGCCCTGAAAAGTCATTGCTGCAGTGGAGTAACTCACTGTTTTTCACTACCATTAAGTTAAGCAACACCCAAGTTGTCACAATCTGTTTCGCGTTTAGTGATTTACCTTCACTCCTTGCTGGTAAAACCATTGTTACCAGGAGAGAAGGGGAGGGGAAATATTTCTAACAGAGCCTGGATAGCAGTTAAAATTCAACAATCCTGTGCCACTAGATCCATAGCTAAAAAAATAAGTTTGGAAACTGGCCAGACATATACTTTAAGACTAAAGCAATTCAAATTGCATCTTATTTTTCCTTTTTTAAACATTAAACAACTGCACAGAAAAGATTAATAATAAAACGCATATGCACAAACGTAGAGGTTACCTTCATTGAAAATGATCCCTAGATTTAAAGATATAAACTTCTAAAGCTTAATGCTAATTTTTACTTTAGTTGTAAAATAGGTGGCTCCACCCTTTCTTACCTACAAGCCCTCCTATTAGTGCATAATGTGATGTGTGGATTCACTGACCAATACGGAGAGGAATTTATCAAAACTGGGACGGACAAAATGTGGAGCAGCTGTGCATGGCAATCAATCACCTCCTATCTTTCATATTCAAAGTTTAACTGAACAAGCTGAATATAGAAGCTGATTGATTGCCATGCAGAGCTGCTCAAGATTCTGTCTGCTCCAGACTATATATATATTTTTTTTTTTATCAAAGATACTGAAAACCTCAGGATTAAGGGGCAATGACCACAAATATTTGTAAACCCTAAAACAATTAAATGCTAATATGTCAATATTAAAAGCACAATCTATATACCTTTAGAAATCATTTAAATATGAACAAGTGAGTGTTTGAGTTAATGATGCTCACCTATTCTCTCCTGCTGTAGGACCACAGGTAGCTTTGTTGGTGCACAATACGCTGGTAGGTCTCTCTATTGTCTACCTTTGCCATCCAGCCACTGTCACTCCATGCCTACTGCAGTGGAACTTCTGGCATGAGCTGATTGGCTTTAAATTCCAGGTCCTCGTGAAGATGTATTTGGCAATGACATGGCACTGCTCCTTGATGGCCACCCAAATCTCTTGCCATGGAATGTGCAAAAGGAAGTGGCCACACTGTTAAAGCTACAGAAAAAAAGGCACTGTATGCCTGATTTGTATTTCTTCTCTGACAGATGATGGGCACAGGGCACCCTCCACATTTATAAAAAATCACAGCTACTTACTAACAAATATTACCCATTGCTAATCAAATAACCTTTCACAGTCCTACTAGCTTGGTTATTAAAAAAATATTTTAGTTGTTTCCAGTTGTTTCCATTCACCTGTAAAAGGCTCAAACAATAGATAAAAGAACACAAAAATGAATAAGAGTGAACAAGGGAAGTTTACCAGTTATTCCTGGCCACCTGATTTCATAGCTGATGTAAGGGCAGTTTTACCCTTTGAGCCTCCTTTGGTATACCCTATATTTATTACCTGTAAATGTGGTATTGTGGAGAAAAGTATTTCCTACAGAGTGTAAACTACTTGTCTACTATCCCCAGTATAAGTACTAAATGTACATTTCTTTCTGTGAAATGCATATATTAGGCATCCTATTACCTCGTTACAGGTATGAAAACCCCAGAGCACATTCCTTCAAAACAAACAAATACGTACAGTATTTGACTATCCTGGCAGATTCTTATAAGTATTACCCGATTCTTGAGTGCATCAGCCCCAAAAAATTGGACAGATGTAAGAGCACTGAAACCTAGCAGAGGAAAAACTGCACAGAGTTTTCAGAGCAATGGATTCAAAATCAGTAATATCCTAGTAAAACATTATTAATTACAATCATAGATAGCCAAATGTAGTTTTACTTGTCTAGTTGATCAAACATAAAATGATTATCCTTCAGAGTAAAGCAGCTTTATATTTCTAGAACACTATGTACAAGACATCAAACTTTGTTTTGGAAAGGTCATTTTGGAACTTAAAAGCCAATTTGTTTAAATGAACCTAATTTATAGTTAACTATTAGCACATAGGGCACACACAAAGGGTCATTATAGATGTCTGCTCTTCCCAAATGCCATTGTAAATATTGGACTTCACCCTAACACACTGCTGTGAAATTCTTTAAGTATGCATGAAAAGAAGAGACTATTATGTAAACGCTCCTGATGAAAGTAGATATTATTACGTGATCGCTGTATATAACAAAAGACCCTACTGACAATAAATTATAATTCTTTTTTTTTCTTTTTTTTGGTTTAACAAAATGAATACATTATTTTCAGAAATGTATTTAATGCTGCATTGCTCACTGCGAAAAGAGAATATTAGTCAGGTATACAATGTAATATTTATTTTCCAGTAGTGTTTATTTAGAGATTTTCCAAAAAAGTAAAGAGAATACAAATGCCATTGCACATAGCATCAAAAACATCTTTTTTTTTCGTAACAAAGGGAAATACAATGAGAATGGTGGTTATAACATTCTAAGAAACAATGCACTCTTTCTCAATAACATTTTAAGCATTACTGATCATAAACCTTTGAATATGATGTAATTGATCATTATTTGATTGGCAAGTTATCAAAATATTTTAAGAACATTTTAAAAATTCTTAAAGAATGTTAAGAAAAAATTAAAAGGTTACCACCAATAAACATTTCAAAATACATGTAAATTGCAGAAGTAGGACTACCAAAATAAATGATATAAGGAGAACATTATGGTATTTTATGTATGATGTACAAAATAAGTACTAAAATAAGACTATTTCAAAACTAAACTTTACTATGCAATATTATTAAATAAGAAAAGCTATTACTTTCTAGTAAAACATATTAGTCACTGAATTTTGCTCCCCCAAAAAAATATTTGCACTTACTTTTCATACTTTGTTGTTGAAGTCTCTATCTATATAGTTTTTAAGGAGGTCCTGCAGGTATCCTTAGCAGAAGTAAGAGAGAGACTGGGCAGGGTGAGCAAGGGAATAC
Source organism: Pelophylax lessonae (assembly GCF_965119305.1). Lineage (NCBI taxonomy): Eukaryota > Metazoa > Chordata > Amphibia > Anura > Ranidae > Pelophylax > Pelophylax lessonae. The sequence goes on from NC_138770.1 coordinate 333,975,228, forward strand.
CTTCACTCAAGCATTAGCCCAAGTTCACACCTCAAAAGTAACACTGTACCTCTTGTGCCTGGGGGCTCTGCTCTGAAGTAGTAGGTGGAGCACTTTGTGTGTTCATTGCTTAAACTTCAAATTCCCCTAAAAAAAATAAAATTTCAGTTATTTTATTAGCTGCTTCTGTACATGGAAACATGTAGTATATTGTTGATATCAATACAGTCACAGCAAATACATCAGTTTCTTGAAGATTTATTCATTACATTAGTCCTGGCATTCTGTATTCCCTTATGCTCTTTATGGTTGGGTAGCTGCTTGGATAATCCACATTACCAATTTCTAACTCTAGACAATTTGATGGTCTGTATAGCCTCGTAACTTATTACCTGAAAAGTGTACTCTAAATTTCGTGCACCAACAGAAATGTAACATACAAAGTTAAAGGAAATCTATGGTCATGGCACACACTTTCATTTTATAACATCAGCATTGTAATAACAATACAATAAACAGTTATATTTGACAACCCAATATAAGCTTAGTGGAACAATCCCCCTTCATGTTGTGAGTGTTGTTAATTGTGAGTTACTTTTAATTTCTAATGACTACATATCCCATGGTATCTTGCTGCCTACAAGCAGTGATTCCTATACTGACTGCGCCTCCTGAAACTCCTCTTTCCAACATTTTTGTAGTTCAGAACACAGGCTCTGTGAATTCCCTGGCACAGAAGTTCCTATTCACAGGGCATAGTGAATACATGTCACAGAATTCAAGGAAGTAAATTTTGGGATTTTCACAAAGAAAATTTATCAACTTCTGAAGAGTCAATCCGCCTTTAGCAAACCCACGGGACGCCAAACGAATGACCGTGCGTTCCACCCGTGTAACCGGAAGCCGGAAGCCGGAAGAGGTTGCAGCCGGAAATGACGTACTACGTGTTCGGACGGCTTGACGCGTTTCGCTCCGCCAATCAGAGCGTTCTCAAAAGCCTTTTGTATTTTGTAGCCTCTTCATGTATTGTATGTGTATCTTTTTATTGCGTGGATAATAAACTTTTAGAATATACTGCACGATGATGGCCCTTTTCTTTTTATGATATTGGGGAGCATTACCTGGATAATTACCTGGATATAGAGGCACAGGAGATCTACAGCTTATATCTGTTGGCGATCCATAGAGGCGGTCACCTTATATAACCAGTTTTAAGGCGATATTTCTCTCAGCTTCTGGTGAGTGTGGGACCGAGAGGGGAGCACCAACTCACTAGGACTGAGCACCGGCACTTTATTCATATATTTTGAGCACGGAGCACTTATAGGAGCACAAGAGACTTGCACTTTATTCAGTTTGGAAGATATTAACTGTTATGAACTCTATATTTATAATTATTTTTGATATATGATATGTTACACATATGAGTTTAATTTTATAATACTTATGCTGTTATTTATATTTAGTGTAACACTACATTTATATGCACAGTTGCACAGTTATTTGCACGAGCACTTTATGATGATATTTATTTATTAGCATAACTGATGTTTATGGTTTCGGTTTAAGCAGCGCAGGTACTTAGTTTTTCAACATGTACTATGACATACTGAAGCAGAGCATGATCCCCTCCCTTCTGGGACCAGGCTGTAGGGCAGTATTCCAACATGATAACGACCCCAAACAAACCTCTAAGATGACCACTGCCTTGCTAAAGAAGCTAAGGGTAAAGGTGATGGACTGACCAATATGTCTCCAGACCTAAACCCTATTGAGCATCTGTGGGACATTCCCAAATGGAGGGTGGAGGAGTGCAAGGCCTCTAACATCCACCAGCTCCATGATGCCATCATGGAGGAGTGGAAGAGAACTCCAGTGGCAACCTGTGAAGCTCTGGTGAACTCCATGCCCAAGAGGGTTAAGGCAGTGCTGGAAAATAATGGTGACCACACAAGATATTGACACTTTGGGCCCAATTTGGACATTTTCACTTAAGGGTGTACTCACTTTTGTTGGCAGTGGTTTAGACATTAATGGCTGTGTGTTGAGTTATTTGGAGGGGACAGCAAATTTACACTGGTATACAAGCTGTACACTCACTACTTTACATTGTAGCAAAGTGTGATTTTTTTCAGTGTTGTCACATGAAAAGATATAATAAATAGGGTTGAGCGGACACCTAGATGTCCGTGTTCGACGGGTTCGGCCGAACTTTAAAAAAAAGTCCGGGTCCGTGTCCCGGACTTTTACCGAACTTTTCCCGGACACCGAACCCCATTGAAGTCAATGGGGACCCGAACTTTAAGGCACTAAAATGGCTCTAAAACACCAAAGGAAAGGGCTAGAGTGCTGCAAATGGCAGCAAAACGTAATTAAGAGCATGGCAAGTGCTCTGCAAACAAATGTGGATAGGGAAATAACTTAAAACAACAAAAAAAAACAGAAAAATAAAACAATGTTCTTCTTCATCTCTGAAGGACGAGGCCCATATGGAGTAGGAGGGAGGTTGAGGTGGTGGTGGATGTGGCGGTGACATAGGCGTGCGCACAGGGTGTGCTGGGTGTGCCTGGGCACACCCTAATCACCTAGGGCACATAGCATTGCCAGTGAGGAGATGGGAAAGATCTCCCTGGGACCTGCTCTGCTCTATTTCTCCTTGCCTACAGGTACATGGCCCCGATACATTACTCTCCCTGCTGGCAAACACATGCATGTGTATTTCAACTTTGGGGTGCACACCTTAATGCAATAGGCTGCGCACAACTATGGGCGGTGTAGGTGGAAGCGGCGGTGGAGGAGGACCAGGGCCGGATTAACAGCATCATGGGCTTGGTGCTGAGGATTTTGAAGGGCCTTAAGGGCCGTGCCTTGCCATGCACCCAGAGGAGGAAGGGTGCAGCCATGCATGCCTAATTCAACATGGGATGCTGTCTCTGAAGCCCATAAACACATCCATGCATCGCCAACTGTCCCTCCTTGTCCGGCCTTCACGCTGTGTGGGGAGGTTCTGAGGGTGCTGCCTGGGGAAGCGAGCATAGAAGCCAGACTTCTGTGTTTACAAGTGACAGAAGAGCGGTAACAGTGAATATGGCCAACCCGGGGCCTATATAAAAGGTAGGGGCCTGGAGCTGCAGCTCCAATAGCCCCTACATTAATCTGGCCCTGAGGAGGAGGACGAGGTAGCCAACACTGCTTCTTTTCAAAAATTTTAAATGAGGGTACACCCCAAAAGAGTGAGAAAGAGCAAAAATGGAACAATGGGTGGGTAAGGTCGGTATCCATTGCTATTCTGCATAAGGTACGGAAAAGTCCCGTGGGATCCATGCCTGGTTCATTTTAATGAACGTGAGCTTGTCCACATTGTCTCTGGACAGGCGGCTGCGCTTGTCTGTTATAACGCCCCCAGCCGTGCTAAATACCCGTTCAGATAATACACTGGCTGCAGGGCACGCCAGCACCTCCAAGGCGTAAAGGGCAAGCTCAGGCCATGTGCCCAATTTGGAGACCCAGAAGTTGAAGGGGGCAGACCCGTCATTCACTACATGTAGGCGTGTGCACACATACTGCTCCACCATGTTGGTAAAATGCTGCCTCCTGCTAAGACGTTCCATCTGAGCTGCTGGTGCTGCTGTTTGTTGTGGCGTGCTGACAAAGCTTTTCCACATTTCGGCCATGCTAACCCTGCCTTCTGAGGTGCTGGCGGTGCCCTGGTTGCGTTGGTGACCTCCTCCTCCTCCTCCTCTGCCTTGTGCTTCCACTGTGGCCCCGCTGTCAGATGGGAATGCCAGCAGCATGGCGTCTACCAGCGTGCGCTTGTACTCGCGCATCTTGCGATCGCGCTCCAGTGAGTGAATTAAGGACGGTACGTTGTCCTTGTAACGGGGATCCAGCAGCGTGGCCACCCAGTAATCAGCACAAGTTAGAATGTGGGCAACTCGGCGGTCGTTGTGGAGACACTGCAGCATGTAATCGCTCATGTGTGCCAGGCTGCCCAGAGGCGACGAAAGGCTGTCCTCTGTGGGAGGTGTATCGTCCGTGTCCTCTGTATCCCCCCAGCCACGCACCAGTGATGGCCATGAGCTGGCCTGGGTGCCACCCTGCTGTGAACATGGTTCCATCTCCTCCTCCAGCTCCTCCTCCTCCTCATCCTCCTCATCCTCCAGAACTGTGCCCCTGCTGGACAATTGTGTCCCTGGCGTTTGTGTGTGCAGGAACCCACCCTCGGAGCCCCTTGCGAATGACTGCCCTGAAAGCCTTTGAAATGTTACCTCTTCATCCTCCTCCTCCTCCTCCTCATCCTGTGCCACATCCTCTTCCATCATCGCCCAAATTGTTTTTTCAAGGAGGCATAGAAGTGGGATAGTTAAGCTGAGAATGGCGTCATTGCCACTGGCCATGTTGGTGGAGTACCCAAAACAGCGCAACAAGGCACAATATATGCAAATGTCAAATATGCAAACTATGCCGCAATTTAATGTTTTTTACACCAAAAGGGTGTGTATTGAATAGCGGAATAGGATAAAAAACTGTGTATCTCACACGTACAAACACAGACTAGGCCCGATTAAATTTTTTCCTACCCTAAAGGGAGGATGAGGAAGAGGAGTATGGAACATGCAGCACCCTCAAATCTTCAGAAGTATGAGATGAACCCCAAAAACTTGGAAAGGTGGATCTCTCTCACACGTACCAACACAGACTATCCCCCAATTTAACTGATCCCCAAAGGTTTTTGATTAAATAGCGGAATAGAAAATATGATCCAAAAAAAGTGTATGTATATCACACGTACACAACCACACTAGGCCCCAATTACTATTGTTTGTACCCCTAAAAGGCTAGATGAGGAGTAGGGGGGGGTATGGAACAGGCAGCACCCTCAAACCTTCAGAAGTATGAGATGAACCCCAACAACTTGGAAAGGTGGATCTCTCTCACACGTACCAACACAGACTATCCCCCAATTTAACTGATCCCCAAAGGTTTTTGATTAAATAGCGGAATAGAAAATATGATCCAAAAAAAGTGTATGTATATCACACGTACACAACCACACTAGGCCCCAATTACTATTGTTTGTACCCCTAAAAGGCTAGATGAGGAGTAGGGGGGGTATGGAACAGGCAGCACCCTCAAACCTTCAGAAGTATGAGATGAACCCCAACAACTTGGAAAGGTGGATCTCTCTCACACGTACCAACACAGACTATCCCCCAATTTAACTGATCCCCAAAGGTTTTTGATTAAATAGCGGAATAGAAAATATGATCCAAAAAAAGTGTATGTATATCACACGTACACAACCACACTGGGCCCCAATTACTATTGTTTGTACCCCTAAAAGGCTAGATGAGGAGTAGGGGGAGTATGGAACAGGCAGCACCCTCAAACCTTCAGAAGTATGAGATGAACCCCAACAACTTGGAAAGGTGGATCTCTCTCACACGTACCAACACAGACTATCCCCCAATTTAACTGATCCCCAAAGGTTTTTGATTAAATAGCGGAATAGAAAATATGATCCAAAAAAAGTGTATGTATATCACACGTACACAACCACACTAGGCCCCAATTACTATTGTTTGTACCCCTAAAAGGCTAGATGAGGAGTAGGGGGGGTATGGAACAGGCAGCACCCTCAAACCTTCAGAAGTATGAGATGAACCCCAACAACTTGGAAAGGTGGATCTCTCTCACACGTACCAACACAGACTATCCCCCAATTTAACTGATCCCCAAAGGTTTTTGATTAAATAGCGGAATAGAAAATATGATCCAAAAAAAGTGTATGTATATCACACGTACACAACCACACTAGGCCCCAATTACTATTGTTTGTACCCCTAAAAGGCTAGGAGTAGGGGGAGTATGGAACAGGCAGCACCCTCAAACCTTCAGAAGTATGAGATGAACCCCAACAACTTGGAAAGGTGGATCTCTCTCACACGTACCAACACAGACTATCCCCCAATTTAACTGATCCCCAAAGGTTTTTGATTAAATAGCGGAATAGAAAATATGATCCAAAAAAAGTGTATGTATATCACACGTACACAACCACACTAGGCCCCAATTACTATTGTTTGTACCCCTAAAAGGCTAGATGAGGAGTAGGGGGGGTATGGAACAGGCAGCACCCTCAAACCTTCAGAAGTATGAGATGAACCCCAACAACTTGGAAAGGTGGATCTCTCTCACACGTACCAACACAGACTATCCCCCAATTTAACTGATCCCCAAAGGTTTTTGATTAAATAGCGGAATAGAAAATATGATCCAAAAAAAGTGTATGTATATCACACGTACACAACCACACTAGGCCCCAATTACTATTGTTTGTACCCCTAAAAGGCTAGGAGTAGGGGGAGTATGGAACAGGCAGCACCCTCAAACCTTCAGAAGTATGAGATGAACCCCAACAACTTGGAAAGGTGGATCTCTCTCACACGTACCAACACAGACTATCCCCCAATTTAACTGATCCCCAAAGGTTTTTGATTAAATAGCGGAATAGAAAATATGATCCAAAAAAAGTGTATGTATATCACACGTACACAACCACACTAGGCCCCAATTACTATTGTTTGTACCCCTAAAAGGCTAGATGAGGAGTAGGGGGAGTATGGAACAGGCAGCACCCTCAAACCTTCAGAAGTATGAGATGAACCCCAACAACTTGGAAAGGTGGATCTCTCTCACACGTACCAACACAGACTATCCCCCAATTTAACTGATCCCCAAAGGTTTTTGATTAAATAGCGGAATAGAAAATATGATCCAAAAAAAGTGTATGTATATCACACGTACACAACCACACTAGGCCCCAATTACTATTGTTTGTACCCCTAAAAGGCTAGATGAGGAGTAGGGGGGGGTATGGAACAGGCAGCACCCTCAAACCTTCAGAAGTATGAGATGAACCCCAACAACTTGGAAAGGTGGATCTCTCTCACACGTACCAACACAGACTATCCCCCAATTTAACTGATCCCCAAAGGTTTTTGATTAAATAGCGGAATAGAAAATATGATCCAAAAAAGGTGTATGTATATCACACGTACACAACCACACTAGGCCCCAATTACTATTGTTTGTACCCCTAAAAGGCTAGATGAGGAGTAGGGGGGGTATGGAACAGGCAGCACCCTCAAATCTTCAGAAGTATGAGATGAACCCCAAAAACTTGGAAAGGTGGATCTCTCTCACACGTACCAACACAGACTATCCCCCAATTTAACTGATCCCCAAAGGTTTTTGATTAAATAGCGGAATAGAAAATATGATCCAAAAAAAGTGTATGTATATCACACGTACACAACCACACTAGGCCCCAATTACTATTGTTTGTACCCCTAAAAGGCTAGATGAGGAGTAGGGGGGGTATGGAACAGGCAGCACCCTCAAACCTTCAGAAGTATGAGATGAACCCCAACAACTTGGAAAGGTGGATCTCTCTCACACGTACCAACACAGACTATCCCCCAATTTAACTGATCCCCAAAGGTTTTTGATTAAATAGCGGAATAGAAAATATGATCCAAAAAAAGTGTATGTATATCACACGTACACAACCACACTAGGCCCCAATTACTATTGTTTGTACCCCTAAAAGGCTAGATGAGGAGTAGGGGGGGTATGGAAAAGGCAGCACCCTCAAACCTTCAGAAGTATGAGATGAACCCCAACAACTTGGAAAGGTGGATCTCTCTCACACGTACCAACACAGACTATCCCCCAATTTAACTGATCCCCAAAGGTTTTTGATTAAATAGCGGAATAGAAAATATGATCCAAAAAAAGTGTATGTATATCACACGTACACAACCACACTGGGCCCCAATTACTATTGTTTGTACCCCTAAAAGGCTAGATGAGGAGTAGGGGGAGTATGGAACAGGCAGCACCCTCAAACCTTCAGAAGTATGAGATGAACCCCAACAACTTGGAAAGGTGGATCTCTCTCACACGTACCAACACAGACTATCCCCCAATTTAACTGATCCCCAAAGGTTTTTGATTAAATAGCGGAATAGAAAATATGATCCAAAAAAAGTGTATGTATATCACACGTACACAACCACACTAGGCCCCAATTACTATTGTTTGTACCCCTAAAAGGCTAGATGAGGAGTAGGGGGGGTATGGAACAGGCAGCACCCTCAAACCTTCAGAAGTATGAGATGAACCCCAACAACTTGGAAAGGTGGATCTCTCTCACACGTACCAACACAGACTATCCCCCAATTTAACTGATCCCCAAAGGTTTTTGATTAAATAGCGGAATAGAAAATATGATCCAAAAAAAGTGTATGTATATCACACGTACACAACCACACTAGGCCCCAATTACTATTGTTTGTACCCCTAAAAGGCTAGGAGTAGGGGGAGTATGGAACAGGCAGCACCCTCAAACCTTCAGAAGTATGAGATGAACCCCAACAACTTGGAAAGGTGGATCTCTCTCACACGTACCAACACAGACTATCCCCCAATTTAACTGATCCCCAAAGGTTTTTGATTAAATAGCGGAATAGAAAATATGATCCAAAAAAAGTGTATGTATATCACACGTACACAACCACACTAGGCCCCAATTACTATTGTTTGTACCCCTAAAAGGCTAGATGAGGAGTAGGGGGGGTATGGAACAGGCAGCACCCTCAAATCTTCAGAAGTATGAGATGAACCCCAAAAACTTGGAAAGGTGGATCTCTCTCACACGTACCAACACAGACTATCCCCCAATTTAACTGATCCCCAAAGGTTTTTGATTAAATAGCGGAATAGAAAATATGATCCAAAAAAAGTGTATGTATATCACACGTACACAACCACACTAGGCCCCAATTACTATTGTTTGTACCCCTAAAAGGCTAGATGAGGAGTAGGGGGGGTATGGAACAGGCAGCACCCTCAAACCTTCAGAAGTATGAGATGAACCCCAACAACTTGGAAAGGTGGATCTCTCTCACACGTACCAACACAGACTATCCCCCAATTTAACTGATCCCCAAAGGTTTTTGATTAAATAGCGGAATAGAAAATATGATCCAAAAAAAGTGTATGTATATCACACGTACACAACCACACTAGGCCCCAATTACTATTGTTTGTACCCCTAAAAGGCTAGGAGTAGGGGGAGTATGGAACAGGCAGCACCCTCAAACCTTCAGAAGTATGAGATGAACCCCAACAACTTGGAAAGGTGGATCTCTCTCACACGTACCAACACAGACTATCCCCCAATTTAACTGATCCCCAAAGGTTTTTGATTAAATAGCGGAATAGAAAATATGATCCAAAAAAAGTGTATGTATATCACACGTACACAACCACACTAGGCCCCAATTACTATTGTTTGTACCCCTAAAAGGCTAGATGAGGAGTAGGGGGGGGTATGGAACAGGCAGCACCCTCAAACCTTCAGAAGTATGAGATGAACCCCAACAACTTGGAAAGGTGGATCTCTCTCACACGTACCAACACAGACTATCCCCCAATTTAACTGATCCCCAAAGGTTTTTGATTAAATAGCGGAATAGAAAATATGATCCAAAAAAGGTGTATGTATATCACACGTACACAACCACACTAGGCCCCAATTACTATTGTTTGTACCCCTAAAAGGCTAGATGAGGAGTAGGGGGGGTATGGAACAGGCAGCACCCTCAAATCTTCAGAAGTATGAGATGAACCCCAAAAACTTGGAAAGGTGGATCTCTCTCACACGTACCAACACAGACTATCCCCCAATTTAACTGATCCCCAAAGGTTTTTGATTAAATAGCGGAATAGAAAATATGATCCAAAAAAAGTGTATGTATATCACACGTACACAACCACACTAGGCCCCAATTACTATTGTTTGTACCCCTAAAAGGCTAGATGAGGAGTAGGGGGGGTATGGAACAGGCAGCACCCTCAAACCTTCAGAAGTATGAGATGAACCCCAACAACTTGGAAAGGTGGATCTCTCTCACACGTACCAACACAGACTATCCCCCAATTTAACTGATCCCCAAAGGTTTTTGATTAAATAGCGGAATAGAAAATATGATCCAAAAAAAGTGTATGTATATCACACGTACACAACCACACTAGGCCCCAATTACTATTGTTTGTACCCCTAAAAGGCTAGATGAGGAGTAGGGGGGGTATGGAAAAGGCAGCACCCTCAAACCTTCAGAAGTATGAGATGAACCCCAACAACTTGGAAAGGTGGATCTCTCTCACACGTACCAACACAGACTATCCCCCAATTTAACTGATCCCCAAAGGTTTTTGATTAAATAGCGGAATAGAAAATATGATCCAAAAAAAGTGTATGTATATCACACGTACACAACCACACTGGGCCCCAATTACTATTGTTTGTACCCCTAAAAGGCTAGATGAGGAGTAGGGGGAGTATGGAACAGGCAGCACCCTCAAACCTTCAGAAGTATGAGATGAACCCCAACAACTTGGAAAGGTGGATCTCTCTCACACGTACCAACACAGACTATCCCCCAATTTAACTGATCCCCAAAGGTTTTTGATTAAATAGCGGAATAGAAAATATGATCCAAAAAAAGTGTATGTATATCACACGTACACAACCACACTAGGCCCCAATTACTATTGTTTGTACCCCTAAAAGGCTAGATGAGGAGTAGGGGGGGTATGGAACAGGCAGCACCCTCAAACCTTCAGAAGTATGAGATGAACCCCAACAACTTGGAAAGGTGGATCTCTCTCACACGTACCAACACAGACTATCCCCCAATTTAACTGATCCCCAAAGGTTTTTGATTAAATAGCGGAATAGAAAATATGATCCAAAAAAAGTGTATGTATATCACACGTACACAACCACACTAGGCCCCAATTACTATTGTTTGTACCCCTAAAAGGCTAGGAGTAGGGGGAGTATGGAACAGGCAGCACCCTCAAACCTTCAGAAGTATGAGATGAACCCCAACAACTTGGAAAGGTGGATCTCTCTCACACGTACCAACACAGACTATCCCCCAATTTAACTGATCCCCAAAGGTTTTTGATTAAATAGCGGAATAGAAAATATGATCCAAAAAAAGTGTATGTATATCACACGTACACAACCACACTAGGCCCCAATTACTATTGTTTGTACCCCTAAAAGGCTAGATGAGGAGTAGGGGGGGTATGGAACAGGCAGCACCCTCAAATCTTCAGAAGTATGAGATGAACCCCAAAAACTTGGAAAGGTGGATCTCTCTCACACGTACCAACACAGACTATCCCCCAATTTAACTGATCCCCAAAGGTTTTTGATTAAATAGCGGAATAGAAAATATGATCCAAAAAAAGTGTATGTATATCACACGTACACAACCACACTAGGCCCCAATTACTATTGTTTGTACCCCTAAAAGGCTAGATGAGGAGTAGGGGGGGTATGGAACAGGCAGCACCCTCAAACCTTCAGAAGTATGAGATGAACCCCAACAACTTGGAAAGGTGGATCTCTCTCACACGTACCAACACAGACTATCCCCCAATTTAACTGATCCCCAAAGGTTTTTGATTAAATAGCGGAATAGAAAATATGATCCAAAAAAAGTGTATGTATATCACACGTACACAACCACACTAGGCCCCAATTACTATTGTTTGTACCCCTAAAAGGCTAGGAGTAGGGGGAGTATGGAACAGGCAGCACCCTCAAACCTTCAGAAGTATGAGATGAACCCCAACAACTTGGAAAGGTGGATCTCTCTCACACGTACCAACACAGACTATCCCCCAATTTAACTGATCCCCAAAGGTTTTTGATTAAATAGCGGAATAGAAAATATGATCCAAAAAAAGTGTATGTATATCACACGTACACAACCACACTAGGCCCCAATTACTATTGTTTGTACCCCTAAAAGGCTAGATGAGGAGTAGGGGGAGTATGGAACAGGCAGCACCCTCAAATCTTCAGAAGTATGAGATTGTGTTCACTGTACCCCACAAAGATTGAGTTCACTGCACCCCACAATGATTGTGTTCACTGCACCCCACAAAGATTGTGTTCACTGCACCTCACAAAGATTGTGTTCACTGTACCCCCCAAAGATTGTGTTCACTGCACCCCACAAAGATTTTGTTCACTGTACCCCACAAAGATTGTGTTCACTGCACCCTAAAAGGATGTTGTTCACTGCACCCCACAAAGATTGTGTTCACTGCACCCTAAAAGGATGTTGTTCACTGCACCCCAAAAAGATTGTGTTCACTGTACCCCCCCAAAGATTGTGTTCACTGCACCCCACAAAGATTGTGTTCACTGCACCCCAAAAAGATTGTGTTCACTGTACCCCCCAAAGATTGTGTTCACTGCACCCCAAAAAGATTGTGTTCACTGTACCCCCCAAAGATTGTGTTCACTGCACCCCACAAAGATTCTGTTCACTGTACCCCACAAAGATTGTGTTCACTGCACCCCAAAAAGATTGTGTTCACTGTACCCCCCCAAAGATTGTGTTCACTGCACCCCACAAAGATTCTGTTCACTGCACCCCACAAAGGATTTTGTTCACTGCACCCCAAAAAGATTGTGTTCACTGCACCCCAAAAAGGATTTTGATCACTGCACCCCAAAAAGGATGTTGTTCACTGCACCCCAAAAATGATTTTGTTCACTCCACCCCAAAAAGATTGTGTTCACTGCACCCCACAAAGATTGTGTTCACTGCACCCCAAAAAGATTGTGTTCACTGTACCCCCCAAAGATTGTGTTCACTGCACCCCACAAAGATTCTGTTCACTGTACCCCACAAAGATTGTGTTCACTGCACCCCAAAAAGATTGTGTTCACTGCACCCCAAAAAGGATGTTGTTCACTGCACCCCAAAAAGGATGTTGTTCACTCCACCCCAAAAAGATTGTGTTCACTGCACCCCACAAAGATTGTGTTCACTGCACCCCAAAAAGATTGTGTTCACTGCACCCCAAAAATGATTTTGTTCACTGCACCCCAAAAAGGATTTTGTTCACTGCACCCCAAAAAGGATGTTGTTCACTCCACCCCAAAAAGATTGTGTTCACTGCACCCCAAAAAGATTGTGTTCACTGCACCCCACAAAGGATTTTGTTCACTGCACCCCAAAAAGATTGTGTTCACTGCACCCCAAAAAGGATGTTGTTCACTGCACCCCAAAAAGGATTTTGTTCACTGCACCCCAAAAAGATTGTGTTCACTGCACCCCACAAAGGATTTTGTTCACTGCACCCCACAAAGATTGTGTTCACTGCACACCAAAAAGGATTGTGTTCACTGCACCCCAAAAAGATTTTGTTCACTGCACCCCAAAAAGATTGTGTTCACTGCAGCCCAAAAAGATTGTGTTCACTGCAGCCCAAAAAGATTGTGTTCACTGCAGCCCAAAAAGATTGTGTTCACTGCAGCTCACACACAGAAAAATGGATGTGGATCACTGACACCTGCCTATCTCCAATCCCACACCACACAGCAATATCGATTGTAGTTTGTAGAACACAGTTTCCCTAAAATTCAGCAGACTCTGTCCCTAACAGGATTGAGAAGAGATCGTAGATCAGGATTGAGTGCAGATTCACCCCACCCCCCACACAGCAATATCGATTGTAGTTTGTAGAAGACACTGACCCTATAATTCAGCAGACTCTATCCCTAAAATGCCTACAACTCGCCCTGCCTAAACACTCCGACCTGTCCCTCAATTCTATCCGGACACAAATGGTTTTTTCCTGCCTATCTTTCCCTAATCAGCAGCCAGCACATTGATGTGTGCTCTGTCCCTTAGCTAAGCAGCAGAATGACGCTGCTGCGGCGGCTGCCTCGAACTTATAAAGACTTGGTCACATGCTTCAGACGGCCAATCACAGCTACTAAGACATTTGCAGGCATGGCTGGGATGGCTTAAGGCACACCAGTTAAACGATTGTTGATTGGCTGTTGAAAGCCCGCCATGAAAAGAGCGCCAAAGCATGCAAAACCCGGAAATAAAACGACCGAACACGGATTTTTACCCGAACATACAGTAAAGTGTCCGTGTCCGTGTTCGGGTAAAAAAAATCCAATTATTCGGTACGAACACGAATAATACAGTCCGTGTTCGCTCAACACTAATAATAAATTATTTACAAAAATGTGCAGGGTGTACTCACTTTTGTGAGATACTGAATCTAAAACCTTGTGACAGACAGGGTATCTCTGCCCAGTCTTTATTATTATTATTTCACTTGCACAGTGCCAGATAGTTGGGTCTGCTCTACTGTATATGTCGGTGTTTCTCAACCTTTTTACTGTTAAAGAATACCTGGCAAAAGTCTGAAATCTCGGGGAAACCCTGAAATAATTTTAATATCGACAGGTCACAGAACATCGGCGAGCTGTAGCTATAACAACAGTTATTTTTTAAAATAGCAATAAATAATAGAATAAATATTAGAACTTACCTTATTAATGTGAAACTTGTACTTGTTTTTTTCTGCACATATGCTCAATTCTGGGTCCGACTTGATAGCAGTGTACAGGGCGGCAGAAGCAGGGCAAGATACAGGGGGCAAGCAGGGCATAGCACACAAGGCAGGAGGGCACAGTACATGACAGCAGTGCACATATTTACATGGCAGCAGAGCACATGATTACTTGAGAGCAGAGCACATGATTACATGAGAGCAGGGAACATGATTACATGGAAGCAGGGCACATGGAAGCAGGGCACATGATTACATGAGAGCAGGGAACATGATTACATGGGAGCAGGGCACATGATTACATGGGAGCAGGGCACTGAATTACATGAGAGCAGGGCACAGGATCACATAAGAGCAGGGCACAGGATTATATGAGAGCAGGGCACATGATTACATGGGAGCAGGGCACATGATTACATGGGAGCAGGGCACTGAATTACATGAGAGCAGGGCACAGGTTTACATAAGAGCAGGGCACAGGATTATATGAGAGCAGGGCACATGATTACATGGGAGCAGGGCACAAGGGAGAAGAGCACATGATTACGTGAGAGCAGGGAACAGGGTTACATGAGAAAAGGGCACAGGATTGCATAAGAGCAGGGCACAGGATTACATGGGAGTAGGGCACATGATTACATGATAATCAGGCACAGCATTTCATGAGAGCAGGGCACAGGATTCAATGAGAGCAGGGCATAGGATTACATGTGATCAGAGCACAGGATTACATGAGAACAGGGCACAGGATTACATGGGAGGAGGGCGCATGACAGCAGGGCACAGGATTACATGAGAGAAGGGCACAGGATTACATGAGAGAAGGGCACAGGATTACATGGAAGCAGGGCACAGGATTACATGGGAGCAGGGCACATGGGAGCAGGGCACTGATTTACATGAGAGCAGAGCACATGGGAGCAGGGCACAGTATTACATGGGATTACCAGACCGTTCTGCATGCAGACCATGCATAGTGTAAGCTGTAGGGATGCAATCTACCTGTCAGCGGCTTGTGTTTGACAGGTAGACGGACCACTGCAGAACCCCTGGGAACCTCTCACGGAACCCTGGTCGGGAAACGCTGGTGTATGTAGTGGTCACCTTCCAGTATAATGGTAGGTGAAACTGTTTATTGCAATATAGTTTATATGCAGCGTCTTTTAATAAACCTGTTCTCTTCTGGTCTGGGATTCTATATTCTTTATTATATGATTACATTGATATTGTCACATATGGTTTGTGCATTTATTTCATTGGGATTCACATTTATAATTTTTTGTAAATGTATGTTTGTATCACTTTTATGTTAGTGCTGCCCGTATTGTTATATACATCTTTATATAGAGCAACAATTCTTTTTTTCAGATCCTCAAAGAGTTCTTTGCCATGAGGTGCCATGTTGAACTTCCAGTGACCAGTATTAGAGTGAAAGCGATAACACCAAATTTAACACACCTGCTCCCCATTCACACCTGAGACCTTGTAACACTAATGGGTCACATGACAATGGGGATGGAAAATGGCTAATTGGGCCCAATTAGGACATTTTCACTTAGGGTTGTACTCACTTTTGTTGCCAGTAGTTTAGACATTAATGGCTGTGTGTTGAGGTATTTTGAGGGGACAGCAAATTTACACTGTTATACAAGCTGTACACTCACTACTTTACACTGTAGCAAAGTGTAATTTCTTCAGTGTTGTCACATTAAAAGATTTAATAAAATATTTACAAAAATGTGAGGGGTGTATTCACTTTTGTGAGGTACTGTAATTAATACTTCATTCCTGTATGAGAGTACCGCCCCACAGATCCCAGTTCCCGTAGGTATCACACTCAAATTTCAGTAGCCAGATGGTGGAGAAAAACAACACAAAAAACCTAAAGGGATTTCAGCGGCCTAAGCCTATCAGTTAACCATACTTTTTTCCATATTGGTGGTTCTGCACAGTGTCCTATATGTATCCCTTGCTATATTTAATTTGTGGGAGTCCCATTCAACTATTGTATTTTGCACTGGGGCTTCTCATCTAAATATAACACTTGATGCAGTTAGCCCCATGTAACTTCTTAAGTAAACATATATGTATGTATCACACAAAATGTACCACTATTGACCAGTACCAGTCTGGGATTTCTTACTGTACCTCAGGGTTTCTCTGTAACCTCACCCCAAAACAATTCAATCAATTACTTTTATTCAGTCAAGATATTTCTACAATTCTGTGATGAAAAGGAAGTTAAAGATATAAATACATTCTTGCATGATCTATAGGGAGACACACTGTTGCTCCCTCAAATATCTGTTCAAAAAACAATTACTTAAACCTATACTTAAGTCCTTAAGCAGATACCAATCCATAGGCAAATGAACATTGGTTTTTGGAGTATTCCAGGGTCCTCTAGGAGATAGCAAATCCCTGCAACAATTCCACACTAAAGAGTCTGCAATCTGTTAAGGGTAAACACACAGCATTATCAATTTCCATTCTTTAAACCATTATAAATATGTAATCCACTACCCCAGTCTACTTTAGATAATTCCAATGTACAAGAACCTACCATTTTAGGAAAAACACCAATCTTGGGCCTGACTTATTGCACACTTCAAACCCCACAAATCTGACAGTGCAGTTGTCTAATCTTTAAGAGGAAACTGACAATTTATAAAATGCACCTCTTGACACATACTCCATCTTCCAAAAAGCAGGGTAGACAAAACCCTCATTACACAACAATAGCACCACCTCACAGAGAGCCAAAGCCACCATGCCCCACAGGTGTTTGAATAAGTCATCTGTTATAATTGATTGTTATCAACTATTTGTGATTTCCAAATGCATTCACTGCATCAGCTGAAGATGCAGACATGATATGCTATGAAGTGCGTGAAGAGTACAGCATTTCTCATTTTCCACCAGACTCTTTAGTGTACTTCTGTGGCTTAAGAAAAAGTGTTATCTTGTGTGATAAACAGGGAACAAGATAAGTGGTGGTCTGTGGGGGTTAGTCTTATGTGGAAGTGAAGTGCTAATTATAAACATCATCAGTATGAGCAGTCAGTTCCAGACACAAGCAAAGTATTATAAGTCAATTGAAACATCTTATGATAGAGCAGGGGGTTATCTAGATCCTGTTTAGCCAGAATCTGCATAGCCTGTTAGTGGAATTATAAACAAGCAAAAAATTGGGGGAGCAAACCCTGAACATGTATATCTAAAGCCAGTGCAGCTATGGACCAAGCAACATGTATATTAAAAAAGAATAGCGCACACATGCAAAAGAAATGACTATCAAATATGGAGACAATCCATAAATAAAAATGGGGATTTAGTCCCACCATATGGCCATATCGTGCTCAAGCCCACCACTGTGTCAAAGTACCCCATTATCAGTGGGTCCTACACTATCCATAAAAAAGGGGTGAATCCAGCCTTTCTTACCCTTGGAGACAACACTCCTTGCTGGGAAGGTGTGCTAATGCACTACAGGGGACTCCTCCTATATCTACTTGATAGTGGACATCAATAGAGTACAGGTGTGTGTGGGGGATGGGATGCTCAACCCCAGAAGTCTGGTCAGACCGAATACATAATAAACAAGCAAAAAATTGGGGGAGCAAACCCTGAACATGTATATCTAAAGCCAGTGCAGCTATGGACCAGCAACATGTATATTAAAAAAGAATAGCACACACATGCAAAAGAAATGACTATCAAATATGGAGACAATCCATAAATAAAAATGGGGATTTAGTCCCCCCATATGGCCATATCGTGCTCAAGCCCACCACTGCGTCAAAGTACCCCATTATCAGTGGGTCCTACACTATCCATAAAAAAGGGGTGTTGCTTGGTCCATAGCTGCACTGGCTTTAGATATACATGTTCAGGGTTTGCTCCCCCAATTTTTTGCTTGTTTATTATGTATTCGGTCTGACCAGACTTCTGAGGTTGAGCATCCCATCCCCCACACACACCTGTACTCTATTGGTGTCCACTATCAAGTAGATATAGGAGGAGTCCCCTGTAGTGCATTAGCACACCTTCCCAGCCAGGAGTGTTGTCTCCAAGGGTAAGAAAGGCTGGATTCACCCCTTTTTTATGGATAGTGTAGGACCCACTGATAATGGGGTACTTTGACGCAGTGGTGGGCTTGAGCACGATATGGCCATATGGTGGGACTAAATCCCCATTTTTATTTATGGATTGTCTCCATATTTGATAGTCATTTCTTTTGCATGTGTGCGCTATTCTTTTTTAATATGTTAGTGGAATTATGCCACAAATTGTTACTTGGTTGTTGTAATCAGCATTATGCTAGAGAAACCCAATGAAGCCCCATTGTAAAATTGTGGTTAAAACATTTAGTTTATAGCACTTTACAAGACACAGGCCTGGTGTCACTAACCTCATTAGCAGGGTTCTTAAGTCAGAGTAGGTAATAACAATTATAAACCTCCATGTCACCTAATGGAATCAAACTGTAAAATGCCTGTCTGGGATGCCATTCCACAATATACATCTGTGGTTTTGAACCACAGTGTAAGTGGATTGTTCTCTCATTGACTACCAAAGTAAGGGGCATTCTTACCACTGATCCCCAATGTAACAGGGCGATCTTTCCATTGCCAATCAGTGTAAAGGGGGAATGAAAATGCAGTGGGAGTCATAGTACTCACTCTGCATGTATGGGGACATGGCAGGACAACAAAAGGTCATAAGGTCCGTTATAGTAGTTAGGGATTGACTAAATAAGCATGAGTTAGGGATTGGTCAGTTTAGGGAACGAAAATGATAGGTCAGTTAGAAACAAGAACTTACCGTTAATTGGTTAAAATTGCAAAATTTCAATACCTTGAAGCTGACTGATTCGTTATAAAAATAGAGAAGGTAGTCAATATTTTGGCAGTTAGCAGGAGCAGAGCAGGAATTCGTCCCGCCCTCCCTCCCGGTAATTGGTGTTAGTTGTCGTGAGCTTTGGGTAATGTGTTATTACAATATTGTCAAAGTTGGGTAACTTGAGCTTCAGGGCTAAGTTACAGTGGTTATATATATATATATATAATTATATATATATATATATATAGGATATATATTTGTTAGCTAATTCGAGCTCTAGGGCTGAATTAGTTTGTGTATGTTGTTATGTTAATTTAATAAAAGGTCTCGGCCATATCATACCACATATATGCAAGTCTGAGTGTCATTTAATTATCATTAATAATTATAAGTAAGTAAAAATTTTTGGGGTTCCGCCTATGTCACCACTGCAATGACCACAAACTTAAGAGGCATTCTTCTCTCTGACTACCAATGTAATTTGACATTGTCTTCAAAGACCCAAGCCTAAGCTGCCTTT
The DNA here is from genome assembly GCF_965119305.1 of Pelophylax lessonae. Lineage (NCBI taxonomy): Eukaryota > Metazoa > Chordata > Amphibia > Anura > Ranidae > Pelophylax > Pelophylax lessonae. The sequence continues at coordinate 333,995,035 of NC_138770.1, forward strand.
TAACCGCTAATCATCAATGTATAGAAGCACATTTCCACTGACAATCAATCTAACAGGCACCAGAAGCTGTAAGTATAACATTTTTTAACAAGATTTCATGAGACCTCAAAATGATTTAAAAAACTCCTCCTTGGTAAAAAAAGGTTGAGAAAGGTTTGTTCTGAAGTTTCCTATACTATTTGGGTTACGTATGATCATGGTTCTTCATGAGAATACTATTTTTATTAAAACACACATCGGAGCACACAGTCTGACGGCATCACGCTACACACATGTGCACGTATTCCGATATGCATTAATGAAATCTACCCTATGTAAGTATGTTGGCTTACAATAGACTGGAGGTTTAAAATAATGTTATGCTATGTACGGTGTGTGTTTTCCCCCGGATTTCATGCCCCTCATTTGATGATGTATGGAAATTCATATTTGCCAAATCGCTTTGAAGCAAGTGTCTTAGGGGCTCTGAAGCAAGTGTCTCATGGTTCCTGTATGCAAGCTGTGTGGGTTGAAAGCACCTGATGACCTCCATAAATAAGCAGTCAGACCACATGATAAGGTTCTTAAGTATCTGTTGGTGGTGGTGGTGGTGGTGGTGGTGAAGGATTTTTCACTCAGTGTGCTGACAATACTTTTATGAAGATACATTTCTTTGGAGTATCATGCATAATGCACAATATGTGATGGGAATTCATTTTTTCTTTTTTTTATTTTATCAGAGATGTTTGATTATTTGTGATTTTCAAAGGGTTAATGATAAAAATGAATATATTTGTTTTGTTTTTTTTGCACTTAAAGGGACAGCTTCACATGTATGGTGTATGATCATTTTTGTGTGCATGCTGATATTAAGGATAAAATGCATTTGTCTCATGCAAAAGTATATACACTTTACATTTTTTACATACCCTATTGAAATACCATACTGTGGGTTACAGGAATCTGCTAGACTCTAAGTAAACATATAATCAGTGAAAGGAATGAATTCAGAGAGCACAGTTTATTACAGCATGTAAAACAAGCACGGTTTAGAAAGCGCAATTTATGTTCTCAAAAAATAGTTTACTCCAGTTTGTTACTGGCCCTTTTTTTTATTATTATTATTATTATCATTATACACATGGTGACTGAATTTAAAAATTATTGTGTTTTGCAAAAATCATCCCTTTGAAATTAGACAATTCTGAGTTTCTCATATATTGCCAAAGATTATGCCTTAGTAGAAAAATATACTTGACATACATAGATTCAAAAACTTTTCAAGTGCAAATTAGGTGAATTCACTTCTAGAATAATGACTAATGCCTCGTACTCACGCAGCGATTATTGGCCGACCGATCGGTCGACTTTTGTTCAGTGTTGTTGTGTTGGTTGAAATGTGCTCTAGACTTGCACTGGACTTTTGTTGGCCGACAGAAAATGACGTCACTACGTTCAACACACGTTCGACGCACGTCCGACGCTACAAAGGAGGAAGTGAGTTTTTGGCCGTGACCCTTCTGGGCATCTCGCTCTGATTTCGGTAGCATTTGTTTGGTTAACGACATTTCGCTATTTTCCGAGACATCATTCGAGAATTTATTATGGAGACCGAGGATTCGACTCTTGCTGTAGTTGGACTTGGAGTTATGGCTCTGAGGCGAGTTATGAGCAAGAGGAAGAAGAAGCGGACCTCCTGGACTAAAAATTGGTTGCTTAACCGTGATCAATTTTCCCACATGTCCTTGCTGAGGGAGCTCCAGGAAAATAATCCTGATGATTTCAGGAATTATTTGAGGATGACGGATCCCATCTTTCACCGTCTTCTTGCCCTGGTGTCCCCCTATATTATCAAGCAGGATATGTGTAAGCGGGTTGCAATTACTCCTGAGCAAAGGTTAATTGCAACTTTGAGATATCTTGCAACAGGGAGAAGCCTGCAGGATCTCAAGTTCACCACAGGCATTTTCCCCCAAGCTCTTGGAGTTATCATCCCTGAGACCTGCTCTGCTATCATCAAAGTCTTGCAGAAGGACTATATCAAGGTATGTTTTATTTTTTACATTACATTACATGTATTAGTCATCTCACCCGAATTATGCTGTTTTTGGATGTACATCAATTTACAGATGTCATTATATTGTAACTACCCTCTGTCCGCAAGCACATAGTAGTAAAGCTTTATATTATCTTAACCATTTGTAAAATGACCCAGTAACCACCCCAGCATTCTCTCCTATGTGTCCCTAAACGCATTGCCTGTTAACAGTATATTGAATCTGTGTCATTCTCTGACTTTCCCTGAACCAATTATTCCTTTGCAAATGTTTTAGTACCTAGTTTATGATTTATCTTAAATACATAAGTCCACCCATTCCAACCTATGATTGTGTATGTTTATGTAATGATGTAAAAACGTTCAGTGGCCACAAGCCCTTATTGATGTATAAATGCATAGTTTTACTTACCCACCCACCCACCCACGCTAAATGTAAATGTCAGCATATACCAAAGCTCTAGCTGGTGATTTACAACATTATCACATTAGGAATTGCAAAATACATGTATGTAGATGTTAGATCCCAAAATGCTAAAGATTGTCTTCCTGTTGTTTTTATCTTAAAGTTGCATAAGCATTTAACAGACAACTGTGTGTGTAATAATGTGATGTGCTCAAGCACTAATTGTATTTTCTTTTTTTCCCCACAGTTTCCTTCAAACGCAGAGCAATGGCTGGAGATTGCTGCTCAATTTCAGGAAAAGTGGAATTTTCCCAATTGTGGGGGTGCTATAGATGGGAAGCACGTCCGCATTGTCCCCCCTCCGAATTCCGGCTCATTTTTTTATAATTATAAAGGTTTTTTTAGTATAGTAATGCTAGCCATAGTTAATGCTAACTATGAGTTCCTGTTTTTGGATATTGGCAAAAATGGCCGCAATTCGGATGGGGGAGTTATTGAGCAGACGGAGTTCGCTCGTCGCCTTCATAACGGCACTCTGAACTTGGCATCCAGGGAGCAAACCTTTGAGGGGCTGAGCTTTGTGTTTGTGGCAGATGATGCTTTTGAACTTGGGGAGCATCTTATGAAGCCCTTCCCTCAAAGGAACTTCACCCCCAGGCAAAGGATCTTCAATTACCGGTTGTCCAGAGCTCGCAGAGTGGTGGAGAATGCCTTCGGGATAATGGCCAACCGTTTCCATATATTCCTGACTTCCATACACCTGGCACTCTACAAAATAGATCACGTGGTCCTGTGTTGCTGCATTTTACACAACTTTTTACGCAGGAATGCTGAGAACTATCTAACTTTGCAGCAACTGGATACTGACCCTGCCATGCCAGGGCCAAGTGGAGAGGCACAACCACATGAGAAAGTGGAGTCCATGACCTCAATGGAAGTCAGCTGTTCTGGATTGGCATCCCAAAGAGCCCGTGATATCCGTCAGCAATATCTAGAATATTTTGTGGGGAGAGGGGTTGTTTCGTGGCAGGAATTACTGCCAGACACAAGATAATTTTGAAAAATCGAATAATATTTCTGCAATAAAAAAAAATTGCAATGATTCTGTATTGTGTATTCTAATAATTTGGGCACACATCAAAAACAAAATTTTTTGGGTTCATTGTGTGTTATATATGTGTGACTTTAGAAGGGTTAATACATTCATCAGTGTGTTTATCTACTGTTGTCTCTCCCCAGCTGTTCAAATGCGATTATGGCCATGTGTGTTTTTTGTTTTCCAGTGGTGTAAATACAAGGGCCTTCTGCACCCCTTTTAATTTCTACAAACCCTCTCACATTGAGAAGTAGGTCACACCCAAGGTTCATCCAATGTCACCTTACATTGGTGGTCATTGGCCAGAAGGTGCCCATACTATATATTTATTCTAATACATTAGTGTACTAACAACTTACCTCCACCTGTTATGTTGTGTTCATTTAAAACATCCTTCTCACTGCCCACCAATGTAAGGAGATGTCAGTGTTATGTGAAACTTGCTTAGTGTTGAGATCGAAGTGTTAGATATAGGTAATGTAAAGTGAAATAGACAAACGAACCAGCAATACACTATATATTACACTGATCTCCCTACACTGATTGCTACTGCCCATCTCAATGCCATATAGAATCCTAGGAGTGCTAGTTCTTTAAATAGAACCTGTATTTTTGTAGACTGATTGCCACTCAGTTCACAGATATCATTGTGCATTCAGTGTACTAGTGAATATCACTTGTTAGATGTCCACTGGTCCTGAAGGCACAAACATTTTGGCCGGCTGATAATTATACACACAATCAAAACTGCTTTAATTAACATGCAAATATGTGAACAGGACAGCCATCATACATTTTGTGCTACTTTACCCAGCTTTAGACCTGCCCCCCCCACCAAAAGTCAAAGAAAGAATCGAGCACACATTGTTGAATGTAAAACATTTTTTATTAAAACACATTCACAGGGTTAGGGTTAGGGTTAGGGTGTTGTAAAGTGCTTCATATGCATAGGAGCCCTGTCTAAAACTGTAACAAACTTGGGTACACCTTTTACAGATGATGATGCATGTATTGGCCAAAAAATAGGCCATAAAATTTAAAACGAACATCGGGAAAAACAAAAAAATCCCAATAAAAACCAATAAAATATATAAAAAAAGAAGCTTAAAATTTGGCAAGCATGTCAACAAAGTCACGCATTTTTTTTTTTTAAGGCTGTAGCAGCCTCCTTCATTTTCTCAAGCTCAGAGCAGCATTGTAGAGCCTCAACTGTCATCCTGGCTATAGCGCAACTAGGAATAACATGACCTGTTAATAAAAAATCATATATTAAGTACATGCCAAGCAACTAGATGAGGTCATAATATCTAAACATTTGGGGTCAAGTTCATCTTAAACTAATGAAGAGTTAAAACCTACCCTGCTCTTCGGATCTTCTCCTCTCCGCTCTTCTGTTGTCTGCTCTTCTGCTCTTTTGCCCTAGGCTCTTCTTCTTCCTCCTGTCCTCCTCCGATGCTGTCCCCGATGATTATGCCGGTCTCCGGTCTCTGCAGCTTATTATATATCCATTAGGGGCGTGAAAGAATGACGTCATCGAGAGGTCACGCCCCTAATGGATATATATTAAGCTGCAGAGACCGGAGACCGGCATAATCATCGGGACAGCATTGGAGGAGGACAGGAGGAAGAAGAAGAGCCTAGGGCAAAAGAGCAGAAGAGCAGACAACAGAAGAGCAGAAGATTGGACAGCAGAAGAGCGGAGAGGAGAAGATCCGAAGAGCAGAGTGGAGAAGACCGGATGAAGATTTTTAATAAAATTTCATAAACGTCTCCTGTCGTTATTCACATACACTTCCTTTTATGGGGTGAATGGGTAGGGGTACTATATACCCCATACCCATTCACATAGGGAGGGGGGTCCGGGATCTGGGGGGCACCCCTTGTTAAAGGGGGCTTCCAGATTCCTATGAGCCCCCTGCCCGCAGACCCCCCCAACCACCGGCCAGGGTTGTGGGGATGAGGCCCTTGTCCTCATCAACATGGGTGCAGAGCCCCCCCTTCCCCAAAGCACCAACACCCCCCCCATGTTGAGGGCATGTGGCCTGGTGTGGTCCAGGGGGGGTGGGGCCGCTCGCTCGTCCCCTCCCCTTTCCTGGCCTGCCGGGCTGCATGCTTGGATAAGGGCCTGGTATGGATTTTGGGGGGACCACACGCCATTTTTTCGGTGTGGGGCTACCCTCAAATTCCATACCAGACGCAAAGGGCCTGCTTTGGAACCTGGGGGGGACCCCCACGCCGTTTTTTCCCATTTTGGTATGGAGTTCCCCCTCAAGATTCTCACAGCGCAAGAGGCCCCGCAAGTCGGATCATCCTGATCCGACTTGCGGTGCGACTTCCATTCAAATCAATAGGCTCCCATAGGGAACAATTGATTTTGAATGGAGGCTGAAAAAAACGCTGCTAAAAGCAATGTGGCCAAATGTGCAATAACGCAAATGGAAAAAACTACTGAAAGCACGTTTTTACAGCTGCTTTTTCCGGCGTCTGAACTAGCTTTGACGCACGTTTTTTCTAAAGCCCCGTGTGCATGGGGCCTAAAAACCTGCAAACATCGAAAACATATGTTTGGTCAAAAATGTGAATCAGGTGCGCCAATAAATTAAATCATGTGTCAAATATATAATCATATAGTGACAAATCTATACAAATGGAGAAAACTTTAGAAGATTTGACACTATATGATTATATAATTGTCACAAAATGTATACGTTTAGTGCACCTGATTCACATTATTTAACAAACAGGTAGTTCCTTTAAAGCATTACATCAAATACACCAAACGAGAAATACACTTGAAAATACATTAAAAAAATACTTACTTGGGCACAAAACTGGCTCCCCAACACTTGTTTCCTGATCGGGATAATTTGCAGAAGAGCTTGCAAGTCTGGTCGGAATGCTGGCAGGAGATCTTGCATCAGAAATTTCAACATCCGATCCGGCTGGAGGTGAGACATCCCATAGATCAAATGAGGGAATCTCTGCAATGTACATTTTTTTATGAAATACAACAATATAAGGTTAAACAATCATCGCAAATACACATATTTTTAGTATCCCACTACAAAAAAATCTGTGCCTACGAACCTTGCTGTTGCTGTGGTGGCTGCACACTTGTTGGCTCCACCATGCTGCACTCTGGACTACTGTCTTTATCTACATAATAATAAAAATGTGGCATGTAATAAAATTCACAGGAGGTAAATTTGATAGGACATGGTGCACTGCTTGACAGCTATTTTCTTCTAAAATATTCAGACATGTACATAGTTATCTCCTAAAAAGTTGGGACATTAATGTTTGACTAGCATAGGAAACAATTACCTTTTTGGGAATGTGTGACAGCATCTGGGCCCATGTCCTCTGGTTCTTCATCCAATGTGGATGGAGGTGACACAGTCGCTGCACCTCTCCTCCTCTTTTCCAATTCTTTTTGTTTTAATTTTCCTTTACAAAAAGAATATGGGAATAATATGATTTTTTGGATAGAAAATTTGTTGCATTAAAGAAAATTTGTTGCAATCAAATGCATATATAGTTTACAGTGGATTCCTGTCTTTTAATGTAATATATAAATAAATCATCAATAGATCTATCAAATCAAGACATGACCAATAAAATAAAAAAATGGAAAGTTTTCATATACATTATAATCTATACATTTCTATACAACATACACCAAATCGACCCAAAACATATTGCTTGATAAACTAAAAAAACTTACTTTTTTTAAGAATATGATATATGTGACCAAGCTGTTCTTGCTCCCGATGCTTCAAATCAGACCATCTTTTTCGTATTTGGTCTTTTGAACGCTCAACACCATAAATTGTATTTAAACATGCTACCACCTTGTCTAGAATCCTGTCTTTTCTGGAGTTGGGCCTTTCATAGTTATCCAGCCTGCCATCATAGTCATGTTTCTCCAGTATGGCAACCATCTCCACCATGTCACCCTTGCTCACAGGTGTTGCTTTTGTTTTTTGTTTTTTTGGCCCAACCACTTCGGCCTTCACTTGTTGAACTCTGAGATTCTGCCATCTCCGCAACGATTATTCCGCCGATTCACATGTGTGTGTGTCGCATGCAGCCTAATATTCGGCACGTACACGCCCCTGCGTCAACGCGCCACTGGAGGCGGAGTTGACGCATGCTCTGTCTTAAAAGGACGCCAGATCTTTCGGTCGACGATCCGCTATCGGACAAATTGTTTGGAGGAGCACGATCAATCGGCGAACCAAAATTCTTCTGCGCAAACAAAGGTACGACTTTAGATTCAAAAGCGGGTGTTTTTGGCCCTATACAGCTTATATTGAGCCTATCTTTATTATGTGACAAAATACATGCTCTTTTACTATGTTTTGTGTTGTGTTGTGTCTTGCAGGCATATACTGTACATCAGCATCATGGTGGATAAATTCACCACTCCAGAATTTTTACAAAGTTTTATAGATGAATACAGGAAACTGCCCTGTTTATGGAAGGTTAAAAGCAAAGAATATTCGAATAGACAAAAAAAAAAAAACAATGCCTATTTGAAATTACTGGACATGTGTAAAACAATTTACCCAAAGGCCGACATCAACTATGTCAAATAAAAAATTGCCAACATCCGCACAGCTTATAAAAGGGAGATAAATAAAATAAAAACAACTGAGAAGTCTGGAGCTGCTGCCGAGGGGATCTATGTACCCAGGCTATGGTACTTATAGAGTCTGCGGTTCCTGACAGAACATGAGGAATCCAGGCCATCCCTCTCCACGCTCCCTTCCACATCGGCAGAGGCCTCATGTGATGCCAGCCAGGAGGAAGATATCCTGGAGCCAAACTTGTCACAGGTATAGCATTTCACAATATATTGTCTGCAATAAACATAATGATGGAAAAAAATAATTCGCAAGACAATATTTGACCCTTTATGTAAAGACTGCTACAACAACAAATACAACAAACATGACTTTTTATATACACTATAACATTCTAATAAATTGTTCATTTCATCAACAGGAAAGTGTCACTGTGGAGGAGGCAGGTGTCAGCCAGGAGGCTGTGGAGGCATCTGGATCCACCCAACAAAACGGCGCCAGAAGGTAAAAAATGTGGACCAGATAACAACTGAGTTTCTCAGCCAGGCCTCCATAGCCCTGAAGAGAAATCCGGACGAGCAGGAAGCATTTGGCCTTCTGACGGCAAATAAGCTGAGAAAATTTACGGTGCCGCAGCGCCAAAGGGCAGAGCTCCTGATCATGCAGGTGCTGCATAGAGCAGAATTGGAGGAACTAGAGGAACACACCCACCTCTCCAATTCACACCCATCCACTCCACCTCCACCACAGCAACCCCAGCCACCACCTCCACCACAGCCACAACTGCCACATGGCAGTCAGTGGCAATATTGCCCTCCTGATCCCCACATCCCCTCATGGCCCCATGATTACCGGTATACTCAATTGTAATTGCCCCTTATTTCGAACGTGTTATTTGTGTTACCCCATTTTATTTATTTATAGTTTATATGAGGCGGAAATGTCTTTTTTTATTTTAATAGTTTAAATACGGAGAGTATTTATATATTTATGTTGGATTTTCTTCTTTTATAAAATAAATATGATGATAAAAAAACGACTTGCCTATCTTTATTTTTTTAAATGTAGAATATTGGGAGTAAGCAGCAATATATGTTTTATACATTAATTCCAAAATGAATAAAGGGACACATCAATAGTTAGATCTTTGCAGTCAAAATACAAAGAGAATGGTGAAGAGTTTAAAATATTTAATTTGAAAAATACATGCACCATATAGAATAGCCAAATCATTATCATCATCATAACAGAACACATGCCTTTTTAATTGTAAAGTATTGAATTATGAGCAGCATCTTCCTTCTTCTCACATTAACCAAGATGAGCATGTGCTCCGCATTTCATATATTTTTTGGACTGCCGCGAGACGAAAGTTTTTTCTTGATAAAATGGCTAGTTTTCTTGAGAATATTCTTCCGGGTCGTTATTTGGTTCCTATCATGCGTGTTCCGATTAGTAGATTTTTGTCTGCCGAAATCTGTACTGACTGACGGAAAATCGGCCGTTGTGTTGACGGCCAACAAAAATTTTATAGCCGGCACACCAGATTTTATTCGGCCGAAAAGTCGGAGTCGGTTGTCGAAAGCATCGTACTAACAAGCCTAGATCGGCCGATCGGACGTTGGCCGAAAATTCACGGCCAACTATCGATGCGTGTGTACGAGGCATTAGTCCTAGATATCTGCTCCTCTATCTAGCTGACTTTTTTTTACTGACTGACAGATTGTGGAATCTCCCAACAGAGATTAAACCTGGGACTTTATATCACATGGTCACATACTCTGGAACTGCAGCATATGAAACGGGGAAACAGAAACTGGCCTTCATTAGTCCCATCACTGAATCAAATTATAGTACCAAATAACCAAACTTGAGTTATTAAGATATTGCCCTATATTTGGTTAGATCCCATTATGATCATGTATGTACTTTATTATCTTAGTTGATCATTGCCTTTTTTTATTTATTACAAATTATTATGTTGTTCCTTATACTGGTTCAATACCAGCAGTACTTATCATCAATTCAGTGCAACACACACCCGCAACAAATGTTAAAGTATAAAAGTACAGTAAATGAACCGGGGTTAAAGTAAAACTATAGGTAAATGTTTTGTTTTACTTTGGATAGAGTAAGATTTTGTTTAGCTGTGTTGCCAGTGTAGATTTATTGTCTTCAGAAATTCAAGCTAAAAACCAGGTTGTAACCAAAAAATATTCTCTAAACTGCAAGCAATAAATGCTTCCTATATCTAGAGGAACTGAAATAAGGAGAAATACGTTTTTCTGTCCTTGTGCAGACTACCTCTACTTGTGCATCTGGGTCACTGCAGACTCCTTTCTACGCCACTCAAAGCCACGGCCGCCTGCTAGTGCTTTCACATATAATAAGGTTGGCTGGAAGTTCAACATGGCACCTCATGGCAAAGATCTCTCTAAGGATCTGAAAAAAAGAATTGTTGCTCTACATAAAGATGGCCTAGGCTTTAAGATGGATGCCAAGACCCTGAAACTGAGCTGCAGCACAGTGCCAAGACCATATAGCAGTTTAACAGGACAGGTTCCATTCAGAACAGGCCTCGTCATGGTTGGCCAAAGGAGTTGAGTGCACGCGCTCAACATTATATCCAGAGGTTGTCTTTGAGAAATAGACATATGAGTGCTACCAGCATTGCTGCAGAGGTTGAATGGGCGGGGGGTCAGCTGTCAGTGGTCAGACCATACACCGCACAGTGCATCAAATTAGTCTGCATGTCTGTCATCCCAAAAGGAAGCCTCTTCTAAAGATGAGACCAAGATAAACATATTATGTTCAGATGGTGTAAAGCGTGTGTGACAGCAACCAGGTGAGGAGTACAAAGACAAGTGTGACTTGCCTACAGTCAGGCTAGGTGTTGGGAGTGTCATGGCCTGGGGCTGCATGAGTGCTGCCGTAACTGGGAAGCTACAGTTCATTGAGGGAACCATGCATGCCAACATGTACTGTGACATACTGAAGCAGAGCATGATCCACTCCCTTCGGAGACTGGGTCGCAAGGCAATATTCCAACATGATAATGACCCCAAACACACCTCCAAAATGACCACTGCCTTGCTAAAGAAGCTGAGGGTAAAGGGGATGGACTGGCCAAGCATGTCTCAAGACCTAGAACTTATTGAGCATCTGTAGGGCATCCTCGAATGGAGGGTGGAGGAGCGCAAGGTCTCTAACACCCACCATCTTCGTGAAGGTGTCATGGAGGAGTGGAAGAGGACTCTGGTGGCACTGGCAACCTGTGAAACTCTGGTGAACTCCATGCCCAAAAGGGTTAAGGCAGTGCTGGAAAATAATGGTGACCACATAAAATATTGACATTTTGGGCCCAATGTGGACATTTTAACTTAGGGGTGTACTCACTTTTTTTGTAAGTGGTTTAGACATTAATGGCTGTGTGTTGAGTTATTTTGAGGGGACAGCAAATTTACACTGTTATACAAGCTGTACACTCACTATTTTACATTGTAGCAAAGTCTCATTTCTTCAGTGTTGACACATTAAAATATATAATAAAATATTTACAAAAAGTATCTCACTTTTTTGAGATACTGTAGATGATGATGCTAGTAAACTGCCCATAGGCTAAAGTTCTGGGGGCAAGAGGAAAGTGGTGTAGCCTGCTTTAACAGAAAATCGGGTAAAGCCTCTTCTTCCAGCCCCTAGAAATAATGACCTTCTAAACCTTGCAGTGCAAGAGGACCCCAATGCAAAGGTATATTTTTGTCCGAGCCAGGAGTTCAGCTTTCCCATAGCCCAGCCACTCTAAAATTAACCTGGTATGCCTGCAAAAAAAAAAAAAAAAAATGGTAATAGAGTAATTTTGTGCAGGAGCACCAACAAATATGTATTCAAGTAAAATATTTTTTTTCTGACTCCAAGACCAACTCTTTCAGCACTTTTTTGCTGTGGCAATGGAAAGGCTTAGAATATACACTGAGATCTAATATGCTGAATAACTGGAGAGCTTTAAAAGACAAGGTAGTTAGCTGAAAAATTAACTTCATAAGGACCGCCCCTCGTAAATATACTGTGGCAGGGCAGCCCGGCTGCCCAAAATCACGTACGTACAATAGCTGTACGTGATATTCTTTCGCAGCTCTGGGGTGCGTGCCACCGGAGCCCCGCTCCCACTGTGATTGGACACAGCGGGAGCCAATCAACAAGTTCGGCGATCAATCATAGAGAGGCAAAATGGCGGTCTGCCTTGTTTACATAGCTCTGGCCAGAGAAGAAAATGCCAAGCAGAAACATGGATCTCTGCTTTCCTTTAGTCAAAACACTCCCCCTACAGTTAGAAAGCACTTATAGGGAACACATTTAACCCTTCAATTGCCCCTGGTGTTAACCCCTTCCCTGCCAGTGTCATTTATACAGCGAAAGTGCATTTTTTAAGCACTGATCACTGTATTGGTGTCACTGGTCCCCAAAAAAGTGTCACTTAGTGTCAGATTTGTCTGCTGCAATGTCGCAGTCCAGCTAATTGCTGATCATTGCCAATACTAATAAAAAATATTAAAAAAATAAAAAATCACTAAATCTATCCCATAGTTTGTATACGTTATAACCTTTGCACAAACCAATCAATGTACGCTTATTGGGATTTTTTTTTTGCAAAAAATACGTAGCAGAATACATATTGGCCTAAATTTATGAAGAAATTTCATTTTTTTTACATTTTTTATTTGGATGTGTTTTATAGCAGAAAGTAAAATATATTGTTTTGTTTGTTTTTTTTTCAAAACTGTCAGCCTTTTTTTTTTTTTGTTTATAGCGCAAAAAATAAAAATTGCAGAGGTGATCAAATACCATGAAAAGAAAACTCTATTTCTCAGGAAAAAAAGGACATAATTTTTTTTTGATACAGTGTCACACCACCACGCAATTATCAGCATATAGCTGGCGATAGCCAGTACGGCATTGCAGTGCCGTATCGCAAAAAATGGCCTGGTCAAGAAGGGGGTAAAACCTTCTGGAGTTGACGTGGTTAAGGTTAAATTAAGGTTAAAGGTGAATTCCTTGTATTTCTGGCCTTGATCATTTATGATAGCGTACTGACTATGTAACTGCTGTCTGTCATTGATTGTAGTTATACTTTATGTTTAGATCATTCAAAGCTTTTGTCACAGTTGCCACAGAGAAAGGTCGCCAGGGGACCCTATCAAATTTTTGCTATGAGGGCCCATGATCTGCAGTTATGCTGATAATAACACGTCCACTGTTTAAAAAAGCTGTCCCATTCTTATTAGGAAAAAGAAAAATACTTCCACTTAAGTGCTAAGTCTGAAGAATGATGACTTTCTCCATTCAGCCATTTCACTGCTGTGTAAAGAGTGCTCCAGTGGGATTCCCAGGCTGAAGATCACTACATGACACAGCGTACATGCGTACACAACACTAAAACAGATGAGTGCTAAAGCTGCAAGCGGGCCATTTGTTGGATATAGATGAGAGCAGAAACATCTTTATATACTTTTATTGGTCAACAATGGTTCCAAGCTGCCCATCAATATGCATCTACAGAAGTAGCACACATACAGCTATGCACATTTCCATGTGTCTTCATGTGAGTTGTGATTGTGATGGGTCACATTAATTTGTCTATAAATTATGCACGTTTTGCAACGTGCCTGGTGAAAACAAGCCCATAAAAACAGCATAAACAATTTGGTGGCCAGGTTCGTGAGAACGTTAGACAGTTTTGCCTTTATTTTCATTACAAGGAAGTTGGAAATGTAGACATTATTGTTAATATTATTATTATTATTATTATTATTATTAGTATTATTATAATTTTTAATATTTTTACTAATATTATTAAGACAGCATATATGATTATATAATGGAATATATATTTGTAACAAATACTGCAAAATATTCCTTTTTAGAGCTAGTCTGTGTAATATGTTAAATGCTTTCTACAAGCCATAAATATTATTCATTGTCTCATCTATGAGAAACATCTGCTTTGCCGCTAATCATGAACATTGAATATATCAATATCCAGTTGTGCCGATAGCCAGCGTTTTTATTTTGTCGTAGATTTTATGGCCAGATGCTTTTAATAAATCACAGTTTATAAACGGAAAGGCATAGAATGGGTTCAGGCATTAACACAAACCATGTGAACTTATCACATCAAATTATAGAGATAGGTCTTGACAGGAAAGGCTGTTTGATCTGTCGACACTCCAGAAAGAGAAATATTTTAAGACTTGAACCAAGTATATTTAGGCCTTTGGAGTTATTAAGTATTTTGTTCTATGAAAATTATTATTTCGAAAAAACATGTATAATATAAATATAAAGTTACTGTGCTAAAAATATTGTTTTTGGAGTGTAATACAATGTGTAAAATAACATGCTGTGTTATGTTAAAAGAGCACTCAGGGCAAAAGTAAAAAGTTCTATTTGGTTTACATATATGTTGCATTTGTTGAGAAGTTTACTTTAAATATGTCCGTATGCTTTTATCTTAATCATTTATTATAGTAAAAACCCATCCTCCCCTGCACACAGATGATTTTTTTAAAATTTAAGAAATATAAAAACTTGCATACATGTATTTAAATAACATGGGTTTAACCACTTGCCGATCGCTCACATTGAGCCTACTGCGGCAAAGTGGTTCGTTATCGTCCAGCGACGTAAACATACGTCGCTGGACTCCTCCCCCTCGGCTCGCTCCCGCTGTATTCAGACATAGCGGGAGTCGGGCCAGGGGAGGAAAGGCAGTGATCACCGCCACTCTTCTCCGATCGTCGGGGATCGAGTGTGGAGATCCGCCCACTTGTGTAAACAAAGCGGGCGGATCTCCTAAGTGACAGGAAGGGACAGATTACAGGATTCCGCATAGCTGGACCTGCGATCTGTCCTTGTGTCACTCAGTCACCTCTCCCCACACACGTCAGTAAGCACCAGGCATACATTAACCCCTCCCTCTCCAATAAAATTAACCCCTTCCCTGCCAGTGTCATTTTTACAGTAACAGTGCATATTTATAGCACTGATTACTGTAGTAATGTCACTGGTACCCCCAAAAGTGTCAAAAATGTCAGTCAAGGGTCCGATCTGTCCGCCGCAATGTCGCAGTCCCGCAAAAAAAATCGCAGATCGCCGCCAGATCACCGCCATTACTAGTTAAAAAAAAAAACAATAAAAATGACATAAATTTCCCATAGTTAGTAGCTGTGATAACTTTTGCGCAAACCAATCAAAATACGCTTATTGCGATTTTTTTTTTACCAAAAATATGTAGAAGAAAACAAATTGGCCTAAAATGTTTAAAAAATTTTGATTTTTACATTTTTTGGGGGGGAATTTCATATAAAAAAATGTGAAAAATATTGTTATTTTTTCAAAAGTGTCGCTCTTTTTTTGTTTATAGCGCAAAAATTAAAAATTGCACAGGTGATCAAATACCACCAAAAGAAAGCTCGTTAAAATAACGCAGTGCCGAATCGCAAAATATGGCCTGGTCAGGAATGGGGTAAAATCTTCCGGTCTTAAAGCGGTTAAAAATACACTCATTGAGAATTTTTTTTTTAAAGACATGTAGCTAAATACATTTTGGCCTAAATATATGACAAAAATTGAATATAATGGATATTTTTTAACTTTCAAAGTAGAAAAATATTGTTATTTTTTCAAAATTGTAGCTTTTTTTTTATTAATATCGCAAAAAATGAAATGTGCAGAGGTGATCAAATACCACCAAAAGAAAGCTCTGTTTTTGGGGAAAAAAAGGACATAAATTTTGTTTGGGTACGGCGTTGCATGACCGCGCAATTGTCAGTTAAATTTGCACAGTGCCAAGTTGCAAAAAGTGGCCTGGACGTAAAGCAGGAAAATCCTCCGGTGGTTAAGTGGTTAATGAAATCCTAATGTAAAATCTGTGAGGTTCGGTTATACAAAGTACATCTAACGCTACTCCCTCAGGAGCCGCTGGTGATGATGGGTCTTTTGTTCTGACACGACTCCCTGAACTGCTCAGTCCCCACCGACACGCCAGGTTATAGATTAGAGGCAGCTCACACCTGTGTAACTTACGCATTAGTATGCTACCAACCGATAATAGTGCATAGAAATAGGCCACAAAAAATTGATATTGAGCCCACATGGTATAGCTTAATTACAATGCCAATTTGTTGCCTTCAGTTCCACAGACATGGAAAGCTGACCTGTTATTTGTAGCTGATCTGTCACCTGTAGTTCCACTGAGAGTGCCAGTACAATGAGAGAGGGGATGCATGTGAATTTTCCACCACAGGTATGCAAATGCTGCAGCATTCAATCACAAATCCAGTGGCCCCCTCATTCATTGAAAATCTTTCCCAAACCTCAAGGCAATTCAGTGTAGGGGGGGGGGGGGGGGACAGTGCCTCCTTAGGAAGGAATCTGGGTTATGGTCTAGCATAGAAGCAGTGAAAGGTCTTGTGGAAGGAAAGAGGTTAGATGCTGCTCTTCCACTCAGTGCACCCCCACTGTCACACTATGCTCCCACACGGTCCACCCACACTATCCACATTGTGTACCCACACTGTCCTCACTGTCCACCCACACTATCCACATTGTGCACCCACACTATCCTTACTGTCCACCCACACTATCCACATTGTGTACCCACACTGTCCTCACTGTCCACCCACACTATCCACATTGTGTACCCACACGGTCATCACTGTCCACCCACACTATCCACATTGTGTACCCACACTGTCCTCACTGTCCACCCACACTATCCACATTGTGTACCCACACTGTCCTCACTGTCCACCCACACTATCCACATTGTGCACCCACACTGTCCTCACTGTCCACCCACACTATCCACATTGTGTACCCACACGGTCCTCACTGTCCACCCACACTATCCACATTGTGTACCCACACTGTCCTCACTGTCCACCCACACTGTCCACATTGTGCACCCACACGGTCCTCACTGTCCACCCACACTATCCACATTGTGTACCCACACTGTCCACATTGTGTATCCACACTGTCCACATTGTGTACCCACACTGTCCACCCACACTATCCACATTGTGTACCCACACTGTCCACATTGTGTACCCACACTGTCCTCACTGTCCACCCACACTATCCACATTGTGTACCCACACGGTCCTCACTGTCCACCCACACTATCCACATTGTGTACCCACACTGTCCTCACTGTCCACCCACACTATCCACATTGTGTACCCACACGGTCCTCACTGTCCACCCACACTATCCACATTGTGTACCCACACTGTCCTCACTGTCCACCCACACTATCCACATTGTGTACCCACACTGTCCTCACTGTCCACCCACACTATCCACATTGTGTACCCACACGGTCCTCACTGTCCACCCACACTATCCACATTGTGTACCCACACTGTCCTCACTGTCCACCCACACTATCCACATTGTGTACCCACAATGTCCACATTGTGTACCCACACTGTCCTCACTGTCCACCCACACTGTCCACATTGTGCACCCACACGGTCCTCACTGTCCACCCACACTATCCACATTGTGTACCCACACTGTCCACATTGTGTATCCACACTTTCCACATTGTGTACCCACACTGTCCTCACTGTCCACCCACACTATCCACATTGTGTACCCACACTGTCCACATTGTGTACCCACACTGTCCTCACTGTCCACCCACACTATCCACATTGTGTACCCACACGGTCCTCACTGTCCACCCACACTATCCACATTGTGTACCCACACTGTCCTCACTGTCCACCCACACTATCCACATTGTGTACCCACACGGTCCTCACTGTCCACCCACACTATCCACATTGTGTACCCACACTGTCCTCACTGTCCACCCACACTATCCACATTGTGTACCCACACGGTCCTCACTGTCCACCCACACTATCCACATTGTGTACCCACACTGTCCTCACTGTCCACCCACACTATCCACATTGTGTACCCACAATGTCCACATTGTGTACCCACACTGTCCTCACTGTCCACCCACACTGTCCACATTGTGCACCCACACGGTCCTCACTGTCCACCCACACTATCCACATTGTGTACCCACACTGTCCACATTGTGTATCCACACTGTCCACATTGTGTACCCACACTGTCCTCACTGTCCACCCACACTATCCACATTGTGTACCCACACTGTCCACATTGTGTACCCACACTGTCCTCACTGTCCACCCACACTATCCACATTGTGTACCCACACGGTCCTCACTGTCCACCCACACTATCCACATTGTGTACCCACACTGTCCTCACTGTCCACCCACACTATCCACATTGTGTACCCACAATGTCCACATTGTGTACCCACACTGTCCTCACTGTCCACCCACACTGTCCACATTGTGCACCCACACGGTCCTCACTGTCCACCCACACTATCCACATTGTGCACCCACACTGTCCTCACTGTCCACCCACACTATCCACATTGTGTACCCACACGGTCCTCACTGTCCACCCACTCTATCCACATTGTGTACCCACACTGTCCACATTGTGTATCCACACTGTCCACATTGTGTACCCACACTGTCCTCACTGTCCACCCACACTATCCACATTGTGTACCCACACTGTCCACATTGTGTACCCACACTGTCCTCACTGTCCACCCACACTATCCACATTGTGTACCCACACGGTCCTCACTGTCCACCCACACTATCCACATTGTGTACCCACACTGTCCTCACTGTCCACCCACACTATCCACATTGTGTACCCACACGGTCCTCACTGTCCACCCACACTATCCACATTGTGTACCCACACTGTCCTCACTGTCCACCCACACTATCCACATTGTGTACCCACACGGTCCTCACTGTCCACCCACACTATCCACATTGTGTACCCACACTGTCCTCACTGTCCACCCACACTATCCACATTGTGTACCCACAATGTCCACATTGTGTACCCACACTGTCCTCACTGTCCACCCACACTGTCCACATTGTGCACCCACACGGTCCTCACTGTCCACCCACACTATCCACATTGTGTACCCACACTGTCCACATTGTGTATCCACACTTTCCACATTGTGTACCCACACTGTCCTCACTGTCCACCCACACTATCCACATTGTGTACCCACACTGTCCACATTGTGTACCCACACTGTCCTCACTGTCCACCCACACTATCCACATTGTGTACCCACACGGTCCTCACTGTCCACCCACACTATCCACATTGTGTACCCACACTGTCCTCACTGTCCACCCACACTATCCACATTGTGTACCCACACGGTCCTCACTGTCCACCCACACTATCCACATTGTGTACCCACACTGTCCTCACTGTCCACCCACACTATCCACATTGTGTACCCACACGGTCCTCACTGTCCGCCCACACTATCCACATTGTGTACCCACACTGTCCTCACTGTCCACCCACACTATCCACATTGTGTACCCACAATGTCCACATTGTGTACCCACACTGTCCTCACTGTCCACCCACACTATCCACATTGTGTACCCACACTGTCCTCACTGTCCACCCACACTATCCACATTGTGTACCCACACGGTCCTCACTGTCCACTCACACTGTCCACATTGTGTACCCACACTGTCCTCACTGTCCACCCACACTGTCCACATTGTGCACCCACACGGTCCTCACTGTCCACCCACACTATCCACATTGTGTACCCACACGGTCCTCACTGTCCACCCACACTATCCACATTGTGCACCCACACTGTCCTCACTGTCCACCCACACTATCCACATTGTGTACCCACACGGTCCTCACTGTCCACCCACTCTATCCACATTGTGTACCCACACTGTCCACATTGTGTATCCACACTGTCCACATTGTGTACCCACACTGTCCTCACTGTCCACCCACACTATCCACATTGTGTACCCACACTGTCCACATTGTGTACCCACACTGTCCTCACTGTCCACCCACACTATCCACATTGTGTACCCACACGGTCCTCACTGTCCACCCACACTATCCACATTGTGTACCCACACTGTCCTCACTGTCCACCCACACTATCCACATTGTGTACCCACACGGTCCTCACTGTCCACCCACACTATCCACATTGTGTACCCACACTGTCCTCACTGTCCACCCACACTATCCACATTGTGTACCCACACGGTCCTCACTGTCCACCCACACTATCCACATTGTGTACCCACACTGTCCTCACTGTCCACCCACACTATCCACATTGTGTACCCACAATGTCCACATTGTGTACCCACACTGTCCTCACTGTCCACCCACACTGTCCACATTGTGCACCCACACGGTCCTCACTGTCCACCCACACTATCCACATTGTGTACCCACACTGTCCACATTGTGTATCCACACTTTCCACATTGTGTACCCACACTGTCCTCACTGTCCACCCACACTATCCACATTGTGTACCCACACTGTCCACATTGTGTACCCACACTGTCCTCACTGTCCACCCACACTATCCACATTGTGTACCCACACGGTCCTCACTGTCCACCCACACTATCCACATTGTGTACCCACACTGTCCTCACTGTCCACCCACACTATCCACATTGTGTACCCACACGGTCCTCACTGTCCACCCACACTATCCACATTGTGTACCCACACTGTCCTCACTGTCCACCCACACTATCCACATTGTGTACCCACACGGTCCTCACTGTCCGCCCACACTATCCACATTGTGTACCCACACTGTCCTCACTGTCCACCCACACTATCCACATTGTGTACCCACAATGTCCACATTGTGTACCCACACTGTCCTCACTGTCCACCCACACTATCCACATTGTGTACCCACACTGTCCTCACTGTCCACCCACACTATCCACATTGTGTACCCACACGGTCCTCACTGTCCACCCACACTATCCACATTGTGTACCCACACTGTCCTCACTGTCCACCCACACTATCCACATTGTGTACCCACACGGTCCTCACTGTCCACCCACACTATCCACATTGTGTACCCACACTGTCCTCACTGTCCACCCACACTATCCACATTGTGTACCCACAATGTCCACATTGTGTACCCACACTGTCCTCACTGTCCACCCACACTGTCCACATTGTGCACCCACACGGTCCTCACTGTCCACCCACACTATCCACATTGTGTACCCACACTGTCCACATTGTGTATCCACACTGTCCACATTGTGTACCCACACTGTCCTCACTGTCCACCCACACTATCCACATTGTGTACCCACACTGTCCACATTGTGTACCCACACTGTCCTCACTGTCCACCCACACTATCCACATTGTGTACCCACACGGTCCTCACTGTCCACCCACACTATCCACATTGTGTACCCACACTGTCCTCACTGTCCACCCACACTATCCACATTGTGTACCCACAATGTCCACATTGTGTACCCACACTGTCCTCACTGTCCACCCACACTGTCCACATTGTGCACCCACACGGTCCTCACTGTCCACCCACACTATCCACATTGTGTACCCACACTGTCCACATTGTGTATCCACACTGTCCACATTGTGTACCCACACTGTCCTCACTGTCCACCCACACTATCCACATTGTGTACCCACACTGTCCACATTGTGTACCCACACTGTCCTCACTGTCCACCCACACTATCCACATTGTGCACTCACACTGTCCACATTGTGTACCCACACTGTCCTCACTGTCCACCCACACTGTCCACATTGTGCACCCACACGGTCCTCACTGTCCACCCACACTATCCACATTGTGTACCCACACGGTCCTCACTGTCCACCCACACTATCCACATTGTGCACCCACACTGTCCTCACTGTCCACCCACACTATCCACATTGTGTACCCACACGGTCCTCACTGTCCACCCACTCTATCCACATTGTGTACCCACACTGTCCACATTGTGTATCCACACTGTCCACATTGTGTACCCACACTGTCCACATTGTGTACCCACACTGTCCTCACTGTCCACCCACACTATCCACATTGTGTACCCACACGGTCCTCACTGTCCACCCACACTATCCACATTGTGTACCCACACGGTCCTCACTGTCCACCCACACTATCCACATTGTGTACCCACACGGTCCTCACTGTCCACCCACACTATCCACATTGTGTACCCACACTGTCCTCACTGTCCACCCACACTATCCACATTGTGTACCCACACGGTCCTCACTGTCCACCCACACTATCCACATTGTGTACCCACACTGTCCTCACTGTCCACCCACACTATCCACATTGTGTACCCACAATGTCCACATTGTGTACCCACACTGTCCTCACTGTCCACCCACACTGTCCACATTGTGCACCCACACGGTCCTCACTGTCCACCCACACTATCCACATTGTGTACCCACACTGTCCACATTGTGTATCCACACTTTCCACATTGTGTACCCACACTGTCCTCACTGTCCACCCACACTATCCACATTGTGTACCCACACTGTCCACATTGTGTACCCACACTGTCCTCACTGTCCACCCACACTATCCACATTGTGTACCCACACGGTCCTCACTGTCCACCCACACTATCCACATTGTGTACCCACACTGTCCTCACTGTCCACCCACACTATCCACATTGTGTACCCACACTGTCCTCACTGTCCACCCACACTATCCACATTGTGTACCCACACGGTCCTCACTGTCCACCCACACTATCCACATTGTGTACCCACACTGTCCTCACTGTCCACCCACACTATCCACATTGTGTACCCACAATGTCCACATTGTGTACCCACACTGTCCTCACTGTCCACCCACACTGTCCACATTGTGCACCCACACGGTCCTCACTGTCCACCCACACTATCCACATTGTGTACCCACACTGTCCACATTGTGTATCCACACTGTCCACATTGTGTACCCACACTGTCCTCACTGTCCACCCACACTATCCACATTGTGTACCCACACTGTCCACATTGTGTACCCACACTGTCCTCACTGTCCACCCACACTATCCACATTGTGTACCCACACGGTCCTCACTGTCCACCCACACTATCCACATTGTGTACCCACACTGTCCTCACTGTCCACCCACACTATCCACATTGTGTACCCACAATGTCCACATTGTGTACCCACACTGTCCTCACTGTCCACCCACACTGTCCACATTGTGCACCCACACGGTCCTCACTGTCCACCCACACTATCCACATTGTGTACCCACACTGTCCACATTGTGTATCCACACTGTCCACATTGTGTACCCACACTGTCCTCACTGTCCACCCACACTATCCACATTGTGTACCCACACTGTCCTCACTGTCCACCCACACTATCCACATTGTGCACTCACACTGTCCACATTGTGTACCCACACTGTCCTCACTGTCCACCCACACTGTCCACATTGTGCACCCACACGGTCCTCACTGTCCACCCACACTATCCACATTGTGTACCCACACGGTCCTCACTGTCCACCCACACTATCCACATTGTGCACCCACACTGTCCTCACTGTCCACCCACACTATATCCACATTGTGTACCCACACGGTCCTCACTGTCCACCCACTCTATCCACATTGTGTACCCACACTGTCCTCACTGTCCACCCACACTATCCACATTGTGTACCCACACTGTCCACATTGTGTACCCACACTGTCCTCACTGTCCACCCACACTATCCACATTGTGCACCCACACTGTCCACATTGTGTACCCACACTGTCCTCACTGTCCACCCACACTGTCCACATTGTGCACCCACACAGTCCTCACTGTCCACCCACACTATCCACATTGTGTACCCACACGGTCCTCACTGTCCACCCACACTATCCACATTGTGCACCCACACTGTCCTCACTGTCCACCCACACTATCCACATTGTGCACCCACACTGTCCTCACTGTCCACCCACACTATCCACATTGTGCACCCACACTGTCCTCACTGTCCACCCACACTGTCCACATTGTGCACCCACACGGTCCTCACTGTCCACCCACACTATCCACATTGTGCACCCACACTGTCCTCACTGTCCACCCACACTATCCACATTGTGCACCCACACTGTCCTCACTGTCCACCTACACTATCCAAATTGTGCACCCACACGGTCCTCACTGTCCACCCACACTGTCCACATTGTGCACCCACACTGTCCTCACTGTCCACCCACACTATCCACATTGTGCACCCACACTGTCCACATTGTGTACCCACACTGTCCTCACTGTCCACCCACACTGTCCACATTGTGCACCCACACAGTCCTCACTGTCCACCCACACTATCCACATTGTGTACCCACACGGTCCTCACTGTCCACCCACACTATCCACATTGTGCACCCACACTGTCCTCACTGTCCACCCACACTATCCACATTGTGCACCCACACTGTCCTCACTGTCCACCCACACTATCCACATTGTGCACCCACACTGTCCACATTGTGTACCCACACTGTCCTCACTGTCCACCCACACTGTCCACATTGTGCACCCACACGGTCCTCACTGTCCACCCACACTATCCGCATTGTGCACCCACACTGTCCTCACTGTCCACCCACACTATCCACATTGTGCACCCACACTGTCCTCACTGTCCACCTACACTATCCACATTGTGCACCCACACGGTCCTCACTGTCCACCCACACTGTCCACATTGTGCACCCACACTGTCCTCACTGTCCACCTACACTATCCACATTGTGCACCCACACGGTCCTCACTGTCCACCCACACTGTCCACATTGTGCACCCACACTGTCCTCACTGTCCACCCACGCTATCCACATTGTGCACCCACACTGTAGACATTGTGTACCCACACTGTCCTCACTGTCCACCCACACTATCCACATTGTGCACCCACACTGTCCTCACTGTCCACCCACACTGTCCACGCTGTGCACCCACACTGTCCACATTGTGCACCCACACTGTCCTCACTGTCCACCCACACTGTCCACATTGTGCACGCACACTGTCCTCACTGTCCACCCACACTATCCACATTGTGCACCCACACTGTCCTCACTGTCCACCCACACTATCCACATTGTGCACCCACACTGTCCTCACTGTCCACCCTCACTATCCACATTGTGCACCCACACTGTCCTCACTGTCCACCCACACTATCCCCATTGAGCACCCACACTGTCCACATTGTGCACCCACACTGTCCTCACTGTCTACCCACACTATCCACATTGTGCACCCACACTGTCCTCACTGTCCACCCACACTATCCCCATTGTGCACCCACACTGTCCTCACTGTCCACCCACACTATCCACATTGTGCACCCACACTGTCCACGCTGTGCACCCACACTATCCACATTGTGCACCCACACTGTCCTCACTGTCCACCCACACTATCCACATTGTGCACCCACACTGTCCACATTGTGCACGCAGACTATCCACATTGTGCACCCACACTGTCCTCACTGTCCACCCAATCTATCCACATTGTGCATCCACACTGTCCACATTGTGCAAGCACACTATCCACATTGTGCACCCACACTGTCCACGCTGTGCACCCACACTATTCACATTGTGCACGCACACTATCCACATTGTGCACCCACACTGTCCTCACTGTCCACCCACACTATCCACATTGTGCACGCACACTATCCACATTGTGCACCCACACTGTCCTCACTGTCCACCCTCACTATCCACATTGTGCACGCACACTGTCCACATTGTGCACCCACTCTATCCACATTGTGCACCCACACTATCCACATTGTGCACCCACACTATCTACATTGTGCACCCACACTATCTACATTGTGCACCCACACTGTCCACAATGTGCACCCACACTATCCACATTGTGCACCCGCACTGTCCACACTGTGCACCCACACTATCCACATTGTGCACCCACACTATCCACATTGTGCACCCACACTATCCACATTGTGCACCCACACTGTCCACGCTGTTCACCCACACTATCCACATTGTGCACCCACACTATCCACATTGTGCATGCACACTATCCACATTGTGCACCCACACTGTCCACACTGTGCACCCACACTATCCACATTGTGCACCCACACTATCTACATTGTGCACCCACACTATCCACATTGTGCACCCACACTGTCCACGCTGTTCACCCACACTATCCACATTGTGCACCCACACTATCCACATTGTGCATGCACACTATCCACATTGTGCACCCACACTGTCCACACTCTGCACCCACACTATCCACATTGTGCACCCACACTATCTACATTGTGCACCCACACTGTCCACGCTGTGCACCCACACTATCCACATTGTGCACCCACACTGTCCACGCTGTGCACCCACACTATCCACATTGTGCACCCACACTATCCACGCTGTGCACCCACACTGTCCACATTGTGCTCCCACGCTGTGCACCCACACTATCCCCATTGTGCACCCACACTATCCACATTGTGCACCCACACTATCTTCATTGTGCACCCACACTATCTTCATTGTGCACATACACTGTCCGTACTGTGCTATCCACACTATCCACATTGTACACCCACACTGTCCACCCACACTATCCACATTGTGCACCCACACTATCCACATTGTGCTCCCACACTGTGCACCCACACTATCCACATTGTGCGCCCAAGCTGTGCACCCACACTATCCCCATTGTGCACCCACACTGTCCACATTGTGCTCCCACACTGTCTGCACTGTGCACCCACACTATCCACATTGTGCTCCCACCCTGTCTGCACCGTGCACCCACACTATCCACAATAGGCTCCCACACTGTCCACACTATCTGCATTGTGCTCCCACACTATCCACACTGTGCATCCACACTATCCACATTGTGCAACCACCCTATCCACAATAGGCTCCCACACTGTCCAGCCATAGTATCCACATTGCGCTCCCACACTGTCCACACTGTGGACCCACACTATCCACAATGTGCTCCCACACTGTTCACACTGTGCACCCACACTATCCACATTGTGCTCTCACACTATCCACATTGTGCTCCCACACTGTCCACACTGTGCACCCACACTATCCACATTGTGCTCTCACACTATCCACATTGTGCTCCCACACTGTCCACACTGTGCACCCACACTGTCCACACTGTGCACCCACACTATCGATACTGTGCACCCACACTTTCCACATTGCCTGTCCACATATACTATTCATAATATTAATATTATTATTTATTATTATTATTTCATTACCTTGAAAAGGTAATGTTTCATGCGCAATAAAGTGTGTTGGAATGCAACTTGGCATCTTTACCCTGGGCACTGGATGACATTCTCCTGGCACTGGCCACAGACATTTGGTCTGTTTATGTCTTGTTACTTCACAAGACTGGAAGCTAGGGATTTCACCTCCTCACACCTGCTGTTTATTATAATCAGCTACACGGCCATTCCCCTCCTAGCCTGGCAGTCTGCCTCCCCATAAACTGGCCATAAAGTCACACAACTGCGACTGAGCAATATGTCTAATTCCTAGCACCAAGCCCCAGTACCTTGTTCCAGAGAGATTGTTCCTGTACATTGTTCCATGTTCCTGTTTATCAGTGACCCTGCTCTCTAGTGTTCCTGGCTTCCTGTACCCTGACACCTGTGTCCCCTTTGTACTCCTAGTGAGCCCTTGTGCGTTCCTACACTCCTGTCCTCTTGTGTTCCCAGAATCCCAGTACTGCAATAGACTCTCACCCCTGCATAACTATGTTCCCTTAAAAACTGTGACTTAACCCCTCTTGAAGATTTTACCCCTTTCATGACCAGGCCATTTTTTGCTATTCGGCACTATGCTATTTTAAAACTGGTAATTGCGTTTTTTTTTTTTTTTGCACTGAAAAACTAAAAAAGAGCATGCATTTTAAAGATTCAATTATTCAATTTAAAATAGAAATGAAAGTCAAAATGTTTACGTGTATTTATAAAAAAATATATAAATACTTTTTTCCACTTTTTGTATAAGTGATCAAATAATATCTGTTCCCAGGTGCATAAAGAGCCCAGAAGCACAATGATCTTCCCAGTGAATGGATATGTGGGGGAGGGGGGAGGGTATCAGAGCATGTCTATTTACTGGAGGAGAGCAGGCTGAGTTCCCAGCACCAGGGGAGGACTGGGCCAGGGGGCAGGGGGGCAATTGCCCCCTAGGCTGCTCTGATGCCCCGTAAATAGGCTGCACTGCTTCTGCCACAGACATGTCTAAAGGATTCCTGGTGAAGAGAAGTAAAATGTCCCTGCCACTGACCTACTGAGTGTCTGAGCAGAGGCCGGTTCCATGCCCCACTGGAGACTCTTCTCCCCTGGCCAGCCCCAGCAGAGTTGTCCCAGCTCCCCCCCCCCCAACCGCCCCCTGCTGGCCAGCTCGGGAACCCGTATTCAGCCGGTAAGTAGAGAGTTTTTGGAACAGGGCTTCAGCTTGGAATGGGGGTCAGGAGGAGGACAGGAAGAAGAAGAATGGGAGGGGGGCCGAGTCGCTGCACCATGGGCCTCTGGTTTGTACTTGCCCCCTGGGCCAAAAGTTGCCAGTCTGCCCCTGCCCAGCACAGCTAGAAAAACTGAGCTCTCCGGTCAGTTTTTAATAGGAAAGCAGGGGGACTGGCAGGAACGCCAGTAATTTCACATAAAGGAAGCAATACAAAGAGAACAGGATACTTTTTCATACACACACATGGTACAGCAGGGACACATCAATAATATATTTTTTAAGCACACTGCTATCAAGTATACAATTTGCACAGTGTGTGCAGAATTCCAGGCTCTACCAGATTAGTTCCTTTCTGAATTCCTGATTTTAATTTATATAAATAAATGACGGTAACAGAAAGTCTATTATAGAATTAGAAAACTCAGAACATGCTTCTGCTGGCACAGACGTATCATATGCAAAACAGAAAAACAAATCTTGAGAAAAGTATGACAGAAAAGTCAATAGTAACGCTAGTACCATTTCATAGAAATAAATAGAAAACAGATTCTCCTTAAAATATATGGAGAACAAAATGTCCATAGGAATGTGTGGAGAATGGACTCCTCATAGAATGATATGGAGCATGGCCTCTCCATAGAAATATTTGTAGAAAATATTATTTTTAAAAAATATATATGGATAATTAATTCTTTAGGAATTTTTCCTATATAGAAATATATAGAAAATGCACTTCTAGGAAGGATTTCAGAAAGTTCAGCTGACTGCAGAGTCGTGCGCTTATCGTGTTAGGGTATGATGTGGGGGAAAATTGTCCTACTAGGGTATTGGAGAGAAAATCAAAAATAACAATAACCAATAGATTCTATATCATATATGTGATATATGGGTCACCTGTATGCACAGCATATTTGTGGGGTATTCTCAGTAAAAGCAATCACACAAAAAATCACTCTCTACATAAAATTTAAAAAGTTCATAAAATATATAGACCAAATATAAATGATTTAATTTAAATACAAATTTTAACTAACACTAAAGTGATAATTAAGAATTGAAGTCCTCATTTCAATTCTTGCAACTTGCTTACTGTACTCCACAACAATGAGGCCTTACTTCTTTCTGAAAAAAAAAAAAAAAAGATCACGTATTAGTAATAAAATAAAATGTTTACACTATAACATGTAGTATGGTGCCGCAGAGACAACATGCCACTCATAGGCATCTCCTCCCGGAGTTTTGGCTATGAAAAAGCAAAGTGCAAGCCATGTACAGTATATAATATAAAATGCCCTGATAGATCATCATTCTGATGTGCTTTACCACTTGACCTCCGCAGGGAAAGAAAATCCATCACATCCCCACTGTCAGGACGGAGCTCTGCATTGTTTACATATGCAGAGCTCCGTCCAGCCTCTCTCCTCAACGATCAGCGGGTGCCGGTGGACATCCATTGGCCGGCACCCACTGATAGACTTCTGCTGTGACTAATGCGGAACTGCAGAATCACTTGTATATTTAGGTGGTTCTGCACAGAACAGCTGCCCTGTAGCAGTAAATCTGCTATAGAGCAGTCAGCAAGTGGATAACCGCTTAGCAACTGCACAACACATTTATACTGCGGTAAGGCGGCCGCTCTGGGCAGAATCACATACCTGTATCGAATTCTTCTCTTCCAGGTCTTGGGCACACGCGTGTGCTTCCAGCGACTCACTACCACTGTGATCAGACACAGCGGGGGCTAATCAGCAGGTCCGGCGGACGCAATGTCCGCTAGGACACGCAGATCATTCAGAAGACAGGCAGATCGCCATTCTGTGCCAAGGGAAGGCAGTGATCTTGTGTTTCTGCTAAGCAGGAACATGGATCTCTTCCTTCTCACAGTACAATCACCTCCCACACAGTTAGAAAGCACTCCCTAGGAATGCATTTAACCCTTTGATCGCCCCTGATGTTAACCCCTTCTCTTCCAGTGCCATTAGTACAGTGACAGTGCATATTTTTTTAGCACTGATCACTGTATTAGTGTCACTGGTCCCCAAATAGTGTCAAAAATGTCGGTTAGGTGTCTGATTTTTCTACATGGCATTCCCACAATAAATAGCTTTATTTATTTATCTATTAAAAAAATTAAATAAAAATTCCAAAAATATATCCCATAGATTGTAGAGGCTATAACTTTTGCCCAAACCAAACATACGCTTATTGTGATTTTTTATTTTTTTTTTACTTAAAATATGTAGGGGGAAAAAAGGGACATACAATTTATTTGGGTACAGCGTTGCATGACCGTGCAGTTGTCAGTTATAGAAATGCAGTGCAGTATTGCAAAAAATGGCCTGGTCATGAAGGGGGGGGGTAAATCATCCGGATGTCAAGAGATGTTTTTGTACATACAAGCAGTGTATGTACAAAAACACATTTTGCAATCCTTTTACAGCAGCAATCAGATTTAGAAAGGGAGGGGCATAGGGTCTACACAGTTGTGTTGTAGAACTCATACACTAAGAAAAGTCATGCTGATAGTAGGAGAGAACAGAGTAGCAGAGAGTTCAGCAAAATGAAAATCAGGTCTCCTTTCCAGCTAGATAAGCCTGTGCTGTATGGCAATGTTGTATGAATCTCAGAACTGGATTGCTAGAAATGCAAATCCTTGGGAAGTTAAAGCGGCTCCCATATATAAGCTTATATATATAAGCTCCATCTGCGTACTTTGTTGTTTGCCTGGAGTTCAGATTAAGCACTTCATTTCATTTTTCTTGCATATAATTGCATATAATGTAATAATACTTTGGCCATGTTATGAGTATAGTTATGTGACGGGTTTTCTAACAGAAATAGTAATATATATTAGTTGTTTTAAAATATACAATAACGTTGTTCTGAAGAGAATGGCTCTGAAGAATGCAGAATGCCTTATTTGGTTTATTGTACTTGGCAGTAAGTATTTCCAGCAATGGCCAACACAAGCATTGTCCCAAATTTGTACTGCAGTGACTGACAAATTGAGTTCTATGTAAATACATGAAACCAAGTTTGCATAGTTAAAATAACACACTAACAATTTAATGTTCATTAGAAAACCCAGCGATCTTTCTTTGG
Source organism: Pelophylax lessonae (assembly GCF_965119305.1). Taxonomy (NCBI): domain Eukaryota; kingdom Metazoa; phylum Chordata; class Amphibia; order Anura; family Ranidae; genus Pelophylax; species Pelophylax lessonae. The sequence continues at coordinate 334,026,795 of NC_138770.1, forward strand.
AAAGTCCTGAAACTTATCATGAGGAAAACATGGAGGCTGCCATTGCGAATCTCTCCTGTAATGCATTATTCTTGCAAATAGGAATATATCAGCAGAATAAACTGAATATTATCTGTAGCAGAACTACTACCATAGCAGCCCATGCGGCTGCTATAGGGCCTGCGTGTAGTAAGGAGTTAGTGTGGCCCTGAAAGCAAGGCTGGGCCAAGACACTGGTGACAGGAGTGCTGACACCCACTGTGGCACCAAATGACCAAGTTGTCAAACCAATAACCCAACCCCTCATATTATACCAGGGAGTCACTCTGCTGGTGTAATCTGCAGGGATTAGCTGTCATTCCTGCACTGTTAAACAGTAGCAGCTATAGGCACTCCTGTATGAATGAACTCTGCAAACCATGTTCACAACATTCATTAATAGATACCCTATATTACCAAAAGTATTGGGACACCTGCCTTTACACACACATGAACTTTAACCACTTCAATACAGGGCACTTTCACCCCCTTCCTGCCCAGGCCAATCTTCACCTTTTAGCGCTGTTGCATTTTGAATGACAATTGCGCGGTCATGCAACACTGTACCTAAACCAAATTTATGTCATTTTTCCCCACAAATAGAGCTTTCTTTTGGTGGTATTTGATCACCGCAAGGTTTTTTCTTTTTTGCTAAACAAATAAGAAAATGACCGAAAAGTTTGAAAAAAAAAAAGTTTTTTTGTTTATGTTATACAATTTTGTAAATAAATACGTTTTTTCCTGCACTCATGAGCACTGATGAGACTGCACTGACAGGCACTGAAGAGGAGGCACTGATGGGGCGGCACTGATGGGGTGGCACTGATAGGTGGCACTGAGGTGGCACTGATAGGCGGCACTGATAGGCACTGATATGTGGCACTGATAGGTAGCACTGATATGCAGCATTGGTGGGCACTGATAGGCGGCACTGCTGGGCACTGATAGGCGGCATTGATGGGCACTGATAGGTGGCACTCATGGGCACTGATAGGTGGCACTGATGGGCACTGATGGGCAGCACTGATGGGCACTAATGGGCACTGATTAGTGGCACTGGTGGGCAATAATGGGCACTGGTGGGTGACACTGATATATGGCAATGATGGGCACTGGTGGGCAGCACTGATAGGGAGGGCACTGGTGGGCAGCACTGATGGGGAGGGCAATGGGGGGCTCCCTGAGCCCTGATTGTCATCCCTGGTGGCCATAGTGGGCATGCCTGGGGTCATGCATGGGCATCCCTGGGGTCATGGGTGGGCATCCCTGGTGGTTCTAGTGGCACCCCCTGAGGGTCTGCACTGGTAATCAATGATCTGATTACCAGTGCCGACCCCCCCCCCCTGTCAGGTTAGCCGCCGATCGGCGCTCCTTTACTTGTGACTGTCAGGCACGTACTGAGGAAAGCCGATCAATGGCTCTTCCTGTTTACTATGTGACCAGCCGTGATTTGAAACATGCCGGGCTGCATGCTCGAATAAGGGTCTGGCATGGATTTTGGAGGGGACCCCATGCCATTTTTTTTAAATCTTGGCATGGGGGTTCCCCTCAAAATCCATACTAGACCTAAAGGCCTGGTATTGATTGGGGGGACCCCCACACCCGTTAACATTTTTCTATTGCTGGCAATGTTTTTTTTTTCATTCAGATGTCAGCGGGGAAGCATGTTGACAGCTGATGACTCAGCTGTTGTTAAGGATGCCATGGCCGGCTTCGCAGCCTGCTCCTAAGCAACCAGCTATTCACTGTACCCTGATTGGCTTAGAATGCACTGTGCCAAATTTATGCTCATTCCGAACCGCTCGCCCAACACTAGCTGACAGCTGCAAGACCTTCTGTAGGTTTAATGCCATTCAGCAATCATCCAATTTTCATCGCCAGTAGAAAGCACAATCTAATAGTAGTTCTGTAACTGTTGGTCTTATCCAATAGAACATTCTGGTTCAACCTATCACAACACCAATTATTAAATATGGTTGGTGATGATAGGTTAAAGCTATCTGATTAAAGCTATCTGATAAAGCATCAGTATTCACTAGCTAGGACAGATTATCTCTACATATAGTCCTACACAATACTGATACTTAAGCTTTTGCTTGAAGCTGTGTTCTTATTAGCCACAATTTTTTACCTTTTTTGGGCATTGTAGGAGGAGATCATTACACAGATCTTCACATCATAATTGCCACAATACCATTCTCAACTCTCTTCATATTTGCTTGAGCCAAGCACTGAGGTGCTAAATACCCACAGTCATACTTCCAAAGTTGAGATAACAGTTTTGGATGTGCTTGATTTTTTTTGTAACTGAATGTTGAACTATGATTTATATCTTTACTCAACTTAACATTAACTTAAAGCCAAAAAATATTGGATGGCAATCCATAACTATCACAAAGTATTCCAACTTCCTAGTGCCAATAATTAGCACATATCTTCCTCCAAACTGTAATAGAAAGCTGTGTTCTTTATGAAGTAGCTTTGTTCAAGACATTAATCTATTATCTTTGTCAGTTTTGCATATGCTTTTAACCAGTTTGAATATTTCACAACCTAATGGCTTGGTGTTCACTAATCTGTAGGATGCAGATTATGGAATAATCCTTTGTTCCCTTATAGATTGACACAGTGCTTTTCCTAGATGTCGCTACAGAGCTTGAGATAAATGCATCCTCAGCAATGTCCTTTATTTTATTTGGTAGGCCTTCCATCTTTAGCAAGAGGTGTCGCTAGGCCAAGGCATTTTGGGTATGTGCTATGTGTCTCCTACTCAGTGCTTTGTGTAGAATACGCCCAGTCATTTCACCATAGTGCCTCATACCTCTGTTTTATATGAAGTGCCCCATGCTTTTCTACTTATGCCTCTTTATTACACACATTGGGGCAAATTTATTAATTTATTATTTAGTTAAAATAACTTATGTGGTATTTGACTTGTGAATGTGCAGTTCACAAAAAAAACACACGTTAGATACTTTATGACTTTTTTTTTTTTATGTGGTATTTACTGTGCGTTTTTGCACATTATTTTAGTACAGACAGGCTGCAGCAGAAACTGAAACATTTAGCAGTGGTATTCAAACGACCGCTAAATTTGAAGGTTCAGCTAAGAGTTTCTGTTTGTTATGGGGCCGCCACCCGCTGGCGTCCTAACAACCATGACTCATCTGGTAACAGTGTGATTCCCTACTGACAGCAGAATGTAAACAAAAAAATCTGAAAATCATTTTTTTTTTAATACAATCCCTCCCCCTCTGTACATACCAGGCCATTCGGGTCTGGTATAGAAATCCATACCAGCCCCCTATACGAGCAGCCTAGCAAGTCAGGAATGGGGGGAGAGATCCTGTTCTCCCCTCCTTACCATACCAGGCCACATGGCCTCAACATGGGGGTGTAATTTGGAAGGGACCTCTCCACCCAAAGCATTTTGTCCCCATGTTGATGAATACAAAGGACTCTTCCCCACAACCCTGGCCCAGTGGTTGTGGCGGTGCAGAGTGTAACATATCAGAATCTGGAAGCGCCCTTTAACAAGGGTGCCCCCAGATCCTGGTCCCCCCAATGTGAATGATTATGGGTTATATAGTATCCCTACTCATTCACCTAAAAAAAAAACTAGTGCAAATACAAAGAGAAGACAGTTTTTGACAAGTTCTTTTTTTAAAAAAAATGTTTAAGTCCATCATCAATCACAATAAACACCACCCGCCACTTTTGCAAAAAAAAAAAAAAAACATGCCACTCCCAACACTATGTGAGTGATGTCATCTAGTATTGGTAGGTAGTACAAAGTAAGGAGGGGGATAAAGAAGAGAGGGGGGGGTGTGGAGCAGCGGAGAAAGAAAGGAATCCAATAGGTGGTAGGGGGGGCCACATTCGGCAGCTGCCAAATGGAGCATGGAGGGGCTCTGAGGAATAAAAAGCAGGAGAGAGCAACGCCGGCTTAGTGTAGCATAAATTTATTGATACATAATGAATGTAGCAACTTACTCTGAGGTAAGGATGAACTGGTAAGGTGGGTATGGCGAGATCATCTATCTTCTTCTCCTAGGTAGGTGCAGTGGAGGGAAGTGGCCAGGTGCCAATGTATCCGTGGGCTCACTGCCTGACGAAGGAGCACGGATGCTCCGAACGTGTGCAAACCCCTATCTTCTCCCTACCAGGAGGTGACGTTAGTTAGACCGGAAGCAGGTAATCGGAGCCTCGCTGAGAACTCTCCGCCGCCACTCAAACCCACGGACAAGCTGCTGTACAACAGCTTCCACACGGATACATCGGCACCTGGCCACCTCCCTCCACTGCACCTACCTAGGAGAAGAAGATAGATGATCTCACCATACCCACCTTACCAGTTCATCCTTACCTCAGAGTAAGTTGCTACATTCATTATGTATCAATAAATTTATGCTACACTAAGCCGGCGCCGCTCTCTCCTGCTTTTCACTCCCAACACTAGGCTACTGCTGACTGACACGCCGCTTCCCCTCACCGCTTAGGTAAACCATGGGGTGGGGTCATTGACATCACAAGGGGTAGGGAAATCAAGTGACACCAGTGACGGCACGCCACCCCTTGTGATATCATTGATCCCTTCATAGCTTAACCACTTTATGACCGCCCGCCGCAGTTATACTGCAGCAGGCAGCCACTCCTGCGTAAACCGCAGTAAGTATACGTCAGTCGCCCGCATGCAGCTAGAAGGTCATCAGCGGGGAAGCCGATGTACGAGGAAGGCGGCTCCGATTGCCGCCTGACACCTGCGATCGCTCCCCGCTGAGAGAGAAGGACGGTCAGCTGTTGTAAACACAGCTGACCATTCTTCTCCCTGGAATGATCATAGAGCCCCTGTGAGCCTTCTATTTAAGATCCCAGGTCTCTGTGATAATTTCCCAAGCCACGACCCCCCCCCCCCCACAGTTATAAACATGCCCCTAGGTACACATTTAACCCCTTGATCACCCACACTGTTAACCCCTTCCCTGCCAGTGTCATTATTACAGTAACAGTGCATATTTTTAGCACTGATTACTGTAGTATTGTCACTGGTCCCCCCAAAAGTGTCAAAAATGTCAGTCAGGGATCCGATCAGTCCACCGCAATGTCGCAGTCCCGCAAAAAATCGCAGATCGCCGCTATTACCAGTAAAAAAAAAAAACAATAAAAATGACATAAATCTTTCCCGTAGTTAGTAGACGCGATAACTTTTGCGCAAACCATTCAAAATACGCTTATTGCAATTTTTTTTTACCAAAAATATGTAGCAGAAAACAAATTGGCCTAAAAAGCATGATCCAATTTGTTACAGCAGGGGAAAAAAAATTCCATTCTGATCCCCCGAGAGGCAATCGGATATTCCCTGGATCAACTTTACCTATAAATATTAGTACCAGTGCTGTATTTTGGCCTAGGCCGACAAGACCCAGGCCTAGGGGGCGTCAAAAAAGCCGCCCCCCTCCACCTTAGATCTATTGGCTGCTGATTGCTAGAGCTGCCTCTCTCACCCCCTCTCTCTCTCTCTCACCTCCCCTCTCTCTTTCTCTCTCACACCTCTTGTTCTCTCTCTCTCTCTTTCTCACCCCCATCTCTCTCTTTCTCTCTCACTCCCCTCTCTCTCTCTCTCTCACCCCTCCTCTCTCTCTCTCTCTATCTCAACCCCTTCTTTCTCTCTCACCCTCACTCTCATCCATCATCTCTCTCTCTCACCCTCTCTCTCTCTCTCACCCCCTCTCTCGCTTTCTCTCTCATCCCCCCTCTCTCTCTCATCCCCCCTCTCCCCCTCTCTTTCTCACACCCCTCTCTCCCTCACATCCCTCTGTCTTTCTCTCTCTCACACCTGCTCTCTCTCACCCCCTATCTCTCTCTCTCACCCCACTCTCTCTCTCACCCCCCTCTCTCTCATCCCCCCTCTCTCTCTCACCTCCCCTCTCTCTCTGTCGATAATACCCTCTCTCATCCCCCCTCTCTCTCACCACCCCTCTCTCTAATCCGCCCTCTCACTCGCCCCCCTCTCTCTCTCACCCCACTTTCTCTCTCATCAGCCCTCTCTCTCTCACCCCCTATCTCTCTCACCTCCCCTCTGTCTCTCACCCTCTCTCTCTCTGTCTCTAATCCCCTCTCTCACCCCCCTCTCTCACCCCCCTCCATCTCTCATCTGCCCTCTCTTTCTCTCATCCTCCTCTCTCTCTCTCTCTCTCTCTCTCTCACATCCCCCATATCTCTCTCCCTCCCTCACCCACCCCCTCTCTCTCATCCCACCTCTCTCTCTCTCTCTCTCCCTCCCTCACCCACCCACCCCTCTCTCTCTCCCACCCCCTCTCGTGAGATCTCAGCGGTTTATGCTGGGACTTGTAGTCCTTCAATTTTGGAGGGAGTCACATCCATTAAAAAGGAAGGAGTGGGGCAAACCTACATAGGAGGGGGAGGGGGCGCGCCCAATTTTGGTCTTGCCTAGGGCAGCACAAAACAAAAATACACCACTGATTAGTACCCATTTATATTATGTACACCTAGAAAAGAATCCAGGCTTTTTTTAAAGCAATCTCCTGAACTGGCCAGAACCACCTCTGGAGGGAGTCTATTCCATATTTTCACAGCTCTTACGGTGAAGAAACCTTTCCGTATTTGGAGACGAAATTGCTTTTCCTCTAGACGTAAAGAGTGCCCCCTTGTCCTCTGTGTTGACCTTAAAGTGAATAACTCAACACCAAGTTCACTATATTGACCCCTAATGTATTTTTGCATGTTGATAATATCCCCTCGTAATCTCTTCTTCTCAAGAGATAATAAATTCAGTTCCTCTAATCTTTTCTCATAGCTGAGCTCCTCCATGCCTCTTACCAGGTATTTGCAGTACATTTTTTTTTTTTGTGAATTGGACTTAATTTACCGCATTGGATAATTTGCGCAAATGAGGCAGGTGACCGCTTTATCGCATGCAGTAAATGTTAGTTACATAGGTACATAGTTACATAGTAGTTGAGGTTCAATAAAGACAATAGTCCACCCAGTTCAACCTGTGTAGGTGTGTGTGGCCGTAATCATCTCTCATACCCCTTAATGTTCTGATCCTTGAGATGTATGTCCAAGAGTCTTTTGAAAGTAGCCATACTTCCCGGAGAAACTACCTCTTGTGGTAGAAAATTCCACAATCTTGTAGCCCTAACAGTAAAGAACCCTCTGCGTTGCCTGAGGTTAAAACGCTTCTCCTCTAATTGGACTGTATGTCCTTGCGTCCTCATGCAATCCTTGCGTCTGAATAGCTTTTTTTCTATGCTGAGATCACCATTGAGGTATTTGTAAATTGCTATCATGTCCCCTCTCAGGCGTCTCTTCTCCAGGGAGAATAAATTAAGCGATTGTAAATGCTCTAAATAATGGCAATACAATTCAAAAAAATGAATACTGTTGCTAATGGGACTGACACATAGAGAGTCAACGCTTTGCTCACTTTAAACTGTTCATGTAAAGGAGATCCAGTATCTGTTGATAAGAATTTGGAGAGTCTGCAGTTCAAATTAGTTTACACTAGGCCTTGTCTTAGACAATATTATAACCATTGATTATGTTTTCAAGATTAACATGGTAATTGGTTATTAAACTATTTCAATAAACTAGTCTTTTATGGAAGTATAGTTTTAGTTTTTTCCCCTAATTTTTTTTTATTATAGATTATATATTACATTTTTATTTATACTTTATTATTTTGAGATTAGTCTGTAGTAGTCCACATGACATGCTGCGGCCTAATTCTCTGTTTTAGAAGGAATGATTACTAAAAAAATATTTGACAGCATAAAAGGCATCTTATTTCCATAACCAATAATGTTCTATGAAGTGAACCACAGATGCTTTCACCGCTGATCTCCTTCTGAAAATGCTAATTGCCTGACTGTCTTACCTGTTCTCCATTTTTAGTACTTTAGTAAAGACAAAGAGCAAAGTCATAAGAAAGTGAGTAGTCATTATCTGCATATATATTCTAAATTAATGACTCAAAGTACTAAATCAATAGGGTCAGATTAACAACTGGGCAATTGACATTTGCATAATGAGAAATTCCCAATTGCAGCCTTCAGATTTCTCTGTAGGCTCTGTAAGTAAGCAAGTAATATTTTTATTATAATATGCTACAAATCCCAACCGGTTGATACACTGAAGTGTAGGATTTAGATTTTTTTTTTCAGTTGTCACATCTCTCAGTGTCCACTGGAGGGCAACAAAGCAATTGGTATTCAACACCAAGTCTCAAAATAGCAGACAATTACTATGTACCCAAGAAATGAAATTCATAGACAAAACAATAAAACAAGTGATGCAGGTAACTAAAATCCAATTAGGAATGATGAAAAGTTATTTCCCAAAGCAGGGCTTGAATACAGAACAAATTCTTACAATGGTAAATGTGCTTACATGATTTCTTTAAACTTAAGAGGTATTTACAGACAGTAATGTTAACATATAAATATATAAAAAACAGTGATGTCCCATACCGGTTTAGTGAACCAAAAAATGATATCATATAATAATACTCATATTAAAAAAAAAAAAAAACGTAATACAATAAAAATTAAATAAAGACCTAAGTGTCCATATATTTTTGCAAACATATATATTCTCAATGCTGTGTTTGTTTACAACAGTGCCAGATATTTTCCAACTCTCCACTGCATTTATAATTGTCCAATTTATCACCATACTCATGAGGAGTAGCAGAATGTGTTTTGGGTGTAATTGTAAGTATGTCCATGCTGTGGGTGAGAAATAACTTGTTAAAGAGGCAATTTTGTAAAAAAAAAAAAAAAAAAATTACACTTCATTTTTCATAAAATTGTGACAAAAAAAATTACAACTTCACCATACCCCTTACTAAGTATCTCGGACTGTCATTGTCATTTTGGGGGTATTTGTAATGTAAGGGCCTTAGGAAATGAGATAGACATCAGGATTAATCAATTAATATTAATATATATATATATATATATATATATATATATATATATATATATATATATATATATACAGCTGCAAACAAAAGTATGTGAACCCTTTGGAATGATATGGATTTCTGCACAAATTGGTCATAAAATGTGATCTGATCATCATCTAAGTCACAACAATAGACAATCACAGTCTGCTTAAACTAATAACACACAAAGAATAAAATGTTGCCATGTTTTTATTGAACACACCATGTAAACATTCACAGTGCAGGTGGAAAAAGTATGTGAACCCTTGGATTGAATAACTGGTTGAACATCCTTTGGCAGCAATAACTTCAACCAAACGTTTCCTGTAGTTGCAGATCAGACGTGCACAACAGTCAGGAGTAATTCTTGACCATTCCTCTTTACAGAACTGTTTCAGTTCAGCAATATTCTTGGGATGTCTGGTGTGAATCACTTTCTTGAGGTCATGCCACAGCATCTCAATCGGGTTGAGGTCAGGACTCTGACCGAGCCACTTCAGAAGGCGTATTTTCTGTTTAAGCCATTCTGTTATTGATTTACTTCTATGCTTTGGGTCATTGTCCTGTTGCATCACTCATCTTCTGTTGCGCTTCAACTGGTAGACAGATGGCCTTAAGTTCTCCTGCAAAATATCTTGATAAACTTGGGAATTCATTTTTCCTTCAATGATAGCAATCCGTCCAGGCCCTGACATAGCAAAGCAGCCCAAACCATGATGCCCCCACCACCATACTTCACAGTTGGGATGAGGTTTTGATGTTGATGTGCTGTGCCTCTTTTTCGCCACACATAGTGTTGTGTGTTTCTTCCAAACAACTCAACTTTGGTTTCCTCTGTCCACAGAATATTTTGCCAGTACTGCTGTGGAACATCCAGGTGCTCTTGTGCAAACTGTAAACGTGCAGCAATGTTTTGTTTGGACAGCAGTGGCTTCCTCTATGGTATCCTCCCATGAAATCCATTCTTGTTTAGTGTTTTACGTATTGTAGATTTGCTAACAGGGATGTTAGCATTTGCCAGTGACTTTTGTAAGTCTTTAGCTGACACTCTAGGATTCTTCTTCACCTCATTGAGCAGTCTGTGCTGTGCTCTTGCAGTCATCTTTACAGGACGGCCACTCCTAAGGAGAGTAGCAGCACTGCTGAACTTTCTCCATTTATAGACAATTTGTCTTACCGTGGACTGATGAACAGCAAGGCTTTTGGAGATACTTTTATAACCCTTTCCAGCTTTATGCAAGTCAACAATTCTTAATTGTAGGTCTTCTGAGAGCTCTTTTGTGCGAGGCATCTTTCACATCAGGCAATGCTTCTTGTGAAAAACAATCCCAGAACTGGTGTGTGTATTTTATAGGGCAGGGCAGCTGTAACCAACACCTCCAATCTCATCTCGTTGATTGGACTCCAGTTGGCTGACATCTCACTCCAATTAGCTCTTGGAGATGTCAGGGGTTCACATACTTTTTCCACCTGCACTGTGAATGTTTACATGGTGTGTTAAAAAAAAAACATGGCAACATTTCATTCTTTATGTGTTATTAGTTTAAGCAGACTGTGATTGTCTATTGTTGTGACTTAGATGATGATCAGATCACATTTTATGACCAATTTGTACAGAAATCCATATCATTCCAAAGGGTTCACATACTTTTTCTTGCGGCTGTATATATACAGTGGGGATCAAAAGTTTGGGCACCCCAGGTAAAAATTTGTATTAATGTGCATAAAGAAGCCAAGGAAAGATGGAAAAATCTGCAAAAGGCATCAAATTACAGATTAGACATTCTTATAATAAGTCAACAAAAGTTAGATTTTATTTTCATCATTTACACTTTCAAATTAACAGAAAACAAAAAAATGGTGTCTGCAAAAGTTTGGGCACCCTGCAGAGTTAATATATTGTACTGCCCCCTTTGGCAAGTATCACAGCTTGTAAACACTCTTTGTAGCCAGCCAAGAGTCTTTCAATTCTTGTTTGAGGTATCTTTGCCCATTCTTCCAGTTCTTTGAGATTTCTGGGCTGTCTGTCACGCACTGCTCTTTTAAGGTCTATACATAGAATTTAAATTATGTTGAGGCCAGGAGATTGTGAAGGCCATGGCAAAACCTTCAGTTTACACCTCTTGATGTAATCCCCCGCGGATTTCGAGGTGTGTTTAGGATCATTATCTATTTGTAGAAGCCATCCTCTCTTTAACTTCAGCTTTTTCACAGATGGCATCAAGTTACCATCCAAAATTTGCTGAAATTTTATTGAATCCATTTTTCCTTCTACTCGTGAGATTTTCCCTGTGCCACTGGCTGCAATACAACCTCAAAGTATGATTGATCCACCCCCATGCTTAACCGCTTCCATACAGAGCAGTTAGACCCCCTTCCTGCCCAGACCAATTTTCAGCTTTCAGCACTCTCACACTTTGAATGACAATTGCTCAGTCATGCTACACTGTAACCAAACAAAATTTTTATCATTTTTTTCACACAAATAGAGCTTTCTTTTGGTGGTATTTTTTTTCCGTGATATAAGCAAAAAAAGAGCAAAAATTTTGCAAAAAAAACACTTTTTTTTAGTTTCTATTATAAAATTTTGCAAAAAATTAATTTTTCTTCATACATTTGGGCCAAAATTTATACTGCTACATATCTCTGGTAAAATTAACCCAAATTAGTGTATATTATTTAGTCTGTGTGAAAGTTATTGAGTCTAGAAGCTATGGTACCAATTACTGAAAATTGATCACACCAGATGTACTGATGGCCTATCTCCTTTCTTGAGGCCCTGAAATGTCAGGACAGTACAAATACCCCCCAAATGACCCTTTTTTGTAAAGTAGACAGTCCAAGGTATTTAGTAAGAGGCATGGTGAGTTTTTTGAAGTTATAATTTTTTCCCACAATTCTTGGGAAAATGAAGAAAACATTTTTTTTTCTTTTTTTTTCCCAAAACATTGTCAATTTATAAGCTATTTCTAACACATAGCATGTACACAGCAAAAATGACACCCCAAAATTCATTCTGCTACTCCTTCTGAGTATGGTGATACCACATGTGTGAGACTTTTACACAGCCTGGCCACAAAAAGAGACTCCACGTCCAAGTAGCACCATAAGGCGTTTTAGGAGCATAAATACACATAAAACTTTCTTACTACCTATCACACTTTTCAAGGCCCTAGAGCACCAATACAATGGAAAAGTCCACAAAATGACCCCATTTTGGAAAGCAAACACTCCAACGTATATTCTATGAGGCATTATGGGTCCTTTGAACATGTCATTTTTTTCCACAAGTTTTTGGAAAATGTGGGAAAAAAACAAAAACTTTTTTTTTTACACAAAGTTGTAAATTTATAGAATATTCCTAACACATAGCATGTACATAGCAAAAATGACACCCCAAAATACATTCTGCCACTCCTCCTGAGTATGGCAATACCACATGTGTGAAACTTTTTCACAGCCTAGCCATATAGAGGGGCCTAAACATCCAAGGAGCATCATCATGCATCCTAGCCACTTGCCTAGGCCTATTTTTGACATTTGGTGTTTACAAGCTAAAATCAGTTGTTTTTGCTAGAAAACTACTTAGAACCCCAAAACATTATATATTTTTTTTTAGCAGAGACCCTAGAGAATAAAATGGAGATTATTGCAATATTTTTTATCACACCGCATTTGCGCAGCGGTCTTCCAAACGCAATTTTTTGAGAAAAAAATCACTTTTTTTAATTAAAAAATAAGAAAACAGTAAAGTTAGCCCAATTGTTTTCCATAATGTGAAAGATAATGTTACGCCGAGTAAATAGATACCCAACATGTCATGCTTCAAAATTGCGCACGCTCACAGAATGGTGACAAACTTTGGTACTTAAAAATCCCCATAGGCGACATTTTAAAAATTTCTACAGGTTGCTATCTTAGAGTTACAGAGGAGGTCTAGGGCTCAAATTATTGCTCTTGCTCTAACGATCGCGACGATACCTCACATGTGTAGTTTGAACACTGTTTACATATGTGGGCGGGGTTTCCGTATGCGTTCGCTTCTGCGCGCGAGCTCGCGGGGACAGGGCGCTTTAATTTTTTTTTTTTTTTTTTTTTTTTACTATTTATTTTATTTATTATTTTTTATTTTTACACTGTTTTTTTAAAAAAAAAAAATTGATCATTTTTATTTCTATTACAAGAAATGTAAACATTACTTGTAATAGAAAAAGGCACGACAGGACCTCTTTTTTGTGAGATCTGGGGTCAAAAAGTCCTCAGATCTCACAAGTACACTAAAAGATAGAAAAAATAAAAAAAAAAAAATTAAAAAAAAATTAAATAAAATGAAAAAAAAAGGGACCTTTAAACTGGTTGCTAGGCAATGACGTTTGCCGTAGCTCCGGTCCTCCAAGACCATAGAGTCAAGTGAGGGCAAGCTTGCCCTCACTCGACATCCTGTCTGTGAGGATCTGGGACCGGATCGTTTCCCCCGCTGCCGGCGGGTCCGGTAAACGGGGAAAAGGACCAGAATGCAGCGGGAGGGGGGGGGGCACCTCTTCCGCCACCCCGGAAGGGTGATCCCGCGGCGAACCTGCCGCTGGGACCACCCTTATCGGAAAGCCAACCGTCCACCGTTTAAAAAAATACCAGGGTTGTGGCAGCTATCTGCTGCCATAACACCGGTATTTAGGTTTAAACGGACGACGTATATAAACCTTTTTGGACTTGGACATGGTGGCTGTATGAAGGGTGACAGGTACTCGGGTACTTTGCTGGGCAGGTGACAGGTACTCTGGTACTGATGAGCAAGTGGCAGGTACTCGGGTACTCCGATAGGCAGGTGACAGGTACTCGGGTACTCTTATGGGCAGGTGACAGGCAGGTGATAGGTACTGATGAGTAGTACTGATACTGATAGGTGATACTGATACTGTACTGATGATGGGTACGGATGATCAGTACTGATACTAATAGGTGATAGGTACTGATGGGTACTGATGAGTACTGATGAGTAGTGATGGGTAATGATGAGCAGGTGGCAAGTACTCGGGTACTTCAGGTGTCAGGTACTCTGATGAGCAGGTGGAAGGTACTCGGGTACTCTGTTGGGTAGGTGACAGGTACTTGGGTACTCTGATGGGTAGGTGACAGGTACTCGGGTACTCCGATGACGGGTACTCAAAGTACCAGAGTACCTGTCGTCAGAGTACCCGAGTACCTGTCATCAGAGTACCCGAGTACCTGTCATCAGAGTACCCGAGTACCCGTCATCAGAGTATCCGAGTACCCGTCATCAGAGTATCCGAGTACCCGTCATCAGCGTACCCGAGTACCTGTCATCAGAGTACCCGAGTACCTGTCATCAGAGTACCCGAGTACCCATCATCAGAGTACCCGAGTACCTGTCACCAGCCCATCAGAGTACCTGTCATCAGAGTACCCGAGTACCTGTCATCAGAGTACCCGAGTACCTGTCATCAGAGTACCCGAGTACCTGTCATCAGAGTACCCAAGTACCTGTCATCAGCCCATCAGAGTACCCGAGTACCTGTCATCAGAGTACCTGATGGGCTGGTGACAGGTACTCGGGTACTTTGATGGGCTAGTGACAGGTGCTCTTTATTGGGGGGGGGGCAATCAGTGTGTTTGGGGTGCACTGTAGTTGGTAACTAGCTGTTACCACAATCTCCTCCTCACACAGGATCAGTGTGTGAGGAGGAGAACACTGTTACAGCTAGTTACCGTGTTCTCTGATGACATTTGTGACCGGCTGTGATTGGACACAGCCGGTCACGTGGTAAAGAGCCAATTTCATTGGCTCTTTACCTAGATCGGGGATCGACTCTGTCCGAGGGACGAGCCTCGTCCCCGATCGCCGCGCTGCGCGCCCCCGGGGGCGCGCATTAAGGAAGGAACGAGCGGCTCGCGCTGGAGCCGCTCATGTGATCGGCTGTGATTGACACAGCCGATCACGTGGTAAACAGCCAATTTCATTGGCTGTTTACCTTGATCGGGGTTGGGCTCAGTCCGAGGGACGAGCCTCACCCACGATCGCCGCGCTGCGCGCCCCCGGGGGCGCGCAGTAGCGGGGAGATCCGGGCGCCGTCATATGACGTCCGCCCGGATCGAGAAAGGATTTGTGCCGACGTCATTTGACATGACGCGGTACGGAAGGGGTTAACAGTTGGACAGAGGTTCTTTTCATTAAATTCTGTGCCCCTTCTTCTCCAAACATACCTTTGCTTATTCCGGCCAAAAAGTTCAATTTCAACCTCATCAGTCCACAGAACTTGTTTCCAAAATGCATCAGGCTTGTCTATATGTTCATTTGCAAAGTTCAAACGCTGATTTTTGTGGTGAGGACGTAGAAGAGGTTTTCTTCTGATGACTCTTCCATGAAGACCATATTTGTACAAGTATCTCTTTATAGTGGAATAGTGTACCACAACTCCAGTGTTTGCCAGATCTTTCTGGAGGGATCGTTCAGTATCTCTTTATAGTGGAATAGTGTACCACAACTCCAGTGTCTGACAGATCTTTCTGGAGGGATCGTGCAGTCAAACATGGGTTTTGAATTGTTTTTCTCACAATCCTGCGAGCTGTTCTGTCTGATATTTTTCTTGGTCTTCCAGATCTTGCTTTAACTTCCACTGTTCCTGATCACTGCCATTTCTTAATTACATTCCGAATAGGATATTGACATCTGATATTGACATCTAAAAACGCTTTTTTCTTATAGCCTTCTCCAGCTTTGTGAGCGTCAACTATTTTCAGTTTCAGTTTTCTAGACAACTGCTTAGAAGATCCCATGGTGCTGATTGTTAGGGCAAGGTCAGATTAGTCTGGGCATTTAAAACCTTTGAGATTGACATCACCTGGTCTTCCCAGACAATGATTGTGAACAATTCATGACACTGGCAGGTCTCAGCCTTGCAAAGGGGGCAGTGCATTCTATAAATTCTGCAGGGTGCCCAAACTTTTGCAGACGCCATTTTTTTTTGTTTTCTGTTATTTTGAAAGTGTAAATGATGGAAATAAAATCTAACTTTTGTTGACATATTATAAGAATATCTAATCTGTAATTTGATGCCTTTTGGAGATTTTTCCATCTTTCCTTGGCTTCTTTATGCACATTAATACAAATATTTACCTGGGGTGCCCAAACTTTCGATCCCTACTATATATATATATATATATATATATATATATCATGGTTTGTAGACTCTATGGTTTTTATACAAACTATATAACCTGTTTGTTTGTTTGTTTGTTTCACCAAAGAAATGTAGCAGAATACATTTTGGACCTAGACCATATGGCATCCATCCACGGATCCTAAAAGAATTGAGCTCTGCCATTTCAAAGCCATTGTTTCAAATTTTTAGGGACTCTTTATTGGCTGGAATAGTACCACTTTTAACTTCTATAATCGGGAAGATACTGGAGAGTTTAATAAAAGACCACATAGATGAGCTCTTGCTGGAAAAAAAAATATTTTAAGCAACAGACAGCCAGGGCCGGACTGGGAATAAAAACCAGCCCTGGAAATAATTTCATACCAGCCCCATAGCATTATTATACCAGCCCAACAGCATAACGTCATTGTTTTCTTGTTCATAAAAGAGAAAAACATGCATTTTAAAGCACATTTGAGTGTATTATATATAGATAACACAGATATGAAAGAATATAGGGTTTTATAAGAGCAAATGCTGGTTAAAAGTTGTAAAAGTGTGGACATGGTACAGGAGGTGGTCAGAGGCTGTGTGGACATGGTACAGGAGAACGTGTCAGAGACTGCAGACACAGTACAGGAGGAGATGGTCAGAGGCTGCAGACACGGTACAGAAGGAGATGGTCAGAGGCTGCAGACACGGAACAGGAGGAGATGGTCAGAGGCTGTAGACACGGAACAGGAGGAGATGGTCAGAGGCTGCGGACATGGTACAGGAGGAGATGTCAGAGGCTGTGGATATAGTATAGGAGATGCAGGGGCTGCGGACTTGGTACAGGAGATGCAGGGGCTGTGGACTTGGCACAGGGGGAGATGTCAGAGGCTGTGGGCATGGTACAGGAGATGCAGAGGCTGGGGACATGGTACAGGAGGCGATGGTCAGAGGCTGCGGACATGGTACAGGAGGACATGTCAGAGGCTGCAGACATGGTATAGGAGCACATGTCAGAGCTTGCGGACATGGTACAGGAGGACATGTCAGATGCTGTGGGCATAGTATTAGAGATACAGAGGCTGCGAACATGGTACAGGAGATGCAGGGGCTGCGGGCATGGTACAGGAGATGCAGGGGCTACGAACATGGTACAGGAGGAGATCATCAGTGGCTGCAGGAATGGTGCAGGAGATGCAGGGGCTGCAGACATGGTACAGGAGATGCAGGGGCTGCGGACATTGTGTTGGAGATGCAGGGGATGCGGACATGGTACAGGAGATGCAGGGGCTGCGGACATGGTGCAGGAGATGCAGGGGTTGCTGACATGGTACAGGAGATGCAAGGGCTTCGGGCATGGTACAGGAGATGTAGAGGCTGCAGACATGGTACAGGAGGAAGCAGCGGGCATGGTACAGGACACAGGGTGACTTACACATAGGAGGGGCCTAAGGAGCTGAGACAGGGATTTCCCAACCTCTCTAAGGTAAGCTGGGTTCCACAGGCCCCCCCAACCAAAGTGACTCCCGTCACAAGAGGTATGGACTCCAGAGAGAGATAGATATAAATTTGTCCCTGTACAAATCATTAGTAAGACCTCAACTGGAATATGCAGATCAGTTTTGGGCACCAGTTCTCAAAAAGGATATCGGGAAACTGGAGAAAGTGCAGAGAAGGGCAATCAAACTGATAAGAGGCATGGAGGAGCTCAGCTATGAGAATAGATTAGCTAAACTGAATATATTCTCTCTTGAGAAGAGGAGATTAAGGGGGCTATGATCAACATGTATAAATACATAAGTGGTTAAAATAGTAAACTTGGTGTAGAGTTATTCACTTTAAGGTCATTACAGAGGACAAGGGGGCACTCTTTAAGTTTGGAGGAAAGGAGATTTATTCTCCAAACACGGAAAGGCTTCTTCACAGTAAGAGCTGTGAAAACGTGGAATAGACTCCCTGAAGAGCTGATTCTGGATACTAACATTTATAGAGAAAGGTAATCCAGGGAATATCCGATTGCCTCTTGGGGGGACCAGGAAGGATTTTTTCCCCTGCTGCAGCAAATTGGATCATACTTTACCAAAGTTTTTCGCTTTCCTCCGGATCAACTGTGGGTATAGAATTGTGTATATAGGATTGTATAATTTTTTTTTCCCTTTTGCTGGTGGAACGAGATGGACTTGTGTTTTTTTTTCAACCAAACTAACTATAAACTATGATTAAATGTCAGCAAAGGAAGCTCTATCCAACTCCAAAAATTATATAAAATTCCTGTGGGTACAGTGTTGCATGTCTGAGTCATTCAAAGTGTGACAGCGCTGAAAACTGAAAATTGGCCTGGACAGGAAGGAGATGAAACAGTTCAGTCCTCAAGTGGTTAAACAGGCAAAAGCCCTTTCTCTTTGGAGTTTCTCTGAAAATCAATGATACTGTGTATGCCAGTAAGGACACAATTATGGTGGCTGCAATTACTGGCTTTACTTTTAAAAGTGCATGCTCCATAGTCAACAATTTAGTCTGCTTTTACCATATATTATACCACTGAACCAGTACAAATATCCAGCCAAGGCTCAATTCATAGCTGAATAGCTTTCTCCAGGTCAGTTTTATCATTAAATAGTGGAGCAAGGATGGTTCTGTAGCCTGCATCCTTAAAAATCCCAGTTCAGTCTCTCCAAAAGTCTCAAAAGTTATGGGGGTCCAGGTACTGCCCTAGGGGACATGTATCAATGAAAAAAAAGTTTGTAACAAACATCATTTTTAAATGAGCAGTGATTTACTGATGTATAACAAGAAACAATAAAAATGAAAAAATCCTTTAACTATAGTGCCTGGGAGGTCCCCTTAGTCTGCCTTGTCTGTGCCTTGTATAGAACCTGCTAAAGCAAATATTACATGTATAAAGCCAAAAAAATGAAATTTTCCCTGCAAGCTTTCTTTATTTTATAAACAATGGCTTGGGGAGCCAGTCTGCATGATGAGGCCACAATTTAGGCTTTGGGTGTTGGTGGTGCCTTCACACCGTAACCCTATAGAGGTACTGTTGATAAAAGCAAGAATTGGCCTTGCTGTCAAAAATTAATATTATATGCGCCTGTCAAACTGGTGTGGAAAAATTGGTCATTGGGTGTTAATTGTGTCCATGAAACCTATACCTAAAAATGTCTTCCCGATAAAATCAACATCCACAAAACTAGGCAGCGTAGACAATCTTGGTGCATAGACAATCTTGCTGGATTCCAGATCCAGTAAACTTCTAACCGGCAACATTGACATCAGGGGCTTGATAGCTAATGCTAATCCAGGACTCATTCATTTTGATAAATGTCCACGGTCAAAGAAATCCGAGGACAGATGCACTCATTTATCTGTTAAAAAACCTCCGGCAGCACTGAATGCCGTTCGGAAAGAACGCTGGATGTAGGGCAGCCCAGTAGCTCATTTGCTTACTGGGCATATTTCTGGCCAGTGGTCTATTCTCATGACCCAGTAACTCAGTGGATTATCAACTTGAAAGCTCTCCATGTCTGTTTTCATCCCTAGAAAATCTCTCACCATATGATGCAGACGCTGCCAATGGAAGCAGACTGCCCTGGATGCCGAGGGCTAAAAGATTTTTGAAATGCATCACTGAGGCCGCCCCCTTCTTCTCCGCTCCTCTCTTGACCAACAGAAGCCTCAAAACTAGCTTTTACATGACACTGTAACCTAGCAGAGGCTTTAACTGACAGAAGCAGGAGCCAATGGCACCTGCTGCTGTGTCTCAGGCAATCAGGAGGGAGAGTCCTGGACAGCCGAGGCTCTTTTGCAACATCATTGGATCGAGATGGGGCTCAGGTAAGTATTAGGGGGGCTAAGGGTGGCTGCTGCGCACAGAAGGTTTTTATCTTAATGCATAGAATGCCTTTAGAACTACTTTAAAGTACTTACATTGTTTATATGGAGTTCAGCTTTAACATATTAACTTTGAGGTAATTGCTAATAATAGAATAAATAAATAAATACATATAATAACTAAAATCAGAGTGGAATCCACATGTTGCAATCTTTATTGACTTTCTGGAACAGTCTGTATTGAAATAAATTCAGCTTTGAGATCTGACCTTCTTTTATTCCCGTCTTACTTTTATCCTTTCCAGGAAAGTGAAAAAGCTAAGAGCCAGAAAGGCAAGTCTGCCAGACAGGCAAAGATCCCTATGATAACTTCATCAATATTGGAGCTGGTTAGAAGAGTCTGCATAGAAATGGTTTTTCGCCTTCCTCTGGCTCAACCATGGGTATAGGATTGTGTATATGGGATTGTATGGTTATGTTTTCGTTATTGGTTTTTATTGGTTGAGCTAGATGGACTTGTGTCTTTTTTCAACCTGACTATGTAACTAAATCTAGCTTTGCAAGTTTTCATCTTGTATGTTTTCTGTTTCATCATGCAGCTAATCTCTTGCAGTATCAGGTTGGATTTACATTTCTCTATTTGACATGTACAGTCATACCAGTTTTGTGCCAAGTTAATGACGTTTTCTTGAGACTTTCTATTGCTGAACATCTTGGCAGAATTTTGTTGTACTTTCCTGCGTGTATTTTCTCCCATCTATCCTAATAATATTTACTGTATAAAAATGCAGTGAACCACATCCTATGAGAACCTTAGTACATAAGCATTTATTCAAGGGGCCCCAAACTGCAATGGCAGCAGAAAACAATTACACGGTCTGCAATTTCAGTGACTTGTTGCAGGGAGATATTTGGGCAAGGCACACTGTATTTGCTGCAGTCTCCATATGTATTATATCACTAGAAATTGCTTGCATGTGAATAAAGGTGCAAAGTAAAATGTCTGATTTATCCTTGCCAAGTGTCCAGGACTGTGTTATTTTCTATCATGCAAACATTATTAAATCTATCATTATCGGGTCATTAGGGCTTTAATCTTCTGACCACAATATTCAAGCTCCCCACACATGTAAAGGATCTCTATGTCCAGTAAGTCCCAATGTTTAGATGGATCTAACATCAGATATACATTTTCATGTTAAGTACAGGTGATGAGATGAGATCCTAGTACTTCCCCTGACAATGTATTTTTTCCCTCCAGAAAGATGTTACTATGTTTATTCAGGCATTATACAGGGGGGCCTAAACAGTTCTTGGCTGCGTTCATAAACATCTGACATAAATCGGCCCCCGGCTACAGGCTCTCACCTTGTAAACCGCTACAAAGTTACAATGTTGCATCAACAACAAACAAAATGGCCCCCAAGTGCCTTTGAGGGGGGTTGGGTCACCTCCAGGCTCACCTGCCCCCTATCTATCCATTAGAATGCCTGTTCTTCCACTGTGGAGACTCTTATAAATTTACAGGAGTTAGGACTGCAGGTAACACAGGGTGCCGTGAAGTGGCCCTGCAGCTTACACATGCGTTTGGAAATGTGTGCCAACGAAACCCCCGTTTTTAATGCATACTGTTTGACAGGTTAATTCGGTTGGTAAGCAAATTGGTTGGTGAATTGAGCTGGGAACTTTTTCTGTTTTTGTCTCACATGCGTTGCCCTTCCATGTGCTCTTTGCTATGAAGGCCAGTTATAGGTGGAGGCAGGGGCCATTTTGTTTGTTGTTGATGTATACTGGTGAGTGGACACACTGGATGCCTTTGCTACTATTGTGCTATAAGCTGGGTGTCCACTGTTCCCCCAAGTGCCTTTAAGGAGGGTTGGGCCACCTCCAGGCTTACCTGCCCCCTATCTATCCATTAGAATGCCTGTGATCCCACTGTGGAGACTCTCATAATTTTACAGAGTTAGGACTGCAGGTAATACAGGGTGCCATGGAGTGGCCTTGCATTATATGCATGCGTTTTCAAATGAGTGCCAACTAAACCCCTGTTTTTAACCCATACTGTTAGACAGCCTAATTTGGTTGGTAAGCAAACTGGTTGGTGAATTGAGCTGGGAATTTTTTTCTGTTTTTGTCTTACAATGTTGCAGTCTGATTCTTGGGAATGAGGAGAGTTGGAAAAGTCTTCCTCCTGCCTTCAGCAGACTAATGAAATCATCTTAGGAAATGTGCCAAGGTGGACCTAAGAGGTTGCTTTTTAATAACAAGTGGAGCCCTTTATAATTTTACTGTTTTACTGTATACTGTGTCAGGAATACGTTCATGCAAACTTGTAAAATTACTGAAAGGTCAATTTTAACCTTTCCTGCATATGCATACTTTGGTAATAAGAAAATATAGGATAGGCAAAGCGGCACTGCCATCTTCCAGGATGAAGGACTCACGCATGCATCCCATGCATCCATATATTTCAAAAACTGAGCTAATTATTCCCCACCATGTTCCTTTGCTTTTGAATCAAGACCAGTAGCGCAACTATGAGTTCCTTTATTCCTGCTAGGGTGCTAGGTGTAATGCTGGACTCTGTGCTTCAAAAATGTGCCCCTTGTTCACTCCCAAGTCTAATTTTGTTTTACCTATTTCAACTCCAATCTCGTGATTGATGATCTTGTGACACAGGCTTCAGAGAGAAGTATGAAAAATAAAAAAAATAAACTTTTTAATTCACCTAGGTGGATGCAGCATCAGTCTGAGGCTTCATCTGATCCCCAGGAGCCATCAAAGACCACTATCTACTCTGTTGTCATGTGAGCTGGGTCTGTCCCATGGAGTGATTAAACTGTGGATTGATGGTAAAGTTCAGTAAGGTATGAAGTTATCTGAACTCCTACATATCTGTTGACAGGAATAACACATTAGTTGATGAACACTATACAAGCAAATACTGTTTAGCTTTGCATAGTGGATTTGAATCAGCTTTGAGCTTCTATACAAGCTTGCATAATGTTGCTTCCATTTGCTGCTAATATTGCAAACTTATGAGACAACTAAAGATCTATGATTAGCAATAACTTCTGCCAAGTGACAAATAGAACTTTGAGCATATATATGCAATTGTAACCTTCTCTGCAAATTTTTTGTGCTTCTGCATATTACCACCTACTGCAAAAGATGTATGCTGTGCAAAATAGGGAGCTTAGCTTTGTTACAGATTTTGGATTATGTCTTTTGTCGTATGCTACTGTCAGGAAAGATACAGTTTCTAGGCGCACACATACAGTGGGTACGGAAAGTATTCAGACCCCCTTAAATTTTTCACTCTTTGTTATATTGCAGCCATTTGCTAAAATCATTTAGGTTCATTCTTCTTCCTCATGAATGTACACATAGCACCCCATACTGACAGAAAAACACAGAATTGTTGACATTGTTGCAGATTTATTAAAAAAGAAAAACTGAAATATCACATGATCCTAAGTATTCAGACCCTTTGCTCAGTATTTAGTAGAAGCCCCCTTTTGATCTAATACAGCCAGGAGTCTTTTTGGGAAAGATGCAACAAGTCTTTCACACCTGGATTTGGGGATCCTCTGCCATTCCTCCTTGCAGATCCTCTCCAGTTCTGTCAGGTTGGATGGTAAACGTTGGTGGACAGCCATTTTTAGGTCTCTCCAGAGATGCTCAATTGGGTTTAAGTCAGGGCTCTGGCTGGGCCATTCAAGAACAGTCACGGAGTTGTTGTGAAGCCACTCCTTCGTTATTTTAGCTGTGTGCTTAGGGTCATTGTCTACTCTGACTCATGAAGGATTTTTTTTTATGCATACAAAAAAAGAATATCTAATGTGAGACACTTGAGGCATGATTTTTGGTTATAAAGACTTTAACATTTGTGTGCAATATGCGCTGCAAGGCTTAGGTTCTTTTAGACATTTCCCCTTTAAGCAGCTCTAAAGTTCGCCATACATGGATCAAAATGTGGCCAGTTCAGTAGGGACTGGCAAAATTTTGATGCATGTATGCACTGTTGTTTAGCAGAAGACAGTCTACTGATCAACTTCTGTTTAAGCAGCCTGTTGGAAAATTTCCACACGATCAGCATTGCAGGCTATATCCTGCAGTGCGATCAGTGTATTCTAAAGCTGGGGAAGTCTCCCTGCTGTCAGAATACAATAACACAACATGAATGGGGGAATCAGGTCAGTTTTTTTTCATGGCTAAATGAAAAAAATTGAAAAATGTATAGGCATCTTTACTGTTATTTAAAATTTGGCCAAGTCCATGGTTCCTGGCTATACATGCCACAGAATTAAGTTTCCCAGTGTGCTCCAGGAAGCTCTGCATCATTCATAATTCTAGCAAAGTCACTGCACAGTTGTATAATTATCTTTTAAAAAAAAAAAAAAAACATATTTTAAAATACCAATGTAATCATGGTATACCTTAGCAAAGAATTACACAGCCGACTAACATCTAAATGACTAAGTGATAGAAACAGAGAAAAGACTAGACGAGTATGGGAAATCAGACCACAGATGCCGTGGTTAAGTCATAGGTGATGAGTTTGCTGGACTGGGAATAGTATTTTTTTTCCGCTATGTTATACTATACTCCTGTTATTCAAAAAACTTGGAGTTTACAAAAGGGAATATCTGTACAACCAGCCCCTCAGGCTGTGACACATCCAGTAGATACTGAACTAGATGGAGTATGAACAGAACTAGTGGTATCAGTAGCAATAACATAAATGCTTTTTTTTAATATGTATACATTCCCAGTAGTGCATTTTTTGAATGCAGGATACAGAGACTGTATATACTGCATATACCTTTACATAATGATACTTTTTTATGCACATTAGCATATATTAGCTTTAACCTTTATTAATCCTCTCTACTGCTAACTTTTTCTTCCACCATAACATTAAAGTGGAGTTCCGGCCTATTTTGCAACTTTAGTGATTCCTGGAGTGCTCGCTATGCTGATCAACAATTGGACATTTTCAATTTTTTTCAGGGTTTCCTTACCTTTTTTTCAGGGCATTTTTGATTGTACTTCCTCCTTCTCCCCCTCTGTGGCCACGACCACCGACATCACTTCCGCCTTTGCATTGCATCCTGGGAGCTGTTTGTCATCACTCCCACGAGGCTGGAATCAGGAAGAACTCCCAGAACACTCCCTGGAATCAGGAAGAAGGACACAGAAGATTACACTGCGGCTTCAGATGCCCACATCCAAGATGGCCGCGCTCAGACAACGTTTTTAAAAGTAAGATTTTGGCTAAAATCCAATACTGTACACCTTGTAATTATGAGAATAGAGGTTCGGTAAAGGGCGATGGATTAGTATTATAGGAGTATTTTTAGTTGAAAAAGGTATTTGAGACCGGAACTCCGCTTTAACCCTCCCTGTAACCCTTACACTAGCTCTCACACTAGCCTGCCCTGTAACCCTCACCTAACCATTTCATTTAACATCCAACCTTCTCACCCATTTTACCACTAACACTCCATGTAATGCTAGCATTAACACTAACCTTCACCTGAACCCACCCTGTATCCCTAACACTATCCCTGTATTTAGCCTTTGCACTAACCATTCCTCTACTACTAGCTTTCACATTAACTCTCCCTGCAAATGTGACATTAACCAATTGTGTAGCCTTACCACTAACCCTTTTTTGTAATTTTACTACCAACCCTACATGTAATGCTGACAATATTATTTGTTCTTTATTATAATTATCCTTCCACCTTGCCACCAACAATTGATTGCGCAGTCCCTAAAAACACACACACACCATAAGCATGCTGCAGTCAAACACCTATAAAAAGGTAAATGAAATATAATAGAACATGAATACAAAAGTCAATGCATATGTAATATATATAACAAATATGATAGAGCCCAGTCAACAGGCAAAGCACCCAAGGAGACCAGCGCAAACTAAAAGGAGCACCGTCCTCCTGCGCTTAACGCCGGACTGTACTGAGAGCTGAGCCAAAGGTGACCAGTGATGCAAAAACCACCATAATACTGTGGAGCCGAATCATGCGGCATAAAAATTAAACATAGCAATCACAGACATATCGCTACATCGGTATGTCAATGAGGCATCACTTATCATAGTTGGCAAAAGAGCAAATGCAAGATGTCTGAGAGGAAATCCAATCTGAGCCGTTTTTCATTTAACCCTCCATGTAACTCTCACACTAATACTAACCCTCCATGTAACCCTCACACTAATACTAACCCTCCATGTAACCCTCACACTAATACTAACCCTCCATGTAACCCTCACACTACTACTACTAACCCTCAATGTAACCCTCACACTAATACTAACCCTCCAGGTAACCCTCACACTAATACTGACCCTCCATGTAACCCTCACACTAATACTAACCCTCACACTAATATTAACCCTCCATGTAACCCTCACACTAATACTAACCCTCCACTAATCTTCCATGTAACCCTCACACTAATACTTACCCTTCACATAACCCTCACACTAATACTAACCCTCCATGTAACCCTTTGTGTAACCCTCACACTGATACTAACCCTCTATGTAACCCTCACACTAATACTAACCCTGCATGTAACCCTCACACTAATACTAACCCTCCATGTAACCCTCACACTAATACTAACCCTCCATGTAACCCTCACACTAATACTAACTCTCCATGTAACCCCCACACTAATACTAACCCTCCATGCAACCATCACACTAATACTAACCCTCCATGCAACCCTCACACTAATACTAACCCTCCATGCAGCCATCACACTAATACTAACCCTCCATGTAACCCTCATACTAATACTAACCCTTCATGCAACCATCACACTAATACTAACCCTCCATGTAACCCTAACACTAATACTAACCCTCCATGTAACCCTCACACTAATACTAACCCTTCATGTAACCCTCACACTACTACTACTAACCCTCCATGTAACCCTCACACTAACACTAACCCTCCATGTAACCCTCACACTAATACTAACCCTTCATGTAACCCTCACACTAATACTAACCCTCCATGTAACCCTCCTTGTAACCCTCACACTAATACTAACCCTCACACTACTACTAACCCTCCTTGTAACCCTCACACTAATACTAACCCTCCATGTAACCCTCCTTGTAACCCTCACACTAATACTAACCCTCACACTAATACTAACCATCCTTGTAACCCTCACACTAATACAAACCCTCCATGTAACCCTCACACTAATACTAACCCTCCTTGTAACCCTCACACTAATACTAACCCTCACACTAATACTAACCCTCCTTGTAACCCTCACACTAATACTAACCCTCCAAGTAACCCTCACACTAATACTAACCCTACATGTAACCCTCACACTAATACTAACCCTCCATGTAACCCTCACACTAATACTAACCCTCCATGTAACCCTCACACTAATACTAACCCTCCATGTAACCCTCACACTAATACTAATCCCCCATGTAACCCTCACACTAATACTAACCCTCCATGTAACCCTCACACTAATACTAACCATCCATGCAACCATCACACTAATACTAACCCTCCATGTAACCCTTTGTGTAACCCTCACACTAATACTAACCCTCTATGTAACCCTCACACTAATACTAACCCTCCATGTAACCCTCACACTAATACTAACCCTCTATGTAACCCTCACACTACTACTACTAACCCTCCATGGAACCCTCACACTAATACTAACCCTCCATGTAACCCTCACACTAATACTAACCCTCCTTGTAACCCTCACACTAATACTAACCCTCACACTAATACTAACCCTCCATGTAACCCTCACACTAATACTAACCCTCCATGTAACCCTCACACTAATACTAACCCTCCATGTAACCCTCACACTAATACTAATCCCCCATGTAACCCTCACACTAATACTAACCCTCCATGTAACCCTCACACTAATACTAACCATCCATGCAACCATCACACTAATACTAACCCTCCATGTAACCCTTTGTGTAACCCTCACACTAATACTAACCCTCTATGTAACCCTCACACTAATACTAACCCTCCATGTAACCCTCACACTAATACTAACCCTCTATGTAACCCTCACACTACTACTACTAACCCTCCATGGAACCCTCACACTAATACTAACCCTCCATGTAACCCTCACACTAATACTAACCCTCCTTGTAACCCTCACACTAATACTAACCCTCACACTAATACTAACCCTCCTTGTAACCCTCACACTAATACTAACCCTCCAAGTAACCCTCACACTAATACTAACCCTACATGTAACCCTCACACTAATACTAACCCTCCATGTAACCCTCACACTAATACTAACCCTCCATGTAACCCTCACACTAATACTAACCCTCCATGTAACCCTCACACTAATACTAATCCCCCATGTAACCCTCACACTAATACTAACCCTCCATGTAACCCTCACACTAATACTAACCATCCATGCAACCATCACACTAATACTAACCCTCCATGTAACCCTTTGTGTAACCCTCACACTAATACTAACCCTCTATGTAACCCTCTATGTAACCCTCTATGTAACACTAATACTAACCCTCCATGTAACCCTCACACTAATACTAACCCTCTATGTAACCCTCACACTACTACTACTAACCCTCCATGGAACCCTCACACTAATACTAACCCTCTATGTA
Source organism: Pelophylax lessonae (assembly GCF_965119305.1). Lineage (NCBI taxonomy): Eukaryota > Metazoa > Chordata > Amphibia > Anura > Ranidae > Pelophylax > Pelophylax lessonae. The sequence goes on from NC_138770.1 coordinate 334,055,470, forward strand.
ACCCTCACACTAATACTAACCCTCCATGTAACCCTCACACTAATACTAACCCTCCATGTAACCCTCACACTAATACTAACCCTCCATGTAACCCTCCTTGTAACCCTCACACTAATACTAACCCTCACACTAATACTAACCCTCCTTGTAACCCTCACACTAATACTAACCCTCCATGTAACCCTCCTTGTAACCCTCACACTAATAATAACCCTCACACTAATACTACCATCCTTGTAACCCTCACACTAATACAAACCCTCCATGTAACCCTCACACTAATACTAACCCTCCTTGTAACCCTCACACTAATACTAACCCTCACACTAATACTAACCCTCCTTGTAACCCTCACACTAATACTAACCCTCCATGTAACCCTCACACTAATACTAACCCTACATGTAACCCTCACACTAATACTAACCCTCCATGTAACCCTCACACTAATACCAACCCTCCATGTAACCCTCGCACTAATAGTAACCCTCCATGTAACCCTCACACTAATACTAACCCTCCATGTAACCCTCACACTAATACTAACCCTCCATGTAACCCTCGCACTAATAGTAACCCTCCATGTAACCCTCGCACTAATAGTAACCCTCCATGTAACCCTCGCACTAATACTAACCCTCCATGTAACCCTCGCACTAATACTAACCCTCCATGTAACCCTCACACTACTACTACTAACCCTCCATGTAACCCTTGCACTAATACTAACCCTCCAGGTAACCCTTGCACTAATACTAACCCCCATGTAACCCTTGCACTAATATTAACCCTCTATGTATCACTCACATTAATACTAATCTTGCATGTAACCCTCACACTAATACTTACCCTTCACATAACCCTCACACTAATACTAACCATCCATGTAACCCTTTGTGTAACCCTCACACTAATACTAACCCTCTATGTAACCCTCACACTAATACTAACCCTCCATGTAACCCTCACACTAATACTAACCCTCCATGTAACCCTCACACTAATACTAACCCTCCATGTAACCCTCACACTAATACTAACCCTCCATGTAACCCTCACACTAATACTAATCCCCCATGTAGCCCTCACACTAATACTAACCCTCCATGTAACCCTCACACTAATACTAACCCTCCATGTAACCCCCACACTAATAATAACCCTCCATGCAACCATCACACTAATACTAACCCTCCATGCAACCATCACACTAATACTAACCCTCCATGTAACCCTCACACTAATACTAACCCTCCATGTAACACTTACACTAATACTAACCCTCCATGTAACCCTCACACTAATACTAACCCTCCATGTAACCCTCACACTAATACTAATCCCCCATGTAACCCTCACACTAATACTAACCCTCCATGTAACCCTCACACTAATACTAACCCTCCATGTAACCCTCACACTAATACTAACCCTCCATGCAACCATCACACTAATACTAACCCTCCATGTAACCCTCACACTAATACTAACCCTTCATGCAACCATCACACTATTACTAACCCTTCATGTAACCCTCTTGCTAATACTAATCCTCCAATAAACCCCCGCACTAATAATAACCCTCCATGTAACCCTCACACTAATACTAACCCTCCATGCAACCATCACACTAATACTAACCCTCAATGCAACCATCACACTAATACTAACCCTCCATGCAACCATCACACTAATACTAACCCTCCATGTGACCCTTTGTGTAACCCTCACACTAATACTAACCCTCTATGTAACCCTCACACTAATACTAACCCTCCATGTAACCCTCACACTAATACTAACCCTCCATGTAACCCTCAAACTAATACTAACCCTCCATGTAACCCTCACACCAATACTAACCTTCCATGTAACCCTCACACTAATACTAATCCCCCATGTAACCCTCACACTAATACTAACCCTCCATGTAACCCTCACACTAATACTAACCCTCCATGTAACCCCCACACTAATACTAACCCTCCATGCAACCATCACACTAATACTAACCCTCCATGCAACCATCACACTAATACTAACCCTCCATGTAACCCTCACACTAATACTAACCCTCCATGTAACCCTCACACTAATACTACCCTCCATGTAACCCTCACACTAATACTAATCCCCCATGTAACCCTCACACTAATACTTACCCTCCATGTAACCCTCACACTAATACTAACCCTCCATGTAACCCTCACACTAATACTAACCCTTCATGCAACCATCACACTAATACTAACCCTTCATGTAACCCTCACACTAATACTAATCCACCAATAAACCCCCGCACTAATAATAACCCTCCATGTAACCCGCACACTAATACTAACCCTCCATGCAACCATCACACTAATACTAACCCTCCATGCAACCATCACACTAATACTAACCCTCCATGTAACCCTCACACTAATACTAACCCTCCATGTAACCCTCACACTAATACTAACCCTCCATGCAACCATCACACTAATGCTAACCCTCCATGTAACCCTCACACTAATACTAACCCTCCATGTAACCCGCACACTAATACTAAACCTCTATGTACCCCGCACACTAATACTAACCCCTCCATGTAACCCTCACACTAATATTAATCCACTATAAAACCCTTGCACTAATACTAACCCTCCATGCAACCCTCACAGTAATACTAATCCTCCATGAAACCCTTACACTAATACTAACCCTCCATGTAACCCTCACACTAATACTAAACCTCCATGTAACCCCCACACTAATACTAACCCTCCATGCAACCATCACACTAATACTAACCCTCCATGCAACCATCACACTAATACTAACCCTCCATGCAACCATCACACTAATACTAACCCTCCATGTAACCCTCACACCAATACTAACCCTTCATGTAACCCTCACACTAATACTAATCCACCAATAAACCCCCACACTAATAATAACCCTCCATGTAACCCTCACACTAATACTAACCCTCCATGCAACCATCACACTAATACTAACCCTCCATGCAACCATCACACTAATACTAACCCTCCATGCAACCATCACACTAATACTAACCCTCCATGTAACCCTTTGTGTAACCCTCACACTAATACTAACCCTCTATGTAACCCTCACACTAATACTAACCCTCCATGTAACCCTCACACTAATACTACTAACCCTCCATGTAACCCTTGCACTAATACTAACCCTCCAGGTAACCCTTGCACTAATACTAACCCCCATGTAACCCTTGCACTAATATTAACCCTCTATGTATCACTCACATTAATACTAATCTTCCATGTAACCCTCACACTAATACTTACCCTTCACATAACCCTCACACTAATACTAACCCTCCATGTAACCCTTTGTGTAACCCTCACACTAATACTAACCCTCTATGTAACCCTCACACTAATACTAACCCTCCATGTAACCCTCACACTAATACTAACCCTCCATGTAACCCTCACACTAATACTAACCCTCCATGTAACCCTCACACTAATACTAACCCTCCATGTAACCCTCACACTAATACTAACCCTCCATGTAACCCCCACACTAATACTAACCCTCCATGCAACCATCACACTAATACTAACCCTCCATGCAACCATCACACTAATACTAACCCTCCATGTAACCCTCACACTAATACTAACCCTCCATGTAACCCTTACACTAATACTAACCCTCCATGTAACCCTCACACTAATACTAACCCTCCATGTAACCCTCACACTAATACTAATCCCCCATGTAACCCTCACACTAATACTAACCCTCCATGTAACCCTCACACTAATACTAACCCTCCATGTAACCCTCACACTAATACTAACCCTCCATGCAACCATCACACTAATACTAACCCTCCATGTAACCCTCACACTAATACTAACCCTTCATGCAACCATCACACTATTACTAACCCTTCATGTAACCCTCACACTAATACTAATCCACCAATAAACCCCCGCACTAATAATAACCCTCCATGTAACCCTCACACTAATACTAACCCTCCATGCAACCATCACACTAATACTAACCCTCAATGCAACCATCACACTAATACTAACCCTCCATGCAACCATCACACTAATACTAACCCTCCATGTAACCCTTTGTGTAACCCTCACACTAATACTAACCCTCTATGTAACCCTCACACTAATACTAACCCTCCATGTAACCCTCACACTAATACTAACCCTCCATGTAACCCTCAAACTAATACTAACCCTCCATGTAACCCTCACACCAATACTAACCTTCCATGTAACCCTCACACTAATACTAATCCCCCATGTAACCCTCACACTAATACTAACCCTCCATGTAACCCTCACACTAATACTAACCCTCCATGTAACCCCCACACTAATACTAACCCTCCATGCAACCATCACACTAATACTAACCCTCCATGCAACCATCACACTAATACTAACCCTCCATGTAACCCTCACACTAATACTAACCCTCCATGTAACCCTCACACTAATACTACCCTCCATGTAACCCTCACACTAATACTAATCCCCCATGTAACCCTCACACTAATACTAACCCTCCATGTAACCCTCACACTAATACTAACCCTCCATGTAACCCTCACACTAATACTAACCCTTCATGCAACCATCACACTAATACTAACCCTTCATGTAACCCTCACACTAATACTAATCCACCAATAAACCCCCGCACTAATAATAACCCTCCATGTAACCCTCACACTAATACTAACCATCCATGCAACCATCACACTAATACTAACCCTCCATGCAACCATCACACTAATACTAACCCTCCATGTAACTCTCACACTAATACTAACCCTCCATGTAACCCTCACACTAATACTAACCCTCCACGCAACCATCACACTAATGCTAACCCTCCATGTAACCCTCACACTAATACTAACCCTCCATGTAACCCGCACACTAATACTAAACCTCTATGTACCCCGCTCACTAATACTAACCCCTCCATGTAACCCTCACACTAATATTAATCCACCATAAAACCCTTGCACTAATACTAACCCTCCATGCAACCCTCACAGTAATACTAATCCTCCATGAAACCCTTACACTAATACTAACCCTCCATGTAACCCTCACACTAATACTAACCCTCCATGTAACCCCCACACTAATACTAACCCTCCATGCAACCATCACACTAATACTAACCCTCCATGCAACCATCACACTAATACTAACCCTCCATGCAACCATCACACTAATACTAACCCTCCATGTAACCCTCACACTAATACTAACCCTTCATGTAACCCTCACACTAATACTAATCCACCAATAAACCCCCACACTAATAATAACCCTCCATGTAACCCTCACACTAATACTAACCCTCCATGCAACCATCACACTAATACTAACCCTCCATGCAACCATCACACTAATACTAACCCTCCATGCAACCATCACACTAATACTAACCCTCCATGTAACCCTTTGTGTAACCCTCACACTAATACTAACCCTCTATGTAACCCTCACACTAATACTAACCCTCCATGTAACCCTCACACTAATACTAACCCTCCATGTAACCCTCACACTAATACTAACCCTCCATGTAACCCTCACACTACTACTACTAACCCTCCATGTAACCCTCACACTAACACTAACCCTCCATGTAACCCTCACACTAATACTAACCCTTCATGTAACCCTCACACTAATACTAACCCTCCATGTAACCCTCCTTGTAACCCTCACACTAATACTAACCCTCACACTAATACTAACCCTCCTTGTAACCCTCACACTAATACTAACCCTCCATGTAACCCTCACACTAATACTAACCATCCTTGTAACCCTCACACTAATACAAACCCTCCATGTAACCCTCACACTAATACTAACCCTCACACTAATACTAACCCTCCATGTAACCCTCACACTACTACTACTAACCCTCCATGTAACCCTCACACTAACACTAACCCTCCATGTAACCCTCACACTAATACTAACCCTTCATGTAACCCTCACACTAATACTAACCCTCCATGTAACCCTCCTTGTAACCCTCACACTAATACTAACCCTCAGACTAATACTAACCCTCCTTGTAACCCTCACACTAATACTAACCCTCACACTAATACTAACCCTCCTTGTACCCTCACACTAATACTAACCCTCCTTGTAACCCTCACACTAATACTAACCCTACATGTAACCCTCACACTAATACTAACCCTCCATGTAACCCTCACAATAATACTAACCCTCCATGTAACCCTCACACTAATACTAACCCTCCATGTAACCCTCACACTAATACTAATCCCCCATGTAACCCTCACACTAATACTAACCCTCCATGTAACCCTCACACTAATACTAACCATCCATGCAACCATCACACTAATACTAACCCTCCATGTAACCCTTTGTGTAACCCTCACACTAATACTAACCCTCCATGTAACCCTCACACTACTACTACTAACCCTCCATGTAACCCTCACACTAATACTAACCCTCCATGTAACCCTCACACTAATACTAACCCTCCATGTAACCCTCACACTAATACTAACCCTCCATGTAACCCTCCTTGTAACCCTCACACTAATACTAACCCTCACACTAATACTAACCCTCCTTGTAACCCTCACACTAATACTAACCCTCCATGTAACCCTCCTTGTAACCCTCACACTAATAATAACCCTCACACTAATACTACCATCCTTGTAACCCTCACACTAATACAAACCCTCCATGTAACCCTCACACTAATGCTAACCCTCCTTGTAACCCTCACACTAATACTAACCCTCACACTAATACTAACCCTCCTTGTAACCCTCACACTAATACTAACCCTCCATGTAACCCTCACACTAATACTAACCCTACATGTAACCCTCACACTAATACTAACCCTCCATGTAACCCTCACACTAATACCAACCCTCCATGTAACCCTCGCACTAATAGTAACCCTCCATGTAACCCTCACACTAATACTAACCCTCCATGTAACCCTCGCACTAATAGTAACCCTCCATGTAACCCTCACACTAATACTAACCCTCCATGTAACCCTCACACTAATACTAACCCTCCATGTAACCCTCACACTAATACTAACCCTCCATGTAACCCTTGCACTAATAGTAACCCTCCATGTAACCCTCGCACTAATAGTAACCCTCCATGTAACCCTCGCACTAATACTAACCCTCCATGTAACCCTCACAATAATACTAACCCTCCATGTAACCCTCACACTAATACTAACCCTCCATGTAACCCTCACACTAATACTAATCCCCCATGTAACCCTCACACTAATACTAACCCTCCATGTAACCCTCACACTAATACTAACCATCCATGCAACCATCACACTAATACTAACCCTCAATGTAACCCTTTGTGTAACCCTCACACTAATACTAACCCTCTATGTAACCCTCACACTAATACTAACCCTCCATGTAACCCTCACACTACTACTACTAACCCTCCATGTAACCCTCACACTAATACTAACCCTCCATGTAACCCTCACACTAATACTAACCCTCCATGTAACCCTCACACTAATACTAACCCTCCATGTAACCCTCACACTAATACTAACCCTCCATGTAACCCTCCATGTAACCCTCACACTAATACTAACCCTCACACTAATACTAACCCTCCTTGTAACCCTCACACTAATACTAACCCTCCATGTAACCCTCCTTGTAACCCTCACACTAATAATAACCCTCACACTAATACTACCATCCTTGTAACCCTCACACTAATACAAACCCTCCATGTAACCCTCACACTAATACTAACCCTCCTTGTAACCCTCACACTAATACTAACCCTCACACTAATACTAACCCTCCTTGTAACCCTCACACTAATACTAACCCTCCATGTAACCCTCACACTAATACTAACCCTACATGTAACCCTCACACTAATGCTAACCCTCCATGTAACCCTCACACTAATACCAACCCTCCATGTAACCCTCGCACTAATAGTAACCCTCCATGTAACCCTCACACTAATACTAACCCTCCATGTAACCCTCGCACTAATAGTAACCCTCCATGTAACCCTCACACTAATACTAACCCTCCATGTAACCCTCACACTAATACTAACCCTCCATGTAACCCTCACACTAATACTAACCCTCCATGTAACCCTTGCACTAATAGTAACCCTCCATGTAACCCTCGCACTAATAGTAACCCTCCATGTAACCCTCGCACTAATACTAACCCTCCATGTAACCCTCGCACTAATACTAACCCTCCATGTAACCCTCACACTACTACTACTAACCCTCCATGTAACCCTTGCACTAATACTAACCCTCCAGGTAACCCTTGCACTAATACTAACCCCCATGTAACCCTTGCACTAATATTAACCCTCTATGTATCACTCACATTAATACTAATCTTCCATGTAACCCTCACACTAATACTTACCCTTCACATAACCCTCACACTAATACTAACCCTCCATGTAACCCTTTGTGTAACCCTCACACGAATACTAACCCTCCATGTAACCCTCACACTAATACTAACCCTCCATGTAACCCTCACACTAATACTAACCCTCCATGTAACCCTCACACTAATACTAACCATCCATGTAACCCTCACACTAATACTAATCCCCCATGTAACCCTCACACTAATACTAACCCTCCATGTAACCCTCACACTAATACTAACCCTCCATGTAACCCCCACACTAATACTAACCCTCCATGCAACCATCACACTAATACTAACCCTCCATGCAACCATCACACTAATACTAACCCTCCATGTAACCCTCACACTAATACTAACCCTCCATGTAACCCTTACACTAATACTAACCCTCCATGTAACCCTCACACTAATACTAACCCTCCATGTAACCCTCACACTAATACTAATCCCCCATGTAACCCTCACACTAATACTAACCCTCCATGTAACCCTCACACTAATACTAACCCTCCATGTAACCCTCACACTAATACTAACCCTCCATGCAACCATCACACTAATACTAACCCTCCATGTAACCCTCACTCTAATACTAACCCTTCATGCAACCATCACACTATTACTAACCCTTCATGTAACCCTCACACTAATACTAATCCACCAATAAACCCCCGCACTAATAATAACCATCCATGTAACCCTCACACTAATACTAACCCTCCATGCAACCATCACACTAATACTAACCCTCAATGCAACCATCACACTAATACTAACCCTCCATGCAACCATCACACTAATACTAACCCTCCATGTAACCCTTTGTGTAACCCTCACACTAATACTAACCCTCTATGTAACCCTCACACTAATACTAACCCTCCATGTAACCCTCACACTAATACTAACCCTCCATGTAACCCTCACACTAATACTAACCTTCCATGTAACCCTCACACTAATACTAATCCCCCATGTAACCCTTACACTAATACTAACCCTCCATGTAACCCTCACACTAATACTAACCCTCCATGTAACCCCCACACTAATACTAACCCTCCATGCAACCATCACACTAATACTAACCCTCCATGCAACCATCACACTAATACTAACCCTCCATGTAACCCTCACACTAATACTAATCCTCCATGTAACCCTCACACTAATACTACCCTCCATGTAACCCTCACACTAATACTAATCCCCCATGTAACTCTCACACTAATACTAACCCTCCATGTAACCCTCACACTAATACTAACCCTCCATGTAACCCTCACACTAATACTAACCCTTCATGCAACCATCACACTAATACTAACCCTTCATGTAACCCTCACACTAATACTAATCCACCAATAAACCCCCGCACTAATAATAACCCTCCATGCAACCATCACACTAATACTAACCCTCCATGCAACCATCACACTAATACTAACCCTCAATGCAACCATCACAGTAATACTAACCCTCCATGCAACCATCACACTAATACTAACCCTCCATGTAACCCTTTGTGTAACCCTCACACTAATACTAACCCTCTATGTAACCCTCACACTAATACTAACCTTCCATGTAACCCTCACACTAATACTAACCTTCCATGTAACCCTCACACTAATACTAATCCCCCATGTAACCCTCACACTAATACTAACCCTCCATGTAACCCTCACACTAATACTAACCCTCCATGTAACCCCCACACTAATACTAACCCTCCATGCAACCATCACACTAATACTAACCCTCCATGCAACCATCACACTAATACTAACCCTCCATGTAACCCTCACACTAATACTAACCCTCCATGTAACCCTTACACTAATACTACCCTCCATGTAACCCTCACACTAATACTAACCCTCCATGTAACCCCCACACTAATACTAACCCTCCATGCAACCATCACACTAATACTAATCCTCCATGCAACCATCACACTAATACTAACCCTCCATGTAACCCTGACACTAATACTAACCCTTCATGCAACCATCACACTAATACTAACCCTTCATGTAACCCTCACACTAATACTAATCCACCAATAAACCCCCGCACTAATAATAACCCTCCATGCAACCATCACACTAATACTAACCCTCCATGTAACACTCACACTAATACTAACCCTCCATGTAACCCTTACACTAATACTAACCCTCCATGTAACCCTCACACTAATACTAACCCTCCATGTAACCCTCACACTAATACTAATCCCCCATGTAACCCTCACACTAATACTAACCATCCATGTAACCCTCACACTAATACTAACCCTCCATGTAACCCTTTGTGTAACCCTCACACTAATACTAACCCTCTATGTAACCCTCACACTAATACTAACCCTCCATGTAACCCTCACACTAATACTAACCCTCCATGTAACCCTCACACTAATACTAACCTTCCATGTAACCCTCACACTAATACTAATCCCCCATGTAACCCTCACACTAATACTAACCCTCCATGTAACCCTCACACTAATACTAACCCTCCATGTAACCCCCACACTAATACTAACCCTCCATGCAACCATCACACTAATACTAACCCTCCATGCAACCATCACACTAATACTAACCCTCCATGTAACCCTCACACTAATACTAACCCTCCATGTAACCCTCACACTAATACTACCCTCCATGTAACCCTCACACTAATACTAATCCCCCATGTAACCCTCACACTAATACTAACCCTCAATGCAACCATCACACTAATACTAACCCTCCATGCAACCATCACACTAATACTAACCCTCAATGCAACCATCACACTAATACTAACCCTCCATGCAACCATCACACTAATACTAACCCTCCATGTAACCCTTTGTGTAACCCTCACACTAATACTAACCCTCTATGTAACCCTCACACTAATACTAACCCTCCATGTAACCCTCACACTAATACTAACCCTCCATGTAACCCTCACACTAATACTAACCTTCCATGTAACCCTCACACTAATACTAATCCCCCATGTAACCCTCACACTAATACTAACCCTCCATGTAACCCTCACACTAATACTAACCCTCCATGTAACCCCCACACTAATACTAACCCTCCATGCAACCATCACACTAATACTAACCCTCCATGCAACCATCACACTAATACTAACCCTCCATGTAACCCTCACACTAATACTAACCCTCCATGTAACCCTCACACTAATACTACCCTCCATGTAACCCTCACACTAATACTAATCCCCCATGTAACCCTCACACTAATACTAACCCTCCATGTAACCCTCACACTAATACTAACCCTCCATGTAACCCTCACACTAATACTAACCCTTCATGCAACCATCACACTAATACTAACCCTTCATGTAACCCTCACACTAATACTAATCCACCAATAAACCCCCGCACTAATACTAACCCTCCATGTAACCCTCACACTAATACTAACCCTCCATGCAACCATCACACTAATACTAACCCTCCATGTAACCCTCACACTAATACTAACCCTCCATGTAACCCTCACACTAATACTAACCCTCCATGTAACCCTCACACTAATACTAACCCTCCATGCAACCATCACACTAATGCTAACCCTCCATGTAACCCTCACACTAATACTAACCCTCCATGTAACCCGCACACTAATACTAAACCTCTATGTACCCCGCACACTAATACTAACCCCTCCATGTAACCCTCACACTAATATTAATCCACCATAAAACCCTTGCACTAATACTAACCCTCCATGCAACCCTCACAGTAATACTAATCCTCCATGAAACCCTTACACTAATACTAACCCTCCATGTAACCCTCACACTAATACTAACCCTCCATGTAACCCCCACACTAGTACTAACCCTCCATGCAACCATCACACTAATACTAACCCTCCATGCAACCATCACACTAATACTAACCCTCCATGCAACCATCACACTAATACTAACCCTCCATGTAACCCTCACACTAATACTAACCCTCCATGTAACCCTCACACTAATACTAACCCTCCATGTAACCCTCACACTAATACTAACCCTCCATGCAACCATCACACTAATACTAACCCTCCATTTAACCCTCACACTAATACTAACCCTCCATGCAACCATCACACTAATACTAACCCTTCATGTAACCCTCACACTAATACTAATCCACCAATAAACCCCCGCACTAATAATAACCCTCCATGTAACCCTCACACTAATACTAACCCTCCATGCAACTATCACACTAATACCAACCCTCCATTCAACCATCACACTAATACTAACCCTCCATGCAACCATCACACTAACACTAACCCTCCATGTAACCCTCACACTAATACTAACCCTCCATGTAACCCTCACACGAATACTAACCCTCCATGCAACCATCACACTAATGCTAACCCTCCATGTATGATACCAGAAAAACTATCAGCGCAAACCCAAATATAACACAAAACTAATGTGTGTGAATATAGTGTGGAAAAATATATCCTCAAATGTGTAAATGCTAATCCGGCAGCAAACACCAATCGTGTTCACAAATCACAAACCATACAAATAATACAAAAATGTGCTGCGCCAGAAATCACACAAATAAAACAGTGATAATATGTGATAATAATAGATGAAAAACAGTTCATAAGGCACAAAATCGTGCTAGTGCTCCAATCAAAGAAATCTCCAAAAGTCCCAGTGTTCAACTGAAATGTGATCCAATCGTGATAAACAACGAATATTGTGAGCACCGTTTAGTGAATCCCTCCACCAGACAGATAAGCCTCTCACCTTCCCATCAGACCCAAATGGGCCAGCAATCACATAACATGGATAATGGATTTCCAGGAAAGGGCCTCTCTACTGTGTAGCTCCAGGGATTCCAAGATATATGTGGGGATAAGAATGGGACAAAATCTAGTGCTCTCCGTATATATATATAAATCAGCTTTATTGAAGAGAATAAACAAACTCACATTTGCAGGGCACTCAGCCGTGCCTGCTTTGCTGACATGTAGTGTAGATAGTGCTCCGGAGAAACGATCTGCGTCGGCCACGCACGCTCCGCCCCCCCTATACGCGTTACTTCGAGCGTGATGCTCCTTTGACTTCCTCGGTAGCTACCGTATATATACGGAGAGCACTAGATTTTGTCCCATTCTTATCCCCACATATATCTTGGAATCCCTGGAGCTACACAGTAGAGAGGCCCTTTCCTGGAAATCCATTATCCATGTTATGTGATTGCTGGCCCATTTGGGTCTGATGGGAAGGTGAGAGGCTTATCTGTCTGGTGGAGGGATTCACTAAACGGTGCTCACAATATTCGTTGTTTATCACGATTGGATCACATTTCAGTTGAACACTGGGACTTTTGGAGATTTCTTTGATTGGAGCACTAGCACGATTTTGTGCCTTATGAACTGTTTTTCATCTATTATTATCACATATTATCACTGTTTTATTTGTGTGATTTCTGGCGCAGCACATTTTTGTATTATAACCCTCCATGTATGCCTTGCACTAACACTAATTCTTGCACTAAATCTCCTTGCAACCCTAAGGGCTTGTTCACACTTGACAAAATTTACAACGCTCAACACACGCTCATTACCATTTGCATGGTGTCAGTATGGGCATCAATGAGCTTTAGTATGGGGCATTTTACAAGCGTTAAAAATGCTCCATAATCTCCCTATGTACGGTTTTCGGAGCGTTTGGCACAGTCTTCCGGGAAAAACAGTGTCCGTGAGTACCAGGGGACTTGCCAAAGGGTCTGCCCAGGAAGGGGGACCACTCCAGTGAAGTCAGAGGATCAAGGGGTCAGCTCACAGAGTGTTATATTAAAGGGGGCACCGTATAGAACCCTGCAGAGTAGGGACAAAGGGGGTGCCGAGTAGGTCCCTGAAGAGCGATTCACAGTACAGTACAGTTCATCTAATTCTTCTTCACTTAGTGGCAAGGGGAAGCAGTGGCCTTGCTGCACTCAGCTTTATTCAGAAGTCCCAGCAATTGTGCATAGTTATTCAGTTGGAGTATCCCACTCATCCCTTCTCCCATCCCAGTTCTCCAATAAAACAACAAAACCCCAAACCCCTGGACTGTTTTCTGACTGAGCCAAGCACTTAGAATATGCTATATTGTCAAGTTGTTGCTATGGGTAACCCAGGGGAATACATAACCAGCAGCTCCCATGGGAGTAGTGTTACACTTGTAAGCATTTTTGATTAAAAAAATGGCAACTCTAGTCAAGACATTTATTTTAGCTCTGGGTAGATCAGAGAACGTTTTAATTTTGCACCTGCTTTTTATTGCTGGAATGCTATGTGGGAAGATAATATTTCTAACAGTAAAGCAATCTACTACCCCAAAATAAGTTTTTGTCTAGAGTTAAGCCTAAACAAATATTACATCTTTAAAGGCATGGAGAGGATTTTTACTTTACAGCCTGAACAAATCAAATGCATTCAAATGCTTTGAAAACTTTTATGAACTATAACACAATGAAACCAGAAATGTTACCACTTTTCCTTGTTTTGATCCATTGGGTGTAATGATTTATAAATAGTTTACATTATATTGTGTTTTCCTTGTATTTATAGAATTCTTGGTGTACAGAGAAAGTGCATTATTATAGAGTATCTTTCTGAAACTGTTGAACTTTATTTGTTCTAAATTTAGAACAATGTCAATAAAGCCTCAGAGATCCTTGCCAGAGCTGTTTTGCCTGCCAGTGTCTGCTATTCCAATCAGTATAATTGTTGTGAGCAATTGCTCATACAGACCTATTAAGCAATGGAAAACAGAGCGGACTGGAGTCTATTATAAAACTGATTCATGCCTTGGCAAGGACCATTACCTAGATTCGATGTTTTACAGCACTGTAATTGTATCATTGTGAATCAACTTTGCCATATATGCACTTAATCTGCAGATCCATCCTTTACTTTGACAAGGTCAAAATAAAGGCATTTAAAATATGCAGAAATAACATCCAGTACTGGCTAAATGCTGAGGTCCATTTCATATCCTCCAGCCTTGCCTTTACTCCCTTCCTGACACCAACCACTCCAACAGCATAGTTCATTTACGTAACAGGCAAATGATGTGTGTCTGGCACAATACTGCTATCCTGCCATCAATGGCTTCTGGTCACGGGCTGCTTCTTTTATAGGGAACCCTCTTCTTTACAGTAGCTACAGGAGCTAATAAAGGTACAGAGTTGGAAAAGATTGAGTAACCAGACCATCATGTTCAAATGTGGACTGGCCAAGCATGTCTCCAGACCTAAACCCTATTGAATCTCTGTGGGGCATCCTCAAACGGAAGGTAGAGGAGCGCAAGGTCTCTAAAATCAACCAGCTCTGTGATGTCGTTATGGAGGAGTGGAAGAAGACTCCAGTGGCAACCTGTGAAGCTCTGGTGAATTTCATGCCCAAGAAGGTTAAGGCAGTGCTGAAAAATAATGGTGGCCACATAAAATATTGACACTTTGGTCCCAATTTGGACATTTTCACTTAGGGGTGTACTCACTTTTGTTGCCAGCGGTTTAGACATTAATGGCTGGGTGTTATTTTGAGGGGACAGCAAATTTACACTGTTATACAAGCTGTACACTCACTACTTTACATTATAGCAAAGTGTCATTTCTTCAGTGTTGTCACATGAAAATATATAATAAAATATTTACAAAAATGTGAGGGGTGTACTCACTTTTGTAAGATACTGTATAGGGGAGTCCATAATAATAATCTGAAATCAGAAAATTGCTAGTGCTTCAGTGATTCCCACCACATCTTAACTAATGCACTTACCTCTATGCTTGACCTCTCTTACTAGGTGAGATTAAGCCTTCCACTATGTGCTGGAGTATGCATGGCAGGCTCCTCTGGCATCCTCCTCCGTTGTGCCACTGTGTATCAAGATACCCTTTCTTTAGTGGGGTGTGTGGCCCTTTAAAACTGAGATTTTTCCTTTATATAAGGATTCATTTAAAAAAAAAGGGGTCCTCGTGGTGTAGTAATTTCAAAATAGGTATTTAAAATTAGCAACTTACATTTAATTTTAAAACAAACCGCTCCTGTAATGGACAGCAGGACACAAAGGTTCTCACATCACTTTCTCTGTGCAGCAGTGTCACCTGACTCACCATACGTGTCTAGGTCTATGTCTTTGGATCAGACTTTTGCAACCAGGGTGCCTTCTAGGTTCTTCAGAGGTGCCTTGGCAAAATGCCTGAAAATTGCCAAAAATTGCCCCCAACATTGTGCGGAAGCCAGCAAGTGGATCAGGCTGCCTTTTTTGTATACACAAAGCCATAAATTTTAAATTTGCAGCATTACAACCTTGGGCATTGAACTGACAGTATTGGTTGAAAAAGAGTGCGTTGAGCACCTACATACCATCCTTGTTTGACACCCACCCCCCTCATGTCCCTCTGTAAGCACTTGGTTGGGTTAGCGGTGTGGGGCAGTGATAATGTGGAAAAATAAATGCTAGAATACTAGTTAGTACCAGTGTGGAAAATGGTATTTGCCTTCAAAGAATAAATCACTTCTAATTTTGGATGTCCTATGTGTATGGATGTTGTTGCAAAGCGTAAAACCATTTGTTTTTTTTACATTTTAGAATGTGGTGCCTTGAGAGAATTTTAAAGGGTGCCTTGACTATAAAAAGGTTGAGAAACCCTGCTTTAGATATACAAGTGACATGTTGTCCAGCTGGCATCTCATCTGTTTTTCTAAACTCCAAATTTCCAGTACATCTTGTATTTTTTTCTGTAATACTACAAGTCCCAGCATTTAACACTGGTGCATCTATTGCCACTGTATAACTGCATGTCTTATCAAGCGCTATTAGTGCCTCTCAAGCATGCCCACTTTCCTAAGGTACTTCTGACAGACTGTATTTTTTGACACAGTGCTGTGAAAATCATATAATCCTGCTTAAATATTCAGGTAATTATAAAGAGTATGTTTAGTATTATGGTTTGTTTTAGGGGTTGGGTTTTGGGAGGGGGGGGTGTTTGCTGGATGATAATTCTAAGTGTTGGGGATAGTTAAAATATTAGGGTGAAGGGCAAATTGACTACTTAGCTCTCTGTCAAGATTTTACCTTAGTATGCTGTAATTTCCTTTTATAACACAATAGGGGTTGATTTACTAAAACTGGAGAGTGCAAAATCTGGTGCAGCTCTGAATAGAAAACAATCAGCTTCCAGGTCAAAGCTTAATTGAACAAGCTGAACTTAGAAGCTGATTGGCTACCATACATGGCTGCACCAGATTTTGCACTCTACCGTTTTAGTAAATCCGCCCCAATGTATCACTATAATACTAATGAAAAAAGCTAAGTAAGTGTAGTTGCCAAAAACATGTAAGTGTAGCAAAATCACAGTAGGTACAAATCAGATGTTCTGTACATCTACAAGTGAATTTATGCAATTTATTCCAGTAATTCAATTTAAAAAGTGAAACTCATATATTATATAAATGCATTACACACAGTGATATATTTCAAGCATTTCTTTCTGTTAATTTTGATGATTATGGCTTACAGCTAGTGAAACCCCAAAATTCAGTATCTCAGAAAATAAGAATATTACATATGACCAATAAAAAAAAGGATTTTTAATACAGAAATGTTGGCTTAGACCCCATTCAAACTAGTGCGACACGACTTTGGGGGGCAACCTGTGAAGTCGCGTGCACCGCGACTTCGGCGCGACTTGCAGAGACTTCACATAATGGAAGTCTATGCAAGTCACCTCCAGGTCGCCCCAAAGTAGTACAGGACCCTTTTTCTAAGTCGGAGCGACTTGTGTCACTCCTATTAGAACGGGTCCTGTGCTAATCAATGGACCGCAACTGAGCGCGACTTGTCAGGCTGACAAGTCGCCTGACAAGTCGCGCTAATGTGAATGGGCTCTAACTGAAAAGTATGTCCATGTACAGTATAGTATGCACTCAATACTTGGTCGGGGCTCATTTTGCATGAATTACTGCATTAATGCATCGTGGCATGGAGGCGATCAGCCTGTGGCACTGCTGAGGTGTTAAAGAAGCCCAGGCTGCTTTGATAGCGGCCTTCAGCTTGTCTGCCATGTTGGGTCTGGTGTTTTCTATCTGCAGCACTGAACTCAATTTAGGATTACTACTTAGTAATGGTATTGGAATGCCGAAGCAAACTACGGCCATTGCAGTATATTTTTCATGCTTTCAACAAGAAATATTTTGTAAGTGCACATTTTATTTTGATAAAAGCTTTTTAAATTTAAAACAGTATTATGCCATGATCTTTTAATCTTCCTCCTATGGTAGCGTACAACCTGGGGAGATATGAGGAACAGCTGAGAAACCATTTGAAAGAAATACCTAGGATTCTCATTAGAGGCAATATTCTTTATAGGGGGCAGTGAGTGAGGGCACATGGGGAAGGGGGGCATGGCACCTTCACCATTGTCATTACACATTATTACACAGATTGCACTTTTAAACCTACCTTGGCACAGAAGATGTACAGATATATAGCACTTTATGAACTTATGAACTTATTTTATATTCATACTACAGTATTGGGATTTCCTTGTTTATGGATGTATTATCAGAACTGTTAAACAGTTGTTCATATATGAAATTGAACCATACCCATAGCAAGTAAAGTTGGGGATATACATCATCACCAAAAATTTCATAGAATTGGATGTTTACACTTAGATATATTTTGTGTTCTCTTGGATTGTTTGGTTGTAACACAGTAGAGCACAGACAGTGCTGAGATCTCACGCTTCTAATTTAGGAATACTTCTGCTGCTCAACTTCTGGACATTCAGAGGGTTCTTCCAGACAAGAGACACCTACTTCTGAGCTTGACATGCATGCTCATAGAACATATTCCAGCCCTTACCAGAGGAGGTGCTCAGCACAGACTTCTACATCAAAGAGTACAAGTGGACATATGAATTTCAAACTCTTACCCCATGCGGCACAATTGAAAAACATAGTTTTACTTGTTTCATCTAAACAGTCCTTGGCCTAGGTACAGGGCAACGGTTGAGCAGTACATTCTCCTATTTGTACGGATATGATCCTTTGTTGTCCTTTGTTTTTTTCTTCTCTTTCTTGTTTTTTTCTTTCTTTGATTAACCACTTCCCACATTGCACTTGCTGTTTACAAATTATGACAGTGAGTGCAGGGAGAGGATCCCTTGTCCGTTATCGCAGGGAGTGAGTGGGGATCAGGGAGAGAGACTGCAAATGCAGAAACATGTTACATGTTCCACCCTAAAAATGGGTGGAACATGCATCATGTTCCAAAGGTGAACTTATCCTTTAAAATTACACACAAATTATGATTCTGGTACAAAGCATTGCAAAGTTATTTAATTTTAAATATTTTTTTTCTTAATTTTTTAAATGTGAAATTTATTTATTTGTTATGTGTAAAAATAATAATGAATAAAATAAATAAAAAAAATACAAACAAATAAAAAATAGTTTAAATATGAATGAATACTTTAGAAACTAACAAAAAAATTAGCAGGAAAATAATAGTTGAATGAAGAAGGAGAACAAGGAGTTAATTAGGGCTGATGAGAGTAAACTAAGGTTCAATAAGGGGTTAAAAAGGAATATTTTATTTAAAAAAAAACTTTTTCTTCTTGTCAAGTTATGTAACTGATATCATCTGCAGATTGAAGTTCATTCCTTTTATCTGCAGATGAATGAAACAGAATACATACAAAAGTAACAATGTTACTTTGTACCTTTCTATTTACCATCTGAACAGTGTTGTTGATAGGTAAACCCTGAGTCAGACTGCTTTGTTCGACAACAGCAGCTGCCAGAATTGCTGAATGTACAGAGCAACTCCAGCTTTGATTAATTTCAGCCAAGAATAGCTGGGGAGTGGGAAAGGGAGTCCCAGCAGCAGGGAAGAAGGACTGCATACTATGAAGACATTTTGGGCATGTGCAGCATGTCTAATGTCTTGAACTAGCTAAAGTGGTATTAAAGTGATTGTAAGGTGTAATTATTTGTAAACAAACATATCATTCTTACCTGCTCTGTGTAATGGTTTTGCACATAGCTTCCCTGATCCCCCCTCTTCACTGGTTCCCTCCTCCCCCCTGCTGAATGCTCCTATAGCAAGCCGCTTGCTATGAGGGCACTTGTGTGGGCTTGATCCTGAGCCGTGCTCTGCATGTACAGTGCGGCTTGGTGGTACCCCCAGCTCGATCCTCACTGGCTGTGATTGACAGCAGCAAGGGCCAATGACCCCCACTGCTGCCTCTGAGCCAGTGAGGTGTAAGTGGGATAGCAGCGATGCTGCCCTCGAGTGCAGCACTGGATCAACATCCAGCTCAGGTAAATATAAGGGGGAGAGGGGGGGTCTGGGAGGGAAAGCTGCACACGTTTTTTTCACCTTAATGCAAACAATACTTTAAAGTAAAAACCCTTCTGACTTTAGAAGCAATTTAAATCTCAAAACAAACCTATATTAAATTGCAGCTTACTAATTATTGGATATGATCTTTATGATCTTTATCCTAAAAGACTGTAACTGCCTAAAAAGTGTTAGCTGGAGTTCAGCTTCAATTTGTTAGTCAATCTAATTCTTCTAATCTAACAATACCCCCCAGACTGACATTGCTGCTATCCAAATATGTCTGCTTTACTACTTCATCCAGAAAGCAAACACCCTAAAACAGGAAGGTTGCTACTGTCCAGATTACCAGGTGAAAGAAAGGGGGAAAAAAGAAAGACAACAAATGCAGACACCACATTTAATGATTGGTAAACTGCAATATATTAAATTTTTGGCGGATTTAATACCTCTTTAGCTTCTTTCAAGTTGTTCTGTCTGCCTTGGTGATAGCAGACATTGATAGTCTCCTACTTATTTTATGATATTTTTTTCGTAACTTTTATTTTTCAATATTCTTTCTTTGCTTTCCCCCCTAAAATCTTATCCTAACCACAGAACTGAAGGTAAACTCCTAGTCACTGACCCTAATTTAATCAGATCTGGATTTACATCACTGAAGCTTGTAGGCATAAAACTTTTGGAACACAAAGGAAAACCTTCTGCAAGGATCATTTCTATTATCATGTGTAGATAAACTGCATTTCTATTGATGATGATAACAAAAGTCTGTCTCCAAACTATACTGGCAAAAGTGACCCTATTTCCGCCTATAGCCACAGACCTACTGTTCCCAAAATTGACTAATCTCTGCACTATGCTTTGAAGGTAGCAGGCCCAGCAACACATAGTGCCAACAATATAATGCAGAACATCTGCTTTGTATATGTGTGTGTGTGTGTGTGTTTTATACACACCGATCAGCCATAATATTATGACAATGCACCATAGCTATCGAGGCATGGACTCCACCACACCTCTGAAGGTATGATGTGGTTTCTGGCACCAAGCCATAAGTAGCAGATCCTTTAAAGCTTGATATAGGGGCAACCGAGCCGTGCCATAGTGTCCATTCGGACATGGAGACGCAGCCCGGCCCCGCCCCCTTTCTCTCTTCACTGGCTGTCGGACTTTGATTAACATCAGCAGGAGTCAATGGTGCTGTGCTGCTGTCTAGACACTCCTGCAACACCGCTGGATCTAGATAGACCTCAGGCAAGTATTAGAGGGGCTGAGGGGGGCTGCTGTACACAGAAGGCTTTTAATCTTAATGCATAGAACATAAAACCTTCTGATTTTACAACCACTTTAGGTTCTGTAAATTGTGAGGTGGGATCTCCATTGACTGGACTTATTTTTTCCAGCACATCCCACAGATGCTTGATTAGAATGGCATCTGGAGAATTGGGAGACCAAGCCCACACTTTCTAACTCATTATTGTGTCCATGAAATAATTATTGAATTCATCACACCAGGACACCTTCTTCCATTTCTCCATGGTCCAGTTCTGATGCTCACATGCCCATTGTAGGCACTTTTGGCTGTGGACACTGGTCAGCTACAGTAGCCCTTCTATTGGATTGGACTACATGGGCTAGCCTTTGCTCCCACGTGCATCAATGAGCCTTGGTCACCCATGACCCTGTTGTCAGTTTGCCGTATTTCCTTCCTTGGACCACTTTTTGTAAGTCCTGACCACTGCAGACTGGGAACATCTCATAAGAGCTGCAGTTTTGGAGATGCTCTGACCCAGTTGTCTAGCCATTACAATTTGGCCCTTGTCTAAGTCACTCAAGTCCTCTATGTGTGACCAACACATCAGTTTCAGGGATAACATGTTTACTTGTTGCCTAATATATCCCACCCACTTACAGATGCAATTGTAATGAGATAATCAGTGTTATTCACTTTACCTGTCAGTGGTCATAATGTTATGGCTGACCAGTGTGTGTGTGTGTGTGTGTGTATTTGGTACGTATAATTTCGTACGTATGCTTGATCTCTATATCTTTGGGATACAATAAAATCATTAATTAGGTAATTAATAAAATCTCTTGGTTTTGTCAAGTATAAGATCTAAAGGTCATATGCGAACACAAATATAACTGATAGTAGAAGTTGACTGTTACCTCAGATGACATTTCTCTATTTCTGGGTAAAACGTTTTTATTTAAATATTTATATTTTAAATCATAACCATATTGTATTTTTCCACAGTAGTAATTCTTACTCCTTCAAACCAAAACTTTCAAACATAGCAAATGTAATTTTAATAGAACTTATTCTATCTGCTTGGGATGAATGCATTTTGAAATGATTATTTGTATTGGTCTGTAACACAGAAATAATTTAATTGTCACTTTTAGATATTAAGTCTATGAATATTTTAAACTGTGTAAATAATGATATTACACAAAAGGTGGGGTAAGTAATAAAAGAAAAGGTTTGTGAGAAGTTTAGGCAAATCAGAGCAGACCTTGCACCTCTTAGACATGACTGTCAAGTGTATTGGTTCAAAACCATTGAGCCATGGCACCCACCCTGCTGGACCTACATAACCCTAGGGAGATGTAACAATTCTGCACATTTCTCTGTGGTTATGTAGTCCTGGAAGACAGAAGATGCCAAGACTGGAATGCTTTCTGAATTTGATCACTGGGCACTGAAACAATGCCTGTACTGTCAAGCAGAGTGATCTTTGGCCAGCGGTACACGTATAGCCCTGGCTAGATGGGGGAAAGAGAGGGAATGGCGCAGTAGCACGTGATCAGGAATAGAAAGTAACTAATGACCACCAATGTTAGGGGTTAAGTTTCACAGCCACTGAACATCAATGTGGGGGAGAGGGGACCACATCGCTAACACATGGCCACTGACCACTAGTGATGGGAGTGAGTTACATAATAACGTTACTCAACACCAAGAGTAGGGTTGGAAGTTAAATATTGTGCCCACTGTCAAAGTGGGGCTGAGGGGGAGTAAATAAAACTGTCACTGACCACCAATGCAGGGAGGGAATTACCAGCACTAGCACTTACCACCAATCTGGGGGATGGGGGGGGGGGGTGTTGGGTATTTGTTTATTATTACAGATAAGTGGAATTTCTCCACCAGGTCTACTTATTTTTCTTTTTCCCCTTGGTCAGTGCAGATACTCCTTTTATGCTGATTGGTGAAGAAGTATGTAAATAGCTGATTTCTGATATAGTGTGTTGTTTGCCCCAAACTTGACAAAAGGCCTAGATATGGCTCAAATTGTTGCTGTGTAAAATAGGAGCGATATTGTTTTGTTCTGCTGCTTTTATGCAGTAAAGTGAAAAAGCTAATATTTTTTTCTAAACAGAAGAAACCCTGTGTGGGCATGTGCAATGTTTGTACATCTGACCCCCTGCACTCTGCGAGTTACATACTCATGATCCCTGTGCTCCCTGTGTGTGAGATATGAACTCCTGACCACTACAATCTGTGAGATACATATTCCTGACACTGAACTATGTGTGTTATGCACTACTGACCCCTGCACTTTGTGCATTACACACGTCTGACCCCTGCACTTTGTGCATTACACACTTCTGACCCCTGCACTTTGTGCATTACACACTTCTGACCCCTGCACTTTGTGCATTACACATTTCTGACCCCTGCACTTTGTGCATTACACACTTCTGACCCTTGCACATTGCGCATTACACACTCCTTACTAGTGTATTCTGTGCTTTCAGTACTCCGGACCCCGGCACACTGGTGACCATGCACTCCATGAATTACATAGTCCTGACCCATGTGCTCTGTGCATTACATACTTCTGACCCTTGTATGCTTTGAATTCTTTTAAATATATTGCCAGAGATGAGAAAAGTTAGAGGCACCACATCCCTGAATATAAGTAGATACGATAGGAGGGGCAAAGTGGGACTTTAAAGGTGCAAATGATGGAGAAAAATAGTGGATTCTCATCACATTTTATTATACATGAAGGACAAAAGACATAACAGACAATGATCGAGTGCTTTCTTGTGCTTTTACCATTTTAAAGTTATTGTCTTGTATGCTTTGAATTACACACTCCTGACTCTTGCGCACTATTATGTACTCCTGATCCCTACACTTTGTGCTTTACATACTCCTGACATCTGAAATCTGTGTTACATACTCATGACTCCCTCACTGTGTGCATTACATACTCTTGAATCCTTATCCACACTCCTGACCCAGCACTCTGTGATTTACACACTCCTGATTCATGCACCATGCTGTTTAATGCCCTTCCTACTGTTGATACAATTTCACCACATCCACAATGGCACACTATGCCCCCTTATTTCTTTTCTCAGGGCACCTAAGGGTGCCTCAGGACTTTCACAACCCTAACAATGACTCTGGTTTAAACCGTTTCTTAACCTATTAAAAAAAAAAAGTTTGGCATTGCATAAATTATAAAGCACGATCAAATGACAGCAAAGCCATTATCATGGTTTCAAGCATGTGATGTTTGTTAATGTCCCTAATCCATCTTAGTACATATAATGGTTTAATTGTTAATGGATTATTATGAGTTCTAGTCTGCATTGATGATGCACAAGCAGGCCCAGACTGGCCATAGGGCTGCTCAGTCTAAAATGCTCGGGCCTATTTTTTGTCCCAGCCTGGGCCCTTTCACAAGCCCTCTTCTCTACATTACCTAGAACCCCAGGTATTGGCAAAGATGTTGGTGATTTAGTAATATAAATCTGTGTACCGTATTTTGTGTAAGAGAAACATTATCTACTACAGGAAATGATTAAACAATTATTAAAAAAATCAAGAACAACAAAAGCACAGCTGTGTTTATTATGTAAAGCATCTTGTTCAGTTTAGATGTTCTCAGAAAAACATGGATACCGCAGGGCTGTCCAAACAAAATGATATCCCATCTCAAACTACCTTCATGGTGAGGTAACTTACGTTATAATTAAACAACAACTATAATGGAAATTAGGAAATTAGGCAATGCAGATGCATGTGCAATACATGATGAAACTAAGCTTTGTAGAATCGTAATAGTTTACTTACAGTATATATATTGCAGGTGTCTGTGATAACTTCAATTATTGAATGAACTCATCTATTACGTGTGTGTCTCGGAATGCCACTTATACACCGCATTTGGGCATACGTGACTTTACTTTGCAAACCTTTGGTGACCTTTATACACTACTACGTGCACTGAAAAAGACATCATATTTCTTCTGGTTGGTGAAATATCATACCATCGAAGCAGTCTTTTGCTTCCCAGGTATTGGTGAGTTGTTTTTTTTTAGCAAACTGGGTATAAAACATTTAATGTGCACGGGGGTAAGGAAACTCAGATCTTTCTGACAGTCATAGTATAAATAAAAACGCTTGGGAGCTTTACACTCAAAGTCAAAAGCCTTTATACTTGCCCCTAATAGGCTAAGTTCACACTGGCATTAAAAGCAGGCATTTTAGTGGCGTTAAAAAATGCCCCCCAAATGCCTATGCACAATATAAGCACACAAAAACATGAAGCATTTACCTCTGTATGGGCTAGGCTGGGCTCTGTAGCACTAAAGAAGCTCTGAGTGCAGTCTTGGCTGCACTGTTACAAGTAAAACAGCTGACATGACTGGGCAAACTCCGCAAGCATTAAGTGCTTGTTTACTAAATTTCTAATGCTAAATGCTCCTATAGCGTTTGTATGGCATTAGAATGGGCATCAGACTGGCATCAATGAGCTGTAGTATGGGGCATTTTATAAGCTTTAAAAACACTCCCTAAATGCCCTATGTGTAGTTTTGAAGCATTTGATGAGCGTTAAGTTTTGTTAAAGCTGCTCTACAATGGAAAGTGACAGAAATTAACAAATTTGAACGCCCCGCAACCACGCGCAAACGCCTGCCAGAGCGTTTTCTGAGCATTACCATAGACTTAAATGGGAGGCATTGAAGGGCTTTAAACACCTTCTGACTCGACGAGGCTTCAATTCTGAAGTGAAGTGACACTTTTGAAAGCTATTTTGAAGGCTGAGTTCACACTGGCAATAAAAGCAGGCGTTTGAGATGCGACTCTTAAAACACTTATGCACAAGGTACAATAGACAGTACATAGTGCTGTTCACATTATCAAAATATGAAACGATAGCATTGCATCGCTTCGAAATTAAAGCCTCATGTCGAGTCTGGAGACGTCCGAAGCCTTTTAACTAGGGTTGAGCGGACACCTAGATGTCCGTGTTCGACGGGTTCGGCCGAACTTTAAAAAAAAGTCCGGGTCCGTGTCCCGGACTTTTACCGAACTTTTCCCGGACACCGAACCCCATTGAAGTCAATGGGGACCCGAACTTTAAGGCACTAAAATGGCTCTAAAACACCAAAGGAAAGGGCTAGAGTGCTGCAAATGGCAGCAAAACGTAATTAAGAGCATGGCAAGTGCTCTGCAAACAAATGTGGATAGGGAAATAACTTAAAACAACAAAAAAAAACAGAAAAATAAAACAATGTTCTTCTTCATCTCTGAAGGACGAGGCCCATATGGAGTAGGAGGGAGGTTGAGGTGGTGGTGGATGTGGCGGTGACATAGGCGTGCGCACAGGGTGTGCTGGGTGTGCCTGGGCACACCCTAATCACCTAGGGCACATAGCATTGCCAGTGAGGAGATGGGAAAGATCTCCCTGGGACCTGCTCTGCTCTATTTCTCCTTGCCTACAGGTACATGGCCCCGATACATTACTCTCCCTGCTGGCAAACACATGCATGTGTATTTCAACTTTGGGGTGCACACCTTAATGCAATAGGCTGCGCACACCTATGGGCGGTGTAGGTGGAAGCGGCGGTGGAGGAGGACCAGGGCCGGATTAACAGCATCATGGGCTTGGTGCTGAGGATTTTGAAGGGCCTTAGGGCCGTGCCTTGCCATGCACCCAGAGGAGGAAGGGTGCAGCCATGCATGCCTAATTCAACATGGGATGCTGTCTCTGAAGCCCATAAACACATCCATGCATCGCCAACTGTCCCTCCTTGTCCGGCCTTCACGCTGTGTGGGGAGGTTCTGAGGGTGCTGCCTGGGGAAGCGAGCATAGAAGCCAGACTTCTGTGTTTACAAGTGACAGAAGAGCGGTAACAGTGAATATGGCCAACCCGGGGCCTATATAAAAGGTAGGGGCCTGGAGCTGCAGCTCCAATAGACCCTACATTAATCTGGCCCTGAGGAGGAGGACGAGGTAGCCAACACTGCTTCTTTTCACAAATTTTAAATGAGGGTACACCCCAAAAGAGTGAGAAAGAGCAAAAATGGAACAATGGGTGGGTAAGGTCGGTATCCATTGCTATTCTGCATAAGGTACGGAAAAGTCCCGTGGGATCCATGCCTGGTTCATTTTAATGAACGTGAGCTTGTCCACATTGTCTCTGGACAGGCGGCTGCGCTTGTCTGTTATAACGCCCCCAGCCGTGCTAAATACCCGTTCAGATAATACACTGGCTGCAGGGCACGCCAGCACCTCCAAGGCGTAAAGGGCAAGCTCAGGCCATGTGCCCAATTTGGAGACCCAGAAGTTGAAGGGGGCAGACCCGTCATTCACTACATGTAGGCGTGTGCACACATACTGCTCCACCATGTTGGTAAAATGCTGCCTCCTGCTAAGACGTTCCATCTGAGCTGCTGGTGCTGCTGTTTGTTGTGGCGTGCTGACAAAGCTTTTCCACATTTCGGCCATGCTAACCCTGCCTTCTGAGGTGCTGGCGGTGCCCTGGTTGCGTTGGCGACCTCCTCCTCCTCCTCCTCTGCCTTGTGCTTCCACTGTGGCCCCGCTGTCAGATGGGAATGCCAGCAGCATGGCGTCTACCAGCGTGCGCTTGTACTCGCGCATCTTGCGATCGCGCTCCAGTGAGTGAATTAAGGACGGTACGTTGTCCTTGTAACGGGGATCCAGCAGCGTGGCCACCCAGTAATCAGCACAAGTTAGAATGTGGGCAACTCGGCGGTCGTTGTGGAGACACTGCAGCATGTAATCGCTCATGTGTGCCAGGCTGCCCAGAGGCAACGAAAGGCTGTCCTCTGTGGGAGGTGTATGGTCCGTGTCCTCTGTATCCCCCCAGCCACGCACCAGTGATGGCCATGAGCTGGCCTGGGTGCCACCCTGCTGTGAACATGGTTCCATCTCCTCCTCCAGCTCCTCCTCCTCCTCATCCTCCTCATCCTCCAGAACTGTGCCCCTGCTGGACAATTGCGTCCCTGGCGTTTGCGTGTGCAGGAACCCACCCTCGGAGCCCCTTGCGAATGACTGCCCTGAAAGCCTTGGAAATGTTACCTCTTCATCCTCCTCCTCCTCCTCATCCTGTGCCACATCCTCTTCCATCATCGCCCGAATTGTTTTTTCAAGGAGGCATAGAAGTGGGATAGTTAAGCTGAGAACGGCGTCATTGCCACTGGCCATGTTGGTGGAGTACTCAAAACAGCGCAACAAGGCACACAGGTCTCGCATGGAGGCCCAGTTATTGGTGGTGAAGTGGTGCTGTTCCGCAGAGCGACTCACGCGTGCGTGCTGCAGCTGAAACTCCACTATGGCCTGCTGCTGCTCGCACAGTCTTTCCAGCATGTGCAAGGTGGAGTTCCACCTTGTGGGCACGTCACATATGAGGCGGTGAGCGGGAAGGCCGAAGTTACGCTGCAGCGCTGCCAGGCGAGCAGCAGCAGGGTGAGAACGCCGAAAGTGCGCACAAACGGCCCGCACTTTCTGCAGCAGCTCTGACATATCGGGGTAGTTTTTAAGGAACCTCTGCACCACCAAATTCAGCACATGCGCCAGGCAAGGGATGTGCGTCAAACCGGCTAGGCCCAGAGCTGCTATGAGATTTCGCCCGTTATCGCACACCACCAGGCCGGGCTTGAGGCTCGCTGGCAGCAACCACTCATTTGTCT
Source organism: Pelophylax lessonae (assembly GCF_965119305.1). Taxonomy (NCBI): domain Eukaryota; kingdom Metazoa; phylum Chordata; class Amphibia; order Anura; family Ranidae; genus Pelophylax; species Pelophylax lessonae. The sequence goes on from NC_138770.1 coordinate 334,085,343, forward strand.
GCTGTTCCATGCTCCTCCACAACTCCTGCGCGGTGTGTGGTTTGTCCCCCAAACAGGCAAGTTGTAAAACTGCCTGCTGTCGTTTACCCCTGGCCGTGCTGAAGTTGGTGGTGAAGGTGTTACGCTGTCCGGATGAGGAGGCGGTAGAGGATGAGGAAGCGGAGTAGGAGGAGTTAGGAACAGGAGGCAAACTGAAGCGCCCTGCAATCCTCGGTGGTGGAAGGACATGCGCCAAATTGCTATCCGCCTCAGGCCCATCCGCCACTGCATTTACCCAGTGTGCCGTTAGGGAGATATAACGCCCCTGACCGTGCTTACTGGTCCACGTATCCGTAGTTAGGTGGACCTTGGCACAGATGGCGTTGCGCAGTGCACACCTGATTTTTTCCCCCACTTGGTTGTGCAGGGAAGGGATGGCTTGCCTGGAAAAGTAGTGGCGGCTGGGCACGACGTACTGTGGGACAGCCACCGACATAAGGTTTTTAAAACTGTGCGTCTCCACCAGACGGAATGACAGCATTTCAAAGGCCAATAATTTTGAAATGCTGGCATTCAGGGCCAGGGATCGCGGGTGGGTAGGGGGGTACTTCCTCTTCCTCTCAAGTGTTTGGGAGATGGAAAGCTGAACGCTTCCACGGGACATTGTGGAGATGGTTGTTGGTGACCCAGGTGGTGGTGTTGCTGACAGATCGTCTGTTTGCGGGGTGGCAGGTGCCGGTATCACTACAGATGTGGCTGGAGCGGCCGAGACTGCAGCAGAAGAGGAAGCAGGATGAGCCAGAGACGTTTCTTGGTTTTGAAGGTGTGTACTCCACTGCAGCTCGTGCTTTGCACTTAGATGCCTGATCATGCAGGTTGTGCTCAGGTTGAGAAGGTTCATGCCTCGCTTCAAGCTCTGATTGCACAGGGTGCAAACCACTCGTGTCCTGTCATCAGCACATTTTCTAAAGAACTTCCACGCTAGAGAACTCCTTTGAGCTGACTTTGGTGCGCTCGTTCCCTTGCTGCGTTGGGCAGTAGCGGGCGTAGTGTCTAGGGCACGGCCGCTCCGCTTCTGCACCCTGCTCCCTCTTCTGCTGTGCTGGTGGCTCTGTGCGACCACCGCCTCTTCCTCCAAACTACTCAGTTCACCTGCATGACGTTCATTCCATGTGGGGTCGAGGACCTCATCGTCCTCCACATCATCTTCCACCCAGTCTTCACCCCTGCCCTCCTTGTCGGTCTCCACAATGCTGAACGCCGCAGCAGTTGGCACCTGCGTTTCGTCATCATCGGAGACGTGCTGCGATGATCCTTGCATGTACTCATCTTGAGGAATAAGTGGTTGGGCATCGCTGCACTCAATCTCTTCCACTTCTGGGGCAGGGCTAGGTGGATGGCCCTGGGAAACCCTGCTGACAGAGTCCTCAAAAAGAATAAGAGACTGCTGTATGGCTTGGGGCTCAGACTGCTGGCCTGATTTGCAAGGGGGTGAGGTGAAAGACGGTTGGACATTGGCTGCAGGTGCCAACTCTGACCTTTCTGCAGTAGACTGGGTGGGAGACAATGTGAAGGAACTGGAGGCACTGTCAGCAGCAAACCAATCTACTATCGCCTCAACTTGTTCTGGCCTCATCACTTCTAGGGGCGTTTGATGCCCTACCAAATACTGATGCAGGTTCTGTCGCCTACTCACACTTGAGGAAGATGTTTCACTTGTGCGTGTAGCTGGCACAGATCGACCATGTCCTCTCCTTGCAACAGGAGCTCTACCAGCAGCACCACGACCCAGGCCACGGCCCTTATTTGACGGTCTCCTCATATTTCTGTAATTTAAGATCTTGCCCTAGAAAGGTTTTTATTGAATAGCGGAATAGAAAATATGATCCAAAAAAAGTGTATGTATATCACACGTACACAACCACACTAGGCCCCAATTACTATTGTTTGTACCCCTAAAAGGCTAGATGAGGAGTAGGGGGAGTATGGAACAGGCAGCACCCTCAAACCTTCAGAAGTATGAGATGAACCCCAACAACTTGGAAAGGTGGATCTCTCTCACACGTACCGACACAGACTATCCCGCAATTCAATTGATCCTCAAAGGTTTTTATTGAATAGCGGAATAGGAAATATGATCAAAAAAAGTGTATGTATCTCGCACGTACACAACCACACTAGGCCCCAATTACTATTGTTTGTACCCCTAAAAGGCTAGATGAGGAGTAGGGGGGGTATGGAACAGGCAGCACCCTCAAACCTTCAGAAGTATGAGATGAACCCCAACAACTTGGAAAGGTGGATCTCTCTCACACGTACCGACACAGACTATCCCGCAATTCAATTGATCCCCAAAGGTTTTTATTGAATAGCGGAATAGGAAATATGATCAAAAAAAGTGTATGTATCTCGCACGTACAGAAACACACTAGGCCCCAATTACTATTGTTTGTACACCTAAAAGGATGGATGAGGAGGAGGAGGAGTATGGAACAGGCAGCACCCTCAAAGCTTCAGAAGTATGAGATGAACCCCAAAAACTTGGAAAGGTGGATCTCACACGTACCGACACAGACTATTCCGCAATTTAATTGATCCCCAAAGGTTTTTATTGAATAGCGGAATAGGAAATATGATCAAAAAATGTGTATGTATCTCACACGTACAGAAGCACACTAGGCCCCAATTACTATTGTTTGTACACCTAAAAGGATGGATGAGGAGGAGGAGGAGTATGGAACAGGCAGCACCCTCAAAGCTTCAGAAGTATGAGATGAACCCCAAAAACTTGGAAAGGTGGATCTCACACGTACCGACACAGACTATCCCGCAATTTAATTGATCCCCAAAGGTTTTTATTGAATAGCGGAATAGGAAATATGATCAAAAAATGTGTATGTATCTCACACGTACAGAAGCACACTAGGCCCCAATTACTATTGTTTGTACACCTAAAAGGATGGATGAGGAGGAGGAGGAGTATGGAACAGGCAGCACCCTCAAAGCTTCAGAAGTATGAGATGAACCCCAAAAACTTGGAAAGGTGGATCTCACACGTACCGACACAGACTATCCCGCAATTTAATTGATCCCCAAAGGTTTTTATTGAATAGCGGAATAGGAAATATGATCAAAAAATGTGTATGTATCTCACACGTACAGAAGCACACTAGGCCCCAATTACTATTGTTTGTACACCTAAAAGGATGGATGAGGAGGAGGAGGAGTATGGAACAGGCAGCACCCTCAAAGCTTCAGAAGTATGAGATGAACCCCAAAAACTTGGAAAGGTGGATCTCACACGTACCGACACAGACTATCCCGCAATTTAATTGATCCCCAAAGGTTTTTATTGAATAGCGGAATAGGAAATATGATCAAAAAAAGTGTATGTATCTCGCACGTACAGAAACACACTAGGCCCCAATTACTATTGTTTGTACACCTAAAAGGATGGATGAGGAGGAGGAGGAGTATGGAACAGGCAGCACCCTCAAAGCTTCAGAAGTATGAGATGAACCCCAAAAACTTGGAAAGGTGGATCTCACACGTACCGACACAGACTATTCCGCAATTTAATTGATCCCCAAAGGTTTTTATTGAATAGCGGAATAGGAAATATGATCAAAAAATGTGTATGTATCTCACACGTACAGAAGCACACTAGGCCCCAATTACTATTGTTTGTACACCTAAAAGGATGGATGAGGAGGAGGAGGAGTATGGAACAGGCAGCACCCTCAAAGCTTCAGAAGTATGAGATGAACCCCAAAAACTTGGAAAGGTGGATCTCACACGTACCGACACAGACTATCCCGCAATTTAATTGATCCCCAAAGGTTTTTATTGAATAGCGGAATAGGAAATATGATCAAAAAATGTGTATGTATCTCACACGTACAGAAGCACACTAGGCCCCAATTACTATTGTTTGTACACCTAAAAGGATGGATGAGGAGGAGGAGGAGTATGGAACAGGCAGCACCCTCAAAGCTTCAGAAGTATGAGATGAACCCCAAAAACTTGGAAAGGTGGATCTCACACGTACCGACACAGACTATCCCGCAATTTAATTGATCCCCAAAGGTTTTTATTGAATAGCGGAATAGGAAATATGATCAAAAAATGTGTATGTATCTCACACGTACAGAAGCACACTAGGCCCCAATTACTATTGTTTGTACACCTAAAAGGATGGATGAGGAGGAGGAGGAGTATGGAACAGGCAGCACCCTCAAAGCTTCAGAAGTATGAGATGAACCCCAAAAACTTGGAAAGGTGGATCTCACACGTACCGACACAGACTATCCCGCAATTTAATTGATCCCCAAAGGTTTTTATTGAATAGCGGAATAGGAAATATGATCAAAAAAAGTGTATGTATCTCGCACGTACAGAAACACACTAGGCCCCAATTACTATTGTTTGTACACCTAAAAGGATGGATGAGGAGGAGGAGGAGTATGGAACAGGCAGCACCCTCAAAGCTTCAGAAGTATGAGATGAACCCCAAAAACTTGGAAAGGTGGATCTCACACGTACCGACACAGACTATTCCGCAATTTAATTGATCCCCAAAGGTTTTTATTGAATAGCGGAATAGGAAATATGATCAAAAAATGTGTATGTATCTCACACGTACAGAAGCACACTAGGCCCCAATTACTATTGTTTGTACACCTAAAAGGATGGATGAGGAGGAGGAGGAGTATGGAACAGGCAGCACCCTCAAAGCTTCAGAAGTATGAGATGAACCCCAAAAACTTGGAAAGGTGGATCTCACACGTACCGACACAGACTATCCCGCAATTTAATTGATCCCCAAAGGTTTTTATTGAATAGCGGAATAGGAAATATGATCAAAAAAAGTGTATGTATCTCGCACGTACACAACCACACTAGGCCCCAATTACTATTGTTTGTACCCCTAAAAGGCTAGATGAGGAGTAGGGGGAGTATGGAACAGGCAGCACCCTCAAACCTTCAGAAGTATGAGATGAACCCCAACAACTTGGAAAGGTGGATCTCTCTCACACGTACCGACACAGACTATCCCGCAATTCAATTGATCCTCAAAGGTTTTTATTGAATAGCGGAATAGGAAATATGATCAAAAAAAGTGTATGTATCTCGCACGTACACAACCACACTAGGCCCCAATTACTATTGTTTGTACCCCTAAAAGGCTAGATGAGGAGTAGGGGGAGTATGGAACAGGCAGCACCCTCAAACCTTCAGAAGTATGAGATGAACCCCAACAACTTGGAAAGGTGGATCTCTCTCACACGTACCGACACAGACTATCCCGCAATTCAATTGATCCTCAAAGGTTTTTATTGAATAGCGGAATAGGAAATATGATCAAAAAAAGTGTATGTATCTCGCACGTACACAACCACACTAGGCCCCAATTACTATTGTTTGTACCCCTAAAAGGCTAGATGAGGAGTAGGGGGAGTATGGAACAGGCAGCACCCTCAAACCTTCAGAAGTATGAGATGAACCCCAACAACTTGGAAAGGTGGATCTCTCTCACACGTACCGACACAGACTATCCCGCAATTCAATTGATCCTCAAAGGTTTTTATTGAATAGCGGAATAGGAAATATGATCAAAAAAAGTGTATGTATCTCGCACGTACACAACCACACTAGGCCCCAATTACTATTGTTTGTACCCCTAAAAGGCTAGATGAGGAGTAGGGGGAGTATGGAACAGGCAGCACCCTCAAACCTTCAGAAGTATGAGATGAACCCCAACAACTTGGAAAGGTGGATCTCTCTCACACGTACCGACACAGACTATCCCGCAATTCAATTGATCCTCAAAGGTTTTTATTGAATAGCGGAATAGGAAATATGATCAAAAAAAGTGTATGTATCTCGCACGTACACAACCACACTAGGCCCCAATTACTATTGTTTGTACCCCTAAAAGGCTAGATGAGGAGTAGGGGGAGTATGGAACAGGCAGCACCCTCAAACCTTCAGAAGTATGAGATGAACCCCAACAACTTGGAAAGGTGGATCTCTCTCACACGTACCAACACAGACTATCCCCCAATTTAACTGATCCCCAGAGGTTTTTGATTAAATAGCGGAATAGAAAATATGATCCCAAAAAAGTGTATGTATATCACACGTACACAACCACACTAGGCCCCAATTACTATTGTTTGTACCCCTAAAAGGCTAGGAGTAGGGGGAGTATGGAACAGGCAGCACCCTCAAACCTTCAGAAGTATGAGATGAACCCCAACAACTTGGAAAGGTGGATCTCTCTCACACGTACCAACACAGACTATCCCCCAATTTAACTGATCCCCAGAGGTTTTTGATTAAATAGCGGAATAGAAAATATGATCCCAAAAAAGTGTATGTATATCACACGTACACAACCACACTAGGCCCCAATTACTATTGTTTGTACCCCTAAAAGGCTAGGAGTAGGGGGAGTATGGAACAGGCAGCACCCTCAAACCTTCAGAAGTATGAGATGAACCCCAACAACTTGGAAAGGTGGATCTCTCTCACACGTACCAACACAGACTATCCCCCAATTTAACTGATCCCCAGAGGTTTTTGATTAAATAGCGGAATAGAAAATATGATCCCAAAAAAGTGTATGTATATCACACGTACACAACCACACTAGGCCCCAATTACTATTGTTTGTACCCCTAAAAGGCTAGGAGTAGGGGGAGTATGGAACAGGCAGCACCCTCAAACCTTCAGAAGTATGAGATGAACCCCAACAACTTGGAAAGGTGGATCTCTCTCACACGTACCAACACAGACTATCCCCCAATTTAACTGATCCCCAGAGGTTTTTGATTAAATAGCGGAATAGAAAATATGATCCCAAAAAAGTGTATGTATATCACACGTACACAACCACACTAGGCCCCAATTACTATTGTTTGTACCCCTAAAAGGCTAGGAGTAGGGGGGAGTATGGAACAGGCAGCACCCTCAAACCTTCAGAAGTATGAGATGAACCCCAACAACTTGGAAAGGTGGATCTCTCTCACACGTACCAACACAGACTATCCCCCAATTTAACTGATCCCCAGAGGTTTTTGATTAAATAGCGGAATAGAAAATATGATCCCAAAAAAGTGTATGTATATCACACGTACACAACCACACTAGGCCCCAATTACTATTGTTTGTACCCCTAAAAGGCTAGGAGTAGGGGGAGTATGGAACAGGCAGCACCCTCAAACCTTCAGAAGTATGAGATGAACCCCAACAACTTGGAAAGGTGGATCTCTCTCACACGTACCAACACAGACTATCCCCCAATTTAACTGATCCCCAAAGGTTTTTGATTAAATAGCGGAATAGAAAATATGATCCCAAAAAAGTGTATGTATATCACACGTACACAACCACACTAGGCCCCAATTACTATTGTTTGTACCCCTAAAAGGCTAGGAGTAGGGGGAGTATGGAACAGGCAGCACCCTCAAACCTTCAGAAGTATGAGATGAACCCCAACAACTTGGAAAGGTGGATCTCTCTCACACGTACCAACACAGACTATCCCCCAATTTAACTGATCCCCAGAGGTTTTTGATTAAATAGCGGAATAGAAAATATGATCCCAAAAAAGTGTATGTATATCACACGTACACAACCACACTAGGCCCCAATTACTATTGTTTGTACCCCTAAAAGGCTAGGAGTAGGGGGAGTATGGAACAGGCAGCACCCTCAAACCTTCAGAAGTATGAGATGAACCCCAACAACTTGGAAAGGTGGATCTCTCTCACACGTACCAACACAGACTATCCCCCAATTTAACTGATCCCCAGAGGTTTTTGATTAAATAGCGGAATAGAAAATATGATCCCAAAAAAGTGTATGTATATCACACGTACACAACCACACTAGGCCCCAATTACTATTGTTTGTACCCCTAAAAGGCTAGGAGTAGGGGGAGTATGGAACAGGCAGCACCCTCAAACCTTCAGAAGTATGAGATGAACCCCAACAACTTGGAAAGGTGGATCTCTCTCACACGTACCAACACAGACTATCCCCCAATTTAACTGATCCCCAGAGGTTTTTGATTAAATAGCGGAATAGAAAATATGATCCCAAAAAAGTGTATGTATATCACACGTACACAACCACACTAGGCCCCAATTACTATTGTTTGTACCCCTAAAAGGCTAGGAGTAGGGGGGAGTATGGAACAGGCAGCACCCTCAAACCTTCAGAAGTATGAGATGAACCCCAACAACTTGGAAAGGTGGATCTCTCTCACACGTACCAACACAGACTATCCCCCAATTTAACTGATCCCCAAAGGTTTTTGATTAAATAGCGGAATAGAAAATATGATCCCAAAAAAGTGTATGTATATCACACGTACACAACCACACTAGGCCCCAATTACTATTGTTTGTACCCCTAAAAGGCTAGATGAGGAGTAGGGGGAGTATGGAACAGGCAGCACCCTCAAACCTTCAGTATGAGATTGTGTTCACTGTACCCCACAAAGATTGAGTTCACTGCACCCCACAATGATTGTGTTCACTGCACCCCACAAAGATTGTGTTCACTGCACCTCACAAAGATTGTGTTCACTGTACCCCCCAAAGATTGTGTTCACTGCACCCCACAAAGATTCTGTTCACTGTACCCCACAAAGATTGTGTTCACTGCACCCCAAAAAGATTGTGTTCACTGCACCCCAAAAAGGATGTTGTTCACTGCACCCCAAAAAGGATGTTGTTCACTCCACCCCAAAAAGATTGTGTTCACTGCACCCCACAAAGATTGTGTTCACTGCACCCCAAAAAGATTGTGTTCACTGCACCCCAAAAATGATTTTGTTCACTGCACCCCAAAAAGGATTTTGTTCACTGCACCCCAAAAAGGATGTTGTTCACTCCACCCCAAAAAGATTGTGTTCACTGCACCCCAAAAAGATTGTGTTCACTGCACCCCACAAAGGATTTTGTTCACTGCACCCCAAAAAGATTGTGTTCACTGCACCCCAAAAAGGATGTTGTTCACTGCACCCCAAAAAGGATTTTGTTCACTGCACCCCAAAAAGATTGTGTTCACTGCACCCCACAAAGGATTTTGTTCACTGCACCCCACAAAGATTGTGTTCACTGCACACCAAAAAGGATTGTGTTCACTGCACCCCAAAAAGATTTTGTTCACTGCACCCCAAAAAGATTGTGTTCACTGCAGCCCAAAAAGATTGTGTTCACTGCAGCCCAAAAAGATTGTGTTCACTGCAGCCCAAAAAGATTGTGTTCACTGCAGCCCAAAAAGATTGTGTTCACTGCAGCCCAAAAAGATTGTGTTCACTGCAGCTCACACACAGAAAAATGGATGTGGATCACTGACACCTGCCTATCTCCAATCCCACACCACACAGCAATATCGATTGTAGTTTGTAGAACACAGTTTCCCTAAAATTCAGCAGACTCTGTCCCTAACAGGATTGAGAAGAGATCGTAGATCAGGATTGAGTGCAGATTCACCCCACCCCCCACACAGCAATATCGATTGTAGTTTGTAGAACACAGTTTCCCTAAAATTCAGCAGACTCTGTCCCTAACAGGATTGAGAAGAGATCGTAGATCAGGATTGAGTGCAGATTCACCCCACCCCCCACACAGCAATATCGATTGTAGTTTGTAGAAGACACTGACCCTATATAATTCAGCAGACTCTATCCCTAAAATGCCTACAACTCGCCCTGCCTAAACACTCCGACCTGTCCCTCAATTCTATCCGGACACAAATGGTTTTTTCCTGCCTATCTTTCCCTAATCAGCAGCCAGCACGTTGATGTGTGCTCTGTCCCTGAATCTAAGCAGCATAATGACGCCGCTGCGGCTGCCTCGAACTTATAAAGACTTGGTCACATGCTTCAGACGGCCAATCACAGCTACTGAGACATTTGCAGGCATGGCTGGGATGGCTTAAGGCACACCAGTTAAACGATTGTTGATTGGCTGTTGAAAGCCCGCCATGAAAAGAGCGCCAAAGCATGCAAAACCCGGAAATAAAACGACCGAACACGGATTTTTACCCGAACATACAGTAAAGTGTCCGTGTCCGTGTTCGGGTACAAAAAATCCAATTATTCGGTACGAACACGAATAATACAGTCCGTGTTCGCTCAACACTACTTTTAACACCTCCCATTCAAGTCTATGGTAATGCTTTGCAAATGCTCTGGCAGGCAGTTACGGGGCGTTAAGATTAGCTTATTAACTGTAATGGAATAGGCGTTTGTGGAGCAGTTTTAACGCACCTTAATGCTTGTCAAACCCTTCAGAACTGCCCATAGGGAGCTTGGGGAGCATTTTTAACTCCTCATTAATGCTTGTCAAACGCCCATACTAAAGCTCAATAAAGCGAGTCTAATGCCTATACTAACGCTATAAGAGCATTTGTTAAGCGTTAGAAATTTAGTCAAGTGTGAACAAGCCTTAAGGACGAGTTTACTGAGCAGAGAACACCTCCATCAATCAGCAATAGGTCAGGACATGCAATAGATGTTAGACCTTCTGAAAGGGAAACCTCTTTAAAGAGGAGCTCCAACCACCTATAAAAAAATAAAAGTCAGCAGCTACAAAAAGTGTAGCTGCTAACTTTTAAAAAACAGCCACTCATCTGTCCCACGGTCCAGCAGTGAGCTCACCCCAGCCATCTCCATCCTCTGTCCCCCCTCGGTGGTGCCGGCATCTTCACTATGGGCACCCGGCTGTCACAGCTTGCGGCTTCACAGCCAGGTGCCTACCGCACATGCGCGAGTCACGCAACGCATCCTGGATTGGTAGATGCAGTCTTCTGGGATCTGTCAGTGTCCCAGAAGACTGCAGGAGGGAGGGAGGAGAACTTCCATTCCTGAGTGCCGCAGCGCTCAGAACAGAAGTGGGAGCAGGTACCTGCTCCCCCCGCTCCTCAAAAATGCCAATTGTGTAAGAGGAGCGGGGGACGAGTCCTTAAAGCGGAACTTCCCCTTTTGGGTGGCGTTCCGCTTTAATCTGTCAAATTTATTGCAGCTGTATATCATTTGATAAAACCACATATTCTGGTCCTTGCCCATGACATGACATCTTAGTGTGATGTCACCAGAAAGATATGCTGCTCACGATGCCAGCCCTTCAGAACCAACTGGAGCAGAAACACTGGTTCTCAGACATGAAGTGGGTCCTGTATTGCATGGAAACACTTTTTTGTAGGCTTTCATCTTGTGGGCATATTAGGGACACAGCACCACACTTTCCACCTAAAATCACACCTTTGATAGTTGACACTGCATGGGACATTTCTTCCCACTACAAATGAACACCCCCTAGCCAATGGCAAATAGCTTGTTCTGCAGACTGGGGGGGGTGCAATGTAAATCAAAGGGGATATAGAAAATTCTGTAGGAGAAGGGGAGGGGGTAGATTGTGTCTGCATGACTGAAAGTCTGCTAAAGAATAGGGTGTATTAGAAAGATGGGAAACTGCAGAGGAAGAATTAATAACAAGTGAGGTTTAACCACTTCAGCTCTGGAAGAATTTACCCCCTTCATGACCAGGCCATTTTTTTGCTATTCGGAACTGCGCTACTTTAACTGGTAATTGCGCAGTCATGCAACGATGTACCCATATGAAATGTATATAATCTTTGCGTGGTATTTGATGATCAATTGCATTTTTATTTTTTGCAATATAAACAAAAAAAAATATGAAAAAAAATAAAAAACAATATTTTTTACTTTCTGCTATAAAACAAATCCAATAAAAAAAAAACTATTTCTTCATAAATTTAGGCCAGAATAAATTCTGCTACATATTTTTGATAATTAAAATCGCAATAAGTGTATATCGATTGGTTTGTGTGTTATAGTGTCTACAAAATATGGGATGTATACTGGAATTTAAAAAAAAAAAAAATTATACTACTAATGGCTATTTATCAAGGGGTTATAAGTGTGCCTAACTATGTGTAACCTGTGTACAATTGCTACTTTTTACTAATGATCTCCCCGGTTTTCATCCCTGCAAAAAACGTTACAGAGCTCTAAATTGTTTACCAACACAGAGCTCTGGGCTGTGATTGCACACAGCCAATCAGCAGGTCCCAGCCATGAATCATTGGCTGGGACTTGCTGACAGGCTGCCAGTGTGTACAATCACAGCAGGAGCCGGGTGGGGAGGATGTATGCAGGCACCCTAAACCTGGAAGTAGGCAGCGATGTACAGGTATGTCGCTTTGCCTACAGCTGCTGCTCTGGCAGGCGCAAATAGTTAAAGTATTTCTAAACCCAGTCCTTAGATGTGGCGGATGCATTAGCTTTTATGTAGCCTAAAACTATTTCTGGCAAGTGTAGACAAAAGCCTGTTGATCTTGTCATAAATGCGGTGTCCTTCTTCTTACTTTCTGTGAACTGCAAAAAAGCACAGACAACTTTATATTTTATGTCTAAACTACTAGTCCCATTAGTCCACCGTGTAATGCAAATAGTCAAGTCCAACCATGGCTCCCTTTATAGGTGCAGTGGGGATATCAGCATAGCCACAAGGGGGCAGAAATGTGTTATTTGCAAGATTACCAGGTGAAAGGGGGAAAGCCTAGAAAAAGGAAACTACTTCAGCCAATTCATTGAATGACTGGTAAGCTGCAATATATTTCATTTTTTGTTTTAGGGTTTAGATACATTTTATACATCCGAAATGCCCGCTATGTTTACTTGAAGGCTTATCTATATATTAGATTTTAATGGTTACATTTTTATGCTAGAAGTAATTTTTTGTTTGAAATAGCCATATGGAAAGAATATGTGTGTTATATACCTAACCATTCACTGGTATTATGAAAAAAAAACAGCTGAAACATGCTGCAAAATATGGACTGGACATGTCCGAGAATAAAAAGAATTAAAAGCAATACAGAACACGAAGAAACAATACCAAAAACATAAATGTAGAAAATAAAAAAAATGAAAAAACTGTAATAAAATATCAGCAAACTTATAGTTTATAGTAAGCTTTAAAGATATGAATTTATTTATTAAAGTATAATTTAAAGGGATCAATAAGTAAACTTGGTTTAAGCCTGTTAAGACTTCCAGTGACTCATTGGAACCTGATATCATTCCAAGTTGGTACATGAATCACTACTTTGTCCTCAGTATTACCCCTGGAGATACCAAGAATGTATACTTACAAGAGAGCATAGTGATACATATTAGTTTATTCAGCCTTGTTCATTATTCACTAAACATTGGGGAAATAACAAAATAAAAGAGAAGAAGACAGTTCCAAATAATTGCAAAAAATGCTCTTGGTTCATTTGTGTAAATCTTATGTAAGGATTTAAAGATTGAAAATATAACAGATATACATACAAACCTGCCTTGGAAATCTGTGTTATAGGAAGCACAAAGAGAGGGCAGGTTATACAGACCAAGCTGTAAAGCATAAAGTGTGTGTTATCCCTACACTTCATATTCCTGATATGTGCCTGTTGTACCATGTACCCGTATGAAAAAGTATCCTGTTCTCTTTGTATTGCATCCTTTATGTGAAATCCCTGGTGTTCCTGCCAGTCCTTCTGCTTTCCTATTAGAAACTGACCACACCAAGCAGGAGAACACAGCATGGTCAAATCCCTAGCTATGCTGGGAACTCATCCTACTCTCCTCCAATGATCAGACTTGTTCTGACATGCACCCCACTGACCAGTCACTGCACTGGGAAGCTCAGTGTACCGTTGCTTGTTCTCCCCCAGCTTTTATGCAGCTGGGAATAGAGGCAATGTGATCATTTATAAAACAGGGAAAAAAGGTATTTATAATGTTCTATTTATATTTATACACAAAAGTTTTGCCTTTCATTTCAATTTTAAATGGAATGGGTAGTTTTACAAGGTGATCGTTCACAATCACTTTAGTGTAGCTAAAATTAAAAACAGAAAATCAGCATGGGAACATAACTTACTGTAGCACCCTACAGGTAGGTGCTAGGTAAAATATAGTGGGCTTTGTCTGCCTAACAGCAGAGCCATGTTTTCTTTTGTGCAGGTAGGTTTTCATGGCTACCAAGTGTGTCTGCTGAGAGTGGAGTCTCCTCACTGGCCCTGTGAGAGGCTTCTCATTGGGCAGTGAAGGAAACCCAATCAGAGATACATTCAGGCTTGTAACTACCCCAGAAAGCAGATTCTGCCGCAGAGGATTCTGGGAGTGGGTATAAGTCTGAGGGGAGTGCATGACTCAGCGTCTTTGGCGGGAGCAGAGCCCCAGGGGGGAGTGAACGACTGTGTCTCCTCCTGTCTGAGGAAGCGGATATCTTGGGGTGTCGCCTGAGAATCCAGTGCTGAGTTGAGCTGAGGGGATCCGGTGTGCCGAGAACCTGCGGAGAGAGAGAGGGGTCCAGTCCCAGGAAAGCCTACACAGGTTGTGAGTACTGAGGATTGCCCCTGGGGGTCTGCCTGAAGTTAGAGGGGACCACTCTGGAAGAGGTTCTGGGATCCGGTGTCAGCTAGCGGTAAAGGGGGTACCTGGGTTGAGGACCCTGAAGTTGCAGAGGGGGGTACATAGTCAGTGCACCCTGAAGAGTTCAAGGTTAAAGGGGGCACCTGCATATGTGCCCTGAATTGTACAGAGTGTGTGTCAGTTAGAAGTCTACAGCTTCACAGAAGTTTACAGCTTTACAGAATTCTACTTCATACTACCTCAAGCCAGTGCAAGGCGGGAAGGGAGTATTCAGTGACTTTGCAGTACAGCAGTGTCAGGAATTCTACACTTCACAGTCCTGGATCTTCTGGACTTTAGGTCGAGGATTCAGCACTTCTATCAAGTTACAGTGTGTTCTCAGTGTTAGTGAGCGTTGGCTGGCGCCTGCTGTCATTAAGGAAGCGCCAACGGGCATTTTTCAAGGATAAAGTCCCAAGTGTATCTAGTTGAAGCCTAAAGGAGTATCCCACTCATTCCCTTCTCCCATCCCCTAAAATACAATAAAAACCACAAACAAAAATGCTGGAGTTGTCCATGTCTCATTCTTTACACCCAGGGCCACAGCTCACATGGGCTGGAGAGGTAACTGGTAACAATGGCAGACCCACATCAGGCCATAGGCCTGGAAAACCTGCTACATTACAATCAGTAGAATATGTCCCTTGAGCAGGTTTCTCTTCTTTCTAATATTCTCTTTTGTAATGGTAAGATCTAAGAATGGAGGATGGGAGGATGATTAATACCTCCACTCCCTCCATTCATAAAGCCAGTTTAATTCACAGAAGCTGTTAAATGGAGCAGCTGGGCAGAAAGTGCGGGCATAGTCAGGCCCACTTGATGAAAGCCTGTGGCAGCCCCTTAGTTGTATTAACACCTGCAGCATCCTCAGCCACACGCTCCCGCCGGGATCCGGCAAGCAAATTGAGCCCAAGCATTCCGGAGCTCTTCCGTTCGCAGACCGCAACCATGTCCCAGTCCGGGCTATCCTCCACTCCTGCCTCTCTCCCCTCCTCCCCCGCCCGGTCATATGCGGCCGTTACCTCAGGGGGCACAGACACGGCTTCTCCTCTAGGGGCGGCCATATTGGAATTGAGGGGAGACATCCGAACCCTCACAGGCCGGGTACAGGAGGTAGAACAAGCCACAGCACAACAGGACGTGGCTATCAGAGATCTCTATCTTAAATCTGACTCCCACCTTTTACAGATGAGAGATATGCAGCGCCACATGGAGGATTTAGACAACCGGGGCAGGCGCCATAACCTGCAGATCAGGGGCCTGTCAGAAACGGTGGAAGGGGAACACCTTACCCCCACTGTGACCGCGCTATTCAACTCACTGTTAGACCGACCCCCGCTATCTCCCATTGATCTGGAGCGTATCCACAGAGCTCTGCGGCCCCGGGGGCGGGAGGGCGACCCCCCACGAGACGTGGTATGTTGCCTAGTGGACTACCGCCTCAAGGAGGACATACTGCGGAAGGCTAGAGGCAGACCGCACCTGGAATGTGAGGGCTCTCCTGTGCAGCTTTACCAGGACCTATCTGGAATTACCCTACAACGACGACACAAACTCAGGCCCTTGCTAGATGTACTAAGAGCGAGGAATATTGCGTATAAGTGGAAGTTCCCGTTCTGCTTGTCTGCCTCATTACAGGGTCGCACAGCCCTCCTTAGGGTACCAGAAGACTTGCCTCACTTTTGTTCCACGCTGGGGATCCCTTTCATGGCGTTGCCAAATTGGTACGCTGAATTTCGGAGCGCAGCTGACCTCGAGACACCTCGGGAGGGAGAACCCATGGATGCCCAGGAAGTACGCCTTCGGAGACCCCGCTCGCCCTCTGGGAACAGGTCGGTTTGGGACGGAGCCGGCCCCGCCAATGCTCTCAGCCCTACCAAACCTCCCCAGAGCTCGGAAGAGTAACTGATCTGTCGCAACACTTGCCTAATGGTGCCCTCTAATGATCTGTTCGGATCTATGTTGTTTCCTGTTGCACTGCCTCTCCCTTTTACTTTCTGAGTATTAAGTGTCAAATTAACTGTACTGTATGCTGGTTTCCCTCTTCTCTCACCCATATGCTTCAGTGCTACCTGTCGGTACCTCGGGACGACGTGATGACTCATCTACGATCGACTGACTCCTTGGATCTGCCTCACCACTGTACCCTTGGGATGCTGTGTGGACTGGTAATGTACCCTTTCTCCCTTTATCGCAGCTCCTGAGGAACTTCGCACCCCCCTCTGGCCTTCTGCTGACTTTGACTATGTAGCTTTCCACAATGACCCTCATCATTACTCCAGGCCTGCAGTCATTGCTTTCAGAACCATTGTGTCACGTCTCAGGTACTGTTACAGAGGGTGGGTTTCTACAGTGCTGCGTCCCTCCCCGGCCTCCTACCAGCCGGAGGGGGCTCTGTTGTGGAACTCTGGTATGACCGGCTGACTGCGATAGGGCCGTCACGGGGGCGGGTTGGTTGAAAAGGGATGCTCTGGCCTTTCCTTTATTGTTCTCTGGTTGTACACCTAGAGGAGAGGTTTTGTTCATTGGGTGGGATATCGTTTACATATGTTTGGAGACTGTTCAACACCCTGCTGTTGGTCGAGCTATACGCTGCCGCTCGTGGTGCTCGTTCGCATCACCGCGGTAGCGTGTGGGCCGGCTGTTCATGTATATTTGCGGATTAGTCTGCCTGAGAGAGATCTGCGTATATGGTATACCACATGCCGCTCCGTGCCTTACACATGTGACTATGTGCCCTCCGATGGCACCCATTGATGCCCGGTGCTCACACCCCCGGCTGTGCCTCTAGTTATCCTTGCTCTCCTCTGCATGAACCTGTGGGCTCCTGGCACGCTTGGGGAGGGGTACTGGGGTGGGTGCCCCGGGGGATACGGTTGCTCCCTGCAAATTGGGGGCGTAGGCTCTAACCCTTGGTTACAGCTGGAACACCCTGGATCCTTATGTTATTAATATGTATTTAATGCCGTGTTCAATGTTGTAGTTTTCTGACTCTTCCCCGTGCTTCCCCTCATCCCCCTCCCTCCTTGACCCTCCATCATGATCCCTGGTGGGGTCTCCCGGCCCCTCCTCTTTTTGCCCCTCCTTCGTTTAGCTTGAGGGATGTTAGCGCCTGATTACCCGGGGGTGGGGGGGGGGGGATTCTGGGGGGGAGGTTCTTGGCCATTATCCTCATCGGTTCACTGTTCAGGGATGCCGCCCCTACCTTCCTTAGTACACGGCAACCCGCACGGATACCATGCCTTCGCGGTTAGGCGCATCTGCTCATTGCTGTGCTACCTAGTTGGGCCGGGCCCCCCCCCCCCCTCCCGGATATTGGTGGTGATTTTGATATTATTACTATTATTGTTAATATTATTATTATTGTTAATATTATTGTTATTGATCCTTTTATTATTGCTATGGCCTCCCTTTCTCTTAACGGTTTCCTCACCCTCCTCTCTGAACATGGGCTTGCGATCTTTGGACTCGTGGACGGGCTCTTTCCGGTCGAGTTCTTGGCTTTTACCCCATCTTCTGGTTTGCCCTACTCCAACCCCGCTTAGCGGTCTCTGTTCCCTATCTGTGTGTGTAACATCCGTGCTGCTATACCATACCGCTAAATTTTTTTTTTTGACTACTCACCCTACCACCTCCCCCGGTTTCGGCTTGCCGAGTCTGGTGGTGGTCCCTTCCCAAACCCTCACCGCTTACCCTCCCCTCCCCCCTCCCTGACATAGTGCTCTCCTCCCCCATGTCCCTTCCTGTCGTGTTTGTTTTTCCCCTCTACTTGTCTTCCGTTGTGCTGTCCCTCTTTCCTCCTTCCGAAGACATTTTGATACCCTTTTCATGGGCAATACACTAAAAGTCTACTCTCTTAACGTGAGAGGACTGAACATCCCCGAAAAGGGTTCCAAACTTCTCCTCACCCTTCGCAAGACGAAGGCTGACGTGATCTTTTTGCAAGAGACTCATTTCCGCTCTGATAGCATCCAAAAACTCTACGCGAAACAGTACCCTACGGTTTATCATGCGACCTCTAAGGACTCCAAATCCAAGGGGGTCTCCATTCTCCTGTCTAGGCGCTGCCCCCTCGTTGTGTCTGAGTCCTTGGCGGATGAACACTGTCGCTTCCTTTTCCTTACCGGCTCACTACATGGCTGAACCCTGACGCTGGCTAATATATATGCTCCCACCAAAAACATCGTCCCCTTCTTCCACTCCACTCTCCAACAGTTGACTGACTTTTGCTCCGGACAACTCGTCCTGGGCGGGGACTTCAATGTGGCCCTGTCCCCTCTTCTGGACACATCTGTGGGCTCCTCATCCCTCCAATATGCTGCCTTACAATCTATCAAGACGATGCTCACAACATTGCTCCTCCATGATTCCTGGCGTACCCTTCACCCGGGTGTCAAGGATTTTACCTTTTATTCGTCCCCTCACAACCGCTATTCGCGTATTGATTGCATCTTTGTATCCCAGGCTTTATTGCCGACTCTCTCCTCGGCGACCATAGAGCAGATGTTCTTGTCCGATCATCACCCCATTAGTGCTACCCTTTCCTTCTCGGCGCTTCCGCAATGCTCCAGAGCATGGCGTTTGGATGGCTCCCTCTTATCCGACCCCGCGTATGTTACGGCTCTTTCAGATCGCTTGACGCTGTACTTCTCGGAGAATGCGTCCCCAGATATCAGTCCTGGCACCCTATGGGCTGCGCACAAATGTGTGATCCGCGGTGAACTCATAGCCCTGGCCTCTAAGCAGAAAAAGGAACGTACTGCTCATACGGAGGCGCTTTTATCGAAAACACGTCATTTGGAACGTTCACATAAATTGTCCCTGGCGTCTAATACCCTTGAGGAACTCACTAGGACCCGCCAGGAGTTGCTGGAGGACCTTGGGAGATCTGTCCGCAGGAACTTTGCTCTCTCTCACGGTTTCTTCTATGAACACTCTAACAAATCTGGTAAACTTCTTGCCAGAGCTCTTCAAAAGAAGAGAGCAGCTAACACCATCCACTCCATTTCTGATTCCTCGGGTAAGACGTATGTATCTACCCCCGATATAGCGGCCCAATTTGTTCGATACTATTCTGAACTGTATAATTTGCCACGAGCGGACTCACCGGAGCTTTTGCACTCCAGAGCACTTGAGATTAAACAATTCCTGTCCCAATATTCTCCCCCTCTGCTCTCGGAGGCAGTTCTGGCCAATCTTAACACTCCCATATCCGCCACGGAAGTCTTGACGGCCCTCAAGCAATCCAAGCCCGGGAAGTCCCCTGGCCCGGATGGTCTGATGGTGGGCTATTATAAAACCTTCACAGATCAATTGATTCCGCACATGGTTAAGGCCTTCAATGCTTTTCCTGATACGCCCTCCCTGGGGTCGGACTTCTTGGAGGCTCATGTTGCTGTCCTTCCCAAACCGGGTAAGGATGCTACATTGGTACCCAATTACCGTCCCATCTCCTTGCTCAACATGGACGTAAAATTATTTGCAAAAGTGCTGGCGAACCGCCTTCTCCCCTCTATTCCTGAGGTGGTATCCCTTGATCAGGTTGGTCTCGTCCCCGGCCGGGAGGCCCGGGACAACACCACCAAAGCGGTCCATTTACATCATTGGCTGTCTACGTCGCGTACCCCTGGCTTCTTCTTGTCTCTCGACGCGGAGAAGGCGTTCGACAGGGTGGCATGGGACTACATGTCTGAAACACTTAAGGCCCTTGGTTTGACGGACCGGTTTTTACGCTATGTTTCTATTCTATACTCTAGTCCCACAGCCAGAGTCAAGGTTAATGGATCCCTGTCGGACGCCTTCCCCGTGTCGAACGGTACTAGACAGGGTTGCCCACTGTCCCCTCTGATTTATATTCTCACACTGGAACCCCTCTTACGCCAGATCCAAGCCAATTCGGATATCAAGGGGATATCTCTGAAGGGCAAAATGTACAAATGAGCCGCTTATGCCGATGATATTTTGCTTTTTCTCACCGATCACCTGCTCTCCTCTAACCTTCTATCTGTTCTTTCGCGTTTCCAAGATCTCTCCAATTTGAAAATTATTCCAAATCACGGGCTCTCAATATCTCCCTCCCTCCTGCAACTCTGCCAAACCAATTTTCCGTTTGAATGGGACCCCCACTCGATTACGTATCTTGGAGTTCAGCTGCCGAGTACTTTGTCAGACCTCTACTCCAAAAACCATTTGGCGATCCTAAACACGGTTGATAGAGATCTGCATTCTTGGTCGCAGGGTCACTTCTCTTGGTTTGGCAGGGTTGCTATTGTTAAGATGAACATTCTCCCACGCTTGCTCTATATCCTCCAGGCCCTACCCATACATGTCCCTCCGGCCTTCTTCAAATCTTTTTCCGGCTTATGTGCTCCAGATTCCTCTGGTCTTCTAAGAAGCCCAGGCTTAGTTGGGACCTGCTTACGCGTCCCAAACAGGAGGGTGGGCTGGGATTCCCGCACTTGCTTAAATACTATTGGGCGTGCCATCTCTCCAGAGTGGTGGATTGGCATGCCCACACAGCGTTTAAAGACTGGGTGCAACTTGAAGGAGTCTTATCTACATTCCCTGCCCATCACCTGACTTGGACGGCTTTGTCTAAGATCCCTTGCTCCACCCTCGCGAATCCCCTGACTGGGGCGACCCTACGGGTATTTCACACTATTTGTAGGCAGTTGGATCTCTCTCCGAAACGCAGCCCTCTCACGTCTTTGCATTCCTCCCCCGATTTCCCCCCTGGCCTCCCATTTGTGCCTACCGAGGGCCCTTCCTCGGATGTACCCTTCCAGGCTCGCCACTTCCTTGATGGATCTCGATTACTCTCTTATCAGGATCTCTGTCAGCAATACCCTAAAGTTTCTATTCCCTTCTATTGTTATCTCCAAATTCGCCATTTCTTGACCCACACTCAGCCGCTGACGGATTGGAGCTGGCCCCTGACCTCCTTTGAACGTTTCTGTGCTGCCTCCGGCCCGCACCGCCACATGGTTTCTATTCTATATTCCATGCTGTTTCCCGCTACGCACGCCCCCACGGAAGCTCTTCGAGCGCGTTGGGCTCGGGAGTTAGGAGTGGACCTCTCAGAAGAGGACTGGTCCCGTGTACTCTTTCACTTGAATAAAGGTTCTTTAAATGTGCTGACCCAGGAAACTGGGTATAAGCTCTATTCTAAGTGGTACAGGACCCCCGACCTTTTGCACAAGTTTTCCACTTCGAACTCCCCCCAGTGCTGGAGATGTCTGCAACACAAGGGGACTATGAAGCATATATGGTGGGATTGTCCCATTATACAGCCGTTCTGGAAGGAGGTCCATGCCTTAATCTGCCGTATCACCACATACACACCAGATTATACTCCGGCGCAATACCTCTTACATCACACTTCGCTATCGTACGCCAGCTATAAAAGATCCCTGACATTACATCTAATTAATGCAGCCCGCATGTGTGTACCATGCCATTGGCTGTCCACCTCCCCTCCCACGGTTGCCGAGTGGCTGCGCAGGGTTCGGCGGGTGGCAGAGATGGAGGACATCGTTGCTCAAGCCAAGGACTCTCACCACAAGTACTATACAACTTGGGCGCCCTGGATCCATTTTCACTCCTTGCCAGAATTTCAGAGATTGAGCACCTGAAGCTTGATGGCTGCTCTGCAATTATCTGGTCCTTCTATGGTGACGACTTGCATACCCTGGAATGCCTCCCTGGATGTTCAGGCCCCTCTAGCTTTCTTCGTGCTAGTCTTGTGCTCCAGTGTAATGTTCCTACTTCCTGATCTTCTTTCTCTCCCCCTTTCTCTGTTCCCCTCTCACCCTCGCATGTTTCCTTCCCCCACCCTCCTTCCCCCTACCCTTTCCCCTACTCACTCCCTCCCTCCCCTTCCTTCCCATACATTGCTCGGGGTTCTCTATTTTACACCCAGTGGCGACACCGCTCCCGCTGACCATGACCGCGGCGCCCATGTTCAGAGATGTCTGTGCCAGATCCCCTGCTTTCATGATGTGGACCCCCTATTACTTGACACAGAAAGTTCCCTCTAAGGGGTGTCGGGACTGGGGGAGCCACTCTGTTATTTTGTGTGTAGCCTTCTTGTTCCGGTTCTCACCATTTGGATGGTCGTCCTTCCCTGCGGACCCCTCAGCTTGGCTCACATTCACGTGATATTCCCATATACCCTTCTGTTAACCGCACCATTATGTTCTGTAATCCATCTGGGTTTATCTGTGATTTCTCGCTGATCCATATGTTTTTTCTGTTGTTTACATATGTATAGCCACTGTACTTGGTTCACTACCAAGGGCTCCTTTTCTGCCCTTAATGTTTTTTTTTTGCACTATGTATGTTCTTTATTTCAATAAAATGTTTTGACAAAAAAAATTTATTCACATACATTTATACACACACACACACACACACACACACACACACACACACACAAAGACATATATGATTGTGTAAGCGTAAATTGCAACACTGGCAGCTAGAAGTGTATAAGGAAGAGATTTATGTGTATATAAGTATATGCACGTTTACACACCTGTATGCATGTATAGTATATGTAAGGTCTTTATGGAACATAAAGTGTTTTTTTACTCAGGTTCTTACTGTCAGCAGGATCTTGCATATAAACGTCCATAAATTATTATATCCATGTGCAAGAAGTATAAAATGTAAAGGGTGAAGCTAATGGAATCCACTGGGATTTTACAATGAGTCAGGTGTTGAGGCAGACTAAAAGCTTTCTGTATAGTCTATCAAGTGTAGTGCTACAATAAGTGTAGAGTACTGTTAGGGTGTGTGCAATGGGGATATTCTATTACAAAACAGAATGAATAGAAACTGAAAAGGTGTGTTATTTTACTGCCTAACCACTTCTGGACCGGAAGGTTTTCCCCCTTAATGACCAAGCCATTTTTTTGCGATTCGGCACTGCGTTACTTTAACTGACAATTGCGACGCCGTACCCAAATGAAATTGATGTCCTTTTTTTCCCACAAATAGAGCTTTCTTTTGGTGGTATTTGATCACCTTGTGCCATTTTTATTTTGTGTGCTATAAACAAACAATAGAACAACAATTCTGAAAAAAAAAAAAAAAAACAGTATTTTTCACTTTCTGCTATATAGCATTCCCAATAAAAAAAAATTAAAAATCAAATTTTTTCATCAGTTTAGGCCAATATGTATTCTGCTACATATTAGTAAAAAAAATGGCCCAATAAGAGTATATTGATTGGTTTGCGCAAAAGTTACCATGTCTACACACTAGGGAAAAGATTTATATAATTTTTTTTACTAGTAATGGCGTCGATCAGCGATTTGTAGTGGGACTGCGACATTGCGGCACGCGGATCAGACACCTAACTGACATTTTTGAAACTTTTGGGGAATCAGTGACATTAACACAGACCGCCGTTCTTTCTCAACGGGGAGAGATCGCAGGTGCCCTGTGACAATCATGGCCGCCAGACCCGCAGATCAGCTTCCACTGCAGTGAATGGGCACGCGCGCGCCCCCACTTGCGGTACCGCTATGTTGTTTCAGGGGACAGAGCCAACCTGCTGCAGTATATGTACTGCTGGTGATCGGCAAGTGGTTATCCACCTTATAAAGCAGTTTTACTGCTACAGGGCGGCAGTTGTTCGCAGGGTCACATACACCAATCAGCCATAACATTATGACCACTGACAGGTAAAGCGAATATCTTGTTACAATGGCATATGAAAACTGGTGGGATATATTAGGCAGAAAGTGAACATGTTGTCCATGAAGTTGATCTGGTGAAAGCAGAAAAAAATGGGCATTTCAGTTTGTTGTTTATGGGGCTGTGAAGTCCATGGTGACCTGTGTCCATAGCCAAAAGCTTCTACAATGGTCACATGAACATCAGAACTGGACTACGGAGCAATGGAAGGAGGTGGCCTGGTCTGATAAATCACGTTTTCTTTTACATCATGCATGTCTGTCACTTACCTGGGGAAGAGATGGCACCAGGATGCGGGAAAAGAAGGCAAGTCGGCAGAGGCAGTGTGATGCTTTGGGCAATGTTCTGCTGGGAAACCTTGGGTCCTGCCATTCATATGGATGTTACTTTGGTGTCTATGCCTCAATGGGTCAGAGCTGTTTTAGCAAAGGGGGCCATCCTCAATATAAGGTGGGTGGTCATAATGTTATGGCTGATATATACGTGATCTTGCACTTCAGATAGCGGGAGCGAATGCCTGCCGCCGGTGGCTCGCTCTCACTGTGATTACACACTGTGGGAGCCGATCGGCAGGTACCATGGACTTAATGGCCTCTAGCACCCACTAATCATCCTGCAGAGAGACAGAAAACAAGGCAGATCGCCATTCTGACAGGAGTGAAGAGATGGAATCTGTGTCTCTGCAAAGCAGGGAATAAATTCCATCTTGTCTCCTAACAAAAGCACCTCCCACAGTTTAGAAAAACGCTGGTTAGGCACACAGTTAACCCTTTGATCGCCACTGATATTAACCCCATCCCAGTCAGTGTCATTAGTACAGTGACAGTGCATATTTATATTAGTGTCACTGGTCCCAAAAAAGTGTCAAGAGTGTCAGTTAATGTCAGAATGTCTGCCGCAATATCGCGGTCCTGCTAGAAGTCGCTGACCGCCGCCATTACTAGTAAAAAAAAATTAAAAAGTATCCCACAGTTTGAAGACATTATAACTTTTGTGCAAACCAATCAATATATGCGCATTGGGATTTTTTTTTTACCAAAAATATGTAGCAGAATACATATTGGCTTAAATTTATGAAGACATTGGATATTTCCAATTCTTTTATTGGATATATTTTATTGCAGTAAAAAAAATTATTTTGGTCTTTTTCTGTTTACAGCACAACAAATAAATAACACAGAGGTATTCAAATACCACCAAAAAGAAAGCTTTAATTGTGGGGAAAAAGGACATAAATTTTATTTGGGTAGAGCGTTGCATGACTGTGCAATTGTAAGTTAAAGTAATGTTGTGCCGTATCGCCAAAAATGGACTGGTCATTAAGGGGGGGGGGGGTAAATCTTCCTGGGATCAAGTAGTTAAAGGAGAAGTTTAGCTAAAGCTATTTTGGCTATAATCCTCCTATGGAAGAGCAGAGAGGCGGAGACTGACCGTAATGACTCCCTGCTCACAGAATGCTGAGAACTCAGCAATCAGTGGTCTTTGATCGCTCAGTTCTCAGTGCAGAGCCGGCAGAGGACAGTATAAATGTTTCTTTATTCTAAATCCCATACTTCTCTATTTATCCATTATTAACAACACCTACATTTTCACTTTCATTCTCATTCAGTTTTTATTCCCATTTTCTAGAAAAAGTGTTTACCGCCAAACATTGCACATATGTACAAGATGAGAAAAATGAAAGGAGACCAATGTTTTCTATTGACAGTACTATTAGAACTGGAAGAGTAAAGCTATACTGAACTAAATGTAAGTTTAAATGGTAACATTTGATGTAACAATTGGGTAGACTTCATCGGTTCTGCAGTTTCTTTAAAGCTGAAGTTTAGTATATCACACTTTTCACAGTGCTGGAAGACAGTCGCATAGGACAGTATCCAGCAGCTTTGAAGGAGACACTGTAGAGATGATTTCACCAGATGCAACTGCCTGCAGGTAATGAAATACATACTGTTACACATGCCTAAGGTGTTTCAAGCTGTATCCTCAAAAATATATACTAAAATTGAGCTTTAAGTGAATACTAAATATTTCCTTTGTGCATGTATGTACCCCAACCAAAGTACATTGTGACAGGCAACTGTAAATATGGTAAGACAGTGGCATGGGATCACTGTATATAGTTGATACCTCCTACTTGCATTCTTTTCCAGTACAGGGGATGGATACAAGAAGTGCTCACCAGTTTCTGATTAAAAATTAAATAACTAAGAAAATATAGAACTCTTTCACCATACACTATGGACTGGACATACCAAGAGCAGGTGACCCAATTTAGTATCAATATCCTGTATTGAACAGAAAAAGGGAGGTGAAAAAGAAGTTGACTAGGTCTATGCTGATGACACCCAAATCTACCTCTCTACCCCTCAGCTCACCCCATCAGTCTCCTCCCGCATCACTTATCTACTAACAGACATATCAGCCTGGATGTCTCACCACTTCCTCAAACTGAATCTATCTAAAACCGAGCTCATAATATTTCCTCATCTACGTGCCCCTTCCCCGGAATTCTCTGTCAAGATCAATGGAACAACTATTAGTCCTTCCACACATGCCAGGGTGCTAGGGGTAACCCTGGACTCTGCACTGTCCTTTCAGGCTCACATCCAATCTCTGTGCAAATCATGCCGCCTTAACCTTCGCAACATCGCTAGAATACGGCCCTTTTTAACCAATGACACCACCAAGCTTTTAATTCACGCCCTGGTTATCTCTCGCCTCGACTATTGCAACTCCCTCCTCATTGGATTACCCTTGCATAGATTATCCCCCCTTCAATCCATAATGAATGCTGCTGCAAGACTTATCCACCTTACCAACCGTTCAGTGTCCTCCAACCCTCTCTGCCAATCCCTTCATTGGCTTCCACTCACCCAACGAATAAAATTCAAAGTGCTAACAATAGTTTACAAAGCCATCCACCACTCTGCCCCCAGCTACATCACTAACCTGATCTCAAAATATCAACCAAGCTGCTCTCTTCGGTCCTCCCAAGACCTCCTGCTCTCTAGCTCCCTTGTCACCTCTTCCCATGCTCACCTCCAGGATTTCTCCAGAGCTTCTCCCATTCTTTGGAACTCTCTACCCCAATCTGTCCGACTGTCCCCTAATCTATCCATCTTTAGACGATCCCTGAAAACCCTTCTCTTTAAAGAAGCCTACCCGGCTACTAACTAATAACGCTGTTTCACTTGCTCCATCAGCTCATCCCCCACAGCTATTGCCTTTTGTATCAATTGACCCTCCCTTTTAGATTGTAAGCTCTAACGAGCAGGGCCCTCTGATTCCTTTTGTTCCAAATTGTAGTGTAACTGTAATGTCTGCCTTCATTTTGTTAAGCGCTGCGCAAACTGTTGGCGCTATATAAATCCTGTATAATAATAATAATAGGTAGCTCTTGAACCTGGAAGAATACTATAGTAGGAGATTGCAGTAGCTATTGAGGATTGAAATAATATTACAGGAAATCTCTATTTTGGCTTGGAAAAAAACAACAGAAAAGTTGCACAACTTTTTCAATAAAGAAAGACAATTCAATTTTAAATAACATTGTTTGTTCATTTATATATCTGTTCTGCGTAGTACTTTCTTTCAAATAACCTATAAAGAATTGATCTACCAAAATAACACACTCCCAGACTGATTTGGACAGGTTTTATTTCATAGATTCTGCAAGCAAAACTGATTGGATACAAAAAATGTTTGATATCGTTTAACCATCCACTCAAGCGAAGGAAAACTGCACATATGAACCAAATACTATTCTTTCAACAGTGTAATAGTTCTATTAAGACCGAATCTCACAGACATAAGTTAAAATAAAAAATAAAAACAAAAATATAATTTCTGGCAAGTGATTAAATAATCTTCTGTGAGTTCTCTAAAAGTAAACGGCGTCAATAAATGCAGAGGGTCTCCTTATGTTCAAGTGATTGGAGATCGTGTAGTGTTTTTTAAGCTTGTATGTTTGTTAAACATTTTGCACTATTATAAATAGTTATGAGGTATTCTTATTCTTTTTTTATCTAATGAAGCAGTGTTTGGCATATTGAAGTTCCCTCTGAAATGAAGTTATAAATACATTCAGCAACCACTTAATTTGTTTTCCTCACGCAAGTGTGTCTGTTAGTTTTATTTACTGTCCCTCAAGCATTTCCAAACTATAACACAAATTTCAATAAAAATATGTGTAAAAAAACAAAGACGAAGACAAAACACACATTTAAGGCCATCTGCAGGGTTAAAATCAAATTCTTGCATTATTCCACAATAATCTACATGATATTTTACATCTTAAAAACTTAAATAGGCAATGCACAATGAAAGACTTTCTCCAGAGTTTATCACCCTATCTTTTTGTTGTCTTTGTTGTTGCTAGTTTGCTCAAAGGTGACCGTCGCTGAGGAGTGGGAATTTTGGTGGGTTTGCCCGTTGAAAGCCGTGAACTTGATCGCGGAGAGGGTCTGCTATCATGAACAGTCTCAGACATGTCAGAACACACAGACTGGATATCGGAGATGTCAAAGTCAGAGGCATCACTTCCTCGCCGGCTACTTGACCTGCTCCCAGCCTTGCTACCAGCTCGACTTGGAGTTTTCCGATAATCTGTTATGAAAGAGTGCAGTTATAATCTTAAAATAGCAGAGATCAAATGAAGGTGTACATATGTATTATTCATTTTAATTTACTGTCAGTGACAGAATTTGCTATGTAAAAAAAAAAAACTGAAAATTTTGGCAACATTTGACATTCTGGAATAATTCAATGAAGTCAATGTGGAAGGTGAAATTAAAGTATTTTTCTTTGTGGTTTTTAAGGACTCGTATGGTTCTTGTGGCTTAAGGAAGCACCTTTCATCTATCCCGGTCCTGTCCTTGTGCCAAAAAAAGTTGAACTTAATCCAAACTCTACCATTAATCCAAATGGTACCTTTAACCCTATCACCATTTCAAATGGTACTTCTAACACCGATCCAAACGGCACCTCTAACCCTAGTACTAATCCAAATGGTACTTCTACCACTAGCACTAATCCAAATGGTACTTCTAACCCTAGCACTAATCCCAATGGTACCTGTATCCCTAGCACTAACCCAAATGGCACCTCTAACCCTAGTACTAATCCAAATGGTACCTCTAACCCGATCACTAATCCAAATGGTACCTCTAACCCTAGCACTAATCCAAATGGTACTTCTAACCCTAGCACTAATCCAAATGGTACTTCTAACCCTAGCACTAATCCCAATGGTACCTGTATCCCTAGCACTAACCCAAATGGTAACTCTAACCCTAGCACTAATGCAAATGGTACCTCTAACCTTAAGACTAACCCAAGTGGTACCTCTAACCCTATCACTAATCCAAATGGCACCTCTAATCCTAGCACTATTCAATAGGTACATTTAACCTTAGCACTAATCCAAATGGTACTTCTAACCCTAGCACCAATCCAAATGGTACCTCTAACCCTAGCACTAATCCAAATGGTACCTCTAACCTTAAGACTAACCCAAATGGTACCTCTAACCCTATCACAATCCAAATGGCACTTCTAATCCCAGCACTAATTCAATTAGGTACTTTTAACCTTAGCACTAATCCAAATGGTAACTTTAACCCTAGCACTAACCTAAGCAAAGTCATGTGATCACCATGTCAACAAAGCCATGGCTATGACATTGCTTATCACAATGTCACACAGTGCCAGTGTCTCAAAACCAAGAGAGTCGTGTATTCTGCTTTTAAACAAGGAGCTTTTTTATTTCATTAGTGACACTAAACTATGCTTTAAAAAAAATTATATTCAAGTATGTATTCTTAACTTTAAAAAGTACCTTCTATTTCGCTCAGCCTCCTCCAAATCTCTAAATTCTGTTTTTCTCCTTCTATGATCTGACTCCTGTTAGAGGGTGGCTACATTAATGCTCCATGGTCCCACTGCACATAGGAGCACAGCAGCCCT
The DNA here is from genome assembly GCF_965119305.1 of Pelophylax lessonae. NCBI lineage: Eukaryota > Metazoa > Chordata > Amphibia > Anura > Ranidae > Pelophylax > Pelophylax lessonae. Next base: position 334,115,488 of record NC_138770.1, read on the forward strand.
CTCTTGCTCACTCCCCAGATACAGTGCATCTGGAAAGTATTCACAGCGCTTCATTTCTTCCACATTTTGTTAGGTTACAGCCTTATTCCAAAATGCATTAAATTCATTATTTTCCTCAAAATTCTACAAACAATACCCCATAATGACAACGTGAAAGAAGTTTGTTTGAAATCTTTGCAAATTTATTAAAAAAAAATCCCATGTACATAAGTATTCACAACCTTTGCTCAATACTTTTTTGAAGCACCTTTGGCACCAATTACAGCCTTTAGTCTTTTTGAGTATGATGCACAAGCTTGGCACACGTATTTTTGGGCAGTTTCTTTGCAGGACCTCTCAAGCTCCATCAGGTTGGATGGGGAGCGTCGGTGCACAACCATTTTCAGATCTCTTCAGAGATGTTCAATCAGGTTCAAGTCTGGGCTCTGGCTGGGCCACTCAAGGACATTCAAACTCCTTTGTTATCTTGGCTGTGTGCTTAGGGTCATTGTCCTGTTGGAAGATGAACCTTTGCCCCATTCTGAAGTCCAGAGCGCTTTGGAGCAGGTTTTCATCAAGGATTTCTCTGTACATTGCTGCATTCATCCTTACCTCGATTCTGACTAGTCTCCCAGTTCCTGCCGCTTAAAAACATTCCCACAGCATGATGCTGCCACCACCATTTTTCACTGAAGGTATGGTATTGGCCAGGTGAATAGCGGTGCCTGGTTTCCTCCAGACATAACGCTTGCCATTCAGGCCAAAGAGTTTAATCTTTGTTTCATCATAACAAAGTATTTTGTTTCTCATGGTCTGAGAGTCCTTCAGGTGCCTTTTGAAAAACTCCAGGCAGGCTGTCATGAGCCTTTTACTGTGGAGTGGCTTCCGCCTGGTCACTCTACCATACAAGCCTGATTGGTGGAGTGCTGCAGAGATGGTTGTTCTTCATAAAGGTTCTCCTCTCTCCACAGAGAACTACTGGAGCTCTGTCAGAGTGACCATCAGGTTCTTAGTCACCTCCCTGTCTAAGGCCCTTTTCCCCTAATCGCTCAGTTTGGCCAGGCGGCCCGCTCTAGGAAGAGTCTTGGTGGTTTCAAAATTCTTCAATTTACAGATGATGGAGGCCACTGTGCTCACTTGGACCTTCAATGCTGCAGAAAGTTTTCTGTACCCTTCCCCAGATCTGTGCCTCGATATAATCCTGTCTCAGAGGTCTACAGGCAATTCCTTTGATTTTGTGGCTTGGTTTGTGCTCTGACATTTGCTGTTAACTGTGGGGCCTTATATAGACTGGTGCGTGCCTTTCCAGAAAATGTACAATCAACTGAATTTACCACAGGTGGACTCCAATCAAGTTGTAGAAACATCTCAAGGATGATCAGTGAAAACAGGATGCACCTGAGCTCAACTTTGAGTGTCAAGGCAAAGACTGTGAATACTTATGTACAGTATATGTGATTTTTCTCGGTTTTTATTTTTAAATAAAATGTGCAAAGATTTTAAACAAACTTCTTTAATGTTGTCATTATGGGGTATTGTTTGTAGAATTTCAAGGAAAATATTGAATTTAATCTATTTTGGAATAAGGATGTAACATAACAGAATGTGGAAAAAGTAAAGCGCTGTTAATACTTTCCAGATGTACTGTAGACTATGGCTATGGACTATGGGATGTGTAGTGTGCATAGAGCAGTGCATGTGACCACAACTAATGTGCCCTGCTTGTTTCAAACAAGTGAAGGAGAGAGGGAAAAGTACAGGTTTAGGAGCTCAAGGAGGTTGAAAAACCCAGTAAAAGGCTGCTTCATGAAAAATAGATTACAGGGCCATTAGGTAGTGGATACATATGGATTATTTTAGAATTTTATTTTTTATTTTATAGATTATTTTTTATTGTATTAAGTTATTTTTCAAGGATATGATTTTGTGTCACCTTAAAGTGGTTGTAAAGGCAAAACATTTATTGAGGGTGCATCTATGTTGGCGCGCTCCAGAGCCAGGCTGTGTGCATCCATAGACGCACACAGCAGCGTGGTTTGGCCATGCCCCCGCTTCCTCCTCACTGGATATGACTGACAGCAGCGGGAGCTCTCAGGTGTTCTGTGAGAGCAGGAAAAGAGAGAAGCAGTCCTTCAGAAGGGACAGCGCTGGATCGTGAAAGGACTCAAGTAAGTGTTTGGAAATAGGGGGGGAAAGATAAGGAATGTAAAGTTTTCTTACCTTAATGCATTGAATGCATTAGCATAAAAAAACGTTTTGAATTTAGAACCAATGAAACCCCTTTTAGAGAAGCCCTATTATCCTGGGGGGGACATCAGATGACATCTTCCCAGGATTGTGACTCGCATTTGCCCATTGGCCATGCCCTGGCACGAATGGTCACCCGCCTTGACTTGGTAGGTATACAGCTGTGCCATATTCTTTCAATTTTTGGACCCCACTTTAAACTTTTCCATAACTTTATCCCTGACCTGTCTGGTGTGTTCCTTGGCCTTCCTGGTGCTGTTTGTTCACTAAGGTCTCTAACAAACCTCTGAGGGCTTCATAGAACAGCTGTATTTATACGGAGATTAAATTACACACAGGTGGACTCCATTTACTAATTAGGGGACTTCTAAAGGCAATTGGTTACTAGATTTTAGTTATGGGTATCAGAGGAAAGGAGGCTGAATACAAATGCATGCCACACTTTCCACATAGTTATTTGTAAAACATTTTGAAAACCATTTATCATTTTCTTTCCACTTCACAATTATGTGCCACTTTGTGTTGGTCTATCACATAAAATCACAATAAAATACATTTACGTTTTTGATTGTAACATGACAAAATGTGGAAACTTTCAAGGAGTATGAATACGTTTTTCAAGGCACTGTATCTTTTAAACCAATGTAATCTGAGTGTAAGTCATATTTAAAAGTCTTACCTGCAAACTGTGCCTTGACTTTGGTGGATGCTGTTGTTAATAAACTACTTTCTTCTGTTGAGTGAAAACCTTTCCCTGAAAGATATCCTGGAAGCCTAAGCTTACTTCCTTGAATTGGGGTTCCCTGTGTTGGATAAACAAGACAAAATATAAGCACACACTCCAACATGCATTTTAGAGTAACTGCGGTGTGTAGAAAAATAATTGTCTTATGACACATAGGAGTGTTTTACTAAAGGACTAGAGCATTTTAAACTCATTTTCTCTCTACTAAGTGAATTTCACTTAGCAAATGAGGTGAAGATGTGTTGGCTTTACTCATCCAATAATGTGTCAAACAAAATCCTGTTTTATATTTCCTTGCACGTGGTTGGGTACTGGTGCAAAATTATTTATACTTTGCTTCACCCCATCCACTAAGCAAAGTAAAAGTGCTCTACTTTAGTAATTCTAGGCCATAAAGTGCAATATTCTTCTCATTTATGCAAACCATTAAACAAAAAAAACATGATTGTACTCTGGTATGAGTTTGAGACACAACAGCTGGAGAGAAACTCTCTAAAGTATGGACAATCTTCTTTTTGATAGCTGTAACCAAAACAAGTGTCCTCATTGGAATATTTCCAGTGACAGCTCAAAATATAGGAATTTCCCTTACTTTTATCCCTAGTGACAATCCTCATCAAAATATATAGGGAAGGCAAAACTTCAAGGGTTATAACCCTTCCCCACTTTATTCAAAGCAAAAAAGAATTACACTTTATGACGTGGTTGAGAACTACTACTACAACTGATTGATGTGATTATATCACAGATGCATAGCCCCTGATACCCTTAAGGATACCACTGGCTCCTCCCCAGATCTCCATCAGATTAGCAAGCAGTTTTGATCCCAAGCTGCTAGGAGATCAAAGCCTCCTCTATCCGCTGATCAACAGATTTCAGCAAGGTGCCCAACACCCTGGCACCAGGAGAGCTTCTGGTGTACAAGTGCACAGCCCCCCTGCTCCCACCACAATCTAAGCAGAAGACAGAAACTATGGCTATTGGAACATACAGAAGCCTCCAGTGTAAGTTATTCAATCCCTACTGTACTACAGCCACTACCATTCTGCTGCTTCTCCCAGCTGTATCTTATTGCTGCAATGGTGACTCTGTTGAGCTTCTCTTTCTGTGCCATCTTGCTGATTTGTGAGACCAACTGGATTAACCCTTGTTGTGCCATACCACTGCCTTAGGACCCCTGCTAATTTAACCCTTGCTGTACAACAGATTGCTGTCCCGTGCCCCTCTGGAATTATTCACTTGCTGCCTTGTGCTCTCTGCTGGATTAACACTTCCTTTACCCTGGGTCCCTATCTCTGTTACTCCTTGTTGCAACAAATTGTTGGAATTGACCCCTTGCTGAACTATATTGCTGATTTGTTCTCTCCACTTGATGAATCCTTGGTGTTCTCCAGTTTTTTTAATTGTTACTCTGGACTTATCTCCTTGTTACATCATATTGCTTAATATATACCTTTAGACCTCTACAACTAAGCCCAATCAGGGTGAAGGGCGTGAGCAACATGCAGGGACTATATCCGAAGGCTTTCTTAGCCTACAAGCGAATGTGGCTGATCTATGTGGTGTGCGCCTCCTAATTTTGCTATTGTGATTGTTCCACGAAGGGCGACGTGCTCCTAGAGGTACTGGTATCCACTGTGGGAGATGAACCGAGGGATGGACAAATAGGTGGTTATTGAATGACGCTATTTTTACATATGGATTTAAACCCTATACCTATACTATAAGGCTGCCTTCTGCTCTCTACTGGATTGTTATTTCTGTGACTTATCTGTTGTTGTATTGTATTGAGGACCTTTACCTCACGGATCATACCATGGCTCCCACATCACTGCTGCACATCCTGTTGACCAACCTTTGGCCACGGTAATAGTAAAACTCCCTGTATGCCTCATCTCTCAGTAAAGAATCTCTGCGCCAAGGCTCCTGCATCACTTTTGCTCTCTATTTTTTTATGTTCCACCCATACCTTCGTCACAGGATAATATGGCAATAAATACATTTTACAAAACAATGGTTCATAGAAATATAATAATAATACACAAACCCCAGAATCTCAGAAATAACTGAAAGGTATAGCACAGAATAAAAAGTGAACCATGCTTAATGAAGTAAGACAGAAGAGGAAATATTAGTTTCTAAATTGAATTGCAGGATACAAATCAGATAAATGCCTAGTCATATTAAATGAACAGAGAGAAGAAATTGAACTATTATAATTAGGACGTGGGAAGAGATAACAGATGTCATACGGAAGATGACGATTAGCCAGTGTGCACGGAAGGGTTTTCAGTGTAGTAGTGACAGTAGTTAGTGATCTGGTTTAGCAGTTGTGGCTGGGAGAGATTACACAACTGTACGCTCCGTGTGTACTATACCTCTTCAGATGAGAGTCTGTGCTCAGGGGGCTCAGGACTCTTACAAGGAGTCGATGTTTTGCTGTTTGTCAGCCAAGGTTTACCATAATTGCGTGTTATATGGAGAGGTGTCTGTGTGAAACAATGGCAACGCAGTTTAAAAAAATGTGCAGTGATGGAATGATAAAATCCACAAGGAAGGGTGTTTTCATGAAAAGGCCTGCATCTCCTTCAATAACTTAAAAATACAAACCAGTATATTGTTCAAAACAGGTAAAGTAATCTAAATGCATAAAATAATGTACACAAACTGCTTAAAAAAATATGACTTTTTACATCTTACATGATACAGTGGGTATAGAAAAGAATCACCCCCTTTAAAATAATCACATATTGTTGCTTTGGAGCCTGAAAATAAGACAGTTTATTTTTTTCACCGTAATATGCTAAGATGTCATTTCATACCATTCCAGGTTTGTTATATGGCAACACATATATCCATACATATAGAAACATGGTACAGGACTCTTAATATGTTTAAATAATTTCCCCTGTTTAGAATGTTTTTTATCTAATATTTTTATTTTATTTTAAAAGTAAAATACCCTATTCACACATATCAGATTGTGTTTTGTTTAATAGGATGCAACTACACAAGCACCCACAAGATGGGGCTAAATAGTTGACTACCTTCGGTAGTCCATTACATTTTATTTTCAGGCATTTTCACTAATGTTATGCTCTTTGTATTTGAGTTTTTTATGTTTATTTATAAACTCTGAAGACATAACATTGTTAGAATCCTCTGCTGATAGTTTTAGCTTAATGATATGATATTCCTATCACGCGGTTGCCGTGATCCAATCTAATAGTGAGACATGGTATATAAGGACGGAAAGGGTAGACGTGACTACGCCTCATGATGACAAAACGCGTAGGTGCAGGCTCAATGGTAACGCAGTACGTCACTTCTGTCCAGTGGAATGCACGCTGGCTGTAGGGATTGTTGAGCAGTGACGTCTCTTTGAATTGCATATCAGCAGATCATTCCCAGTGCCTGGACATTGTTTTAAATACATTTTTAATAAATGTTTTTGCACTATGATATTCCCTGTAATTTCATTCCTCTTGTGCGCTGGATCCATTGAAGGAGACTCCATTACCTTGGGCTTTGACACCCAAAAGTCCTTTAGATCTGACTAGGTATACGCCTAGGGAATCCATACATGCGGGTGGGTGTGCACCATGGTGGGGGTAGGCACAGGGATTATTTACTTAGGGATCACAGTGAATACCTTCTTTTTTCCAGCTATTCTCTATGGTAAATCATACAATTAAGCTGCAGCAACCCTGTTTCTTATATAGTTTTTTTGCACATCTAACACATTTGTACAAGTGATTCTTTCCTTTTTTCACAGTTTTTGTTTTATCCAGCTGTATTTACATATACCATCCAAGTGAAAGATATAACACCAACATGTCAGAAATTATTTTTAAAAATTCAAAAGCAGAATCACAGAGTTTTTTGTTTAACCATCTTTTGCTTTATTTACAGCCTTTAGTCTGTTGGGATATGTCCCTAATAACTTTGCACATCTAGACTTTGCAATATTTGCCCACTCTTTTTTGCAGAACTGCTCAAGTTCAGTTAAAGATGATTATGACCATTTGTGGACTGCAGTCTTCAAGTCATTCGACAGATTTTCAATGGGGTTTAGGTCTGAGCTCTGACTAGGGCATGCTATTTGGTCATTTTTGCTGTGTGTTTGGGGTCATTATTCCCATTGACAAATTTCTGGCAGAGGGCAGCAGATTTTCCTTAACAATTTGATAGTATTTTGCCCCATCTATTTTTCCTTCTGACCTGACAAGTGCTCCAGTTCCTGCTGCAGAGAAACACCCCATACCAGGATATTACCATCTACATGCTTCACTATAGGAATGGTGTTATTTGGATGTTGAGCTGTATTGGATTTCCGCCAGACACATCATTTGGTGTTGAGGCTAAATTAATACATTTTACTCTCAATTGACCAAAACACCTTTTTCGATGTGACCTTAGAATCGTCAAGGTGCATTTTGACAAAGCCCAGTCGTGACTGCATGTGGCCTTTCTCGAGGAGTGTTTTTTTTTCTTGCAACCCTTCCATACAAGCCACATTTATAGAGAATTTGTGATATTGTTGTCACATGCACACAATGACCACTCTGTCATAAATTCCTGCAGCTGTTTCAGAGTTGCTGCAGGCCTGTTGATAGCCTCTCTGCCCAGTTTCCTCCTGGCTCTTTTATCCAGTTTGGAGCAACGTCCTGATCCAGGGAGGGTCTGTGTTGTACCAAATACCTTCCATTTCATAATATTAGACTTCACTGTGCTTCTAGGCATCACCAAAGCCTTTTTTGTAAAAAAAGAAAAAAAAACTTGTATCCATCTCCTGACTTGTGCCTGTCCACAACTTTATCCCAGAGATTTTTTAACAGGACAGGTTTCTTGCACTACATAGTTTAAAGGTAAATCTAAAAGAAAATTGTACAAGAAAATTGAACATGTATGGCCTGCCTTAGTGATTCTGTTTTTGATTTCTTTGTTTTTTTTCTGACATGTTGGTGCTAAGATTTGCACTTGGATGTTATAAGTTGCACTGAGTAGATGCAGCTGGATAAAACAAAAACTGTGTCTGTCTTCGTTTTAGGCTGCAAAGCAACAAAATGTATTTTAAAGGGAGGGGATTTATTTTTACACCCACTGTACATGTATTATGCCCTGTGCCAGGTACTGTAGCACCTTTCAAACAGTCAGTATCTTGTTCCACCCAGTAGAAAGCATACCACCAGTTTCATATTCTGTTTACTACAGCAACTCTGGAGACATGGAACCTATATATATTTTGTATAATATACAGTATCTCACAAAAGTGAGTACACCTCCCATATTTTTGTAAATATTTTATTATACCGTTTCATGTGACAACACTGAAGAATTTACACTTTGCTACAATGTAAAGTAGTGAGTGTACAGCTTGTATAACAGTGTATATGTACTGTCCACTCAAAATAACTCAACACACAGCCATTAATGTCTGAACTGCTGGCAACAAAAGTGAGTACACCCCTAAGTCAAAATGTCCAAATTGGGCCCAAGGTGTCAATATTTTGTGTGGCCACCATTATTTTTCAACACTCCCTTAACCCTCTTGGGCATTGAAATTTACCAGAGCTTCACAGGTTGCCTCTGGAGTCCTGTTCCACTCCTCCAGGACGACATCACAGAGCTGGTGAAAGTTAGAGACCTTCTATTTGAGGATGCCCTACAGATGCTCACGAGGGTTTAGGTCTGGAGAAATGCTTGGCCAGTCCATCACCCTTACCCTTAGCTTCTTAAGCAAGGCAGTGGTCATATTGGAGGTGTGTTTTGGGTCATTATCATGCTGGAATACCAGTCTATGAAGGGAGGGGATCATGTTCTGCTTCAGTATGTCACAGTACATGTTGGCATTTATGGTTCCCTCGATGAACTGTAGCTCCCCAGTGCCAGCAGCACTCATGCAGCTCCAGACCATGACACTCCCACCACCATGCTTGACTGTAAGCAAGACATCTTGGTCTCATCAGACCACAGGACATGGTTAAAGTAATCCATGTCCTTAGTCTGCTTGTCTTCAGCAAACTGTTTGTGGGCTTTCTTGTGCATCATCTTTAGAAGAGGCTTTGTTCTGGGACGACAGTCATGCATACCAATTTGATGCAGTGTGTGGCGTATGGTCTGAGCACTGACAGGCTGACCCCCCACCCCTTCAACCTCTGCAGCAATGCTGGCAGCACTTATACATCTACTTTCCAAAGGCAACCTCTGGAAATGACGCTGAGCATGTGCACTCAACGTCTTTGGCCGACCATGGGGAGGCCTGTTTTGAGTGGAACCTGTGCTGTTAAACCACTGTATGGTCTTGGCCACCATGCTGCAGCACAGTTTCATGGTCTTGGCAATCTTCTTATAGCCTAGGCCATTTTTTTGTAGAGCAACAATTCTTTTTTTCAGATCCTCAGAAATTTCTTTGCCATGAGGTGCCATGTTGAACTTCCAGTGTCCAGCATGAGAGAGTTGAGCGATATAAAATAAAATATTTACAAAAATGTAAGGGGTGAACTAATTTTTGTGAGATACTGTGTGTGTATATATATATATATATATATATATATATATATATATATATACACATATACATATGCACACAAATAAATATATACACACATAGTGGGGAAAATAAATATTTGATCCCCTGCAGATTTTGTAAGTTTGCCCACTTACAAAGAAATGAGGGGTCTATATTTTTTATCATAGGTGTGTTTTAAATTATAAAGACAGAATATCAACCAAAAATCCAGAAAAAACACATAAAACAAATGCTCTAAATTAAGTTGCATGACTTAGTACTTGGTGGATAAAGCCCTTGTAGGCAAGAGGTAAGACATGAGGCACAGAGGTAAGACATGCTTGACTGTAGGGATGGTGTTCTTATGGTCCTAGTCATCATTTTTCTTCCTCCAAACACGGCGAGTCGAGTTAATGCCAAAGAGCTCAATTTTGGTCTCATCTGACCACAGCACTTTCTCCCAATCCTTCTCTGAATCATTTAGATGTTCATTTGCATGACTGTACATGTGCCTTCTTGAAGAGGGTGACATGCTGTGTTTGGAGGAAGAAAAATGATGACTATGAACCTAAGGACACCATCCCTAAAGTCAAGAATAGAGGTGGAAACATTATGCTTTGGGGCTGTTTCTCTGCTAAAGGTACAGGCTGACTTTGCCGCCTTGAGGGGCCAATGGATGGGGCCATGTATTGTAAAATCTTAGGTGAGAACCTTCTTCCCTCAGCCAGAACACAGAAGATGGGTCATGGATGGGTATTTCAGCATGACAAGGATCCAAAACATACCGCCAAGGCAACAAAGGAGTGGCTCAAGAAGCATTTTAAGGCCCTGGAGTGGCCTAGCTAGTTTCCAGACCTTAATCCTATAGAAAATGTATGGAGGGAGCTGAAACTAAGTTGCCAAGAAACAGCCAAGAAACCTTAAGAATTTAGAGAAGATCTGTAAAGAAGAGTGGACCAAAATTTCTCCTGAGATGTGTGCAAACCTGGTCACTAAAAACAAGAAATGCGTTACCTCTTCGCTTGCCAACAAGGGTTTCTCCACCAAGTCCTAAGTCATGTTTTGCTTGGGGATCATACACTTATTTTACTCACTGAACAGCAACTCAATTTATAACATCTGTGTCTATCATTTAAGATACACCAATGGTGAAAATTATAGACCCTTGATTTCTTTGAAAGTGGGCAAATGTACAGAATCTACAGTCTACAGGGGATCAAATATTTTTCCCCACTGTATATATTTACACACACATGAAAAGTGTATGTATATATATATATATATATATATATATATATATATATATATAAATACACACACATACACATATACATACATACACACACACATTAAAAGAGTGCATGTTTTACATTTAGGCACATAAAGCCTATGATGGTTATAGAAAATATGCATATATGACAAAACCCTATATATTGGACTAGTTAAAGGCTCAAGTAAGGCTACTCCTATGCAAATTGGCAGAAATGAACGATGGATTTTACACTTAATAATCTCAGTTCTTTCTGTAGCTTTTGTAAATTTTGCAGTTTAACATAACATTAAACAATTGATAAAAGTTGTATTAGGCTATCATAATCTGGGTAATTTTAAAAAGATGCAATATTGTCAATTTGGGTAAGGTAACTTTTTCCACTGAAGGTGCAAAATGCAAAACCAGAACTGATGATCTTATTATGAACCTTCTAAATTATAAACCTATAGAATATTGATAAGCATTTTCCATACTCACATGCCTTTTGGTACAGAATTAAAAAATGGTCATTTAACAATGAGCATACCTTGGGTGTGCTGGTACCAGTGACTTGTGATGGACTAGCCTGGATATTTGGGCTTGAGTTAGACCTGTTTGGTGAAGCCCCTCTTGAAGACGGTCTAGACCTACGGCCCTTCGGTCGGAAAGGTGTCATGCTTTGACTAATTCCCTCTGGTAACATAAACTTTTCCCGAAGCTCTAAATTTGTCCTTCCTTTGGCTGAAAAAAAAAAAACAATACAACCACATGGGAACTCAGCTGACATGAGCACAGTGTAAATGATAGTCTATCATAAATACAAAATAATTCAAAGCTAAGAGTATACATTTTAAATTCTAACTATGGTATAGGAATTTATTACCCCTTATGCAGGGATAATGTACAAACAGATAGCTTCAGTTTTATTCCTTAAAGGAATATTATGCAACTGGTGCAAACTGGAGTTACTACATAATTACATTGAAAAGAGATGGATACAATTAGAGCTATCTAATTTCCTAATCCAGGGATCTTGTTGCGGACCTACACGTCCCATGAGGCATTGTAAAACTCTGACATTCACAGACATGCTTAGGCGTGATGGGAATTGTAGTTCCTGAACAACTGGTGGGCCATAGTTTGGAGACCCCTATCTTAATCAATGAAGTCTATAAAATACTGAGGAAGGGTTATCAGCTACACATTTAACAATGGAATCAATGACCACAATTTAACAGCCATTCAAATTCATTAAAATGTTCAAGGGGATGATGGGATGGTCACAGCCAGTGCTTGAGAGCAAAGAGACTATAATGGAAAATGTACAATATCACACATCCAGCCTTCATTTTCTGCTATTCAGTTAGGTGTCGAGCACATGGACACAACAGAAATGTGGAATTCTCATTCAATGCAAGCATCTTGAAGGGTTGACCTCTAAGGCCTTAATAACACTGTGCATTTTAGGTGTGGTTTAATGCTGGGAAAACTGAACAAAAATGTATGATGAGCTCCATGCTGCTTAAAACGTTTGCTACCCCAACAGTTCATATTCCATCTGTACCATGTATAAGTATGAGAAAGTATTCTATTCTCTTTATATTGCTTCCATTATATGAAATCCATGGTGATCCTTCTAGTCCTCTTGCTTTCCTATTAAAAACTGACCACACTAAGCAGGAGAGCACACCGTGAGCAGATCTCTAGCTGTGCTGGGAACTCAGTGTACCCTCCTCCAATGATCAGACTTGTTCTGACACACCCCCACTGCACAGCCATTCAATGGGAAGCTCAGTGTACTGCTGCTTCTCCTCACCCAGCTTTTATCCAGCTGAAAACAAAGGGAATGTGATCACTTATAAAAAAGGAAAAAAGGTATTTATAATGTTTTTTTTTTTTTTATAGCTATACAAAAATGTTTTACATTTCATTTCTATTTTAAACTGAATGGATTATTTTACAAGGTGATCATTCACAATCACTTTAAATCTGATATTCAAATCTCAGCATTCTCCTTAGGAGGTTTCAGTCTCATTATGCTTTTTGTCTGCAGTATTCCCCCCATCATACTGCAACAAAAAGGCACTTTTTTAAAGGGTAGACTCATCTGACAAGATAAGGCTGTTCCCTTTCTACATACACACAGAAATGTGACCCAGGCCTGAGGAAAGGATAGTGTTTTTCCACAGCATAATATTTTCTGAATTGAGATGTTTTATGCTCATGAGCTTATGGAGCTGAAAAACACAACAATCTCTCTGTGCATGTCTAAATGCTCCTGTATCAGTTAAACGTGGAAAATCAATGCTGTAAGTTGCACATAGGCATGTGTCTTAAAAAGAAAGATGGACACCAAATGTTGTACTTTGCACACCTCCAAATAGATACATATCAACACAGATATCATGCATAGCACACCAGGAAACCCAGGACAGTTTGTCAAGCTGTTTGTCGGGTTACCACCTCTTACGCACACTCTTCCGACATATGCACCATTCATTATTTTAACAGGCACAAGGTGAAGTGCATGAGGAGGTAGAATGTGTGTCAGAGCCAAAGACACGGAAGTTTGCTTACTACTGGCATAACATAGCATCCTAAGTTTTAGAGGGGGGGGGGGGGCAGGACACTATGAATGAGATCTAGATTGCAGTACATAAGGTGTCAGTCTTCCTTGTGTTTTGCACTAACAGGTTTTGCTTTTTGCTTGGGGATAAGAAAGATATATCCCCCTTTAAACACTCACTGATACCCATTTTATCAGCCCAGTGATGGTAACACTTATCCAGAATTTCAGTAGAAAAAGTAAACTGCTGAATCATAATAAATAGAATTCACAAAATGACCCCTTACTAATCAAATCTTGCAATTTTCAGCAGAAAATTGAGAAGTTTGCTGTAATTTTCACATGCTGGAAAAATGTCCATGTGACCTAGCCTGCATGATTTACAATGTTCTTATTCCAGACACTCTGGTTTTCTACAGTTCTTCTGGGGTTGGAATGACACTGAAAATGGTTTTAACGTAAACACGCCTGGATAATGTAGAATGGGTCTACTTTCTTATATTCTAGTTGGAAGTCCTAAATTTAGAAAGAAGAGTGCTGTGCTTAACATTGCCAAAAACAAAAGTTTTAAATAAACACAGACTTTATTCTAAGGACCAAGACTTTAGTGTTTTGGCATGAAGATTCTTAGTTCTTTTGATTACTTTGTCTTAATGCAGATTAAAACAAATACAGCTCTACAAATTTATAACACATTCAACAGTCCTAACTAACAAAGCAGGGTAAGGTCTCATTCATTATAACTTTCCTCTGCAAAAACATGCCATACCAAACAGAAATGCCTGGCACAACATTGTAGACAGAGAATAGAGTGAGTGGCCAGACAGCAAAAATAGCCACTGAGCAGCATCTGAGTGTATGTTTCTAACAACTAACCACAGACACAAACACCACACCTGCATGGTTTATCCTATTAGAAACTATCCCGTTTCAATGAAAAAAAAATAAAATGTGCATTCCATGGAGCTCTTTTCCTCCCCTTGAGGCTATGCTAAATGGTTCCAGGCAGAAAGTCATGATTTGACACAACACACTATATATACTATACTTAGTCAAAAATAGATGTCCATTAACAAACATGGATTATTCTCACTGAAAAAAATAAATAAATAAAAATACAGCATGCAAAATATGACAGTTTAGTTTACTATATATGAGCACACATGATGGTTCTAGTTATTTACCTCAACGTGCATGCTAACCACAGCAAAATCTGCACTTTAGGAGTCAGTGCCCAAGGATTTAAAGTAAAGAACAATAAGCATGCACTACACACCAAAGAAAATGGTAGATGTAAAAAGATGACAAGTGAAAGAAAGGAGTGAGTGAAGATGTAGAGAAATGAAAGAGGGAGATATTTGCCAACCTATAAGAGGCTGAGTAGTAATTGAAGAGTTCGATTCCGAACGTAACATTTTACTTCCATGATGATGAACTAGGGAGAAATGACAGAATACCAGTCAAGGAAAACAAAGAAGGATATTTAGTAAGGAAAAGTAATAAAGGGTAGCTTCAAGTAAATAAATAAAAAAAAAAAAACATAATAGAAGAAAACAAAAATTCCAAATATACCCAGAAGAGAAGCATAGTAAATTTTTAAAGAAGAGTATCACTTCAAATATAATATCCTCCTGGACACCAAGAACACAATGTACCTTTTTTATGTTTTTCTTTGTTAATTGTATTTATTTATTCTTTATAGCAGTCATGTTGCTTTACTTTACATTTTTATTCTAGATGGGCTATATATATATTTATAATATTTTCTGAGAAAAAAAAAAGATATCAACTAAACTTCCTTCTCTCTTACAGTGAATACCAGTTTTTATTTTTCAAACCATCTAGAAAATGATGGTTGCAGCCATATAATCATAGTTGCAACTCCACTACTACAGAACGTGCTACCATGACTGAAAAATAAGGGTGTGCCACAGTAAAGCATCCTTTCAAGTGTAGGCCATATTTTTTAAATAGAGAACGGAAATAATTTTTTTTCATCTGGTTTTACAATATCTGCTATATTTGCAAACGTAATCTATGTATAAAGAGAAACTCTTGGATGACAAGATCTCTGAACTTTCCTCAGGATCAGGTGTGTGCACTCATGCTTTACACTTAGCTTTATGTTCACATTCCAGTGAATATAGAGTGAACATTTCCTTTGATATGCAGAAGAAAAGTAAAGGTTCACCTAGCTTCCCCCTTCCCCAGCAGCAAGCACTTATATTTCCTCTCTGTCGTATTGCTCTCAATGGTGTCTGATAAAACCAGAGGCAAGTGCCAAATCAACTTACTGAAGCTCTTAGGCTCCGTTTCCACTACCGCGGCTACGAAGTCGTGCTACTTCTAGCGCGACTTCGTAGTGAAAGTTGTTTGCGGCTTTCAGTGCGACTTGTCCCTCATTATAGAGGGAAGTCGCACTGAAGTCGGCCCAAAAGTAGTGCACAAACTACTTTTGAAGTCGCCGCAACTCAAGTCGCGGCAGTGAAAACGGGCCGAATTGAAATGAATGGCTTTTGACTTGCTGTGCGACTTGACATGTGTCAAGTCGCACAGCAAGTCGCAATAGTGGAAACGAAGCCTTACAGGGCTAATTTCCTCACCTCTTGTGACAGCACTGAGCCAATCAAGAGGCAACTAATACTGTTTCATGGGAGAGGGTGAGTGAGCTTTCGGCTCACCCATACCTGGAAGTATGCCCAACGATTGAACAGAGCACGAAGGGAGCAAAGAATTGGTGAGAGCATAATAGTGGAGAGGGGGGGGGGGAGCTAAGTGAACTTTTTATTTCTTCCTGCATAGGCAAAGAAGGTTCACTTTAGTCTACAAAGTAGCCAAGAGATGTTGTTGGTCCCACTCTTATAAGGCCAGTTTATAAGGTCAGTTTAAGTTATTATGCAAACAATTAATTCCACAGAACAGAAAAGGGGGTGGTGATTTAATAAACGTTTTATCCAAGTCCAATATCTCTACTGGAAATCTCTAGAAATTAGCTATTTTTGTCCTGCTTCACAGTATTGCCTAGTAAGCTACTGAAAACAAGTTTATACTCTACTAAGGGAGCAGTGAACTACAATTCATTTAAATGGATTATTTAAAAGATTGTTTTCTTCTTTTTGGTGTTAAATAAATCTGTGTTTTTAAAAAATGAATAGCAGCAAATTTTACTGAGAAAAGCAGACATCAATTTATGGCTATTAAACAAAATGTAACACTAAGCTTACCTCTACATGGATCATTTTTCACCAGGAATTCGTCCAGTGCCATCCAACCTCCACCAACCCGAACCATCACCGTGCTCCTCAAAATACGGACAAGACGTAATTGCTGGGAGTCACCAAACTTGGAAGAAACAAATGTAAAAAAATAAATATCTGGACTAGAAAGAAAAATACTTAAACATGCCCTTTATGTGATAAAAATGTAAAGATTTATAGTAAAAGTGGTATTATCTGCAGTAATATTAGTTTAATTTAGGTAAATCTGTGTAAAGAGTTTTGAAACACCCATGCAGCACCAACTGAAGCATAGTGATTAAAGCAATGGGCAATTACAGCATGGAAAGGAGGGGGGGGGGAGATTAAGCATGTGAACATGTAATACACCTGTAATCAACGTACACTGGCATACACACACTGGATTTAATGTTTCTAAGAGTGTACGCCTTTACAGAAAATGTACCCGCTAAGAATTTGTAATCAAATTAAATGTGACCGCAAATGTGAAAGCAAGCTGAAACCAGAATCTCAAACGCATAGCAATTATCATTTTTAGTTGGGATACAACTAAGAAAAATGATTTTGGAGGTTTCTAAGAGATGTTAAAAAAAAAACACTTGAAAGTAAATTAAAAAAACAAATAATGTACATTGATCTACAGCCATTTTACCCTGTCACATGCAACCCCTGTCCTCACACAACCTCATGAGAAGACAGACCATTGATGTGATCAGTGTCCTTTTTCCTCATAATTTTGAGCAATATGGACAGCATTATTGGACAGATGCCACATCCACCTAGGTGAGTATGAATGTTTATTTTATTTATTTTTTTTAAATACTCATACTTCTCTTTTAACTTTATCTTGAGTTTAAGGTTTTTGGTTAAGTCATAACTTGAAGGACAGCAAAAATTAAAAATGTTATTTATATACTATTCATAGGTTACATAAAAACATGCACCAGGCACACTCTAGCCATTGAGACAATATTTCATTTTCTTAATTACACTAACCAGGTAAATGTTTATTAGTTAGTGATTTCTGAAGCTTTAAGCCCATTAGAACGGGTCCGCAGCTTCCCTATGGGAGGCGACCTACGGCGACCTGTGAGGTGACCAGGTCGCCTCACAGGTCGCCTTAGTGTGAACGGGGGCTAATTGGCACCCAGTACATTTTCGTTTATGTAGGATGGAGCCTTCAAAATCATACTATTATTATTGAATGTTAAAATTCATTTAAAATCAACACAATTTTACCACAGCAAATTGCTCCATGCAATTCCTGGAGGTTACAGATATTGCTATGGTATAGGTACATTATTTTCAAAATACAAAGAAGCCATAGCAACAGAGATGTATGTAAATTAAGTTATATTAAATGGTAGCTAAGTCCCTTCACCAGCATAGAAATGGATTTCATAAAGCATTACAAGATGGATGTGTAGGTTACGGTAAGGAGACAGTGATCAAAAATTGCAAGCTTTGATGATCAGTAACACACAAATGAACATTATGCTTTACTGGTTTATACCTGATTTCCCAGGAAAAACTGATAGCAAAAGGAAAAATGGAAAGAAAATACAATTAGTGTATACGTATTATTTGATTATGAAAACTTAAATATACTACTAGGTCTCACCATCTTTAAAAAAAATCCTTCCTTATTTGATAACTGCAGGAACATTTACAGTTATTATCTTAATTGACCATGTTGGTATGACTTTAGCACTACTGGGGACATTTAATCCTACACATCAGAAAATGGGTACTCTGTATATCAGGAACTAATCAGACATTTTTCATCTTTTGAATACTAACGTAAAACATTATTATTGAAATTGGTCAATATTGTTTACAGTGTATTCATTTAAGCATTTAGTCATATTTAGGGAAGCTTAGAAACTGGAATATCTCCTGCACATGACAGGATGCTTGAAGTGCTCTTACAACTATCCATGTTTACTGTGAAAAGTGTCTGAGCTGTGTCTATGGGCATGGATAAAATATTCAGCAGTTATTGACTGAAGACCAGTAGCCCTCTTTGGCAATGTACACATGAAAAAAACTAGACTCAAAGACAAACGACAGTATTTTGTTAAAGCTCTTTTCTGCATTAAAAACTAAAAAAAAAAAAAAAAAGGATTCGATTAGTGTAAAAGTTCTTTAAAGTATGCTGACAAGTAAAAATAATACCAAATCCTCCTTTTACCTACCCTGTATTTGTTCTCTCCGATCTGTTCAACTTGAAATCGTTTGGCACACTTACATTTAGCCACTTGTCGAGTTACCTGTAAGAGTAAACCACAATACTTTCACTGTTTAAATGAGCTCAGGAAATAATGAACCTAAATTACCATAAAATATGAAAAAATAGCAGCAAAAGAAAGATCAGGAAAAATACCTCGTCTTCAATTTTGTCAGCATCAGTTACAGGTTTGTAAGCATCTTTGTTTGGGTGAAGGGCTGCTACAAACTCGTAATAATCAATGTAACCATCACCATCACGATCAAAGATGTCAGCCACAGCGCTCATCTCTAGACGGCTGGTAGGAAATTCTGCCAGACATAATGGAACAGTAAATTTACTGCCTATGAAAAATCGTTTTTTTTTTTTTTTTTTTTATTAGAAGTTTTTTACATAACAGTTACAAACATAGAAACATGTTCAAC
Source organism: Pelophylax lessonae (assembly GCF_965119305.1). Classification (NCBI taxonomy): domain Eukaryota; kingdom Metazoa; phylum Chordata; class Amphibia; order Anura; family Ranidae; genus Pelophylax; species Pelophylax lessonae. The sequence goes on from NC_138770.1 coordinate 334,134,676, forward strand.
AGCACTACAATTCAACAGCACCAGTGTACAAAGCAGCTCCTGGACCCATGAAAACAGCAATCTTCTCTAAAAAAAAAAAAAAAAGAAGGTACATACAGCACAAATTCACAATAAACAATACCAAGAGAAATTGAATTAGGAGCCCATAAAAGGCCTACACAGACCCCAGCATCCCGCCACAAAAGGAACCCTTAACCATGGAGCAATTAGTCAGACGCTGTGGAGTTATCCTCTATCCAACCACCCCATACCTTTTTAAACTTATCAGGTACCCCTCTATTAAGATGTGTGGCTTCATACATCGGCAAAGCCTTATTTATCAATGCCTTCCAGGCCATGATGTTGGGGGCCATCGGTTTCTTAACAAGATAATCATTTTACATGCATAATACAGGAGCAGGGTGAGCAAAGTACAGATCACCTTTTTGAGTGCTAACGTGCGTCTAGGCCTAACAGACAAACTGCTATAGATGGTATTATTGTCATGACCAACCTAACACAGTCCATCACCTCCCCCCAAAACTGCCAAATGTGCGGGCAATGCAGAAAATCTTCCCCAGAGGGCATGGCACCTCCAACAGTTTAAAGGATGCACAGGAAAAATCCTCGCCAGTTTAGCAGGAGTGTAGTATATTCTAAGAAGGAATGTGAACTGTATCAAGTGATTGTGTCCCGATACCAATCTAGTAAACATGGCTCTCCATACATCATCCCAATCCTCCGTATCAAGCTGCGGGAAATCCGACAACCATGCAGCACAGCAGGAGGATTTTTGTTTTTTTAAATAGAATAAGAAAAAGTTACAACTTGTTCCAGTATTAGTACTTGTTTGTGCTCACATTGAGAATTTACCTTTCTTCTCTATCCTGGTGACAGAAAGGAAATAGGGAAATATCTTCCCAGGTGGGACACATGCAGCATTGAAATCCTGACACACGTTCTAACCCTTCAACATTTTAAGAATTACTTAAGAGTTTGATTAGAGTCCTACAGGAAACCATGATGTCCTTAAAATTGTGCGGTAAAATATTGTATATCCCACCAACCATTGCTGATTATATATTTTTAGCAAACGACACCTGTCAATGCAGATACAAGAACTGAGGTTTCATTGGTGGAATAAGGGAACATCCTGTATACAACTAATAATATTTTGTAAACAATTATGTACACCAAAGGGCTTGAATTAAAGTGTATGTAAACCCTAAATCTATTTGCCTATGTATATTCCCTTCTAGATACAGATGTCATCAAGTAAGAAACTGAAGATATTTGGACAATAATCAAGCAACCAGTAGCACACATATAGCACCCCCCTGCCTTTTAGACTGTGGGCTCCACAAGCAGGGCCCTCCAAATCATTTTGTATTGAATAGTATTGTAAGGGTCCTTTCACACGAACAATCCAATCAGATCCGCCTGTCAGTTTTTTAGGCGGACCTGATCGGATCCTCCATGCATCCCTATGGGGCAGCGGATGTCAGCGGAGATATCTCCACTGACACCCGCTGCTATCCGATTCTGATCCTGTCCGTGAAATCCGGACGGATGGAAACCCTATTTTCCACCCATCCAGCAGATCGGATCGGATGAGAACAGACAGGCGGTCCATTCTCATCTGATTCCCCCATAGAGGACAGCGGGATCTGACTGCTCCATCTCCGCACACAGAGCGGAGACGGAGCTGTCACCTGCCTGCTCAGCGGGGATCGGCGGATCAATCCCCACTGAGCAGAGAACGGACTGCGCATCATGTGAAAGGACCCTAACTGTTCTGCCTCTCTCTGCAAAACTGTTTGCGCTATAATAATCCTGCATAATAACTGTATTGTTCCCAGTAAAATTAATTTCCTTACTGTTGACATATAGCAAAATGTATTCATACTCTGTTTTTCTTCATTGTCTCTTCAATCAGATTTTAAAATAGACTCATTGGAGGTGCAAGAGAAAGACAGGCATACAGAAATCTATGCACACTGAATAAGACAGTCACTTCATCTACAAACTGCCCTTCTAAACAAAATAATCAATTACCAACCCTGCCCTGATCAAGGCAGAGGACACAGAGGAATAACATACAAAATCCCTTTTATCTCCTCCCCAGTGCAACAAATCAAATAAATAAATAAATAAATAAATAAATAAATAAAAACAATTAAAAGCAAAGGAGTTCAGTACCTATTCCATCACTACCACCTGCAAAATTATTAAAGAATAGTACAGTTTTATAGCCAATGTCATTGTATTGTCATTGGACTCATTGAAAAAGAACTACATCACTACTCATCCACCAACCCAGCCACTGTTACATCACACCAATTCTTTACTCCCTACACTGGATTCCAAATAAATGGGGGATTGCCTTTAAATCTGCCTACTTGCTTTTAAAGCCCTAAATAAGTTGGACACTGCCTGACTGAACGTCTAGTTACCTAGACTCTTTGAGAGAAAAGTTACATGTACCTACTCACCCTAAAATCTATTGGAGCTTGTGTAGTTTATCATGCAGCACCCACAATATGGAACTCACTACCATACACTGTCGGGGAAGCAATCTCTTTGGATGTTTTTAAAAGCAGACTTAAAGGATAATTCCACCTTTGGAACATGTTACATGTCCCACCTGTTTTTAGGGTGGAACATGTAGCATATTCCTGCACCTTCTCTCCCTGATCCCCCACTGCCTGTGACTGTGGTTAGGGGTTCCTCTCCCCACATCCTATGTCACTTTTTAAAAGTAGTATGGCTGTGTTGGGCTCCTCCCACACAGCCGCAACATTCCTTCACAATTTCCTGTCAATTAATAAACTACAAGTACCGTCATCTACTGCGGCAGATGTACTTGTAGTTTGAATGAACCACAGGCATGATGATCAGCATGTCCATAGTTCATTCACAATGCCTACAGCACTGCAATGACACCCTGTTAAGAGGTATGGGCAACAAAGGTGTAGGCAGTGTGTGCAGGAGCCTGACATTGCACTCACGATCTGTTGATCCTGGGTGCAATACTTTACATGCTTCTGTTTTGTTTTTTTGTTTTTTAAAATGCACACTTGCAGTTGCAAAAAGATGTGCAGTTATCTTTTATGTAAAGGTGAACTTAGCTATAAGACACATGTATTTATGTGACAGAATATTAGAATACTGATGCAGCTCATGTGTCAGTGAAAGCCACATTTTTTTTTATTACATTTATGGCACAGTGATTTGGTGTTAAAGCACCAGTAGCAGAAAAATACAGACTGTATAATGATTAAATCTGCTCAGTAGCTAATAAGACTAAGTGCCGGTTCACACAAATGCGCAGATTATATGGCTGAATTTGCATCGCATTCGGACTAAACTCGCACAGGACCCTTTTTTGGGTCCGCACCAGAATCAGATCGCATGGGTGTTAACACCTATGCAATCTGATTCATGTCCGAACTGACAGTTCGCGCTGCGATATGCAAACTGATCTGGGGCTGTCGTTAACTTTGTATTGACACCCCAGCGATTCGCATATGGCAGTGTGAACTGCCTGCGAGTTGAGTGCAATGTGGGAACCCGCAGTGGATTCGCAGGGTTCCCACATCGCATATGTGTGAACCGAGACTAAACAGGTGCTACCATAGGTCCTGCAACAATAATATCTGCAGAGTGCTATTAGTATCCATGTTGCAGGACTTTAGCTAGCAACCTGTTTCAAGAATGCTGGTGGGCAAGAATGTTTAGACTACACGATTTCTTGGCAACAACTACAGGAATACTTTACCTAATTATTTTTACTTCTAAAAAGTAAACAGCACAATAAAACTATACCAAAATATCTTACTTGAAGAAAGAATTCCTTCTATAAATTCCTGCCGTGTTATCTTTCCATCTTGATCTTTGTCTATTCTCCGGAAGAAATCCATTACCCGTGATTTCTTATGATTCATCCACCTCATATATTTCTTTCGCCATACATCAAAATCAAAGTTGGCAAACTCTTTGAGCTTTAATGAAAAAAAGTACAGTGTTTTCCTCCAATACTTTGCTGTGACACAAGTAAGATACACCATAGGAGAAACATTTTTTACTCTAAGCTTATATCTTTACCAGTGCATGCAAATATGGAAATTGATTTCTGAGCCCTCGGTAACCTCACCACTGTGCAGATGATAGTGTTAAAAAGCACTAAATGGACCAAAACTACAGTATACTTATATACACTGCTCAGATGCATTAAAGGGACACCTTGAAAACACATCAGATTTCAATGGAGAAAAATATCATGCTGGATATCTATACTGATATGGACTAGGTAATGTGTTAGGAAGGAAAGGATGCCACATCATTTAATGGAAATGAAAATGATCAACCTACAGAGAGCTGAATTTAAAGACACCCTGAAAATCAAAGTGAAAAAATTACAGTATGCAGCAGACTAGCGTATTTTGCTGAAATTTCATTGCAGCAACTCAAAATGGTACTCAGCAGTTTGTATGGCCCCAACGTACTTGTATGCATGCCTGACAACATCGGGGCATGCTCCTTTTGAGATAAAGGATGGTGTCTTGGTGTATTTCCTCTCAGATCTAGACCAGGGCATCACCGAGCTCCTGAACAGACTGAGGTGCAACCTGGTAGATTCACAGGGACCAAAACATAATGTCCCAGAGGTGTTGTATTGGATTTAGGTCAGGCGAGCATGGGGGCTATTCAATGGTATCAATTCCTTCATCCTCCAGGAACTGGCTGCATACTCTCGTTACATGAGGCCAGGCATTGTCGTGCACCAGGAGAAGCCCAGGACCCACTGCATCCGTGTAGGGTCTGACATTGGGTCCAAGGACTTCATCCCGATACCTAATGGCAGTCAGGATGCCATTGTCTAGCCTGTAAAGGTTTGTGCGTCCCTCCATGAATATGCCTCCCCAGACCATCACTGACCCACCACCAAACCGATCATGCTAAACAATGTTACAGGCAGCATAATATTTTTCCACGGCTTATCCAGACCCTTTCACTTCTGTCACATGTGCTCAGGGTGAACCTGCTCTCATCTTTGAAAAGCACAGGGTGTCGGTGGTGGACCTGCCAATTCTGATGTTCAATGGCAAGTGCCAATCAAGCTCCATGGTGCCGTCAGTGAGCAGAGGGCCCACTAGAGGATGTTGGGCACTCAGGCCACCATCCTGAAGTCTCTTTCTGATTGTTTGGTCAGAGACATTCACACCAGTGGCCTGTGAAAGTAATTTTGTAGGGCTCTGGCAGTGCTTATCATGTTCCTCCTTGCACAAAGGAGCAGATACTGGTCCTGCTGATGGGTTAAGTACCTTCTATGGCCCTGTCCAGCTCTCCTAGAGTAACTGCCTGTCTCTTGGAATCTCCTCCATGTTCTTGAGACTGTGGTGGGAAACACAGCAAACCTTCTGGCAATGACACGTATTGATGTGCCATCCTGGAGGAGTTGGAATGCCTGTGCAACCTCTATAGGGTCCAGGTATTGCCTTATGCTACCAGTAGTGACACTCACCCTAGCCAAATGCAAATCTAGTGAAAAACAGTCAGAAAAGAGGAGTAGGGAAAAAATGTCAGTGGCCTCTACCTGTAAAACCATTCTGATTTGGAGGTCATCTCCTTGTTGCCCATCTAGTGCCCCTGTTGTTAATTTCATTAACACCAAAGCAGCTGAAACTCATTAACAACCTTCTCTGCTACTTGCCTGACCAGATCAATATCCCAGGAGTTTATTTGACTTGATGCTATACTCTGAATAAAAGTGTTCCTTTATTTTTTTGAGCAGTGTATGACATAATTATTTACTTTATATACAACAAGCTAGTAAATAGGTAAATACTTGGCATACTCCACCCAAAACATATATTAACACTTTGGATGAGTACCAGCAGATAAACACATCCTTTTGACTTATTATTGCATTTGCAGTCTCAAGTGACAAGATTTCCTCACCACAGATTCTGTCTCCACTGCTTCCCATTTGGTAAAACCAAGGTCTCACTCTCTGTAGACTAGACTCTTCAATTATTTGTTTGAAAACCCATTGAGAGCATGATGAATTTTAAACAATATTGGGCACAGCAGTTTGACACAACTAGGCAATGTAGGCAAACACATAATGATACTAAAGTTCTTGAGCTATATAAAAAGACAGCACATAGCTTAACTTGACAGCAACAACACAAAACCTAAATATTAGCGGCATTTGTTGAAATACAAATCTGTCTGCAAGACAAGTACATTACCTCTTCCAGCCTATCCAAAGCATCATTCAGATTTCTTCTTCTCTCTAATGCCAAAAGCCACACATGTTGCCATTTGCTAACTAATAAATTGACCCTTGGGTTCTTTGTTTCTAGTGGAGATTGTGTGCCGGATGGATAAAGGTTAGGTGTCGGTGACCTTTTTCCTGTTAACATAGACATGTCAGAGTTCAGCCTTTACTAGAATAAAGTAGCTTTACAATAACAGAAAATGTTTCCATAACTTATATTTAAAGCAATAACGTGTTTATATATTGTTTAAGGTCCCAAAAAGGTTTCATTGCTGTTATTTAAGCAGTAACAAGTATCCTGAAAATACTGATATAAGCTTTTTTGGAGTGTTTTTTTTTTTTCTATCCAAAACAATGGATAATATGTGATAACATTTTCTTTATTAATGGATATAGAATGGTTATTGTTATTATTATCATTATGCATCTTTGTGACCTCTGCATCTTTTCTTCTCTTTCATCTTATACTTACGGCCTGCTCTCCCCTTGTCTAAGATCGGGATTTGAGATTGCGCTGACATAGATTCAGCAGCTTTCCTCTTGTAAGTCTTTGTGACTTTATCTACATCTGGCTGTTTTCTGGTCATTTCTTCCATAAATGCCTGAAACATTACATAGCGTATGTAAAAATGTGGAACAAAATCAACAGGCTAGAATACAAAAGAAAGTCATTTGTTTTCTTGCAAGACCTTGGCAATGATATATATATTACCTGGTGTTCTGCAATCAGAGCTTTAACTTCATCTATCTCCTCCGGCACGTCTTCCTTGTCTTTTTCATTGAGTGTAGCCTCTGCCCACTGTAACCATGTCAGAAGGGATTCCAGCAACTCCTTTTTAGCTATTAAGTCTTCCAATGCTGCAGCCAACCTATGTTGATGCTGCTTTGCCCAGGTTAGGACCTTAAACATGTCAAATCATAAAAAAGATCAAAGATATGTACTTATTTTTCTCCATTTTTACATTCTAGTGTCAGTTTGCATGAATACAGCTATTAAAACGGTTTTAGAAGGACCTGTGTATGTAAAGTGTCCTGAAAGTCCCGAAAAATGAAGTATTTTGCTTAGACTGTGGGAGGTCATGACCTCATACCTTAAACAAGACAAGCACCTTTTAGGTCTTTGGACATCCCAAGGTGATAGAGTGGTACACACATATGCGTGGTAGCGAGGCAGCCTATTGAGGCTGTAACATGTTGTGGAGCTGCTTCTACAAGGTTCTTGAAAATATTTTACTAAACGTAAGTATATACTGCTCTTGAGGGTTGAGATGGCTACAAAAGAAAATCAAACCCTGATGACTTATGTTGTCCCACACCCAGAAATGTAGGTAAAAAAAAAAAAGACTGAGTTTTTGCTATGTAAGTAAACATGCAGGTGTATTTCCTCTTGTCACTGGACCCAACCGATCTGAACAACCTACGCCCTATTTCCTTGCTCCCCTTTTCATCCAAACTCCTCGAACATCTAGTCTACAACCGACTGTGCGACCACCTTGCCGAGAATTGCCTCCTTGATCCCCTTCAGTCTGGATTTTGGCCTAAACACTCCACTGAAACTGCTCTCCTAAAACTGACAAACGATCTACTAATGGCCAAAACCAATGGACACTATTCTGTACTCCTACTTCTGGATCTTTCTGCTGTCTTTGATACGGTTGACCATTCCCTCCTCATTAAAAAACTCCACGCCTTTGGTCTCGGTGACTGTACTCTTCACCGGTTACCTTCCTACTTATCCAACCGAACCTTTAGAGTTATGTACAATTCTACTTCCTACTCTCCTCTTCCCTTCTCTGTTGGGGTCCCCCAAGGCTCTGTTCTTGGACCCCTCCTATTTTCATTCTACACCTCCTCTCTGGGTCAGCTGATAGCCTCCCACGGCTTCCAATACCATCTCTACGCTGACGATACCCAAATTTATCTATCCACCCCTCAGCTCTCTCCCTCAGTCTCCTCACGTATCACTAATTTACTATCATATATATCGTTCTGGATGTCTCACCTCTTCCTCAAACTCAATCCATCCAAAACCGAGCTTATAATTTCTCCTCCACCACGTGCCCCTTCCCCTGATTTCTCCGTCAATATCGATGGCATTACTATCAGCCCATCCCGGCATGCCAAGGTCTTAGCTGTTGTCCTGGACTCTGAACTCTCCTTCAAACCCCACATCCAATCGCTATCCAAATCTTGCCGCCTCAGCCTCCGCAACATCTCCAAAATACGCCCCTTTCTAACCAAAGACACAACAAAGCTCCTAGTTCACTTCCTGGTCATCTCGCACCTCGACTACTGCAATTCCCTTCTCGTGGCTTACCTCTACGCAGGCTATCCCCCCTTCAATCCATTATGAATGCTGCCGCCAGACTCATCCACCTTACCAATCGCTCAGTGTCCGCTGCTCCCCTCTGTCAAGCCCTCCACTGGCTTCCGCTCACCCATCAAATTAAATTCAAAATACTAACAACATCTTAAAAAGCAATCCACAGCCTAGCCCCCAGCTACATCACCAGCCTCGTCTCAAAATACCAACCTAATCGCTCTCTTCGTTCCTCTCAAAACCTCCTGCTCTCTAGCCCCCTCGTCACCTCCTCCCATGCTCGCCTCCAGGACTTTTCCAGAGCCTCTCCAATCCTATGGAACTCCTTACCCTTATCTGTCTGATTATCTCCTACTCTATTAGCTTTTAGGCGATCTCTGAAAACCCTCCTTTTCAGAGAAGCCTATCCTATCAACACCTAACAAATGTACCTCCATTTTCTCCATCAACCCATCCCTCACGGTTATTGCCTTTTGTTTCACTTGACACTCCCTTCTAGATTGTAAGCTCTAACTAGCAGGGCCCTCTAGTTCCTCCTGTTTTGAGCTGTATTGTAACTGTATTGTCTTCCCTCACATTGTAAAGCACTGCGCAAACTGTTGGTGCTATATAAATCATGTATAATAATAATAATAATTTATATGTTCATTTAATTTTTTTTTTTTTTTCTTCCCAAAAAAGTGATCCTTTAACCACTCTATAAAGGTACCAGCTCTCTTACCATTATATTCTTTCTGGCTTATAAAAATGTTCACAATTCCACTATGGGTCTGTTTATTTAGTGATAACTTTGTAAATACTTAGGATAACAAAGTAATGCATACAATGTTTTCGGGGGACAAACTAGCCTTTTATTTGGCAATATTATGTTTTGCACAGTTGTACTGGCTCCTCGTCTGTACTGAAATTGCTTACTCTGATTTCACTGCACACTTTGAGCTATTCTGGTCAGATAGAGTCTCCCTCATTCCCTGGATGGAAACCACACAGCATCATGTAGCACTTAGCTCCCCAGCCTTACTGTCCCTGGCCCTCCTCCATTAATTTAATTTTAGTTCTTTCCCACATGGAGACCCAGTATCACATGTGGGCATTACCTGAGGTGGTCTGCATGCAAATGCAGTCTTCTTAGAAACATTCATTCTCCGACTGAAATTCACCCATCGAGGCATTTTGATATTTGCACAATTCCTCTCAAGAGACTATTGTTTGAATCAAGACCGAGGGCACTTGGGAGGAGTATTGAGGCAGGATGTGTTATGTATTCAGAAAGCTATGTACAGAACCCCGACAGCCCTTCCCACCAGTCATGAGAAATACAAACACCCGGTGATAACACCACTAGATCTAAAATAGGGTATGTAATGAAAACAGAAAGGTTTTATTTAAAACAAGAGGGGAAAGGATGAAACAGATTAAACGCCCAAGGTCCTCCAATGACTAAATTTAAAATAGAATATGAACAGTATACCCTATGCAGACACAATTTTTTTACATCTAGTTGCTGGAGCACTTTGGCAGTTTGTAAATAATACCAACGTGTTTGGTGACAAGCTGCAAAAGGACTAGTATGGGAATTTGAAGATGATAGTGAAAATATCACTATGGGGTCACTAACTAGCTCATTAGCAGTAACCAGTCTGCATGTGTCATTTTACACTGGAATGGCTGCACTTTGACAGTCACCTTTTTGTGTAAATACAAAGAAATTCAATATCAGCAGGGGAAGCAGTGGTAAAGAAGCAAGGGTTGGGGGTGGGGGGGGGGTTGGAGCTAGATGTAAGAGGTGCATCCTAAAAACTTTGTTTTAGGACATCCTAAGAGGTGCATCCTAAAAACTTTGTTTTAGGACATATCTCTAAGGTTCAAAAGTCTTAAGTGGTAAAACAAGTGAAAACTGGCACATAGTAAACAAATTCCTTATTAATAATGATCCAGAAAAGCTCACATACCTCCTCAAACCTAGCTCTAATAATGGTTATCCAGTGTTTAATAGTAGTAATGGAGTCTGGATGACAAACGGAAAGGATCGCTTCTCCCATACTCGCTCCATTATTCAGCTCAGTTCTTTTTTCCTCAATATTCCTCATGAATGCCTAAAAAGGGATATATTTTATACATGTTATCATTGATAGATCCCCATACATTATGACCCAATACAGCTAATGAAGAAAGTGTGAGTTCTTTAGGATTATCAGCTATTACAATGGCTACCAGAATCAAGGTACATTGCTAAATTACACAACTGTTTCACAATTTGCTGCTTAAACTTTCCAAACAGTTGCCCTATATTGACCGATTTACTGAATAATCAACCATTTTTCACATTGTTACCAACAGCATTACAATGCAGGAATAAAACTAGATGTAGTATTCTTAAGAAATGAGATAATGTCCAGTAATAATAAACTTGCATTTTTACAGCTGTGATCAAACAACCCCTATGATTCTGTTATCTATAAAATTCCTTATGAACTAGTTATTTGGAACTATACAGAAAAGTGTTGATATATGACCATTACATAATCCAAGAATGCTGTAACAACTTTTTTTTACAAGAAAAGTATCCTTGCCTGTTCAGAGCTGTGTGTTTAGTGTGTAACTTGTCTGAGACCCGAAGTAAAGAGGTTTTTACATGATTTTCAACCCAAAATACATTAAACATAAGTGGGCATTTCAATAAAGCTCTAATAAATCATTTAGAATCGTTTAATGGTCTGAAACTGAAAATACATTATCCTTGACTGGCACTATTTTACTGAATTACATTGCTGCACGGAACTGTTATGCCGACATTTCCTCAGCTCAGACTTTGGAGCTCTCCAGAGAAGAGGGTTTACTTCCAAAGAGGGTTCTGAAGAACAACAGGGGTTGTAACATCATACTGGACAGAAGTTGAGACCTATGTTATTTTTAATATGGCACCAGAGAGCAAACACTTCACTTGGTGATTTGATCTTTTATGCTGTTTTCACTCAAAACCCTTTTGCAGCTCAGACAGACGGGTACTCAATCCAGGCACTGTAAGTTGATGCCTATGGTCACCAATCCAATGAGTCTTTTATTAATGACTGACCAAGAAGGTGGTACAAGGACTGGACCCATACATAACACATAAGCGTTAATGGTGAAACAGCATTTGAGAAAGGCAAGGAGGCTTTACCAAAGACATTAACAATATTCATAATCCCTTAAAGAGAAGTATGAGAATTGTTTTTATTGTAGAATCATACCTAGGTGGATGCAGCATCAGTCCGATGCTGCATCTGTCCCCCACTGGCTCTAAGGCTGAAAACCGAGCGATCAAACACCACCGATTGCTTGGATCTCAGAGCTCCCTGAGCAGAGAGCTGATGACTGTCAGTCACCGCTGTCTGCTCTGCCCCTCCAGCACTCACTGGAGCATGCCTGGCTCGTGGTCCAGGCATGTGGGTGTATCCCAACTATATGGTCACAATCTTTCCTGAGCCTAGAGAGGCTCTGTGAGGTCAGTCGACAGTGGGCTTCAGCCTGCTGTCTGCTGAAAACAGGTCACAGGAGTGCAGAACAAACTGCACTTCTGTGATCCACAGTAGAAGTACAGCCAAATGAGCTTTAGCTGTACTTCTCTTTAAGTCTTTATTTAGGACTGACCAAGAATGCTGTACAATGGCTGGACAATATTTATAATATGAAGATTCTCAAAACCTTTAGTAAATCAGCCCACATAGGTTTACCAAAAGATACGGTTTACTTGGATTTTTGGTTGACTGTGTGCAACCTAAATAAGAAAAAATTATTTAAAAAAAAAAAGTGTTTGCTGTTCTGACACCTTACAATACTATGCCAGAACAATAGAGATACGTCATGACGCTTACATTTGCAATTAAATGAACAATTCCATTATCTTCCATTTATGGGAAGAGCAGGATGACAGCAGATGTATTGTAGTGTAGCCCAATTAAAGAGTCAAATGCTGTGAGTTGGAGGACTTTCACACTTGTTATTTTTATTTTAGCAAACCCAAATTGTAATCTACTCTACCATCCAAAAAATCCTCAACATGCAAACCACAAAAATAAGCCAAGATAAATATATTGGCAATGATTTCAACAAACCTGTCTATAACATTAGTAAGTATAAGATAACGGGAATGTTTCAGAAATGTATAAAAACAGCAAGGAGACGTAACACTCCTATTTTCTTACAGTTCTGTACTGTTGTTCCAAAATAAACATCATGCTTGTTGTAATTTGAATGCCTTTGCCTAATAAAGAGATCTTGGAAACTGGTGATCTTTTTATACCTTATGTTTATGTTCTCATGCAAACAATCAGAGTCAGATGATTAACTTTTTTTTTCTGCAGATTTTTCTTTGACTTCAATTTAATTTTCACTAAACTTTAACACAATAAAGTGGCAATAGATAGTTAATGCCGGCACCCAGAGGTGCCAGTCTTCTGGAGAACCACAGTGGCCTTGGCATTTAGGGCACTGTAATATGTAGGTTTCACTTTAACTATGAAGTCAGCAACTTGGCCCCCCCCCTTCTGGCGCCTCACTTTAGGTCAGCTATGCCTCTCATCACATTTAGTGCAAATAACAGCTGGGGGGAGGTGGACTTGAGCAAGTCAATGTGCTGACTTCCAAAAGCCACAGTTACTTACATATAACAGTGGGAACTCTACTTGGGGACATAAAAGGCACCTTTAAATGCTTTTAGCAGCATTTGGTTTACATTTAAGGGGTCGTTTCTGCAAAGATCAGTATTGATCGATGCAGGGTCAATACAAGAGCATAGTGAAACAACCCATACAGGTGCATTGGTATATGTAGCATGTCTGCATTTTTAAAAAACCTGCAAAATTGTGTGTAACTGCTTGCCAGAGTGTGTCACTGTGCTATTGTGCATATAGTTGAATGAAGTGTCATTTTGTGACACTTTAAAAAATCTTTTTTAAAATTAAAGCAAAAAATTCAAAGGTGTGCATTGTAACAATGCATTGCACTGCCCCTATACAACGTTCACCAGTGTGCATGCATTATACAGAGGATAACTTGCGAAGGTTGGTGTACATGGGCTCTTATTATAGCATAAAATGGGCACTCTTTAAAAGGTACATCTTAAACAATCTTTTTTATAACAAAAGCAAAACTATAAGAACACATTATAGTTTACAAGTATATGGGGTTAACAGTAATAAGAAGATATCTGATGCATTACACAACAAAGCTGACAGATTGTCTGTATCTTCCACATGTCATCTCTTTTCTCTGACAGCATATTATGATGCCACTGATAAACTACTGGTAAGTGACAATGACTATCAGGTTTATGTTCCTTCGTTTTTAATGGCAGTAAAACCTTCCTGAAAGTAGCTGCACGTCAATCACTGGTAAAACAGAAGAAGAGTGCCTGAGAATGAGCGATAGCTTAAAAACTCAGAAATGGAACATTAGTCTTTTAACAGTTGAGAAGTTTAAATCACCTTTAAATGAGACCAAGCTGTCAAATGTAAAAGATGCAACTGTTTATTTTAAATATATTTATTAATTTAATTGTAAGTAAAAACAACATACCTAAATAGTTTTTTTTCTTTTTTTTTTGCATCCCCTGTCATTTAGTCAATGGCAAAATACTGAAGTGATTCTGAATGAGTGGTGGTAAGGTATTTATTTGTAAAGTACTATAATGCAAAGACTTTTAAACTCCTAGCCCAGACATGAGATTTAAAGAGGTTGTAAACCCATGAAACTTTTTTTTTTTGCAACCTGAAAGACAAACACATAATGAGCTAGTATGCATCGCATACTAGCTCATTATGAAATACTTACCTTAGAACGAGCCCCCGCCGTGCCGCCCGCTTACCTGTATGACGGGCGACATGTCCAGTCGCCTGTCTTCCGGAATCGCGGCATCCGGCCATCTGATTGGCAGGAGCCGCGGTGACGTCACTCCCGCGCTCACGCGTGGGAGCAGACGGTCACGGCACGGGGCTCTGAAGAAACGGCACCAGCAGCCGTTCCTTCAGAGCGCATGCGCCAGTGACATCACTGGCTGCATGTAAGGTAAATATCTCCTAAACGGTGCAAGTTTAGGAGATATTTACAGTACCTATAGGTAAGTCTTATCATAGGCTTACCTATAGGTACAAGTTGTAGAGGAGGGTTTACTTCCTCTTTAACACTACAGAAAAATGCTGAAAAAACAAAGCCACATAAAAGGCAACATTCTGTTTTTGTGTATCTGCATTTTTACATTATTGCTGGAATGAAAAGAAAATTCCAAATTCATGCCACATCCTTTTTAATTTATGTATAACTTTGTACTTACCTTGTGCTGTTCAATTAGTGTTTTTAGAGAATCTTCATCATCGGGGAGGACCCCATGAAATCTCAGAGTCTGCTCTGCCTCAGCCAGCCACTCCAACAGCACATGCACAGCTGAGTGAAACCCCTCTGCCTGGAATGATACATAATCTGTTAAATGTAGTTTATTACCTCCAAATAACGTTTCTTTATACCACAAACTGACACATCTTCCCACTGAACACACTTCTAACTTCTTCATAAATAATAAACTGACTGCACATAAGAACTGTAAAGCACACCTAATGAATCTATAAAATGCCAGTGTGTCAAGAATTATTTGGATGGCAGAAAGCATGTGATTTATAAACAGAACATCTCTTCTTTCATTTAGGTCTTTACATAAACTGAGCTGTAAATCCACCAGGCTAGCTTTAACTGAATTTTCATTAGTGTAAACGGTCTATTGTCAGAGTTCAGTGCAGAGACCAGGCTGGTAAATTCTCTCATCACTTGGTGAGAAATGACCTCTTAAATGTAATACAGGACAGGAATTCATGTTATGACTGATTATAATCCCTACATGAGCCCACCTGGCGCAGTGCTTCTTCCAGTCGGGTCTGTTTGGATATAGATAAAGTGCATACAGTTTCCCAGCGGGTGCCTAATTCCTGCATTTGGGCTTTCACCCAAGAAGAGTCATCACGACTTCCTTCAATTAACTCTCTGGCAGAACGCTTGAGGGCCTGAATATTGCTGCTTCTCTTTCCCAGCTCTTTTTGAAAAACCTAAGAGAAAAAGATGGCTTTACTACAATGCAAGACACAAAATAAATTAGCCTCTACATCTTTAATCATCTTCAAGGATCAGGATATCAGTGTATTGCTTTCTACATTTTTCTGTCTTACATGAAATACCCAAATCCTGTACAAAAATATTTTCTTTTGCATTGGATAGAGTAAGGACTTCTGTTGGGCCTTTATTGCTGTGTTCTCACTGGGGAGATTTCCTGTTGGTTCTTGGTGACAGGGGGTCAGAAAGTTATCAGGAACCTTTCCAGTCATGAAAGATCAAGCAACGAAAAAAAACCTTTCTGTACCAAAATGTGGAAGGATTAGAACCTCTGTGATGATGTTATTGCTGTTTGTGCTATTTTATGTATTTAATTGATATGCTCCTAGGAGTATGTAAGTAGGTAATTAGTCCTGTGGTCTGTGCACATGTTTCTTTAGAACATTTATGTAATACATTATAAAGTGAATGCATATGTAATTAGGAATATTTACGTTGGAATTTTCAGAAATAGAAGTTTGCATAGGGTATGCGTGAGAGTGCACATGGAAGTATGCATGTAGATATGTCCATGTTCGTGAGTAGGTTTAATTGTGCATGAGAAAATATTTAGGATAATATGTGGACAGAAGTGTGGTGTATGTCAGAATGCATACATTTGTACTTGTGTGTATGTATTTGTGTGATACCATACATGTGCACATACTGATATACTGACCCCATCTAAACCACAAATACACTTTTTAAATAAATATATAAATACATGCAGTGATCATAAATGAGGTGAAGCATGCACGTATACCTCTATAGCTTAGAAAAAATGGCAGGGTGGGTGTGACAACACTAAAAAAATAAATCTAACACAAGCAGAAAACAATTTCTATGGCTGATTAATGTCAAGTTCAAGTACTAATTAAATAAAGAATTCAATTTTATTGAACTGTATATATTACAGATATTTGAAAGAAAAAGAGGTAGCTAGAAGTAGAACATTACTTTGTGGTTGTCAAAGAGATTCATCACTACATCAATATCTCCATGTACTGGTTGATCTTCAGCCAACTGTGGTTCCACTTTGTACAGCCAATCAATAAGAGCTTGCAAAGCATCTGTAAACTGGCCAGAGAACAGCAATGCTTCCTCCAGTTTGTTTTGTCTAGGCCACAGAAAAAAACAATAAAAATACATATATTGAATGGAAAGGGGGAATTTGTATTATTTCTTCAGCAATACCGTATAATATATATTGCATAATAGACACATACCAGTTTGTTCTCCAAATTTTCTTTAAACCCTTGGAGCCTAAGCCTTTTCCTGACATTTGTTGCTTACAAGGTAAAATCAATATTTTTTGCAAGAAAATTACTTAGAACCCCCAAACATTACATACACACACACACACACGTATATATATATATATATATATACACAAACACACACACGTATATATATATTTTTGCAGAGATTCTAAAGAACTAAATCGCGATCGTTGCAATATTTTATGTCAAACTTGATTTGCGCAGCGGCCTTTCAAATGCAATTTTTAGGGAAGAAATACACTTTCATGAATTAGAAGAAAAAACAAAATAGTAAATTTAGCCCAATTTATTTGTAGAATGTGATAGGTGATGTTACGCTGAGTAAATAGATACCCAACATGTCATGCTTTAAAATTGCGCACGCTCTTGGAATGGCGACAAACCTCGGTACCTACTAATCTCCATAGGTGACGCTTTAAAAAAACTTTAACAGTTACCAATTTAGAGTTACAGAGTAGGTTATGTGAGAAGTATTGCTCTTACTGTTATCATTGGGGTTTGAACACCGTTTATATATGCAGGCTCAACTTGTATATGCGTTCGCTCTGTGCGCGAGCACAGGGGAATGCGGTGCTTTACATTTTTTTTTTTCTTAATTATTTTATTTTTACGCTATTTAAATAAAAAAATTTGATCACTTTTTTTGCTGTCACAAAGAATGTAAACTTCCCTCGTGACAGTAATAGGCAGTGACAGATGCTCTTTATGGAGGGATCTGGGGTCTCTCGGTGGGATGGGGGACCCGGTGGAGCCGCAGAAGGGGGCGGACGTGTCCTCCTGCTCCTTGTAATGACAGTTGAGTGGCTGCTGAGCTGCATTGTTGTTATTATTATTTTTTTTTATTTTATTATTACATAATTACACATTATATTATTACATATTATTATTACTACAAGAAAGCCGGCTGTCAGCTCTAAACAATGGTACCGGGGGGATGCCTCTAGCTGCAGGCATCACTCCGGTACAACCCCCTGTAGCCGAGGCTGCATATTTGCACTCTGTTGGCATGAAAGGGTTAATGAAAGATCTAATAACATCTAATAAAAATCTCTTATTTTTGATGTAAGCACTGCAGTTATCATACATTATAGAACTGGCACAGACCAGCTTATATGGTGTGTCAGATATGAGGTTTTTGGAAACTAACACAATTCTATACTTATAATCCTAAGTAGAAGGGGCAGACCGTACGTTGACTTGCCCCACTGACCTAAGGAGCTACTGAAGGGGCTGGCCTCTAGGGCCTATTTCATTGCTGAAGTTGTCACTTTCATAATGCAGATCCCCAGGTCCCTAGCCCCTTAGTTGCACTAGGAGGTACCTAAAAGTATGTTTAAACCCTTGCATAAACCCAGTAAACAGCCTCAGATAATACACAGGGATGAAACAAATCTCCCTACATAATTTTTATATGTATATTTGCTGTCTTTAGCTCTCTATATTCTTTAGAAAGTGCACATTGTGTTACAAATTTTTCTTCCTGTTTCAGCAGTGGGAGGGGAGTCTAATCATACACTGTTTGTAAGCTGATTAGAGGAAAGGCACCCCCCCCCTCCACATAGGCGGACTGAAGAAACTTTCAGAGCTGTGCTGTGAATAGACAAGCTCTCTGCTTATTAGTCTCTAAGTCCTTTCCCGACACAAATTTTTAGCTGCTTTTATCTCCTGTGTCAGAGAGCTTGTCGGAAGTTATTATGCTGATAACAGAGGAACGGAGCAGCAAAAGGACCCAGGACTTAGGGCTTTGGAGAGAGATAGGTAAACACTACAGATATATGTGCCCAGGTCAGATTTCATTAATGGGATTTACAGCCATTTTAAGCACCTCTAGGTGTTATCAGTGATCAATTGTAACTTCACATTCTTATAGACAAGGACAAATACAAACCAAAATGTAATATAAAATGCTAAAATGTATATTTCTAAAATTTTTAATTATATTATATTTACTTATAAATGTATGTTAGCACAGTAAATACAACTAGGATTTTTGTACCCACCTTCAAATCCTTTTCTCTGAGGCCACTGAGATAATTAAGCAACTTCAGATTATACTGCTGCCCAAAGGACAATGAACACAAGGCTCATAGAAAACTAAAGGCTAGTCCCCCTTGAAACTATACCCCCATCAGTCCAAAAAGAGTATAATAGCATATGAGGGAAACGCATTATGTACCGTAATGGACTCCAAGATAAAGATTTTACAGTGAATACAAAAATCTTGTTTTTTCAGCCTGGTGATAATTAGGCAACCTAGGGATATTCAAAAATCAGTACAAACAGAGGGGGTGTGAACACCAAAATAAAACATAGGTAACCAGCCCGACAAGAGAAAAACAAAGCAAAAGGTAAACCAAGGGCATTAAACAGCTGCTTGCAGAACCTTTTAACCAAAACTAGAGCCTGCCAATGCAGACATATTGACCACATAAAACTTAGAGGATATATGCACAGAAGACCGGTTCCCAGCCCTACAGCTCTGAGACACAGAAGCCTGATGACAAAAGGCCCAAAAAGTACCTACTGCCCTAGCCCAGTGGTCTTTAACGTAAAAAGAAGGCACTTTATCTCACAATTCATAGACCTGTACAACAACCTGTCAAATTCACAGAAACAGAGTATCTGGAAACCAGTGAACCTTGTTTAGGACCTTCTGGTAGAAAAAATAGGGAATCCATCTGTCTAAAGTAGTGGCAGAAAGAGAAACCCTGATGCCCCTGACCACATCCAGGCAATTGAGAGAGATTCCTTTGAGATCAACCATTGCTGGACACCAGAAAGTTAATACAATATCCTGGTGCCTTTGAGACCCCTTTGGGTAACAAGGTTGTTAGTCCTAAAACAACCTTGTCTATATGTATGATCAAATAGTGTAAAAAAAAATCAAAAGGGCAATGCTGATAAGTTACAATCCTTCTGGCTTCAATATTGGCCACAAGAAAGGCTACCTTATGGGATAGTAATGTCAAAGAGTTATCACAAACAGGCACAAAAGGAGGTCTTTGTAACAGACTGACAATACTAGGTTTAAATCTCATGGTTAGAGTGAAGGTCTAAGTTGGGAGAAACATGTGTAATTCCTTGTATAAAAAAGTATGAATCGGCGAATGATTAGCAAGAGGATGTTGGAAAAGAACCTGACCTTTAATGGTTCTTAAGGCCAAATCTTGTTCCACCCTAACAGGAGGAAAGAAAGAACATGGCCCACTGTAAAGGCACATGCAGAGATTCACATCAGTGAAAATAAGTCTTCCACTCTTGCATGAAGAAGTTTTATGAACTTTTAACATTGTAAGGATTACAGAAGCCAAAATAACTCTGAGAAATTTAGTTTCAATGGCTAGACTATCAAAATCAGCAGGGTGGAAGATTGATTCTTGAGTTAACAGATCAAAAATCTTCAGGCCCTGTTCCCACGTTTTTCAGCTCGTATAATGCTCATCTCTTAAGTCTCAAAACGCCCAACAAGCAAAATCCCATTCATTTCAATTGCCCCAGTTCACATATAAAGTAAGCGTTTTGTGGCCTGAAGCTCAAAAAAGTTCATGAGCTTCTTTGTTGGCAGATAACAAGCGTTTTTGTTAAATTTCAATGCCTGCCTCCAAACACCTGCAAAAAACGCCTGAAAAAAAAAACACCTAAAAAATGCTAGAAAAAACACCTGAAAACGATACGCTCAGGCCTCAATAGAAGTAAAAAAATTGGAAAGAGACATCCATTCCTCTAAGGACACTAGGAGAAACTTAGCAGATATGAGGTGGGAGGGTTATATCTTCAAAGGGGCTCGTCTTCAGTTTTTAATGTGCCTAGTGTCCATTTCTCTTTGTTAGTGGCAGTGTATGCCTAGGTTGTTTACCCATCATTAAGTACCTCAATGGATGATAGTTGTCCTGTGATCTTTAAAATGGTAATATCATTTCAAAAGTCACTTTTAATCCTTTTAAATTTGCAGTGTTCAATAAAATAATGGCTGGTGATCCTGAAGGTAAATTTTCAGGCATTTCCTGTTGGGGTGAAAATAATTTGTCTTCCAACTGCAATCCTGCATTGTTACCGTGTCACATGTGCTTTTACTGGACACATTACACAGGCATGTTATGCCACTGTCACCATCGAGAATCTGTTCCAAAGCAATGATATGCAACCAATGAAATGGCTGTGAAAGGATTCAGGAGATGAAGGAACGATGAGGGTAAAAACAGTATCAGTTGTTTGTTATATTTGTTCAGAAAATGAATACCTTCCATTTTAGGTTTAGCACTTTAACATGGACTTGACTGCAGCAGCTTTACTATAGGAACTGGTTGTATGTTGGAAATCTAAAGAATTACAAAGCAATCTGACAATAGAATAAACTGATTCACTCTAAAAACTTTTGATTACTCTAGGTGAGTTAAGGGTTTAAGAAAAATGAACTTTGACAAAATATATTTTCTTTGTTTGTTTCATTACAATGACCAAAAAAAAAAAAATCCAATCTCAGTTTGTAGCCAAAATCACGTCCACCGTAATGCTTATTACCTCTCTACTGACTTCCCACAGACTGTATCCCATTTGTCTCTTATCTCACTGAGCATGTCATCAAGTTTCTGAATGTCATCGTTCAGGGTTGCTTTATCTTTCAAGGAGCGCCCACTCCTACTGGTGGAATCATAGACAGAATGTTTGGCACCCAGAGTTTTTTGAAATTCCTGTGGGTTACAAAAAAATAATACTAGCACATTTCCTTAAGTTTACATACAGATGGTAAAGGAAAGATGAAAACAACAGTTCTAACAGCAAATATGTTCTCTATAGTGCTTTGCCACAAGGAATTTGAAACAAATGTTGGCCAAAAAAAAAAAAAAAAAAACTGGAACAATAATGATGTAAATCAAAATGAAGCATTTTTAGTCCTAATACATCATTGTTGCAAAGTCTGGATGGAAAGTTTTGCTCATAAAGTCTATTATCCAAGCTCATGTGTTCCAGTCTTATGCACAGATATAGTACAGATTACTTCATTAGCTTCTTTTAGGGTGAGCCAGAGAAATATTTTTTTTCTTCTAGTGGTGTGATATAATATACGTGTTACTTAATGCACTGGCCAGTCATCAGATGTAGTCAAAGCCAAAAATGTAAAGTGGTGTTTTCTATTAAAAATCAAAGTGGTTTTAAAGTCACATGTATTAATTACTTTGATTCTCTCTGTTTTAGGTCCTTGTTCAGTACAGCATGTGTGTTTCCCTAAAATTATAATGCTAAATATTTTCTTTGCAGAGCGCTGCTGTCTTGTCATGTGACCTCCCTCTGCTGTGCTTCCTGGTGTGAGTACAGTGGGAGGGGTTGAAATTCCCCTCTGATGAATGCAAGGGAGGTCACGTGTCTGCACAGCAGGGCTCTGCAAAGAAGGTATTTAGTATTATAATTTTAGGAAAACACAAACACTGCACTGAACAGGGACCTAAAACAGAGAGGATCAAGTAATTAATGAATGTTTCTTTACTTTACAAGCACTGGAGCAGCTGCAGGGAATAGAAATACTCAGGCATGAGAGGAGAAAAGAGGGGAGGGATGAGGAGGAGATTCGCTCACACACAGATTATGGAACTGACAGGGAGAGAGGGAGGGGGACGGGGTAGATGCAGAGATGCTGTGGAGAGAGCTGGACGACAGAGGCACATAAACTGACCACGGTGATAGCTGTGGTAAGTTTAAACAGGGGAAGACAGGAACAGGCAGGATGTAAAATGTCTCTTTTTAACAGTATGTGGTTTTCATTTGACAAATTAAGTTAATTCCAATATTAAATGTTAAAACCAAATGACATTTTGTTGTACGTTCAAATTGCATTCATCAAGTCATGGAAAGAACTGAGATTTTTCTTATAATTCATATATAATTAAAATTCGTAAGAATTTTCATACAAACGTTTGTTAAAAAAAAGTCCTACTAGTGTATATGCAGATTAATGTATTTTTTTTTTTTTGTTGTCCATCTGCATTATAAAGTGCAGATGAACAAATCTCCCGCTTTGCCTATTGTGTTCTGACAGCTGCTGTAGACGGCTGTCAGGACACCCGAATAGCAGCTGCATCTGATTCAATGCAGGCATTGTTCACAAGAAAATTTTCTGTTCAGCTTGTTTGATTTTTTTAATTGAAAGATGATGGGTGGGAGGGGACCAACAGGGTCACCCACGTAGCAAATTCCTGATCAGCTGGACAAAATTGGCAGTGTAGGGCCAGTTTAGGAAAAGTCTACAATGCTCAGCAACTTGCCCTCTTTCACTGTTTAAACAGCTTTCAAGTTACTACTAAATAATAAAAGAATATTATATGGTTCTAAATGATTTACAACAGTTTGAAATGTTTTATTACAAAATTGAAAATTAAAGCAAAAGTGAATAGAAACCATGCCTGTTTAAGAATTCGACGCAAGGAACAAAGTGAAAAGAAATGGGAATTTAGTAGAAGACAATATTTAATTTAGTTATTTGAAATTTGATAGGCTGATATGGGCTAGTGCAACATGATTCTTGTGTTACTGGTTTTGACTCCATGAGCAACAGAATTAACACATACTGTATGTACAGCCACAAATTCCATATCCTACAATTGTCAATTAAAGGGGAAGCATAGTTCAGTGAGGAGATAGTTTGATTCTTTATTTCAGTGTTTGATATGATTTTTGTACAATCTTCCTCTCAATTTCTTTAACAAAAGATTTATTGGCTGTAAGCTTATTGTACAGACATGAATAGCCAACATAGAGTACATGGTTTACAGAACTTGAAAGGTAGACATCAGCCATAAAAATCAACAGAGGTACGGCCGAATAGGATGCAATAGGAAATGTGCTCTCTATTTCTTGTATTTTGTTAAATATAGAGGAGCCACTATACTATAGAGGAGCAAATACTCAGATTACAGTCACTCTACCTTCCTTTTTACGTATGAAATACAAAAATTTCTGCTTGTGGAGGCACGGTGTTTCAGTGAGTCCACTAACTCATAGGGGGGAAAACTAGAGAGCGAAAATCTGGAGCAACTTTGCATAGAAACCAATTAGCTTCCGGAGTTTATTGCCAAACCTTAATTGAACAAACTGAAGTTAGAAGCTGATTGGCTACCATGTACGGCTGCACCAGATCCTGAGTGCGCCAGTTTTAGTAAATCTTCCCCATAGACTTGCATTGTGAAGAATTAACCTCCCTGGCGGTGATCCCGAGCGTGACTCGGGGTTGATTTTTTCTATCAGGAGCGGTAACCCCGAGTCACGCTCGGGGTAGATGTGCAGAGAGCGCAGCGGTGTCTCTTACCTTCTCCTGGCGATCCAGCGATGATCTCTCATTGCTGTGACCGCCAGCCGAGAGTCCCGCTGCTCCTCCGTCGGTGTGATGACTTCCTAGTTCCGTTCCCTGCAGCAGCAATGCTGCATGGGAGCGGAACTAGGGAGGGAAATTAAAAAAAAAAAAAAACGTTGCACAAAACACAAACACATAACACATTTTATATTTTATATATATATATATATATATATATATGCATATATATATATGCATATATAAATATATATATATATATATATATATATATATATATATATATATATATATATATACACACACACATATATATATTTTATATATATATATATGTATATATGTATATATATATGTATATATGTATATATATATGTATATATGTATATATATATATGTATATATATATAAAATTATATTATTGATTCAATTATAATTCATGCGTTATATATTACATATATATATGTGTGTGTGTATATATATATATATATATATATATACACACACACACACATATATATATATATATATAATATAATGCATGAATTATAATCTAATCAATAATATAATTTTATTATATATATTATATAATAAAATTATATTATTGATTTGATTATAATTCATGCGTTTGTGTTTCACATTTATCACATCTGGGATGTCTACTAGACTCTTGT
This sequence comes from Pelophylax lessonae, assembly GCF_965119305.1. Classification (NCBI taxonomy): domain Eukaryota; kingdom Metazoa; phylum Chordata; class Amphibia; order Anura; family Ranidae; genus Pelophylax; species Pelophylax lessonae. The sequence goes on from NC_138770.1 coordinate 334,159,634, forward strand.
TTTGGTTAGGTTTAAGTCAGTAATTACTAAGAATTGTAGGCATATAATACATAACGCCAAATTTCCATGAAAAGAATTGTACCGCTTTTGGTATGTAATTCCTGACAGAATCATACCGCCAGGGAGGTTAACAGTAGTTAATCATTTCATCCTTTGTACAGGACTTTATCACTGACCTTATGTGTTGACAGTTGCGTCTTGATCTTGTCTGGGTCATTTGCAATCTCAAGTTCTGAATCTAAAGATTTTTCTGATTCCTCCAGCCATTCCATAAGTTTGTCAAAGGCTTCCTGGAACTGTGATAAATGATACAAAATTGTGATGAAAAACCTCTTTTCTTACAGAGAGAGCAAAGTAACAGACTCAAACCTTAATACGGTACCTGTTTGGATCTTTTTCGGGCATCGTCTAATGCTCGTCCACTTTCTACAGAGCGCTGGACAATATTTTCCCATCTGCTTTGCACACTGATCAGTAAATTCTTGATTAACACTACATCCTCTTTTTGGCTGAAATATTTTAAATGGGTTCCAGTTTTATCCAGCTCCATGATCTGATCTCTGTGAGAATTAACTTCAGTAACAAACACCTAAACCAAATACAGAGGCATTTACTTTACTTATGCAGCAAGTCACTAAAAGAATTAGCACATTCCAACTAGCTCTCCTAAGCTGGATAATCAATAAGAGGAAACATTATAGAGTTTTGCTGCAGCACAAAAAAAAAATGTGGACGTCACATTGATCTCTGGTGTGTATTTATCAAACAAATCAAATGTGCTTTTTCAGTCGCAGGTGCAAAACAGGATTTGCATGCATTAGTTACCTACTGTGTGAAAACCCTAAAATTAGTTTGCACATAGATATACAAGTTCCAGCTTATACACGGTATCTACAGCTTTTAGAAAAATGAGCGCTGTCTTGTGTTTCTCCCCCCATCCTCCTAAACTCAGTTAATGCTAGATGGGCTCTGAATTTCTGTTAGTGAACAGCAGGGCACAGAATGCTCAAAAAGTGTCCATATCATTTTAAAACAGATCAGTGTAAATTATACCCTATATATGCCACATAAAGCAATATCCTGAACATTACATGATTTGGAAATACTGATCAAATACCAAGAGATTGTTCACTACAGATTTTGAAAGGGAAAAATACTTTTTTTTACACAGAAATTACAAACAGGTAGAAAAAGTGTTCAAACAACATTGGCACATACTCATGAGAGATAATACCTTAAAAAGTATATTACCACCCAAGCCACAATTTATATATCGTAGAGTGCCTAATTTGAAAGATAAATTAGCTCATAATATTCCTGACCCACCAAAGCGGATGGTATCCACTTTTTTGGATTTCAAAGGTTTTTATGCATGCAGAAAATGCAATGCATGTAACACAGTGAGAACAAAAGCTAGAAAACAAACTTCCTTTGTATCCCATGTTACTTCTAAAGAATATGAAATTAAAAAATTAATTACATGTGCAAGTACCCACTTCACGTACCTGGCTACATGTCCATGCGGCCTACAATATGTAGGCCGCACCACCAGAAAATTGAGTACAAGGATAGGGGAGCACCTTGGCAACATCAGGAGAGGATACAAGAAACATAGCCTCTCCATGCATTTTAGGACCCACCACAACAGGGACCCTTCACTACTACAGTTTTGTGGTATAGATATGGTGGATCCACATTGGAGAGGAGGAGACAGAAAAATTGCCATATCTAAGAACGAAACCTTTTGGATATGTGAATTAGGCACTTTACAACCCGGTGGAATGAATAAAGATTTAGATATAAACTGTTTTTTAACTAATTTTTAAAATATGATTAGGGGTTTTAAAAGGGGATTTCGTATTTATATAATATTTTTTAATATTTTTTAATATAATTTAGATATCTGTTATCACATTTGATTGAATGAACTAAGTACCGATAAATTTAAGCATTACTATCAACGGTTATTTATAAGGGTCTCGGTATATAGCATGTATGTACAATAATGATGGAATATTTATTGTCAACACTGACGTGTATAAAGGGAAAATATTTATTAATCATATAGAAAAAAATCGGTTATGTTCCACAGGGAAGTAATTGATTGAGCTCCACATCCTATCTATACCATAGTTTATCATTAATGGGAAAGAGTACTGTCAAAACAATGGTTTTTAGGAGATCATACATAATGGCTTTGGTTGGTTCAAAAAAATGGGGTTATTTGCATAAAGCCCTTCGCAATAGTGTTAAACCATGGGAATTATTTATGCATATAGAGATACGATCACGGACATCATCTATTACTTCCGGTTTGTATTAATCAATGACAATACCAAGGCGGGAGGAAAGGCGGGCTCAATAGAATCCTTCCGCATAAAACCAAGTTGACACACAGCGCACGTACCACTTCCGAAGACGTCACATCTCTGACGAAACGCGTCAAGTTGGTACGCACGCTGCCTCGCTCTGAGCCATTGCTGGACCGCACGCCGACTATACCACTTCCGGGTAAGGCGCTAACAGCGGAGCTTCACCAGCGTCCTGTTGTATCGTGCCGCGAGGCACCACAGGAGCTCAGCAGCGGTAACCTATCTACTAGGGGACCCCTCAGCGGGTACCCACCCTTTTTGCTGTGACCCCTCACCGTTTTACTTGCGAGTTTGCACTAGTTTTTACTATCACGTTTGGAGTTTACCACAGTGTTTTATGGACTTTTTACTGGATGACTTTTAAGATGAAGAGTGTGTATACCATGTGTTCGAGTGGAAAATAAAGGACGTTACTTTTTCACACTATGAGGAGCTCTTTCTTTTCTTGTTTATCCCGAGTGCATATGGGCTCAACACGGAACCGGGTCATCTGACACCAGGAATAACACACAAGCGATTCTTGATTCTTTTTGGCGTACGCCATAAGAATCAACTACATCTGGTAAGTGGGCTACCTTACCTTTGAGCACTGAAGGGTGAAGCAGAGGGCCACAGGAGTCACCACTGAATGCTATTGCACAAAAGAGACTTTCAATGCAGCACTTTTTTGCACTTTAGTCACGTTTTTTTATGGACTGTCACCATCATCACCAGTGTCATATATTATTATCTTATTGTTTATTATTATTAATATTATTTCTGCACTATATATATAAGTTTATAGTGCCATTTTATATTTGAGGTATTGGAGTGATCCTCACTCACTTATTTTCACTTACCTATATTGTTTTACATATTCATATTGTTCAATCATCCGTTGTTTTGAGTTGTTCATCCTACTAACACAGGGTAGCGCAGTATTTTTCCCTTTCACTTTTTCCCAGATCACTATTTTTAGTGCACTTGATACTTTGCTGCTTCCCACAGACACTGAATTATATTATATATATTTTTTAGCACCTAGGCGCGATTATACACAAATATTTTTTTTCACTACAGATTTTGCCTACGTAAGCTTAAGTCGTCAGCTCATGTGATCGAATCATGTCTATGGCCAACAAAAATCTATATCAAAGGACATTCCTTACCTCAAAACAAAATCATGAACTACAGGTAAATCTATAAGAACTCAATGAGAGGAGTCATAAATGTAGTTTTCGCACACACCTTATGTTCATCAATCTGAAATAATACTGTTTCCAAAACAAGACTTGGAGGAGAAGCCATATTTAGTGTCTGCTCTGCTTGAGTTAACCAGCTAATAAAGTCTTGAAGAGAATTGTGAAATCCTGTTGCCACACTTAGTGCTTCCTCGAGTTTTGCCTAAATGTAAACACAAAAGATGAGAATGATACCAGACTCATTCAGCTTCATATGCCTTGTTCATGTGATTAGCGTATGAGGTTTGTAGTACTGAAGAAGTCCTGTTCACATTTTACTATTCTTTTTTAGCAAAAATAACAGCCTGGAAATTACATGAATATTAAAATATTTTACAACCTTGGTAATTAATTAAGAGAGATTATGTGTAATATTTAAGGCTAAATGTGTAATATTCAAGGCTTAAAAAAGTAGTGTGGGAATGCATATTGCTGCATTGCTACATTTGTCCAGCGTTGGCCAATGTATGTATGCATATGTCATACCTGGAAGATCCCCACTGAAGCTAGAAATCACTGTAGGAAGCACTGCTACTACAGTGATCACAGCTATTGGCTGCCTTGCTGCTTAGTGAACACAGGGGGTCGCTTGCTCGGCATGGTTGCCATTTAGAGGATATTTTCTCAAAGACTGTAAAGGTTTCTCTGATTAGATGAGGTTGGAGAAGCGGAGCAGTGATGTCAGAATCTCTACCTCGTCCAATTAGGGAATGATTTGCATTGGTCCATGCAACTCTGCGAAAATATACCCAATCTTCAGCTCTAACCCTATATTATAGTACAGTGGATATTAAAAAAATTAAAAAAATAATATCAGTTGGCAGTTAGAAAAATAAACCAGCAGGCATGTAAACCATGAATATGCACAGAGAATCATTTAAATATGATTTAAATTGGCTAATGTTGTTATTCCTACTATATAGAGTTTGTATGTTCACCACACTACAAGATGCTGTTGTGATGAGGTCATTAATATTTTATCAAAGCTGAGACAGAATCAATTACCAACACCAGATCAAAATGTTATTACTATAAATAGTATGACCTTTATGAAAAGCTTACTTTTCTTGTCTACAGCACATTATTACAACCAAATACCGCAATAGTGTTTACCTATTAAGCCTCCAATACTTACTTTTTGCTCGCTGAGTTTTGTTTCTACAGATTCCCATTTCTCTTTTAGGTTGTTTATGTCTTGATCCATATTTGCTTCAGGGTCATCTGCACTTTTTTGCAACAGTTTCTGGCTTTTAAGCATGATACATTTGTAGACCTCTTCCTTTGCTTCAAACATAGCACATAGTTCCTAAAGATATGCAAATACATTTTTACAATGCTTCATTACAATAAGTTAGTACGTCAGAAGTTGGTTGAAACAGATATACTTTACAAATGATGAACATGATGTGCATGTTGATGACTGATGAAGGGAAATGAAAGTGGTTGAAAAGCTTATAATTATTTTACTATAAAATATTAAACATGTTATGCTTACCTGCTCTGTGCAATGGTATTGGACAGAGCGGTTCTTTACCTTCGCTTTCGGAGTCCGCTGATGGCGCTCTCAGCTCCTCCTCCTTCTCTTGGAGTACCCCTAGCAATCTGGCTGCTAAGGAGGTCCTCGTGCGGGTGTACTCCTGAGCCAAGCTGTAAATCCATAGACATGCACAGAGCAGCTCTACCCTGGCCATAACACGCGATTTCTGGCAGGATCAACAGCTATTTTTTTCGTACTTTCAGAAAATGTAATGTGATATTAAGTCTTGTTTTTTTTTTTTGTTAAAAATAACATACATATTATACTTACCTGCTCTGTAAAGTGGTTTTGCACAGAGCAGCCCAGATCTTCCTCTTCTCAAGTTCCTCTTCGGCACTTCTGGTCCCTGGTCCCTCCCTTCTGTTGAGTGCACCCACAGAAAGTAGCTTGCTATGGGGGCATCCGAGCCAAAGTTCCCTATGTCTATTCAGACACTGAGCGGTGACCCGGCCCCACCCCCGGGAGGGAGAGTCTGGGGCAGCTGAGACATTCCTGCAACATCGCTGGATCGAGATGTGCTCAGGTAAGAATTAGGGGGGCTGAGGGAGGCTGCTGCGCACAGAAGGCTTTTTATTTTAATGCGTAGAATGCACTAAGATAAAAAAAACCTTCTGACTTTATAACCCCTTTAACCTGAAAAAATAAAATCAATACAATCAATACAGCCACCATGTCTGCTTACTGTATTTCTAATAATTCAAGCCTAACTATAGCCAATATTTTCTTTTTTTTTTCTTACTTTGGGGAAGTAAGATAAATTCTGTCAGGTTATTTGTTGTCTATATCTCTGTTGGTGAGATTTCCTCTCGGGACAGCTACTGATAGGAAATCCCTCCAATGAGGACACAAGGTGCAACCTCCCACTTTTTTCAGTAAAACGAGAAAGGGTTTGTTACAACCTCTGTCAGGTATTACTTCAATTATTTTCTATCCAGCTAGGACAAGAAGTAAAAAAAAAAAAATCTCCCCCAACATGGTCACAGAAAGCAACTGAAATGTGACAACTGGATTGTACTCTTCTCAAATCTATCCAAAGCTCATAAAAAAAGTTTTGGCTCGAGTTAGGCAGGCCATAGAAGATGCAATTTTCTTTCGCTCCATGACAGATGGAAGGAAAGAAAATTGCTTGATTCCCCCATCAACACAGTCAGTGTTGATGGGGGAATCCCTAATGCAGCGATATTGTGTTCTGCTAGCGGAGAGCCTTTCCTGCATGCAGAACACAATGATTGGTGTTGCCGACAATAGCCGGCAACACTAATAGTTTGGGAGAAATTTGAGAGGCTGGTTGTACAGCTAATTAAATTGTGTACAATCGGGGTGCCCATACATGGAACAAAATTCAACCAGTCCCCATTGAACCAGCAAAATTTCGATCAATGTATCTTTAGTCTTTAAAATAAAACAATGGGAACAGCCAATTATTTTTTAATTTGTCAGATCCTGGTACAAACAATCCGTTTTTGGCTTTCAATCCAGCGGGCTAAATGAAAAAAAATGGGACAGATCCCTGTACTAACACAAGCAGTGTTAGTACAATGATTTCCCCCCGCTGTGCTATTGTGTTCAGTGGGACTGCTAGCCCCTCCCCCACCAAAATACACAGCTCAGCGCTCACAGCCATTGGCTGCCAGTGCTGATCGGATGCTGGTTTTCCAATTGTTGGTCTGTTTCTATTGTACTGATTGTGATCAAAATACGGCCCAGTTGTATCCGGAATGGGAAACACACTTAACTGCAAATGTTTATATACTACTCAAATGCAAAACTAGTGAAATAACAGAAAAAAAAGTCAGTGGCCTCCACCTGTAAAACCACTCCTGTTTTGGAGGTTGTCTCATTGTTGCCCATCTAATGCGCCTGCCCCCATTAGGAAGCGGGGAAGCCGATCCACGGGACCGACGGCCACGATTGGTGCCGGGCACCTGTGATTGCTCCCCGATGAGAGAGAAAGGCGGTCTGCTGTTGTAAACACAGCAAACTGTTGTTCTCTCTAGAATGAGCACAGAGCGCTTGTGATTCTCCAATTTAGTATCACAGATCTCTGAGTAGATTCCACAAACTCATACCCCACACAGTTAGAAAACACTCCCCTAGGCTCACACTTAACTCTTTGATCACCCCTGGGTAACCCCTTTCCTGCCAGTGTCATTATTACAGTAACAGTGCATATTTTTAGCACTGATTACTGTAGTAATGTCACTGGTCCCTCCAAAAGTGTAAAAAATGTCAGTTAGGGGTCTGATCTGGCCACTGCAATGTCGCAGTCCTGCTAAAAATCACAGATCGCCGCCATTACTAGTAAAAAAAATGAAAAAAAAATAGCATAAATCTTTCCCCTACTTTGTAGACGCGATAACTTTTGCGCAAACCAATCAAAATACGCTTATTGGGATTTTTTTTTACCAAAAATATGTAGCAGAATACAAATTGGCCTAAAATTAAGAAATTTGATTTTTACATTTTTTTTTATTGGGAATGTTATATAACAGAATGTGAAAAATATTGTTTTTGTTTTCAGAATTGCCGCCCTTTTTTTGTTTATAGCGCAAAAAAAAAAAAAAAAAGGCACAGGTGATCAAATACCACCAAAAGAATGCGCTATTTGTGGGAGAAAAAAGGACATACATTTTATTTGGGTACAGCATGACTGCGCAGGTGTCCGTTAAAGTACGCAGTGCTGAATCGCAAATAGTGGCCTTGTCATTAAGGTGGTAAAACCTTCCGGCCCGGAAGTGGTTAAATAGTTAATATATGACACTCAACACTAGACGGTAGAAGGATCATAGACAGGGTTTACAGGACCTTTTTCACATGTGTCTTTCCTGTACTGTATTTGAAAATGTTCAGAAAAAGCCATAAAAATCATAAAACACTACTAGACAAATTCAGAACTTTATTGCAAGAACAGCCCATGACCACTGATGTCCTTGCCTACAAGGCAGACAGGACGACTAGGCTGAGCTGGAGCAATGTCTGCAGATTCTTACCAGATGATTGTTAAGTTGCTCTCTTGCTGTTTCTGGTAATCCTCCAACAGGTTTGGAAGCCAGTAAATGACGTTCAGTCTCTGTCAGCCATTGATGCATTTCTTCAATCTCGCTGTGGAAACCCTGAGCCTGTTTTTCAGGGAACAGATAACTAAATGTTAAACAAATGTCAGCATCCTAACACTGAGCAGTGCATAACTGCTTAGTCAGTAGATACATGCAGCAGCCTTTTGAAATAGCATAATATATGATTTCTTATTGTTTTCTGGATTTTGTTTAGAGTAAGAACAAACATGCATAACTAGGCACTATATAAACATCATAAAACTCATAGTGACAGAGCACTTCCTAGGAACTGCTTTTAATAATAACTTCATTTTAATACAGTAACTATATATATATATATATACACATATATATATATATATATATATATATATATATATATATATATATATATATATATATATATATATTCTGGTCTATTTGTTCTATTACATAATAACAAAAGGACAAGCAATGTTTTGTTTACTGGCCAGAAAAGATCACTAAAAGAATGTAGTATGGGAAATGTTCAATATTTGCATATTAAAAAGATATATATGCATAGGGTTTGATTACTTAAAAATGGAGAGTGCAAAATCTAGTGCATGGTAGCCAAGGAGCTGCTAACTTCAGCTTGTTCAATCAAGCTTTGATGATGATTGGTTTCTATGCAGAGCTGCACCAGATTTTGTGCTTTCCAGTTTTAGTAAATCAACCCCTAGTGTTTGAGTTAAACGGGTACTAGAATGGGTAACCTTTTTCTCTTCTAAGGCAAGCCTGACCCTCCAGAGAACAAAAGAATCAAGGCAGATAATTATTTCAGTCCAGTGTGTGTTTCTCCTAACAATGCTCTTATTTAATTAAATTACAAATAACTATGTATATTAAAGCAATTGTAGACTTCACAGAACCATGTTTTCTCGTAGTATCTGCATCTAATATCGAACAACCTGATATAAATGGTGGCTTTATTTTAACTTTTACCAACAAGGTTGAAATATGTAAATCAAAATGAAAATTTTTTTATAAGCACAAGAACATTTGTTTTCCACTAATTGAGCTTTACATGTCAGCAAATTTATTTGAATTATTTAAACAACACAAAAAAAGAGCTTAGTAACATCAAACAAATAAGTGATCAGATCAGATGTATGCCAACACATCCCATTCGAATTATTTGCAAGTGATCTTGTTTTATACTGCACACAATATGGTACACCATATTTAGAAAGATACTCTCATGAAACATAGTTCCTATTATAAAATGCATAAAACTACACACTGTCAACACCATGTAAAAATTCAGATTGTTATTGTTTTCAGAAAGCATTGGTAGGTTCTGCACTTTCACAAGAAGGCATAAAGCATTGATAAAATAACACGCTTCACTCATTGATAAAAAACATGTTTGAATAATTGAGTAATCTTTTGGTAATCTTTCACTTACCTGGAAAAGTGCATTGTCAAGTTGCTTTCTCCTCTTCTCTGTTTTATCCGTGACATTTTGCCAACGCTGGCTTAGCGCCTCTAACCTGCTGTGCAGACTGTGGGCCTCTTCTCCAGCACTGGACTCTATCAGGTCGTTTCCTGCTTTCTGGACCGTTTCTACACTAGACTTGTGTGCCAAAACATCATTTTGTAGCACCTATAATAATAAACAAAATGGGGTTGTTAGAATGTACACTAATTTTATTATATGGGAAAAAAATGATAGATGTATACATTTAACTTAACCACTCCAACCATCATACCTGTATACACTATTTACTGTAGACTACAGCAATGCTTGCATTTCAGCTATGGGCTTATTGATTCAGTGATAACTTTGTCATTACGATAAAGTAATAATATTTCACTTTTTTGGTACAAACAAGACTATCTGTTGGCAATAATGTCTTGCAAAAAAATGTTTTGCATATTTTATTTTTATAGATTCTTCTGTCTATAATGACAATAAACCTAAGGTTTTAGTAAAACGCATGGCAAAACTCATTTCAATTGAAATAAAGGCTTTATTTTTCAATGTTTTGCGGTTATTTTAATTCAGACATTAAAAAATTAAATAGGAACTTTAGTCCTCTATAATGTTGCGAAACACATGCACACGCAACCATCCTTTATAATCTAGAGCATATGCAGATTTGCCTTCGTGTGGCAAGGTCTTCACACACATGAAGTAAACCCATATGTGTGTAGATGTGCCGCAGGTTCCTACCCAAAGCCCTGTGGCACATCGGCACGGTCACAGAATTGGGGGGAAGGGGGGAATGTAATTTTTCTTCTAGGTGAGAAAGCAGAAGCCACTGCAGCACAAAAAGACTATGGGGGGATAGAGGGAGTCAGTTTGTTTTAGGGTTAAATAGGCATTGGTTTAATTTTTTTACTCACAAGGTTTCTTTAGCTGACATCACATGCTGATAGCCTCTTTGATCTACTATAAAATAACCAGAGTATTTACAATGTAGCAAAACAATATTGCTACATCAAAATCTTCCTGACACTGCAGACTGTGTTCTGTTATTGTCAAGATACACAGAAGTAGTAAGAGCTGCTTTCGTGATACTAACAAATCCCATCATTCTGACAGCAAGGATTCCTTGAGTACAGAAGCAGCTCTTGTTCTGGGTAAATGCAGCCAGAGAGCTGCATGGAAGAAAGAGGAGTAGGGTGAACCACACATACCCAATGTTTAAATGAAGTTTCTTTGCAAGTGTGTAGCACTCCTAAGTCCAAGACTGATTAAATAAACTCCATTGAAAAAGCTTTGCATACATCCTCCAGTGTAACACACTGATGATGCAGGAAGCTCTGACTCTCTTTAGACCCCTTTCACACACGGAGTTCATCAGGCGGACTCCGTTTTTCTCAGCGGGGGATCGATCCGCCGATCCCCCACTTAGCAGGCGGATGACAGCTGTGTTTCCGCGCTGTGTGCGGAGACACAGCTGTCAGGTCTTTATTCTTTATTCAGGTCTTTATTCTTCTCTATGGGGGAATCGGATGGAACGGACCGTCTGTCCGTTCTCATCCGATCCGCCAGACAGATGGAAAATAGGGTTTCCATCCGTCCGGTTTTGATGGATCGGATTGGATGTCAGCGGACATGCCCCATAAAGATGCATGGGGCGTCTGTTCAGATCCGCCCAAAAAACTGACAGGCGGATCTGAACGGACTCCTTGTGTGAAAGGGGCCTTAGAGTTAAGTGAGTGGGAAGCTTTTTTATTTGAGACTCACCCTATAACAAAGTGGAAAGAACCAGGTTTGATGAACTCTAAACTGGGTACTTAAGGACCTTGAATTTATACTGAATGACAAGTGCTATAACTGCTTATGGATTTGCTTTTTAATGGTAATGATTTTAACACACGCGGAACTAGTTTTGTTACAATATAAAATCAACTACGTGAAGTGGCTATAAGTTTCTTTGTGTTAAGATTACTCACGTGGTGTTTGGCAAGTTCAATCTCAATAGTCTTCGGATCTCCACCAATAGGTTTCTGATCATTGAGCAGTCCCTCTGTATGAGTCATCCATGTTAGCAATTCATCTAGTGCATGCTGGAATGGGCCTAAAGCTAAGAGGGCAGCTTCTAGTTTGTGCTGATGGAAGGAGGAAGAAAAAAAAAAAAAAAACTTACTGTACATTTAACAATCATTTCAAAACACATATATATGTTGTATATTTATATATTACACAATGATTGTTTAGTAAATCCCTCATTTTACATATATCTGGTAAATCTGGTATGTGAACAGTTTATGTTCTAGTGTCTGACATATTTATGAAATGGTGCCAATAATCCAAGGAAATAAAAGCTATTTTTAACCTTTAACTATTCAAGTTTTCATGAAACAGATTTTGCTAAGGTCATTTATACTCTTCACCTAATTAATCAACAAACATCATTTTTATATTACCTGTCTGTTGATAATTCTATCCTCTAAGGTTTGCCATAAACATTTCAGTTCTTTGAAGGAGTCTTCAACAGCTTGCTTATCATGCTCATCCGTCACCTTCTTCTGTAATAACTCTTTTTGGTGATTCAACCTTTCCATTTCTATTTGTTGTTGATATGCCTCGGTCTTAAATTGCTGCAGCAAGGAGAAAAGAGTAACAGACAGTTCACAGGGATGAGACTATCAAGGTCAGAATTAGATTCAATGAACTGTATCATGTAACATTTACAAACGAATCAATAGGGTATTCTAAACTATAAAAATAAAATACGTAATAACAAGTGGTTTTATCATACCTTGAGTTCAACTATTTGCTGCTTCACCGTGTCTAGGTCTGTTCCAATAGGTGACATTATAGACATTCTCCCTGTAGCAATATCCACCCAGTCAAAGAGTGCCTATAAGTAATTTAAACAAAACTTTACTGACATGCAGTATCAATTACCCTAACAATTATTATCTTGGGAACATTATAGCGGTAATAAAGAATACTACACCAAGTAAGTTATTGAGGAAATTAACAATGGAGTTCAAGTGATAACATTTAATGGATTATTTTATTTAAATTTGTTGTATTAGCCTTCTGTTTAGCCACACATTTTGCTCATTAAAAGTTAAACAGAACTGATGTTCTTTTACGTATATCATTTTTACTATTTGTAAATGTACAATGAATTGATAACTACAAGAGAACCTGTAAAAAAGTTGAAAAATATGGCGTGTAAACTACAATAGAATCAATTATGAGAGGGCACAAATTATCAATTATTATTTAACTTTCCTCAGTATTAACAAAATAATCAATGTACCTGCAGCCCATCCTGGTACTGTACAGCAGCCTGCATTGCTTCATCCAGTTTGTGTACTCTCTCTTTCCATGTTTTATAAAGTGTATCCCATGCAGAATTCAGCTAGAAATAAAAACATTTTTGAATAAATCAAACATGATACAAATTTGCATTATATTATTTATATATTATATTATGATGTATGTAGATATATATATATATATATATATATATATACATTTTTTAGAGATGTGTTTGCCACATTTTCGTCACACATGTACCTGCAGGGTTTTTCACCACTGCTCAGTCCCCACTAAAGACATAGAGCAGTTTATAATTTTCTTTACACCAAACTGAAGTGCAGTGCTCATAAAACAGAAACAAACCAAAACTAATATCAGTTCAGTAGATGTATCTAAAATAAAATTTATAGGCAAATGAAAGAACCCCACCGTGAAGTATAGGTGAAAAAAAATCTTTATATAAATCTCCACATAATAGTGTAGAAAACTCCTTCAAGTGAAAAAAACAAACAAACACACTCAGTACTTCCACATTAGTGCTAGATCAAAAGCTTACCAGAAGAGTATGGCCCTCAGAATGAGAAATCACATAACACTTAAAAGTGATTAGCTCAAATCCTGGATATATGATGTCATCGCTTTATTCCACCATATATACGGGCAATCACTCAGAGGAGTGTGCATGGATTTATACAAAAAACACATATGCAGCTTGAATAGCCAGAGAATGCGGGCTAATTTAGGTAAAACAAATGTGCCTAGATTCTCCTGCAACGTATTAAGAAACCCAATGGCTACAAGATGATCATGACAGTGGTAACCCCTTATGTTCCGACTATGTCATACAGGTTGGTTTAAAAACATTACACATAGGTTTGATGGACACTTGCAAGTGGTCAACCTGATAGTGAACTCCAATCCATGTACAACGTAAATAATTACATCTCAATAGCGAGCTTTTTTAATATATATACACACACACACACACACACACACACACACACACACACTACAAAGAGCAAAGCAAAAGCAATCTGTTGGGAAGTATTTTACAATTTCCATACATGTTGCAAAAGCGGTTTTATTATTTAATGGTTCATTCAGTGGATGGAAGCAGCGGCTACTTTACATCATGGAAAGGAGTAGATCTTTCTTTTTGTCCAGCCATGAAATTGTACATTATATTTATTTATATTTAAAGCACTGTGTAAACTAATGGTGCCATATAAGTACTTGTAATAAATAAAAAAATACATGTTTTTGTGTCCTTTTTTAACGGCATCATTCTTAAGTTGTGAGAGCCTAAAGTGAACATAAACTCAATACTGATTGTATTGCATTTTATAGTAAGTTCCCAGGAGCAGGGCCCTCCTAACCTGTTTGTATCAAATTGTATTGTTGGTGTATTGCCTCCCTTTATATTGTAAAGCCCTGCACAAACTGCTGGCACTATATAAATCCCGTATAATAATAATTATAATAATACTGGATTACTTGATGGCCAGGCTGAGCAGCTGAAAATTATCACTAATGTGTATCAACAAAGGGGTGGGAGGGCAGAACAACAGGGAAGAAGAAAGGAGACAGAAAGACACAAAAGAAACCGAGAAGGAGAGAAAGAAGAGTAAAAGGAAGGGCGAGAGCAAAAGCAGGAGAGATGGAATGAAATAGAGTAAGATAAAAGAGACAAGAGAGGGAAAGAATGAACAAGAGATAGAAAAAGACTCAACAAGAGAGAGAAAAAGACACAGTGAGAATAAGAAAAATATTAATTTAAATACAGTATGTTTTTCATTGTGTCTGTTTAAATTACATTAACTAATATTTTTGACCTATTATTCCCCATTTCACATTTAAAAGCATATTTTGAATTCCCTACCAATTATTTAAGTATAATCTTTTTTACTGTTGGGCCATGGAAGGTTTTGGAACTATTCATTGGGTTCTGGTCTAACTAAGGTTTAGAATTACTGTTCTAGTCAGTTAATTGCACCCATGCCTGGTGTTTACCTTTGATAGCTTTTTTAAAGTACGGTACATATTAATAAGAAGAAGGGGAGACATTTCTGTAAAATTGATTTCACCTTCAGTAAAATTTCACCTCCAACTGACTACAGGGCATTACACTGAGACTTTTCTTCTGCAAAGTTATGCAAAATGCATTGGAATCAATGAAAGACAAGTCTCATCCATAATTGCTATAGTGTTTACATATAAAAAAAATCTCAATATGTACTGTAAACCTGAATTTACCTCATCAATACTTTTATTCACAACGGGCTTGTCAGGTTCTCCACATCCAGATATTAACTCTGACCCAAGAGAAAACACAAGGTCCAACTCTTCTTGCAGGCCATCAATTTCTTCTTTTATAGCCTAAAAAAAAAAAAATGTTACTGTGAAGCTTCAACATTATGCTAAAAGAATAATAATAATAAGAAGAAGAATATTCTAACAAATACATGGGAAAACGCCAGTAATATCTGCTTTGCTGACACTGTTGTCAACATATGGATAGTAAATGTATTGAAAAACCATAGCAAAAATTCTATAAGATTAGCAGATAAAATTCTATAAGATTAGCAGATAAATACCCTATTACAGTGAGACTATCATTGCCCCAAAACAATAATATAGCAGGACCCTGCAAGATGAGAATTATTGTGCTTACCTCTTTGTTAGCCCATGCCTGTTTGCTTTCACTCCCTTTCAGCAATGTAGCCTCCCTCAGTATTCAACACTTTTGGGAATTTCTAGGCTAAAGTTATAGTAAGTTCATCAATAAGAACATATATTTATTATCTATATGGTTTCATCTGCTAGTAGTGACTTGTCATTTCACTACTAACAATTAGTGGTTTGTCAGTTTCATAAATGTTGCTTTTACTAACAGTATATATCAGCTTTTAGAATAGGGTCCCAAACTGGGTATTTTCCGAGGCCTCAACTTTATTTTAAGTTTTATGGTAGTTCGCAATTATGGGACTCCAAAAAGTATGATGATTCCTAACTGTGAACATTAGAAATAATTGCACAGCTAGAACTTCAAATCGTGATCGTGACTCCTGACTGACAGGTTACTCATTTATAACTAATATTGGATGATTATAGGTTTATCACACATTAAAGTGGTCTTTGCAGTACAGTAAATGGTCTGTTTATATTGCCCATGTCCCCTTCTCTTGTAAAATTCGTAACTAGGAAGCACCATCTCTCTGGGAAGACTCCTGGCTAATGAAGAGTACCTCAAAGTTTAAGAGAAGACACTCAAGTTCATTGCAAGATTGTCTTCCTGCAAGATCTGGGCTGCTCTTTCTTCCCCGGGATCTCTCTGGAAGGAGTGTGACATCATCCTCATATAGGTGCCACAGACAAAAGACAGAGGTAAGTAAAAAATCTAACTTTTTTCTTACAGGTACTTTTTGGACATAATGGGTTTGCTAGACTAAAGGCAAACAAGCTGTTCACTTTCCAAGGTAATTTCCAAGCATGAGCAAACAAAAAATATATATATTTTTTTTTCTTAGCACGTGACTGGATATTCTCCCCAAAGAATACCCAAGAATAGCCTATTTGTCTTTAGTATATCAAACCCACTATGTGTTACCAATTTTTACACGAAGTGGGGGGCCCAGACATTGCAAGGTCTGTCTTAAATAAAGGCATGTAAATATACTGTACTGTAATATTAGGTACACATGTGAAAAATATAAGGCTGTGTTTAAGGCTCATATGCATTTTGCCAACTATGTCTTCTATTTTTTATGTATAATTATGTTCCAGTAAGGCCTTATTAGTCATCTCACCTCCGCTGCCTCTTGTTGCTGTTTTACAACTGAAGGATCAACTCCAGGTTCATCAAGATCGCTGATAAATTCTTGGGTGTCTTTAATGGTGACTATTAGAGCAATGTGATCACACCAGAATTTTTCTGCCAACTCCAACACATCCAACAACTGGGTCTCCCTTTCCTCCGTCAAAGCCTGGATGTCCTCCCAGATAAAGACCATTTGGTCAAGCTTATCTTGGACAGCTGGCGAAGAAAGCACACTTTATAAACAAATATGTCTGCAATCTAATTCAGCTTTAATAAATTTATAGTTGTTCAGGCAATTAGGCTTTAATGACTCATAAAAAAGGCATTGTAAGGCAAATCATAGCACCATATTTCTTGCCAAAAGCAGATTTCATAACATAATTTCATGGGAGAACTATGCACAACATAACTGACAGCACATGATAAGAACAGCACTAAAGTCTGCACTATGCACCATCCACTGAAAATGAAAAGAATAGTTGCTGTCTTGCCCAATGAATTACCTTTAGCTGAGATGTCCTTATCAGCACCCTCCGAACGAGCGATCATTTCCTCTCCACGCATCTTAAGCGTCTCATAGACAGGCTGCAGCTTTTCAAGCTCCATAGAAACATTTTTATTCTCGCTTATCTGCTCTCTGATCTTCTCACACTCTGCAGAGATTGAAGGTGGCTGTCTCAAACGCTCAGCTATTCGTTGCAAGCTTTCAAGCATTGGATTAATCTTGTCATGAAACTGGGCAGCAATGAAAACAGAAAGCATTCTTTTTATAAATTTCATTTTGAGCCGGTAAAACTTCAATAATAAAACATTAACAATACTGGAAAACGTGAGTTGAAAACTTATAGAAGTAGCATTTGATATTATCCCATAAAGAACTGAATGGTACCTAAAAGCAAAAAAGTCTTATATGTTTGGCATTATTCAATGGTATTAAAACAGTTGTTGTGTTCCTCATAGTAAAAAAAAAAAAGAAGAAGAATTGAGCCCAATTCTAATTATATTTTTTAGTGATGTATAACTATATTTACTTGGGATGAAATATTATTCTGGTTATGCTTTAATGTGAAGTTATACAAATATGACCTGCTGGACTTGCTTAGTCCAGCATCGTATTCAGCATAAATTAACTACTGTATGTCATTAGAAAGCTATGTACAGTATATAACAAAAGTGAGTACACCCCTCACTTTTGTGTAAATATTTTATTATATCTTTTCATATGACAACACTGAATAAATGACACTTTGCTACAATGTAATGTAGTGAGTGTACAGCTTGTATAACAGTGTCAATTTGCTGTCCCCTGAGTGCCGGGACACACTTATGCGATGCGGGAAGGCTGCAAATTCGCAGCCTGTTCCCGCATCGCAAACGCACCCTTGGCAATTCACACTGCCATATGCAATACGCTGGGGGTGTCAATGAAATGTTAACGACAACCCCAGTTTGATCGCATATCGCAGTGCGATCTTTACAGTTCGCACAGGATCAGATCGCACAAGTTTGAACCACTGTGCGATCCGATCCTGATGCGGCTGAAAAAAAGGGTCATGTGCGACTTTAGTGCGGGTGCAGTGCGAATTTAGCTGATCGCATGTAATGAAGGAGCAGTGCGCTCCGATATTACATGTGATCGCCGCAGCTGCAAGAGTGTGAACCGGCACTCAAAATAACTCAAAGCACAGCCATTAATGTCTAAACCGCTGGCAACAAAAGTGAGTACATCCCTAAGTGAAAATTGCCAATATGTCAATATTTTGTGTGGCCACACTTATTTTCCAACACTGCCTTAACCCTCTTGGGCCTGGAGTTCACCAGAGCTTCACAGGTTGCCACTGGAGTCCTCTTCCATTTCTCTATGACAACATCACAGAGCTGGTGGATGTTAGAGACCTTGCGCTCCTCCACCTTCCGTTTGAGGATGCCCTACAGATGCTCAATAGGGTTTAGGTCTGGGGACATGCTTGGCCAGTCCATCACCTTTACCCTTAGCTTCTTTAGCAAGGCAGTGGTCGCCTTGGAAGTGTGTTTGGGTTCGTTGAAGGGAGGGGTTCATGCTCTGCTTCAGTATGTCACAGTACATGTTGTCATTCATTCATGGATATCTCAATGAACTGTAGCTCCCCAGTGTCGGCAGCACTCATGCAGCCCCCAACCATGACACTCCCACCACCAACATGATTGACTGTAGGCAAGACACACTTCTCTTTGTACTTCTCACCTGGTTGCATCCACAAACGCTTGACACCATCTGAACCAAATAAGTGTATCTTGGTCTCATCAGACCACAGGACATGGTTCCAGTAATCCATGTCCTTAGTCTTCAGCAAACTATTTGCGGGCTTTCTTTTGCATCATCTATAGAATAGACTTCCTTCTGGGATGACAGCCATGCAGATCAATTTGATGCAGTGTGCGGTGCATGGTCTGAGCACAGACAGGCTGACCCCCCACCCCTTCAACCTCTGCAGCAATGTTGGCAACACTCATACGTCTATTTCCCAAAGACAACCTCTGGCTATGACGCTGAGCACGTGCACTCAACTTCTTTGGTCAACCATGGCAAAGCCTGTTCTAAGTGGAACCTGTCCTGTTAAACCGCTGTATGATCTTGCCCACCGTGCTGCAGCTCAGTTTCAGGGTCTTGGCAATCTTCTTATAGCCTAGGCCATCTTTATGTAGAGGAACAATTCTTTTTTCAGATCCTCAGAGAGTTCTTTGCCATGAGGTGCCATGTTGAACTTCCAGTGAACAGTATGAGAGAGTGAGAGCGATAACACCAAATTTAACACACCTGCTCCCCATTCACACCTGAGACCTTGTAACACTAACGAGTCACATGACACCAGAGAGGGAAAATGGCTAATTGGGCCTAATTTGGACATATTTACTTAGGTTTAGACATTAATGGCTGTGTGTTGACTTATTGTGAGGGTACAGCAAATTTACACTGTTATACAAGCTCTACACTCACTACTTTACATTGTAGAAAAGTGTAATTTCTTCAGTTTTGTCCCATATAAAGATATAATAAAATATATACAAAAACGTGAGGGGTGTACTCATTTTTGTGAGATACGGTATATGCGTTATTTATGCATGTATTCACATAAAGAACACTTCAGTCTCTATATATATGGAAGACACTACAACAGGTACCTGTGATGACTGAGAAAAAGCTTCATCCAAGGCAATAGCCCGCTTCTTTACAACTTCCTTGATTTCACTGTAGATGGAGTCAGATGAAATATATTTCTCCTGGATGAAGAAACCTTCCTCAGGACTGAGTTCCAGCAGCTGGGGCCCAGTTTTGTTCATCTTATCTATATGAGGTTTGTGTTCTGCAATTAGCTCACGAAGTTGCTATGACAAAAGACAAACACATTACAAATGTTTTAGGATCATACTCCCTTCCATGTCTGTTTAAGCGTCTTAATGTATCCAGCTGGCAAAACACTCTAAACAAAGTTATAAAGAGTAAAGATAATAACTAAACACATACATCTCTAAATTTATTACATTGATTTTATCCACATGGGCATGGAAAAACGTATTTTAAATATTTATGATGTGACTTCATCAAGTGCCATTGCCCTGGCAAACTTACAAGGGGACTTCTCACTAATTCTAAACATTATATAATTTAAAATGGCAAAAGACCAAAGCAAGCAATGGGACTACTTGTTTGGCTAGGATAGTGGGGGTACAAAAGGTACTGAGCTTAAAAAATTCTTAAAATGCAACAATATTAAAAGCAAAATAAAATTCAGAAATTGCATTGTTTAAAGAATTAATAAAGAATAGCAGTCCCTTATAACCTGGAATCTATCATTTATTGCTTGTAGCATGGCCATGCAGACAAAAATAAAATTTGTAAAGCTCACAATACACGTGCATAGAGGATATCCTGAACCTTTTTATCGTATAAAAATTTTCCAACCATATTTAGGCAGTCCAAATAGATATAGACTTCCCATATTGTTTAAGAGACAACATGCCAACAAGACCATAACACAACTGCATCATCTATTGCATCAAACAATAGACTAATAAAAAAAAACTCTCAAAAGGTAGAGCTTAAAAGATTTTATACACATGCTGACTAAAGGCAAATAAGGACTCTCTGCAGGTAATCTCCACAGGAATTGGTACTTTCATTAAATGCAGAACTGCTAAGTAAAATAATAATATCCAAAGTGATCCATACCTGATTTAAGTTTACTGTCAGATCACTATAATAAAAATTTCAATGCAGTGGGTTTCTATACTTTAAACAATATTCTTTGCCCTATTTAGCAAATACAGCAGAGGGCAATTTAGGTAATTACTATTATGCTAAAGATTGTAAGGCAAATATGGTGATATTTTTTAAAGCTGAATAAAAAAAAAAAAGTTAAATACACAGTTGAAAATCATATATAGGAACAGTAGAACATCATATATAGGAACAGTTTTTATCTACCAATGGGTTTGTAATTCTGTTAAATCAGCTTTGTCAAGATACTCCTGTCCAAACAGGTTGGTAACTTCACTTTGTTAGTGCAATTAACCACTTCCGCACTGCTCACTAGAGCTCTACTGCGGCAAAGTGGCTCGATAACGTCCGGCGACGTAGACCTACGTCGCCAGACATTCCCCTTTCTCGGCGCCGCGCGCCGCCGGAGGCTCGCTCCCGCTGTATTCAGTCACAGCGGGAGTCGGGCCAGGGCAGGAGATCGCCGCTGCTCTTCCCCAATCGTCGGGGAATCGAGTGTGGAGATCCGCCCGCTTGTGTAAACAAAGCGGGCGGATCTCCTAAGTGACAGACAGTGACAGATTGAAGGGGTTCAGCATAGCTGAACCTACGATCTGTCCCTGTGTCACTCAGTCACCTCCCCCCACACATGTCAGTAAGCACCAGGCATACATTAACCCCTCCCTCTCCAGTAAAATTAACCCCTTCCCTGCCAGTGTCATTTTTACAGTAACAGTGCATATTTATAGCTCTGATTACTGTAGTAATGTCAGTGGTACCCCAAAAAGTGTCAAAAATGTTAGTCAAGGGTCCGATCTGTCTGCCGCAATGT
This sequence comes from Pelophylax lessonae, assembly GCF_965119305.1. Taxonomy (NCBI): domain Eukaryota; kingdom Metazoa; phylum Chordata; class Amphibia; order Anura; family Ranidae; genus Pelophylax; species Pelophylax lessonae. The sequence goes on from NC_138770.1 coordinate 334,181,452, forward strand.
CGCAGTCCCACAAAAAAAATCGCAGATCGCCGCCATTACTCGTTAAAAAAAACCCACCAAAAACGACAGAAATCTTTCCCTTAGTTAGTAAACGCAATAACTTTTGCGCAAACCAATCAAAATACGCTTATTGCGATTTTCTTTACCAAAAATATGTAGCAGAAAACAAATTGGCCTAAAATGATAAAACATTTTGATTTTTACATTTTTTGAGGGGAATTTCATATAAAAAAAAAAAGTGAAAAATATAGTTATTTTTTCAAAATTGTCGCTATTTTTGTTTATAGCGCAAAAAGGAAAAATCGCACAGGTGATCAAATACCACCAAAAGAAAGCGCTATTTGTGGGGAAAAAAGGACGTAAATTTTGTTTGGGTACGGCGTTGCATGACCGCGCAATTGTCAGTTAAATTCGCACAGTGCCAAATCGCAAAAAGTGGCCCAGACGTAAGACAGCAAAATCCTCCGGTGGTAAAGTGGTTAAACATTGCACTAAGTTTGCTGACTGAGTAATCAGAAGGAACCTGCCTTTCTGGCAGTTCATAAATCAGTCCCAAGAAAATTAATCTCTGGAGAGAGTGTATGCTCCTGCAAGGGAGGAGATAGGGGTAACTCCCTCTCTGATGATAAGGGGCCTCAGGGTAGACATACTGTGGACCATTGTATGAGGGGACTACATTAGTAACTCTCACATACTGGAGACAGGCAGTTTCCAACGTTACAACCTGACAAAGATACATCAGGCTGGATCTTGCAGGCATCAAATCCTTCCCAAAATGTTGTTGTACCAATTTCACTGGGGGAGTAACCCCCCATGGGGTGCTGGAAAAAGGCACTAGGTTAAACACAGGAGTCAATACTCTGAGAAGTATCAAGTGTGCATGGGTGACACTGAGGATACCGATCCCTACCTAGGTGAGGGACAGACAAAGCCAATCTGGGTTGACCAAGTTGGTCAGAGGGTTCCTTAGGAGAGTGGAATTGCTGAAGAGTACCAGGATTTTTTGATGCTCTCACATGTCCCAAGAGTGGTGACCCAGAGGTGAAAATAACTCAAAGCAACTGGGGAGAGTACATTATTCGGTTTGTGGCACAGGGATAAAGCTAAGGAGGGTGCCAAAGGCAAGTGATTAACCCATGAGCCTACAGAAGCACTATCTGCACATAAAGGTGTGAACCATTGCAGAGACTTGCAATGGTTCACACTCAGTCCCCCACTGTGGAAATGGTGACATACCTTCATGTGAATGGTAGGGCTTAGCTAGTTAAACAGAACACTCTGTTAATCTGTGTGGACTATAGAACAATGTAGGAGACATATTTATGAATAATCTGTATTTACAGATTTCAATATTTATTATAGAGAAAGCCTTACAGAAAATAACAGCACCAAACATAAATGGGATGGAATGACATATTAAAACATTGTACAAGCATAACATGGAAAACTAAAGTGTGCCCATGCATGAGAAAACAATAAGGTAACCTAATTAATAATTTTTTTTAAATGTGTCTGAGTATAATTTTGTGCTATAAGAGCTGCTGTAAAACATAAAGTGCTATAGCAACCTTGGTGAACAGTGATTTGGAGATACCATGAAATGATTCTCTGTAAGGACCAGAGAAAAAGAAAAAAGAGAGGCAGAAACAGGACAAAAATGTAATTTCTTCTAACAAGCCATCACAACTGAAGTGCAAGGTCCCCGTCATTGGTTTCATGCACTATTACAAAGGGATCTGCCTCAGTATCTTTTTTTTGAGGGATCTAACCCCTTCTGCCATGGCCTGACAGATTAGGACCACAGCCAACATAGGGAGAGGGATAAACCTGCCAGGGAAAACTGGGATTCCAACTGCTAGTCAGTAGGAAACTTAAAGCTGATATTTAGCCATAACAAAAAATCTTCTTTCTAACATTAGTAATAAACGATGTCCCCCTTTCAAATCTTCTTTATAGCATTAGTAATGAAGGATGTCCCACGTCATGCAGGCAGCTGAACTTCTGGGGCTGCAGGGGATAATAGCTTAGGGTCTTCTGTGAGGCTGCTATGAAAAAAATTCCGGAAAAAATGTTTACAGAAACACAGGATCCATGTCTTCTGTACTGACAGAATGACAATCTGCCTTGTTTATATAGGCAGACTGGCATTCTGTCAGTGTACTAAGCGATCTCCGGCTTCTGGCAGACATCAGGTCAGCGGGACCCGTTGATCAGCTCCCATTGTGTAAAATCACAGCAGGAGAGAGCCACCAGTTCCTGAAACCCGGAAGTGCAGAATCGTGTACATAAATACATGATTCTACACAGCACTGCCACCCTGTAGCAGTAAATCTGCTATGGGGCAGTCGACAAGTAGTTAAAATTTTTTAATATTAATGATTATATATATATATATATATATATATATATATATGCGCAGAGATTTCTGTACCTAAAATTGGATGGAGATCTTTGTGGAATTCTGTTACAATGCTACAACTTTGCAACATATTCCACTAGTTTACATGTAAAAGAGAAAACAAAAGCAGAATATTTGATGCTCATTCATAACCTTAAGTGCCGGTTCACACTAACGCGGCACGACTTTGGGGGCGACCTGTGAAGTCGCGTGCACCGCGACTTTGGCGCGACTTGCACGGGCTTCATATAATGAATGTCAATGCAAGTCGCTCCAGGTCGCCCCGAAGTAGTACAGGAACCTTTTTCTAAGTTGGAGCGACTTGTGTCGCTTATATTAGAACGGTTCTTGTAGCACACAATGGACCGCGACGGACCGCGACTTGTCAGGCTGACAAGTCGCGGTAGTGTGACTGGACACTTATAAAGCTATGTATATTCCTTTCATGGTATGTAAAGACAAATTAGCAGATGTAGTTTTCCAAGATATGTTGAACTTGACACATCCTGTACAAACACACTGACTTCAAAGCATACTATTTACTCTAAATACAGAATTTCCATAAAACCAAAGCTAATATAAAGCAAAGACAGCGATTAAGGCAAATAACTTACACAAATGTAAGTTGTATGTTTTTGTATGTGTTGTAACCATTTGTTAATGGGAAATCCATCTACAGTGCATCCAGAAAGTATTCACAACGCTTCACTTTTTTCACATTTTATTATGTTACAGCCTTATTCCAAAATGTTTTCAATTCATTATTTTCCTCAAAATTCTACAAACAATACCCCATAATGACAACATGAAAGAAGTTTGTTTGAAATCTTTACAAATTTATTACAAATAAAAAATGAAACAAAAATCCTGTGTACATAAGTATTTACAGCCTTTGCTCAATACTTTGTTGAAGCACCTTTGGCATCATTTACAGCCTAAAGTATTTTTTTTTTTTTTAAATATTTTATTGGTTCATAAAAATATAAAGTTACAAACTGACAATCAGCCAAAGTTGGCAAAAGAAACCGTACAGTATTGTGCATAAAAATGTAGAGTTACAAACATACAATCAGCCAACGTTGGCAAAAGTAACAGTACATAAATGCATGGATCAAACATCATCAATAACCAAGGGGAACCGGGACAACTCCACCCTGTGAAGCGCATCTAGTCGAACAGGGATTGTAAGTGGAAAGAAACGGGTGGTGAAAGTGGAAGTAAAAGAACTAGACACCAAAGGGAAAGCGAACCATCAGGAGAACAAAGCAGTCAAGTTGGGCCTAAAGTATTTTTGAGTATGATGCTACAAGCTTGGCACATTTATTTTTGGGTAGTTTCTCCCATTCTTCTTTGCAGGACCACTCAGGCTCCATCAGGTTGGATGGGGGAGCATCAGTCACAGCCATTTTAAGATCTCTCCAGAGATTTGCAGTCGGGTTCAAGTCTGGGCTCTGACTGGGCCACTCAAGAACATTCACAGACTTGTTCCATAGCCACTCTTTTGTTATCTTGGCTGTGTGCTTAGAGTCGTTGTCCTGTTGGAAGATGAACCTTCGCTCCAGTCTGAGGTTCAGAGTGCTCTGGAGCAGGTTTTCTTCAAGGATTTCTCTGTATATTGCTGCATTCATCTTTCCCTCGATCTTGACTAGTCTCCTAGTTCCTGCCGCTGAAAAACATCCCCACAGCATGATGCTGCCACCACCATGCTTCGCTGTAGGGTGGGTATTGGCCAGGTGATGAGGTGTGCCTGGTTTCCTCCAGACATGACGCTTGGCATTCAAGCCAAAGAGTTAAATTTTTGTTTCATCAGACCAAAGTATTTTGTTTCTCATGGTCTGAGAGTCCTTCGGGTGCCTTTTGGCAAAGTCCAGGCGGGCTGTCATGTCATGTGTCTTTTACTCAGGAGTATCTTCCATTTGGCCACTCTACCATACAGGCCTTATTGGTGGAGTGCTGCAGGGATGGTCATTCTTCTGGAAGGTTCTCCTCTCTCCACAGAGAAATGCTGAAGCTCTGTCAGAGTGACCATCAGGTTCTTAGTCACCTCCCTGACTAAGTCTCTTCTCCCCTGATCTTTGTTTGGCCATGTGGCCCATTCTAGGAAGAGTCATGGTGGTTCCAAACTTCTTCCATTTATGGATGATGGAGGCCACTGTGCTCATTGGGACCTTTGATGCTGCAAAAAATTTCGGTCTTGGAGGTCTACAGACAATTCCTTGGACTTTTTGGCTTGGTTTGTGCTCTGACATGCACTGTTAACTGTGGGGCCTTATATAGATAGGTGTGTGCCTTTCCAAATCATATCCAATCAACTGAATTTACCAGAGGTGGACTCAAATCAAGTTGTAGAAATTTCTCAAGGATGATCGGTGGAAACAGGATGCACCTGAGCTCTATTTTGAGTGCCATGCCAAAGGCTTTGAATACTTATGTACATGTGACTTTTTTTGTTATTTATTTTTAATAAATTTGCAAAGATTTCAATCAAAACGTCTTTCACGTTGTCATTATAGGGGATTGTTTGTAGAATTTTGAGGGAAATAATGAATTTAATCTATTTTGGAATAAGGCTGTAACATAACAAAATATGGAAAAAATTAAGTTCTGTGAATACTTTCCGGATTCACTGTATGGCCAGCTTAACACTCTTTAAGCAATTACAGCAACATGGTTTTACATGCATGGAAAAAAGATGATTATTGTAAGCACCCCTGTCAGTGTTAAGTTGGTTGGCCATTATGCTAACAAAAGGTGCAAAAAGTGAAGCGCTGTGAATACTTTCCGGATGCACTGTAAATCTGGCCAACCATGGTAAAATCTGATTGTAAAAACTTGAGACAAATTTTTTTTAGATGTAACAACTGTGGTTGTTTTAGCGTACAAGGGCTTTCTTAAAAAATGCTTTCAATTTACACCCAGCCAGGTAGACCTTCACACTATACAGTATACGGTAGTTGTTAATAAATCTAAAGAAGATCATACAACTAGATTCACATGATTGGCTAGCCTAGCAGTTTTTGAAAACACTAGTCTGTAGCTCTGCCCTACAGACAAAGCAGTGTTTATGAAATTACCAAGCTAGTTATTTCAGTTTTGAGTGACATCTTACACTGGAAGCTTTGATGGCCAAATCGTTACTTATTGTACAATGTTAGAGTTGGTCAAAATAAAATTAAAGGCTCTTGTGGTTATTTGGATGCCTTGCAGCCCAGCTTCACCTTCTCATGGTTTCCCAGGTGAGTTTTTTTTTTTTTTTTTTTTAAAAACAGAGATTTTATTGTAAAAAAAAAAAAAAGGATAAACCAACATGGTACAGATAGAAATCCAAGTTTGAACAAGAACTTTCCTTAAAGTGCAATCACAAATAAATAGGAGAGCAGGTTTACATAAATGCAGAGGGATAGAGCAGTACGGGCAATGCAGTACAGTAAAGCACAGCATACATACAGTGCAGAGAATGAGAGGAATATTAGGTACATGTGGCTGAATTCTGGAGCCATCTGTCCCAAATCTTGTTGTATTTAGTGAGACATCCCCGGTTCTTATACATGATTCTATGGTACGGCAAGACAGAGTTTACTTCCCTCAGCCAGTGTTGGAAATCTGGAGGGCTCTCCCTCATCCACTGTCTAGCCACCAGCTTCCTAGCTATAAAGAGCGTGTGTTGTAGAAAGGTTTTTGTGAATTTATTCATGTCTTCATCTGGGTAAATACCCAGTAAGCACTGTTTGGGGTCTAGTTGGAGGGGAATCCCATAGTATCGTGAAGGAAGGCCACTATCTGTTTCCAGTAGGCCTGTTCCCAGGTGAGTTTTTAGAGGTTTCCCATGCCCAAGAGAGAGTTAAGATCCCTCTTGTTTTTTATCTACTTCTTCATGCTGGGCACACACTGTTGCGAATTGGATGCGGGTTTCCCTGCATCCAATTCGCATGACAGGAGACTGTGCCTGGCTCTCAATGGAGCCGTTTCACACAGCTCCGTGTCGGCTGCAGAGCGGCTTGCCAGAAAAGTCCTGTGCGTTGTCTGGTCCGTTTCAAGTGCGAATTCAGCCAAAAGGTCGGATCTGAAACGGTGCATGGGGACACACCAAAACCCCTGCTGCGAGCCGCTCTGAATTCAGTATGAACCCAGCCACAAGGATGGGATGGATGTCAAATATTTAAACTATGAAAAACATTTATCTTAATTTTAAGAAGTGTCAGTTATACTCTATGATGATTCCAGATTTGAAGACGTTTTATCCTTTTGTGACGGCCAATGTGATCATTAGGAGCAATGCTGCAGAAAAGCCAAAATACAGAGACAAATAGGGCCCGTATGTTTTATCAAAAATCTGCCTGCAAAAAACGTTCTGAGATTGGTTCCATGGACCACAGTTAAAATATATAAGTTGTGACATGGCATCAATGGACAACACGGGAAAGTTGATTTATGAAACAATTACATTTTGGTAACACATATAACTCAGCTGAATAACAATGCCAGTTACAACATCCACCTTAATTCCACAAGTTGATTTATATAAAGAGGATTTAGATGGATTTTTTTTTTTTTTTTTACTTATTTAATAAAGACAACTGTCATGCCAAGCACTCTGTAATCTCACTTCAAATCTTTATTGTGAGGACCACTGCTTTTTTCATAAAGTGTTAGGGTCCATTCACACTAGCGCGACTTGTCAGGCGACTTGGTCGCCTGACAAGTCGTGGTCGGTCGCCTGCCATTGATTAGCACAGGACCCGTTCTAATAGGAGCGACACAAGTCGCTCCGACTTAGAAAAACGGTCCTGTACTACTTTGGGGCGACCTGGAGGCGACTTGCATTGACTTCAATTATATGAAGTCCGTGCATGTCGCGCCGCTGTGCACCGCAACTTCACAGGTCGCCCCAGCAAGTCGTGTCGCCCCTGTCTGAATGGGCTCTTACTGCTTTTAGTGTTTAGAACAGTGGTTCATGTTTTGTAGGGAGTATGTTATTTTGTCAAATGTGTGCTACATACAGAAACTGGACAGGAACACAAAACATTGCTGGCATTTTACTGATGTTTATCTATGCACAGTATATTGCTGCACTAACAGATAAGACACAGTAAAGAGACTGTCGGAAGCAATTAGGTCAGACAATGGAATCTAGAGCCTACGTAATCTAGTTATGTCGACTTTTGTAATTGTTTATCCGATGATGATTGACAACATTTCCCTACTAGTCCGCCACTAGGAACATAAATGATTTGTAAAATTATAATTTTTGTAAAATAACAAGCCACTGTGTACTTGTTATTTTATACCATTATGTTAATATTTAAATAAGGCAAGAAGTTTTTTTTTAGGTTGCAAACAATTTTGGCATAATCAGGGTACTAATCAACATTGCAAGAGTTACGATTTTTTTTTTTTTTTTTTTAAAGATAAAGATGCTGGTATATCAAAAGAGTCTCAGGTCTTTTTAAAACCTAAATTAAGAAAAAAATAACTAAAACAGCATCAAAAGGAATAAAGAAACAGATACTAAAACATCATGTCCATAAAGAACAAGTCACACAGAATTTGGAGAACAAAATGTATACATTCACCAAGTTATCCCCAACGACCTATGTACAAGAACTGTATGGAGTCATATTGCTCAGTATACACAGGAATAATGCAAAATGTTTTTATCATGGTCCTCATTCTTTTGAAGAGATTCCCAGAAGGGATCCCTGCCTAAAACAGTAGACAAAACTGGCACAAATAATTTGATGTGAGTTTTGAATGCGTGCCTTCATTGCACAACCCAATTCTGTCCATGCTGATGCATACTAATATCCTCTGAGGAATGTTTTATATTCTGCTTTAGTGTGTGGTATACAAACTAGTACATACTGTAACTGCACCTGCACCTATATGTTGAGCTTGCGACTTCCTTTGTCTATAGTTTTTAAATGTGAGTCATTTACTCTGCATATGGTGACAGCTTCTCTTTCCATTTAGTTGCAGGCTTTTCTGCAGGTCCCAGGGCCATCAATTGAATATATATCCAAAAAGACAACTTTTGGAGACTGGCGTTATCATCCTCTTACAATCCCCATACTTTTGTATGGATAATGATGTGATAACCAGCAAAATAGTTCATTTACACAGGGGGCATTAAAAGCACTACACACAAAGAGGTTAATAAGATTGTCAAAAAAGTATAGAACTATTGAAGGTTCAACTGCTGAAAAATGAACAAAAGCCATTTTGTATGATCAACTTTTTTTTTTTGAGTGGAGAGAGATTAGAACACCTTTCAGTTTTATTGCTGATCATGCCCCTGTTAAGGAGATTCACCCTCTCTATATTTGTCCTGTTTACCATTATCATTGAAAGTGAAAGTAAAAGAAAAATTACAATTTTGGGTTCTCCCCAGAAAAGTAATAGAGGGGAAAACTTCCAATGGGGACACTAGTTCTGAAGACTGGTGGACCCCAAGGAACTCCCTGAATTTGCAGGGATTCTCTCTCACTTCCTATTTGGACAGGAAGTGACGCAAAATCCCCAAAGTGGAATACAGATGGCGGGGAAAAAAATCCGACAGGGGTTCTAACCCTCCCTTGCTCTATCCAAATTGAAAAAAAAAAAAAAAAGTTTTCCTTATAGTTCTACTTTAAACATTGAAAGCATGTGTTTGGCAGCTATACTGCATACCGAACCTGACCTATGGTATACATTTTAACATACTACACTACAACAGTGTGTACTAACATGGCCACTGATCATGTTAACTTGGCTTGGTGATCAGGGGTGTAAAACCTTGCTCACGTAAACGAATCCTTAGAGTTTATCCCGTGGGCCATGTTTTCTATTAAACAGTTTGTACATGTGAAGCTGATACACTATGGTGGACTGTATGAGAATATTGGGTAATGGCACTGAAAAAGTATATGGGATCTATAGCAAAGAATCTCTCACTTTTCCTGGTACATGCTACTTAGGATGAGGTCATTTTAGATTGTTTTATGGAATGAAAAACCACGGATTCCACCTATAACAAGAAGACTTGGAAATATTTTTGCCACATTATCTAGTTTTAATTTTTCAGAGCCATCTACATGTCCCAACTGACCCTAGCAAAAATGACATTAAATTATATTCCCTGTCAAAAAACTATACATTAAAGGTGAGCATGAGGATTCCTTTAATAACCATCAAACCACTTTATTTAGTAGCTTGTTCTTACCCGGATATCTTCTTGCTGTTGTTTTAGTGTATCATAATTTAAACCCGGTGGTGGCAATTCAGAGATGGCTCTCTCTGTTTCCATCAGCCATGGCCACAGCTCTTCGTATGTCTCCCAGAACTGGTTTACCAAAGATACAGCTCGCTCCAGCTGTAGGTTCCTTTCAGCATTCAAATGACAGACGTCCTCATAATTCTTCTGCAGGTTTCTGACCTTGTTCTTTATACACAGAATGGTAAAAATTTAAAATCAATAGAAATTGGAAATTGGTAAATGCTATTTTACTATATATTATACACACACACACACATATATATATCTATATATATATAGATATATATTCACATTCACACACACCCCGGTTTGAATTGCATAAAGTACATGAAATAGTTAAGCAGGTATGAACTAATAAACAAGATGCCAGCAGCATCTTTGATAAATGTTATAATATAACAGCAATGATATTATAAGTAGCTAAACATGGAGCTTACTGCATAAATGTTCTCCTTGAACCTTGCAGAGGAAGCATGGTCAATACTTTTATACTGTATAAGACCTTTTGCGCTAAAGCCTATCTTTAAACTCTGAAAACTAAAGCAGCGAACACTTAAACTTCCTAGCTAGCCCACTAAACGAATTACTTCAAAACATTTCACAATTAACCAATGAAAACAAATACACCACAATTTAAAGTCCTAACATATACAGGAAATCAAAAAAACACTTATTTATATACACAAAGAAGTATGTGCACACGCATTTATTAGTGGATAGGGCACGGCTACACCAGACTTTGTATGGTTTAAAGATGCAGCAATGTGGATGAATTGTGGTGTGAATTCGTAGATATTCATCTGGTGGGCTTTTTACCCATTATTAAATGTATTTATACATATTTTTGCTGTACTGTAGATGTTATGACTTTACATAGTGGTGTATTTGTTTTCATTAATTAATTAAAATATATTTTCAACTGTAATAGGTTAGCTATGAAGGGGAGAGCGCTGCATTTTTTACATTATTATGATCAATATTTTATCTATATCTATGTAACATATCTTACTTGTACTGCCTATTGAATACTTCTATATAAATAAATGATTTTGGATAAGTGGTTTTCCCACACATTCAAGAATATCTAGTGCATACACACAGAGTTAATTGATTGTAAGACAAACTTGTTACAACTTAACTAATGGAAATGAACACTGCTGCGAAAATTAACTTGAATCAAAATTTTCACTTGCTGACTTTATGTTGTAAATAAAGAACAAACCTAAACCCAAAGTGTAAATTATGCGGGGGGTCTGCCTCCCGCTAATTGCAATCTATCCTTCAATCGCAGGTCATGATGGTTAGACCATTATCCTTCCTTGCCGACCCCAGAACAGGGCAGGAGTGGGCGGCGGTGGCTTTTACTGTAACCAATCCCCTTTCCTTCTGCACCCACTGACAGCTGCCTCTCCCTTCTGTGGGCATTCAGTGGGCACAGGAGCAAAGGGGATCAGTTACAGTAAATGCTGTCCCCACCTCCCCTTCCGTCTCTGTTACTCTTCGCTTGACTGCCCGGCCCCTGTGTGTCTCTCTGCACCCCCCACCCCTCCATAGCTGTACTGCCAGCTTCAATCATCTTCTTTCCTGCCAGCTGCTGCATGGACTGTGGCAGAACAGAGAGAGGGGGAAGGGGCCAGTAAATATGTTCTTTACCGGTCCCTTTCTTTTCTGAATGAGCACAATGAGTGATCATTGCCGATCACTCACTGTGTTCATTCATAACTGAAGCCTAGTAAATGCTAGGCTGCAGTTTGTGAATGAACAGGAGCCACTTAGCACAGAGCTGATACCAACCTCTGCCCTACTGACACCATCAACCTCTACCCTACTGACACCATCCTCTGCCCTACTGACACCATCCACTGCCTTATCGACACTGTCCACACACCATCCACTGCCCTACTGACATTGTACACTGCTCTGCTAACTGACACTGTCCACTTTTAGGGTAGTGCAAGTTCATATTTTTACAGTAACATATGTTTTTTTTATAGGTTATTCTTAATATTTAGTTAGGCCTTGCTAGTAATTTTTTTTTTTTTTAAAGGGAGCTGAAACCCCGGTGATCTTTAATCTCTTTCATGTTGTTCAGGTAGATCTCTGCCTATCAAAGCTTGCCTACCCTTGCTTTACAGGATATTATTCATTACATTCTTTAACACTTTTTGCAAGCCAAGTAAAGTTTATATAGGTATAAGTAAACTTCTATTTTATTATGTATTCTATTCTATCCCCTATTTGTCTCTGCAGTACAATGAAATTTATAGAACCCATGCTTGATTCCTTGAGAAGCATTATAAAGGCAGGATTTAGCAATGCCCACTTGTTTAGTCTATTGCCTATCCCATGTCTACAAAACATGATGTCACTTAAGCTGGTCATTGATGGGTTGAAAATGGGATTTTTGACTTACTGTAAAATCCATTTCTCTGATGTTCATTGATGGACACAGCTCCTGATCTTATTAACCATTGGGGTATACTGCCCCCTACAGGAGTAGGGCACTAGGCAGAAAAAAAGTCTGGCGACACCTACGGGCAGTCCCAGGGGTATCCTCCCTTTCTCTGCTATAGGTACTCAGTTTTGTTACAAGCAGTGTCAGAAGAATTACAACTCCACAGAGGGGTGGGTGCTGTGTCCGTCAATGAACATCAGAGAAATGGATTTTACGGTAAGTCAAAAATCCTATTTTCTCTTTCTTTCTTTGATGGACATAGCTCATGATCTTCTTAACCATTAGGATGTCCCAAAGCAGTGTTTTAAAATGAGGAGTGGGAACAGCAAAACAAATTCCCAAGGCTAACTATAGCCAACCAGGTAAACAGGAGCTCAACCAAAACAACTAGAGTTCATCTGAAAAAAAAAAAAAAAAACAATACACCCTCAAAGAGGACCAGGTCCTCTAAACAGCAGCCTGCAAAACCTTGCAGCCAAGGAAGCATCCGCAGATGCCAACACATCCAGTTTATAGAACTTTGGGAAAGTGTGCACCGACGACTAGGTGGCTGTCTTGTAAACCAGCATCACTGATGCCTGATGACGGAAGGCCCAGGAAGCACTGAGTGCCCAAGTAGAGTGCGCCTTGACAGGGAAAGGAGGAATCTGACCCTTGATGGAATAGGCCTAAATCACTATCTGTCTGATCCATCTGGAATTGGTCACAGAGGAAGCAGATAACCCTTTCCGAGGCCCATCCGTAAGCACAAATAGTGAGTCTGACTTCCTAAAAGACTCCGTTGCTGCCAGGTACACCCTAATTGCTCGGACCACATCGAAGGCATGCAAAGCATCTTCCTTTGGATGTTTTGGCCTGGGGCACAGGGAAAGTAACCCAATGTCTTCATTCAAATGAAATTCAGAAATAACCTTTGGAAGGAACAACAGACAGGGATGAAGAACCACCTTATCTTTGTGAACTACCAAGTAAGGTGAACAACAGGATAACGCTGCCAATTCCGACACCCTGTGCACAGAAGTGATAGCCACCAAGAAGGCCACCTTCTGGGACAGCGTAAGCAGGAGAATCTCCCGAAAATTCCCAAAAGGAGGCTTCTGGAGGACTGAGAGTACCAAATTGAGGTCCCAAGGCGGCAACAGAGACCGCACTGAAGAAAAGTACACACCAGGGAGTATGTGGCCAAGGCCTGTTGAAAGAAGACCGCTAAGGCCGAAACTTGACCCTTGATAGTACCCAGCTCAGCAAAGGCAGGGGGGAGCTGTTCTGCCTCCAGATCACAGCATAAAAGCTTAGCCCACTCAGTAAGTGTTTGCAACACCAGGGAAATGGTGAATACCGGCCTCAGTGCCGAACCAGCCAGATTGTACATATTGCGGGCCACACCCTCCGCCTTCCTGGCAGGCAGATCCTTAAAGGCTGGGGAATCTTCAACCAAAATCATGGTTGCCTTGTTCAATCTGGAAACCAGAGGGTCCACCACCTTAAGAAGGGACTCCTCATAGTGGTATCGCCTAGCAAATCGCTTAGGGACCCCAAGGGAACTTTTGGTTGTCCCCACTCTTTAGCAAAAAGCAACAATTCTGTCAAAATAGGTGTGGAAAGGAAACACCTTTGCCGCTCTGGATGGCTTGTGAGTGCCAAAAACCTGTGCCTCAGTTGGAGCTGCAGCTGTGTGCTCCATCTTTAAGGTCTCACTCACAGATACAATTGTGCTTCCACCAGCTTCTTTTTGTGCATGGTTGCAGATGTGGAAGATGTGGAGGAATCATCCTCACTATCTGAGTATTCCGGGCATGTGGTCGCAGACCCAGAAGGGAGAACCACGTCCGCACTGACCGAATCAGATTCAGGAACTGATTTTTGCTAGGCTGTCGAACGAAATCCACCTCCATCTGAGACACAAAGGACTCCAGGACCGCCGTCAGAGCATCGATGGATGGTTGGGATCCGGAGGGCCCCGCAGACTCAAAGAGGGAATCAGGTGGGAAGATGTGCTCCAAAGACTTCATGAGTCACCAGGGGAACCCCACAAAAAGCGTAAAACACTGCAAAGGGACAACCCCCACTGCGCTGGCAGCACCACCCGGTCGCCAGGCGCAAGCACGAAGCGATCCTCAGCAGCCAAAAATCACCACCCACAGGGCTCCACAGTCATGGCCGCCGGTATTATCAATGGCAAAGCACCACAAAATGGTCGCCGGACTACACAAACATGGCCACTGTGCATTGAGCACACAGGCTACAAAAAAAATGTCAGCCCCGCGCAGCACCACGAGGCTCTCAGGGACCCAGGAGGGATCCCTAGGCCTCAAGGACAGATCCAGGCAGGACAGGGGGCCCTGGCAGGAACCCCCACAAGGTAAAACCCCCCCTGCAAAGCTGATCATCTGTCGGCACAGCCCCCCACACCCATAGCGCCTTGCCCCCACCCCAAGAGCTGGACCAGACCCCCACCACAGCCACATCATAAGTTGAGGGGTGGTAGGATGGGGGGATAGATAAAGAGGGATGCCTGACGGGAAGGAGGGGAACCCAGGGGTCCGACCGTCCCAAGGAGGGGCCCATGTCCACCCCAAAACCTTCCAGGGGGAGAGGGGGGAGAGCTGCTCACCATACCAGGAACCAGGCGGGCACCGCTGCAGACAGAACCCCTTGCCATCTAAATGGGGGGCTGTGAGCCTAGAGGAATGCTGCGACTCGGGCCGAGACCCAGTCATATGCAACCTCGCGAGGCCAGCCCTTTTCCAGTGGGGGCTGTCGAGGCCGACCTAGTGCGGAGATGAGGTCTGCGCACGCTCGCAGGTCAGACTGGGGTGACTACTGGATCTAGAATATCCAGCCCTTCACCCAGTCCGGCAGTTGATTGTAGATCTCACAAGAAAAAAACTAGGAGAAAAATATTCTATCTAAAAAGAAAAAATTGCCAGGACCAGAGATCCCAGCAAGAACTAGGTCCTTACTCCTGACTAGGCAGAAAAAACTGAGTACCTATAGCAAAGAGAGGGAGTATATCCCCTGGGACTGCCCATAGGCATAGCCAGACTTTTTTCTGCCTAGTGTCCTACTCCAGTAGGGGGCAGTATAACCCAATGGTTTAGAAGACCAGGAGCTGTGTCCGTCAATGAACAAAAGAGAAATTTGGCTGGTTAAGCAAGGACAGGCAGAATTTTGATCCATCTGTGGGAAGGTTGGTAGTACAGATGTTGATCTCTCGATCAACTTCTGTATAACCAGCCTGTTGGAAAATGTTTGCTCAATCAGTGCCACTGGCTATATCCATAGGTGCTGATGAGTGTACAATAGCTCCACGGAAGGGATTCCCGCATCTGCCCTCAACTTGTGGATGGGGAAATTTAATCATTTTTTTTTTATTCAACCCGCTGATTGAACAAAAGAAAGTGAATCATGTGTGGCCTAGTGGAGTGTAGCTAATTATCCACTCATCAGCTGTCTTTCCCTCAGTGTCAGCCAACCAAAGCCTACTACACAATAACCCAGCAGGGCTGAACGAAAAAAACCTGATAGCTCAGGAGGAGCCGTTGTATTAACTATCCAATGTTAATACAGCGATCTCCCCTTCTGTTCTACTGCATTCTGACAGGGGGACGACCCCCCACCAGAATACTTTGGTCAGCTGTCTCAGCCCTTTTAGCACATGCCCCATCATCGGACTGGCTACAGTACACACGTTGCCAAATGTTGGTGGGTTTCTACTGAACCAGCCGATGCCACCCGACATTCGCCTGTGTGTACTAAGCTGTAGCGTGCCTTTTACTTTAAAACTGTAAACAATAGGGTGTTGTGAAGGATAGCTTTATTCTAATTATGTTTCAGCCAAAAAAAAAAATTGATTTCTTTGAAGAGGAAAAAAAGGCTAAAGCATGACTAGCCCAGGGCTCTTATTACATCTGCAGATCTACATAGTTAATACATGACTAAGCTTTAAATGTTAATTTTGGACACACTTAATCATAGTGTTCTTATGATCCAACATAATCATTTTACTCTGTGTTTGATGGTGAAAACTCCTAAAGCATGCCAGGAGTATATCAGGACTAGATGAAAACCCATGCTTGAAAGCTGATCTATGTTTTTAGAAAATGTGCAGCATGTCTACATCAATATTTTATGGCAAGGGCCAGTTATCCAGTATTTAAGACAATGTTATCATTTATTGTTTTTTTCTAAGGTATTTCAGCTTTTTTGCAAAAATCCAAAAAAATAAATGTCACTAATGAATAGAATGCTTGAAGGTGATCCCAATCACTGTCTTTCCATATGCTCAGCTCTACATACGCAGACTAAAAAATAAGCCGATTCCTGCTTAGTTCTCCCAAAACAAAGAGAAAACTCTCAGCTAAAGTATTATACTCATTCACACTGGATGATTATTAAGCATCCAACACGATTTAAACTAACAATGCATTTATAGCACCACCAGAGAAGTGATGGAAGATTAGTTGTGATAGATAGCTAGATAGATAGCTAGATAGATAGATAGATAGATAGATAGATAGATAGATAGATAGATAGATAGATAGATAGATAGATAGATAGATAGATAGATAGATAGATAGATAGATAGATAGATAGATAGATAGATAGATAGATAGATAGAGTTGCAAGACAAACAGTAGCAACAAAGAGACAAAAAAACAAAGATTTTGGGCAGATGTCAGTGCACTGCTTCTCACTAAAAACACATTTTAAAAGTCACCAAGGCATGGAACTCAGAGTATGCCTCCTCTGAGTTCAATATTTTTTCTTAGTTATAAATAAATGATAAGTTTATTTGGCCAAATATGGCCCATATCATTTATTGACAGCAGCCAATTGCACTGCTGTTGGAGAAATTGAATGCAAACTTTCCACTATGTGAAATCACCGTATATAGCCTGAGAAGATACATCATAAACAAATCTAACAAACATTTTTTTTGCTTTAGTAATACAGCATGAACCTTCTTCTGCAAAGAACACAGATTGAGAACATTTTCTTTTCCATGGACCTTAAAGAGGAAGTAAAGCTTCCTCTGTAACTTATACCTATAGGTAAGCCTATGATAAAGCTTACCTATAGATACTGTAAATATCTCCTAAAGATATTTACTTTGCATGCAGCAAGTGACATCACTGGCGCATGGGCTCTGAAGGAATGGTTGCCCATGCCGTTCCTTCAGAGCCCTGTGCTGTGAACAGTGGCTCCCACGCGCATGCGCAGAAGTGACTTCATCGCGGCTCCGGCCAATCAGATGGCCAGAGGACGTGAACCCGGAAGGAAGATGGGTGAACATGTCGGCTGTATCAGCAGTGAGCGGGCAGCACTGCGGGGGACTTTGTTCTAAGGTAAGTATTTCATAATGAGCTAGTTTGCGATGCATACTAGCTCATTATGCCTTTGTCTTTTAGGTTTTTATTTATTTTATTTTTTTTTGGTGGTTTATAACCTTTTTAAAGTTGACCTGAAATCAAAATGTGAAAGGAATTGCAGGAGAATTTTCTCTTTGTTTAGTGAATGAGGTGAAGCTCTGCTGTTTTTCAATCATCCAATCACCTGCAAGCAACCTTTTTTTTTTTTTTTTTTTCCTTGCACATGATTAGGTATTCTTCGCAAACTGAATTTTCACCATATGCACTAAGCCATCAGGAAAATTATCTAGCACAGTGAACAGCATATTTGCCTTTAGTAAATCAACTCCACAGTATCTGTTACAGAGAAAGATCAGAACTTGTGACTAGTCCTTTGCTGTCTGCCTCTATTGCCATACCTGAGTAGAGCCCATAAAACATTTTGCCAATTAGTTCTAGTTCATAAAACTTACCGCCATGGTTTGTTTTTCCTCATCATTGAATGCATTCATTATTTCTTCTCCCGAACTGAGCAGTTCATCTATTGTATCTTTGTGTTTTAATACTTCCATTGCAAATCCCTGTAAACAGAAAAATACTTATAATTTCTGTATCACTCTATAACATGATATCTTGTTCATTTGCAGATAGCAGTATTAAATCCCAAACACATTTTATTACCTTTTGAACTTGTAGCTGAGCCACGGTCTGGTCTTGCTCAAGCCGAATGGGACCAAGAGCCATCAATTTATTTTTAGTTTCCTCAATCCATGTTTGCTCTGCACCAACAGCTTGCTTAAACTGGAACAATATAAATGAGATTATATGACATAATGCTGCAGGATGGCTATAAAGCTCAAACAGTCTTTAATAAAAGAGCAAAGTTGTCTCCATCCAAGATGCAAAAATCTTCAAAATATGTTTGAAGTCTAAACATCATGAGTAGGAGTAAACATAAAGTGAACCCAATTTGTATTGTATACCTACATCTGACACATGCTCTATGCATTGTTTAAAGATAAGAAAATATAAACCATAACCTTAGCAAAAAGTCTCAAGAAGTAGGAAATGATAGATGTTGCCGTGCAATATTATTTTTTTTTATAAACATTGAAAAAATACAATGACCATATATATGCTTTTGAAAACGAATCATGTTCGTGTACACTCTTCAAAAAGTAGATTTTTGGAGAACTATAGCTTTGTATAAAAAATATGAGATGTAGGACTGATTTATAAGTGCATCTAAACTTCCAATGTTCTCTTAGTCGCCTTGCATGATCCCAAAAATACTTTTTGAACCTGCTAGTGAAGTCCACCTCAACTAGCTTTCCGTGATGTGGCAACGATCCTGCACAGCTCCTAAAATCAGAGCAGAGTTGCCACTCTCATGTAGGCTGTGCTTGCTTGCACTACACTGGGATAAAAAAAATAAAAATATTGCAGGGGAGTAGCTTTCAGCATTATCACTGTTGACTCACTAGCCTATAGTTGGTCTATCAGCACCTGGCCAACCGTAACCCTGCCCACTGCTTTCTGAATTGACAGAACTACCTTTGTGCTGAAACTCTCCCACTGTGATCTGCAGTGTCTGGAGGGAGAAGGTGTGAAACACTAATAAAGGAGGCTAAATCAGAGAATGTAAAGGAAGTTGTTTACTTTATGGGGCTTGTATATAGTAACTGGATTGGGGAGATGTTTAGGCTGTCATACAGGAGCCTTTGGTTGTACTTTTTCGTGTAGTTGTGTAGTTTTGTAGTTATTTGTGTAGTTATATTGATCTATGTTTTGTTTATTTTGCTGTTCTAAAACCGCTTTTGGAAGATAATAAAAATGAATCACTTGTGCAAAAATTAAAAGTCAGCTGACTTTTAATAACCTTTAGCTGCTGACTTTTAATAAACCGACACTTGCCTGTACAAGGATCCAGTCCCATCCTCATCCAGGCCTTTCCTTTACCTGCCTTTTGGGTTTCCAATGTCAGCATGTTAACTGTGACTCCTTAAAGCTTCATTGCTGGCTTCCCACTGCACATTCGCAAGCTGTGCTGCACTTTGTGAATGGTCCCTAAGCCTACTGGGACCTGTGATGGTTGGCGGCAGGGAAGGGGGGAAGGAGAACGTCCGGGGATCCACCGCATCAATTCAACCAGAGGTGAAGGCGTACTAGCTAGCCCCCCCCCCCACCCACAAAAAAAATAATAATCTAAATGAGTGTGTGTGTGTGTGTGGGGGGGGGGGGCAGAAGGAAGAGCAGAACTTCCCCTTTTGGGTGAAGTTCCACTTTAAGGCTATGTTTGGAGCCTCCTAGCTAACAAATATAAAACTTTCAAAACATGTACCTACTTTATAGTGGCCATAAAAGGTAAAACCCACACTGTTATACTTACTTGTATATAAATATAGATTTTCACAACTAATGAGTAGTATTTTCACAAGCAAAAATTAACCCAACCAAAAATACTAAAGAAATCTCACAAATATTAAAGGAATAAAAAAAACCTGTAGGGTGTACCCTCTGATATTATGCTGATTTACATATTTTTGTTACTGCATGTATATAACATTGCACAGCATTTTGCAGTACATTTTATGACGTTTATTCAGCTTGAGAAAGGGATGGTACTTTGGCCTGATAATTGATAAAATATTAGGTATAGCAAACATTGCATGGCTTTAAATAAATACATACTGTATATGCTGCAGTCTGTTAGACTGTTGGACTATACAGTATATATTGTTTGAAAATATTATTCTATACATATACAGTATATTTTTATGCACACACCAAAAGTAAGATATCAAAGCATAGATTAACTTTTTCTAAGTATATTATTAATGTGCATAAACAGTACATTTAAAAAAAAAAAAACTTTTGAGAACCAGCATGAATAGTCAATTCAGCTGTTATTAAGAATTATTTCTGTTAGGATTAAGCATTTGTAAATATTAGCTAGACTTAAGGAAACAAAAATTAGAATACAATGACATGTACTATGAGTCATACAGCTGCCAAGAAAGCTGAATTAATGATGGCTTTTCTAAACAGTAACAGACATCACTGTTCAACAGTAAGCTCTTTTCTTTGGTTCTTGTGATACAATTAGCAAGCACAAATTGAACATCAGGCTATGTAAACATGAAATTAAAACATCAGTAACCAGTAGGATCACAGTGAAAGTCTAATAATAAATTGACTTTATTGCTAATATTAGCTCAGTAGCCATGGTTTTCTCTCCCCCATCCACTAAGTGTATAGCGAAAAAAGGAAAGAGAGAGACACAGGTAGCACAAACATCACTGGTATTTATGCAGTGAAAAAGATGCGAACAAAGCTGAAAAGAATATGGGACATAATACATATGCTGGAATGGCATAATATGCACATTTCCATACAGCAGCAATTAGTGCACCAATGGTATACTACCAAATGCCATACCTAAACCCATGTAAAATAAAAATGCTGTAAAATCTAAAAGTATAACAGCTACATAATAATAAAAACATGATATACCTACTATTACCTTTGCTAGTCAAAAAAAATGGCTGTGTGCCTCTCTGAAACTAGTTTTACTTTGTCAGTAACCCAGAAACAAAACTTAAACAGTACCACTAAAACGCCCTAGGATGTTGCTCAAACCGGCTCCTTCTGCTTCCAGGTGCTGGTCAGGCTGTGTGAAGCCTTGTCAGGCTCTAAGTTACAAAGTAAACTACAACAAAATGGTACCCACCAGCACACTGTCCAAGAACACTACCAGTCATATGTAGATTAAATGGGCTTCAGCTTGGTCTCCTACCAATGGGAGGAACCCTCTAACTTGTTCCACTCAATACAGCCTAATTTTAGAGGCTTCTACGAGTAAGTCCTACAATGGTTGAAACGTATTAGAGGGGGTTCTCCCATGGGTAGGAGGCCAAGCTGAAGCCACTTTAATATATATGACTGGTAGTGGGCATGCATGGTGTGCACACGGGCACTATTTAGTTGTAGTTTCACTTTGTTACTTAGTCTTGACTTTCCTGAGTTTGAATGCCATGCCCCAGTTTCAAAAGGAGTTCTCGGCTGGCCGTACATGGATCAGAATTCAGCCAGTTCAGCAGGGACTGGCCGAGATTCGATCCATGTATGGGTAGACTGATTCTACCCAAGTCAATCAATTGATCGATTGGATACAACCAGCCTGTCAAATGTTTTACATATGATTACTGCTAGCTGCTATAGCCGCTAGCAGTAATCATTGTGTACAGCCAGCTGGGAAGGCAACCCCCTCCCAGAACACAATAGCCCTGCGGGAGGCATTCCTTCATAACTACTGACTATGTTGATAGGGGAATTTCCTCCTGTGGTGTAAAGAAAGAAAATCAAATCATCTATGGGATAATTTACTGGTCTCTGAGGCACTCTCACTAGAATGGCACTTTCTGTGGCTTAAAGCATATATTTAGACAAGATTACTAACACAAAAATCAGCACAAGGGACATAACTAACATTTAGCATGATGTTTCCCTTTTGCTGATATTTCTTGGTTAAAGATACATTTTGGGTGAGCATAAGAAAGAAGAGAATTTCTCCTAAATCAAAAAGAATAAGCAAAAGGTACACATCATACTAAATGTAAGTTTTGCCCCTTTAATTTAGCTTAGACTAACTCTAAATTTAGAGAAGTCAGGCCCATGATAACAAAGGGAAACTAGTTTCAAAGAGGCATACCATTGAAGTTTAATTGCATATACACTTTGCTTTTTTGGACCACTTGATTTAACAGTTTAAGAGTTACATTCAAGGCATGCAATTAATAATAACTGTCACAGTTGGTTGTGCTCACAACCAAACTGTCAAGCCATCAAAAGGCTGGTGTCATAACTAATCACATGAGCATCACCATGACACATGCAGACTAAACAGAGGATAAGATGGTAGGTTACTTAGCTCCAAAGGATAGAAGGGTTTAGTTTCACTTTAAATGTTTAAAATGGCTAACAGTTTCTCTTTGAATTAAGATGCATGTGTGCCAAAAACACTGCTGCAATGCCTAATGATTGTGTATTTGGCATTCATATTTGATACTAATGTATGTATCTTAGGGGTCACTCTAGTTCTACACTGGAAAAGGATCTGCTCTGCCATCACTGATTCATTACTGGAAATCTTGGTTGACTACTGCCTTTGGTAGCTAAGACAGAATCAAGTTTATGAACACATATTCCGCTTTACCTGATGAGGTTTCATGAGAAATGGGGAACAATTTGTGTTAGTACATGGAAGTGATGGAACTTTAATGGGGAACAACATCTCCCAAAGTGGCCCACACAACTCACCACTATATGTTATGTAAAGAACGTGCAGCTATTCCTGGTTTTCTGAGGTTACACGAAGTACTCACTGCGGAGATTAACATTTCTAGATTTCTAACCTTAAATTCTTTAGAATATTACATGTAATATACATGAAATTACTAGGAGATTCAGAAGACAAAAAAGCACACCGCTCAGCTAATGTGGTATGTACTAAACATGCTGAAACAATAACAAAACCTACTTCCAGCAACCTATGAGAATGACTAGTGCTATTGGGTATCTACATAAAGGCCTCTTTCACAGTGACATTTCTGATTGCTGAACAAATGCAATCCCAAGGGCCAGTAGAAGGAGTGATAAAAGTTCCCCTGTGATATTGTGCTTGTCAGAATGTGATGCTAGTCCTTGCGGTTAATTTACATTTTTTGTCCTCAACAAATCTTTCTTTTGAGCTCTATTTCCAGTCCAGATTGTAATATGAAACACACTGATACATTTCTTTACAAATCTTTTAATGATTTTTTGCCCTCACAAACATCAAAGCTGGTTTGACAGTTTGATGAATGTGTTCTTATTTTAAAAATCGTTGGCATTCTTTTATCATGTAGCATGTTTAACAATACATAATAGAAGAAAAATTGTTATGTTTGATATGTGAAAATCATAGTGAATTTTGTGTACCCATGCAGCTATATTTTAAATATGTAATTTCCTAATTGGTGTATGTAATTTGTGGATTTAACTGGAGGAAGCGCAGATTTGCTTGGGTATGCATATATGGATGCTGCAGTACATACTAATTCTAAAAGGTATTAGGTCTCATTTCCAGAAAAGGACTGATAAGGTCCGGTTGTCCATTTTTCATAACACATCTTAGTATGAAAAAAGAAAACTAATGCAGCCGCATCTATGGACTATACTGTATACTATACTGTAGATTTTGCTCTTGGGTTTAGATATCTTTTCAAATAAAATCAATACTTTTATTGGGAATATATGACTCATATGGGGTTGGTTTACTAAAACTGGAGAGTGAAAAATCTGGTGCAGCTCTGCATTAAAACCAATCAGCTTCCAGGTTTTTTTGTGCCAAGGATGCTACAAATAAATATTCCCTGGATATGCAACAAATCCTCATCAAATCTTCGCAAACGTGGGCTCATTAATAACCAGCCTTTAACTGAATAAACCAAAATCTAACACTCGGTTTTTGCCAAAACATTCGATGTGCTTCTAATATTTCGGTTGACATACACAACACACACACACACTATATAGTCAAAAAAATTGGGACGCCTGCCTTTATACATACATGTGTATGTATACGTCAATATTCAGTTGGCCCACCCTTTGCAGCTATAACAGCTTCAACTCTTCTGGGAAGGCTGTCCACAAGGTTTAGGAGTGTGTCTATGGGACTGTTTGACCATTCTTCCAGAAGCACATTTGTGAGGTCAGGCACTGATGATGGACAAGAAGCCCTGGCACGTAGTCTCTGCTTTAATTTATCCCAAAACTATTCTATCGGGTTGAGGTAAGGACTCTTTGCAGGCCAGTCAAGTTCCTCCAACCAAAACACCCTCATCCATGTCTTTCTGGACCTTGCTTTGTGCACTGGTGAGCAGTCATATTGGAACAAGAAGGGCCATCCCCAAACTGTTCTCACAAAGTTGGAAGCATGAAATTGTCCAAAATGTCTTGGTATGCTGACGCCTTAAGAGTTTCCTTCACTGGAACTAAGGGGCCATGCCCAATCTCTGAAAAACAACCCCACTCCTTAACCCCCTCTCCACCAAATGAGTCCTGACCTCAACCCGATTGAACGCCTTTGGGATGAGTTAGAGCGGAGACTGCGAGCCAGGTCTTCTGATCCAACATCAGTGTCTGACCTCACAAATGAGCTTCTGGAAGAACGGTCAAACATTCCTATAGACACACTCCTAAACATTGAGGACAGCCTTCCCAGAAGGACTGAAGATGTCATAGCTGCAAAGTATCAAAGGGCGAGCCAACTCAATAGTGAACCCTACACACTAAGACTGGGATGCCATTAAAGTTCGAGTGCAGGTGTCCCAATACATTTAAAAATACACATATATATATATATATATATATATATATATATATATATATATATATATATATATATATATTCCAGTTTGATAGCGTACACATAGACAAGCTTTCTAGTTATTCAGCTGAAAAATTAAAAAAATAGCATATATTTATCAGATAATAAGCATTTTCAAAGCAGTCAAAATAAAAAAACTACAAAAGAAAAAATGCATGTAAAGAAAACCAAGCCGACAATATTATTTATTATAAGGACTCTTTTACACTGGAAAAATAGATTATTCAAAGCAAACTGATGTGCAGAACTTCAATAATCCTATTATTAACAAAAAGATGGTGCAGCTAACCATCTGGGGCTTTTCAGCAGAGAAATCATGGGTGTTTAAAAAAAAAAAGAGATTAGGAAAGGAACTGTGTAAGATAGTAGTATGGAACTGCTATCTTTTTTTACTTCTTTAACATTGTGAGCAGAATGTATGTTATCTTAGGATGGTGTGTGAACAATGACACCAGATGGCTTTTACAATATACAGATTAGTTGAGCTTCTGTTATATTGAATATCTCACACCACTTGAAATCTTTTCAAGCTATGCTTTGGTTGTAGATGCATATCGAATTGATGACAGCATCTTTTTTTTAACATTTGTTCTAGTCTCAAGATTGCCATTTTGTTTTCAAAAACTGAAACTGAAACAAAAACAAAAAACAAAAAAATCAATAGATTTTCTATACCTGCTGAGATCTCAATCTGGCAGCATCTATCTCTTCAACCATTTGTGTAAGGGTATCGCTTACTAATCTGTAGCGCTCATTGTCTACTGTCACCATCTTGTCAAGGCCTCCTCTGACTCTCCAAGGCACTAGTTCCAACAAAGCACTGCTCACTTCATTCAGGGAGTCCAGCACTGCCTTGTTTGTTCTGGCTTCTGATTGAAGTTCCTTAAAAAGAAAACACTAAGGATTAACACATAACAACTTAGAACATATCTAAATCTTAAAACAAAAATTTAATATTTGCTCCATTTTGGCCTCTTAAACATAACTCTGAAAGCATTTTATTATATCTGCTTACAAGGTAAAAAAACATCTGTTGATCTTGCCAGAAATCTTTAGAGCTAATAAGCCTCTCATGCTTTCTGCCTGTGCTGACTTCTATCATATGCAATGTTCTCAGTTATCTATGAAGACTATGGAACCATGCCGCTCTATGTTATGTAGAATAAGAAAGGGGCAGGGTTCCACAACCTATCCTGTTTCTGTTGTCCTGATACAGAATGGTGAATGAGTGTTATCATGTTAGGACTAGACATATGTAAATGGCCGAATCAAAAGATAAAAATAAAGACAAAAAAGTCTGAGAAAAGAAAACTATTGTAGGCACTTACCGTAATCTAAGGACTGGTAAGCTGCAATGTGTTCATTTTTTTTTTTTTTGGTTTGGTTTAGTTTTTTGTTTTGTTTTTTTGGGGGGAGGGGTGTAAACCTATAGCCAATGCACATTACAGAAAAAGTTTGTGTTTTAGCAAACATTTATATAAAATAAAATAATAAAAGTTGCTCTTCAATAAACATACATATTCAAAAATTTTGTTGTGCTATTTTACTTTTATGCCATGATTACAAGATCAGTCTGGATGGTTTCTCACCAGTCCAATTTAGTACACCACTGTACATGCTAGTGTGTTACCTTGTCTTGTGGTGGGCTGCACTGCAGGTGCATGGGTAAGGTGTTGTTACAACAATGGTATCTATGTTCCCATTGTATTCAACAGCATTTGTTTGAGATGTATCCACTTAAACACAACATCATTTTGTGTGTCTGTGAAAACTACTAAACAGCTAAACAGACTGTCCCATGTAATGTCTGATTAATATGAATAAAAAAAAAAAATCATATCTTTTATCAAATGCAACACATTCCGCCCTTGATTTTTTTTTCTCTTAGACTCCATACAGAAAATCAGGATGTGTTTGAGTGGATACTTCTCAAAAAAATGCTTTTGGATACAATGGGAAACCATTGTTGTCTTCAGTTGGACAGTTTCAGCAGTCTATTGTCTCTATAGCTTCAGTAAATAGGTAATGGCAAGTATGATACCAGAGTGCAATCTTGAGGTAGAATTTGAGAGTGCCTCTCTAATTCAGAACTACAGAGAAGTTTTGCTGTTGTTTGGTAACTATGGTAAGCAACCTGACATATGAAAGGGTTGTCAGGTATAGGCTGGACAGGACTCTATGAATGAATACCATAGAAGCAAGGTCTGTGCCAGACCATAAAAATATGCTTTCACCTGATTCTCTAGGAACTGCTTAAGGAGCCTGAGTCCTCGTTGTCAACGGAGATCACAAACACACAGTAACTGAAGTTAAGTAACTTTTAAGTATATTTCTACTGTTAGAGACCATAGTGTTTTTTGTCTAGGCATCTTGATTGTTATATCGGTCAGCATTGTATTGTATTCCTAATATTGTAAAAATGTTGTATGTACAGCATTTTTGTGTAGTAAAAGCACATTTATACACTGCAGAGGTCTAAGCTTCCTTAATTATACCGCAAAGTAATCTTGCTAGATGGACTCAAGCAAATGCATATCCTTGCCTTTCAACAGTTTCTTTCTCTGAGTTTACCCTTAGCCGCACAGCCCAGGGTACACTCCCGAAATGATTATGCACCAGGATTGCGCCAGGGATGTGCCTGACTCTGAACCAGGAAAGATACTGGGTGAAGATGAAAGCACTGGCTACATGGGGCACCATGGCTGTCCTATCGCTGGAGAAGGGCTTTTTTTTTTAAGTAAAAATGTCACAATGTGCAAATACACTCAGCATACTTGCACAATCTGGCAAAAGCTCTTTAGGGGTTTACCAAACCAAAGGGGAGAAAATAAGAGAAGTTTATGGTTAGGGTTTATATACACTTCCACTATAAAGTCCAAAAAGCAATGGCGTGTGCTAACCTATAGAAATTATCAGAAGCAAGCTTTCCTTAATTTACATAGGATAAAATATTAGGAATGCTATAAAATATTGTTGCACACCATTTGTGTAATATGCTACTAAACAGACCCAAATCTTTATGTAATTATCTTGTACCTTCTTTCTTTGTTGAATGGTTTTCAACTCCTCTGGTTTATGGCTCTGCAGATCATAGCTCTTCAGTTCTATTTCCACCTTGTCCAGCCACTGGCTCAGCTCTTCATGCGTTGAATGGAGCTGTGTTGCAAGGTTTAATGCTTCTTCTAAGACTTTGGAAACGTTTGTACTCAGGTTTGTAATTTCTGAATATCTTGATTTGATTCCATCTAGTTTTTCTTGTATAATGACCACTTCATCACCTAATCAAAATTGACATTAAAAGGTATTAGGAAACATTTACTTAAAGTTTTTCCTTTATTTGCACAGAAATTAGCATTTTCTCATATTAAATGCTAATGTTTTTATCCAATTCCATTGAGTTTTCTTTCCTGTGCGTGGCTGCTGTTATAATGCTTTAGCCAGTTCTTTATAAATGTTAATTTGGTTAACAGCTTTACTGCCCCTGTAAGTGGGGCAACAGCAACAGTAAGGGACTGAGTCAACAGGCTTTTATTCTCGTCAAAGTATGTGCAATGCAAAACCTGCCTGAGGGTCAACTGCAGGTCAAATACACCTGTTAATCAATTCTGAATAATATTAGAAGCATCTTAAATTGATGTCAAACTGATGCCATCAACGCAAGCCTACATGCTGTCAGCACTAATAGCTCACTGAGTCCTGTTTGTCAAAATAAAAATTTTGTAGGTTCAGTTTTTGTAGGCTGCTTATTACACATCAATATAGCTTAACCACATCCATACCGGCGCATAGTAATATGACGCCGGCAGGATGGCTTTACCGTTCCGGGCGGCCGTCATATGACGTCCGCCCGCTCTAGCTGCTACTGCGCGCCCCCGGGGGCGCGCAGCGCGGCGATCGGGGGTGAGGCTCGTCCCTCGGACATAGCCCATCCCTGATCAAGGTAAACAGCCAATAGAAATTGGCTGTTTACCATGTGATCGGCTGTGTCAGTCACAGCCGATCACATGAGCGGCTCCAGCACGAGCCGCTCGTTCTCTCTGCAATGCGCGCCCCCGGGGGCGCGCAGAGCAGCGATCGGGGACGAGGCTCGTCCCTCGGACAGAGTCGATCCCCGATCTAGGTAAAGAGCCAATGAAATTGGCTCTTTACCACGTGACCGGCTGTGTCCAATCACAGCCGGTCACAAATGTCAACAGAGAACACGGTAACTAGCTGTCACCGTGTTCTCCTCCTCACACACTGATCCTGTGTGAGGAAGAGAGTGTGGTAACAGCTAGTTACCAAATACAGTGCACCCCAAACACACTGATTGCCCCCCCCCCCCAATAAAGAGTACCTGTCACTAGCCCATCAAAGTACCCGAGTACCTGTCACCAGCCCATCAGATACTCTGATGACAGGTACTCGGGTACTCTGATGGGCTGGTGACAGGTACTTGGGTACTCTGATGACAGGTACTCGGGTACTCTGATGACAGGTACTCGGGTACTCTGATGGGCTGGTGACAGGTACTTGGGTACTCTGATGACAGGTACTCGGGTACTCTGATGACAGGTACTCGGGTACTCTGATGACAGGTACTCGGGTACTCTGATGACAGGTACTCGGGTACTCTGATGACAGATACTCGGGTACTCTGATGACAGGTACTCGGGTACTCTGATGACGGATACTCGGGTACTCTGATGACAGGTACTCGGGTACTCTGATGATTGGTACTCGGGTACTCTGATGACAGGTACGCGGGTACTCTGATGACAGGTACTCGGGTACTCTGATGACAGGTACTCGGGTACTCTGATGACGGATACTCGGGTACTCTGATGACAGGTACTCGGATACTTTGATTACCTGTCAACGGAGTACCCGTCATCAGAGTACCTGAGTACCTGTCACCTACCCATCAGAGTACCCGAGTACCTTCCACCTGCTCATCAGAGTACCTGACGCCTGAAGTACCGTAGTACTTGCCGCCTGCTCATCAGTACCCATCACTACTCATCAGTACTCATCAGTACCTATCACGTATCAGTACTGATCATCAGTACCCATCAGTACAGTATCACCTATCAGTATCAGTACTACTCATCAGTACCTATCACCTGCCTGTCACCTGCCCATCAGAGTACCCGAGTACCTGTCACCTGCCTATCGGAGTACCCGAGTACCTGCCACCTGCTCATCAGTACCAGAGTACCTGTCACCTGCCTGTCACCTGCCCAACAAAGTACCCGAGTACCTGTCACCCTTCATACAGCCACCATGTCCAAGTCCAAAAAGGTTGATATACATCCTCCGTTTAAACCTAAATACCGGTGTTATGGCAGCAGATAGCTGCCATAACCCTGGTATTTTTTTAAACGGTGGACGGTTGGCTTTCCGATAAGGGTGGTCCCAGCGGCGGATTCGCCGTGGGTTCACCCTTCCGGGATGGCGGAAGAGGTGCCCCCCCCCCTCCCGCCGCGTCCGGTCCTTTTCCTCGCTTACCGGACCCGCCGGCAGCGGGGAAAACGATCCGTTCCCGGATCCTCACAGACAGGATGTCGAGTGAGGGCAAGCTTGCCCTCACTTGACTCTATGGTCTTGGAGGACCGGAGCTACGGAAAATGTTGTTGCCTAGCAACCGGTTTAAATGTCCTTTTTTTTTTTTTTTTCATTTTATATAATAATTTTTTTTTTTTTTTTTTTTTTCTATCTTTTAGTGTACTTGTGAGATCTGAGGACTTTTTGACCCCAGATCTCACAAAAAGAGGTCCTGTCGTGCCTTTTTCTATTACTAGTAATGTTTACATTTCTTGTAATAGAAATAAAAAATGATCAATTTTTTTTTTTTTTTGTTAAACGGTGTAAAAATAAAAAATAATAAATAAAATAAATAGTAAAAAAAAAAAAGAAAAAAAAAAAAAATTAAAGCGCCCTGTCCCCGTTAGCTTGCGCGCAGAAGCGACGCATATGGAAACCCCGCCCACATATGTAAACGGTGTTCAAACCACACATGTGAGGTATCGCCGCGATCGTTAGAGCAAGGGGAATAATTTGAGCCCTAGACCTCCTCTGTAACTCAAAGATGGCAACCTGTAGAAATTTTTAAATTGTCGCCTATGGGGATTTTTAAGTACCAAAGTTTGTCGCCATTCCGTGAGCGTGCGCAATTTTGAAACATGACATGTTGGGTATCTATTTACTCGGCGTAACATTATCTTTCACATTATGGAAAAAAATTGGGCTAACTTTACTGGTTTCTTATTTTTTAATTAAAAAAAGTGATTTTTTTCCAAAAAAATTGCATTTGGAAGACCGCTGCGCAAATACGGTGTGATAAAAAAATATTGCAATAATCTCCACTTTAATCTCTAGGGTCTCTGCTAAAAAAAAATATATAATGTTTGGGGGTTCTAAGCAGTTTTCTAGCAAAACAACTGATTTTAGCTTGTAAACACCAAATGTCAAAAATAGGCCTAGGCAAGTGGCTAGGATGCATGATGATGCGCCTTGGATGTTAGGCCCCTCTATATGGCTAGGCTGTGAAAAAGTCTCACACGTGTGGTATTGCCATACTCAGGAGGAGTGGCAGAATGTATTTTGGGGTGTAATTTTTGCTGTGTACATGCTATGTGTTAGGAATATCCTATAAATTGACAACTTTGTGTAAAAAAAAAAAGTTTTTATTTTTTTCCCACATTTTCCAAAAACTTGTGGAAAAAAATGACATGTTCAAAGGACCCATAATGCCTCATAGAATATACGTTGGAGTGTTTGCTTTCCAAAATGGGGTCATTTTGTGGACTTTTCCATTGTATTGGTGCTCTAGGGCCTTGAAAAGTGTGATAGGTAGTAAGAAAGTTTTATGTGTATTTATGCTCCTAAAACGCCTTATGGTGCTACTTGGACGTTGAGTCTCTTTTTGTGGCCAGGCTGTGTAAAAGGCTCACACATGTGGTATCACCATACTCAGAAGGAGTAACAGAATGAATTTTGGGGTGTCATTTTTGCTGTGTACATGCTATGTGTTAGAAATAGTTTATAAATTGACAACGTTTTGGGAAAAAAAAAGAAAAAAAATTTTTTTTCTTCATTTTCCCAAGAATTGTGGGAAAAAATTATAACTTCAAAAAACTCACCATGCCTCTTACTAAATACCTTGGACTGTCTACTTTACAAAAAGGGGTCATTTGGGGGGTATTTGTACTGTCCTGACATTTCAGGGCCTCAAGAAAGGAGATAGGCCGTCAGTACATCTGGTGTGATCAATTTTCAGTAATTGGTACCATCGCTTCTAGACTCAATAACTTTCACACAGACTAAATAATATACACTAATTTGGGTTAATTTTACCAGAGATATGTAGCAGTATAAATTTTGGCCCAAATGTATGAAGAAAAATTAATTTTTTGCAAAATTGTATAATAGAAACTAAAAAAAAGTGTTTTTTTTTCAAAATTTTTGCTCTTTTTTTGCTTATATCACGAAGAAAAAAAAACCCAGTTGTGATCAAATACCACCAAAAGAAAGCTCTATTTGTGTGAAAAAAATGATAAAAATTTTGTTTGGTTACAGTGTAGCATGACTGAGCAATTGTCATTCAAAGTGTGAGAGTGCTGAAAGCTGAAAATTGGTCTGGGAAGGAAGGGGGTCTAACTGCTCTGTATGGAAGTGGTTAACATCTCACTTACCAGTTGTCTGTTTAAGCAGTTCCAATCCATTCTGTATGGCCTGGTCCACATTTCGCTTCCTGAGCACAATATCTTCCTGAAGGAGCTGTGAGAAAGCATTTAAAATGTGATCATATAAGTATGCTGGAATGAATGATGTCTACGCCTTAAGCCTCAGTTCACACAATAAACCGCATATTGGAATTATACTGCCTTCCTGTACAGTTCATATGCAATTCACAGCAGTGCAATTTAAGCCCATTCATTTTGAATGGGCTCAAATCACACCACATCACACTAAATTTGTGCAGGCACCAATTTTGAAAGTGCACTGCAACCGGATCACATGGTCATTTTGTACCATGTGATCCGATGCAGGCAAATGCACCACACATGGATTTGGGGTGACGTTAAGATTGCACTGACACCTGCTGCAGATCGCAAGGGCAGTTTGATTTGAATGCGTTGCAGGAGACACACAGCTTTCCCACAACGCATTCTAGTGTGAACCTAGGCTTAATGGAACTACAAGCAAAACCTTTTTTTGCAGATTTAGTTAGAGTGAGGAAGACCAGCACTTCTACGATTCCTGTTTCCCTGTTAAGAAGATTTTTTTCTCCCTTCCTGTTTGGTCACTGGGACAGGAAGTGAGGGGAAAACAAAGGCCGGCATAAATATACCTAATGGTACAGTGGGGAGAGTTTTAAATCCATATCAAGTTTTTATTGCAGTCCATTTTGCTGTTGGAGAATCCCCCATTATTTTCTGTTTGGTCATTGAGGCAAAGACAATATTGAAAAGCTCTAACCCTTTTCTGCTCTGTCCAAAACTAGAAAATATTATGGCTGGAGTACGCTTCAAGCACTTCAAGTACATCTGCAGTAACATTTGGAGGCACTTACAATATATCTTTAGTAAAATTTTAACTTGAATGCTGTAAAATAGAAGACATCCTGAACTAGCACCCAATAGCATACAAGTGAAAGATACCCATGTTTACACAGATAAACCAATAGAGGGGAGGCCCTATAGACACTAGTACATACTTAAACTGGTAGTAAACCTCAAGAAATGTTATATAGTGCAGTTTACCAATAATGAAACCTGGTGGCTGCATTCGTTTTCTTTTTTGCTCTATTGTCTGGCCAGTAACACACTTCCTGTCTAGAGTAGCTCAACTTAGGATGTAGGAGCAACAGGTACACTTTTGGACAGAAGCATTGTCAATCTGGGGAGAGGATGGTGTTAGATGCACTAGCAGATTTAGATGGACTTGACAAAAAAATTAACTCCTGCTAACACTTTTTAGCATTGGTTTCTTTTTTTTCCCCCTTGAAAGGTTTTACAAAAAAGTTTATGATGAATAAAAGCTAATTGTTGCCAGTGTTATATGGTGTATCTCACCCATCTAACTGTCACTTCTGGTGGATGGCTTGGTCTGCTAGAGAAAACTGAAAAATAAACAGACTTTATCGCAGTCCCCCTGCGTGAATTGGAAACATACTGGGTCCTATTTAAGTAGAAGATCAGAAGCTCTAAATATGAATATGCTTTCCACACGCATAAACAACTTTATTTACCACT
The DNA here is from genome assembly GCF_965119305.1 of Pelophylax lessonae. Classification (NCBI taxonomy): domain Eukaryota; kingdom Metazoa; phylum Chordata; class Amphibia; order Anura; family Ranidae; genus Pelophylax; species Pelophylax lessonae. The sequence goes on from NC_138770.1 coordinate 334,215,573, forward strand.
TCCCCCTTAGATGGGCACCTAGAAAATACCTTCCGGGAAAACGTCCCTCCCCTTTTGACTAAGTTCAAACGTGATCTACATTCCTGGAATTAGATTTCCCACACTTAGTTCTGAAGAAATACCATCCTAAAAATAAATATCCTACTCTGTCTCTTAGATCTCCTGAAAAATCTCACAATACAGATCGCACCTGGAAGATAACCTTATGGCTCTACTCCTACAACTCAGCTCACTCTCTGTGAAACAACATAAATGTTCCTTACTTATTGAACTAATTAATGCATAAAGGGCCTGTATACCTTTAAATCAGGTATGTCCAACTTGCGGCCCGGGGGCAGTATGTGGCCCAGAACCACAGGCAATGCAGCCCACTGCCCCCTGACAATTCTTTTTTTTATTGCTTGGGAAGAAGGAAGTTGAGTCGGGGGGCACGGCCACAGCAGCTTCCAACTAACTGTAGGCAGAGGCTGCCTTGGAGGGGAGGGGAGGAGGGGGGCGAGCGTGGCCGGATTACAAACAGAGCGGGGATCTCCTGCTTACCCGGCGGCTGCTGTCATACAAAGCCCCGCCTCCTGGACCGGCTCCTATGATAGACAGCACATTGGTGACGTCTATCATAGGAGCTGGTCCAGGAGGCAGGACTTCATATGACAGCGTTCGCCGGGTAAGCAGGAGTTTCCCGCTCTGTGTAATTCTGCGGCTCTCCTCTCTCTTCATTGCAGTCTGCATTGGATGGGCACTCACCGATGAGGCTGCATTGGATGGGCTTGCACTGGTGAGGCTGCATTGGTTGGGCATGCACTGGTGAAGCTGCATTGGATGGGCACTGTTTAGGCTGCATTGGATGGGCACGCACTAGGCTGCAAGTGCCGTGCAATCTCCCGGCTGCGGGAGACTTAGGATGTCTGCAGTCAGAGACAGAGCCGCTGCTTCCTGTATAGTTCTGGCTCTGTCACAGCCGGAGTGATATGAAATGCACTCCGTCTGTGACAAGAGCCATACAGGAAGCAGCGGCTCTGCTCTCTACTGCAGTCACTGCATCCTCCAGCAGTACCCGCATGACCAGCATTACCTGCCTGCAGTAACCGCACCAACAGTACCCGCCAGCAGTACCCGCCAGCAGTCTGCAAAATAGGTAGAAAAGGTATGTGCATTAACGTGTGTAAATTGTTGCAATATGTTTTTTAATAACAAGTTGTGTTTTGTCATAATATGTCATGTCCTTGTTCATACATGTATGAATAAGGACATGACATTTTCTGGGTGCCTTTGTCACATGTGCCTTTGTCACATGTGCTAGGGGGTCAACTAGCCCCCAGCACATACGTAATTGTAAATATCCCAGCATGTGCAGTGTTTCTGACTCCTACCACCATCACCACTTCAAATCACTGAAGTGGTCATGGTGGTTAGAGTGTTCCTTTAATATCTCTCAGAAGAAGTAAACCTCTGTATACTGATTCCATTTCATTTCATTTCATCATCCTCTAGTTGTGTTAAATTAGTGCTGGGGACGGGGCGTGGCGGCACTGGATGGGCACGGCAGCGTTTTATTACTTATACCTTAACTATAGTATATATTTAATATGCGGCCCGAGAAAATTTCTCTACAGTCAATGTGGCCCAGAGAAGCCAAAAGGACACCCATGCTTTAAATAGAAGATAAGTAATCCTCCCACAGTGGGTTAGTGGTTATTGATGGAGGATGAGGATCTCATTCTCTCCCTTAGACATTAAGAGGCAAAAGAAAAGGAAACAAAAAATTTATACTGACAACAATTCAGATAATCTTCAGAATACAAGGAGGCCTTAGCAAATCATTTCAGTGAAAGTGAGACAAATACCACATCCTGATTCACTACCCACCTTTCTATACATCTCTTAAAAGTTGGGGTCCACTAATGTTCCCCGGTACACATAGAGCCATGTAACTTTCTTTCATATCCATATGAAAAACCCCACATGGGGCTTACAAGATAGAGGACCTCTGTTAGATTGTGTGTATTGTAGCCCATTGTTCCAGGCTGCAGTCTGCAGTCTGCTCACATACCTCTCAGTTTTTGTGCTAATTTCATGTGTTGTACAAAACATGTATTAATAAAATTAAAAATAATTTTTTATAAACATTTTTTCATTTGTATGATCAAACATAAAAGTGCCTAAAAAGTCCCAATATTCAGGGGAAACAATTTTGTATAATTCATGAGGGATGTGGCACAGGCAGAGTCTAACCACTAGTATTGTGGAATGTTGGAAAAAAAATTTGCACAACAGTGGCTTTGATGTGTACTATAAAGAATGAAAAAAACAAAAAAAAGACTAATTTACTGGCTGGCTCACCAGGTGAAAATAAAGGAAGAATAGGCTAAAAGAAGAAAACTAATGCAACCAAAGCTTCGAAGTATTGGTAAGCTTCAATATACTACATCTTTGTTTTTGGGTTTAATACCACTTTAGTCAGATGTTTAATTTTGCTACAGTAACCACCTTCAGATAAGATTGCAAAAACAAGACCTGGTCCTAAGTAATCTGTTTGTTGTACAATTGATATTCGTTTCCCTTTCATGGTAAAGAATCCTAATCTACCCAAATTTATTTTTTTTTTTTTTTTACATATGCCAGTCATTGTATAGCATCTCTTTCTTCTCAGCAAGCCTATTAAAATAGATTGTATATATGGTGCAAAAAAAGAGACATAATACAAAATAAATAAAAGTGTAAATAAAATGATGATGATAAACATAAAGAGAATGTATAACATAAATGAACAAACGTAAAATACCAGCAATTCAGTATGCTGCCTTGTGAGTACATCTGTACTGTAATCTTGAACTGACAGTTTGCTCAGCTTGTCAAGTACTTCAGTCAGCCAGTTCATCAGCTCAACTTCATCATCCCCAAATATCTGAGCATTGCAGTGTGCCTGCTGTAGAAGTTCACTTCTCCTGCTACTTCTCTCTTGGATCTCCATGTACCGTGTCTGTGAGATATCTAATTTTTCCTGAACCATCTCCTTCTCTTCTCTGGTACTCAGTGCCTTTAAAGACTTGCCAATGCTCAGAGATTGGTGCAATAGTGAATTGTGAGCTGTAATGTCGTCTTGAAGTGCCTAAATGAGGAGGGTGTATCCACCAAAAGAAAAAAAAAAGGAGGAAAATATGGCCAAATGAAATAAACACAAAATGATATAGATGGAACATAAAAATCAATCAGCACATTGTTAGTGAGAAAGGAAGAGATGAGCTTCATAGCTGACTTGTCAAAACAACTGGCACCTTCTGAGGTTAACATTCTTCAGGTGAAGTCTTTTAGTGAGAAAGTTTTCAAAGTGAAAAAGCAGAACAAAGTTAGTCCAGATGAAAGCACAAGCATGCAAAGCTACTTGAAGCACTAACTTTTTATTAGGCTAACATAAAGATATTTGTTAATCACACAATAAGACCTCATGCACACGAGCACTTTTGGACATGAGGTGTAAACTGGTGTAATTCAGCACCCAGGGTACACAGTAATAAATATCTGCAGAATCTGCTGCTTCAATAAATCTGCACATAGTAAGGCCATGTTGTCAGCGACCATGGTTGTATGGATGCATGCGCAGGTTTGCGCACATAGCTGCGTAAACCTGTGTACAGCCATTCATTACTATGGGCAGCAGAAAGCAGCAGCTGTGTATCCCTAGTGCAGGAATAGGCTAGAAAAATGATGTTACCTGCACAAAATATGTCCATGTGCATGAGGTCTGAAGGCCTGATTGATCACACTGCACCAGCACTTAAATTGTATGTTCACCTTTTCACAAAAAATGAAAATGTTTTTATTTTGTTTCAGGTGTTAATATAGTGGCATCAATTACGCAGCACTTTACATACATGTATTGTACATTCACATCAGTCCCTGCCCTCAGGGAGCTTACAATTTGAGATCTCTAACTCACATTCTAGAGCCAGTTTGGGAAAGAGCCAATAAACATACCAGTATGTCTTTGGTGTGTGGGAGAAAACCCACGCAGGCACTGGAAGAACATGCAAACTCCGGGCAGGTAGTGCTGTGGTTGGGATTTGAACTAACAACCCTAGTGCTGCCAGGTAGAAGTGCTGACCACTTAGCCACTGTGCTGCCCAAAATGAACTAACTCCAAATATACTGGGCACCCCTCTAGACTGCCACTTCACATAGCATCTGTGATGCCCCATGAGGCTCCTGTAGCAGTCTGTACACCACAATAAACAGCCCCCAAGTAAGTGTTCATCATAATGCTTGCAAAGGAAAGTGCTCATTAGTCGGCACAGTCACATGACCATGCGGACCAATGGGAAGCGCATCTGAGGCTTCGTCTTCTGGTATGGTGTCCCATAAGAAAGAAACAATTTGGTCAGTGCAGTTACATAGTTTCACTGAGCAATGAAGCTTGCCATTGCATGTGATATGATGGCTTATCAATCCAGTGCTGTGTATTGCAGCTACACTGGCGGCACGGGGCATTACAACCACTATGTACTGGGAATGCTGAAGAGGTGGATAGGATATTTGGAGTTAGTTCGCCTGTCCTGTTTTTGTGAAAAGATGAACTTACCCTTTAAAACAGGGGTCTCAAACTAGTGGCCCTTCAGCTGTTGCAGAACTACAATTCCTATGAGGCATTGCAAGGCAGTTACAAGCATGATTCCCGTAGGGCAAAGGCATGATGGGACTTGTAGTACCACAACAGCTGGAGGGCTGCCAGTTTGAGACCCCCGCTTTAAAGCATACTAAAGATGCCTATGAAAATATCTTATCAGATACAATAAGTACTGGAAATGCTACTTGAGCATTCCTTAAGTGCTGCGGGTCAATAAATCAGGGCCAAAGAGTAATTTACAAGTCAAAGCCTATGAAGATGCATGCTGAAATTACACTTTGTGTACCCATATGCCTCAAATCTACTGAATCAGAAACATGGTATCTGTCTAGGGAGCTCTAATGCAGGGTCTTTGATGCAATTCCAGTCTAGGCCAAACATTCACTGATTAGTCACTTACTCAGAGTCTTGATGACATACACACTTACATTGAAAAGAGAAGAGAATTGCAGTTTTAGTCCCATGTTCTTAGGGACACTGCTGGAACTGCTGCATCTCCTGTTGTGCACACCTACTTCATGGTTTCTGAAATGGCTATGTAACAATTATGTGGTGCCTCAGCTTTACAGGAGAAACACAGCTAGAGAAAGACATTTTTCAATATCTTTGTCCATCTCCTTTTTCATATAATGATGCTAAATTTACTTAATACACAAATGCAATCTCAGAACATGCTACCTAACACCGGATATAAACGAAGAAATACTTATTACATCTCTACAAGGGTACACAAGTGAACTTCACAGTGCATCAGAGTTTATTAATGTTTTTTAATAAATTAAAAAAAAATCTTTTAGCAATTCCAGTCTAAACTAATTGTGCAAAATTGTTATTTTATTTTATTATAATAATAATAATAATAATAAAAAAAGGTATTTTTTTTTTCTTGAAAGGTAGAAACTAAAAGCTAGTGCTTCAATATCAAGATTATAAAGAGAATCAAGAAGACTAAAACGTTTGGAATGCAGTCGTTCTTACTTTGTGCTGGGCAATCTGCTCCTGGAGTTTAGATGTCTGTGTACCAATGGGTTCTGCATTGGCAAGCTTCTTTTCTGTGTTGTTGAGCCACTCAGATAGAGGTTCCAATGTGTCATGGAACTGTTCAGCTACAATCAATATACCTTCCAGCTGACGATTCCTGTAGATGATAACATTAATGTATGATATTACATCATTATATCATTATAGCCATTATTTAAGATTTCTTTTTCTCTGTCTGCACTTTATAATTGTAGGTACCTCCCTCACATGATCATCTTTGTAGTGGGTTTGGCTGGTGGCAGCAGTCAGAATAAGACAAGAAAAAGACTGCCATACTTACCGTTGGCTTGGTGGAACTTTCACAAAAGCAACATAAGGCAAATTTACACTAACGTTTGTTAAATATTTATCCTAATTAACATGGTGGTCAAATGAATATGGAAAATAGCCTCAAAGCAAGCCACGCCTGACCCATAGTCCTATGGGCAGTGGTTGCAAACAGGAGTGACATTTCCACTCTGCAGAAAAAACCCTTAATGATAATTTAGAGAAATTATGAACAGAAAATTGATTTAAAATCTCAGTGGTTTATAGCTTTCTACCTTAAAGTGGTTGTAAACCCTCACATATACCCAGTGAAGTGACTGGCCTCAGGTAATACAGAGATGATTCAAATCCTTCTACAAAAGTTGCACCTGTTTATCTGCAGTCTTCTCTCCACATCCGTTCAAAGTGCTGAGAGTTAAAAAAAAAAAGGGGTGGGGGTGGGGCAGAGAGATGAAATAACACACTGCGGAGCTCAGTGAGGAGAGCTTTGAGAGCTGCCTGGAAAGAAGGGACACACCCCATTGACACAGCACACAGGAACAGAGTTGACAATCAGCTGGCGTGCTCTCCTGTCACCTTTTTTCTCTTGGTGTCAGGAAAACTTGTCAGAGGTGAATTATGCTTACAGCAGAGGAACAATGCAACTGACAGAAATGACGCTTAGTGCTCTTAACCATTTAAGAACCGCCCCACGTAGATATACAGCGGCAGGGCGGCCCTCCTGCCTGTACACTGGCTTATGCTCTGGGTCTGGGGCGCGTGCTGCCAGCGACTCACTACGGCTGTGATTGGACACAACGGGAACCAGTCAGCGGGTCCGGCGAACATCGATTGTTCGGAGAGGCAGAACGGCGGTCTGGCTATGTAAACAAGGCAGACTGCTGTTCTGTCACAGAGAAAGATGGAGATCTTGTGTTTCTGTTAAGCAGAAACACGGATCACTGTCTTCCCCCAGTTGGGCCACCCCCCACACACAGTTAGCAAGCACTCCTTAGCAGCACACTTAACCCTTTGATCACCCCTGATGTTAAACCCTTCCCTTCTAGTGTCATTAGTACAGTGACAGTGCATTTTTTTTAGCACTGATCACTATATTGGTGTCACTAGTCCGAAAAAGTGTCACTTAGTGTCAGATTTGTCTACAGCAATGTCGCAGTCTCGTTAAAAATCGCTGATCGCTGCCATTACTAGTAAAAAAAAAAATAAATAAATCCATAAATCTTTTCCATAGTTTGTCGACGCTATAACTTTTGCGCAAACCAATCAATATACACTTACTGGGAATTTTTTTTACAAAAAATATGTAGCAGAATACATATTGGCCTAAATCGATGAATAAATTATTGGGTATGTTGTATGTTTTATAGCATAAAAGTAAAAAATATTGTTTTGTTTTTTTTCGAAACTGTCAGTCTTTTTTGTTTATAGCGCGAAAAATGAAAACTGCAGACGTGATCAAATGCCACCAAAAGAAAGCTGTATTTGTGGGAAAAAAAGACATCAATTTTATTTGGATAGAGTGTCGCATAATTGTGCAATTGACAGTAAAAGTAAGGCAGTGCCGTAACGCAAAAAATGACCTGGTCATTAAGGGGGTAAAACCTTTTGGGGCTAAAGTGGTTAATTGAGACAAGTACACACCATAACGGAATATGCTTTGTTCATATTTTACATTTGAGGTTTACAACCACTCTAAAAATATATCTAAAGGCTCAACACACATGTTCCAATCTGACCATGCAATCTCAGTACAATGAATTTCAGATTTACCAAAACGATGTAATATGAGGGCCTACCTCAATTATTCCAACAACTTATATCCAACTGGACAGGTCCTAGCACAATCTACTTGTTGGCAGATCTAAAGGAAATTGCGTAGTCAGATTGTAATGCGAGCGGTCAGCTTTAGGTAATACCATATAGTCCTAAGCTGTAGTTACTAAACATTTTGCGTTTTTTATTAACATTCTAAGAAAGATATGATCAAGCAGTGCAGACATGGTGGTAAACTAAGTTGCATCCGGTAATGCTGTGCCCCATCTTCTCTATAAAGACAAATAATAAGGTTGTGTTGTAATTACATTGAGGGATTCTAATGACTTCACCGGAGCAGAGAGAAAAGCCAGAGCCACAACATGTAATTACATAGTTAAATAAACAGTTTTGGGCGGATTCAACATATTATTATTCTAGGAAAAGCATGCATTGGCTTAAGCTTCTCCATAGTTTCACTTCTGCACTTATGAACTCGTCTGCTGCTTCCTTCACTTTATTGTTATCATTACTTTGGCTCTCTATGCAATAATAGATTGAAATTTTTAACTGATGTATGTTGGAGTACAGCAGAAGTTCATAAACATTAATACACAGATATGAAAGTGGAATCACCATGACTTACTCTCAGATTAGTAAGGCTATAGAAAATATTACTTGGTGATCACTCTGAAATATTTAATAATATGAAATATGTGCTGTGTTTAAATATTATGTCAGTCAATGCTGGGTCATGAGGCAGCTCGGGAAAAGACTCGAAATATGCAAAAAGCTCTTTTTGCTCACCCAGAAAAAGTGAACAACAGACCCCAATAGTATATATGAGACAGCCTGGCTTCCTTCTCCGTGTGTCCGGTGCTGTAATCTCAGATAGCTTAAATAAAGATTAACCTTCTTTAATAGGAACCACTACAAAACACGAGCCCCATGTACTTAAATACAGTAAATAATTGTATCTTGAAGGAGCTTTTCAAAAACATAATAAAACACATGCATTTATTTTTTCTGTATTTGCATATTTTACAATAAAGTGGTTGTAAACTCCTACATATACCCAATGAAGTTACTAGCCACAGGTGATACACAGTAATGAAACACATCTCCCTACATGAGTTGTACCTGTTTATCTGTAGGTCTATCTCCTCTACAGCCATTTACAGTACACAGATGAAAGGCTATTTCTGAGCTTCCAGAAGGCAGGGGCTGGTTTGATGTCACACACTGCACAGCATAAAGCAGATTTGAGTGTAATCTGATACCTGAGTGGGTAGAATGGACAGACCTCCTCTACACAGTCTCCTAGGGAAACATGCACAGCTGAGGCTGTCAATCTCCTGCTACAGCTGGAGGGGGCTGGGGCCATCTCCTGGGATTGCCCAGTACTGGCATAGACTGTCTGACACAACTCATGCAGATAGCAAAGGAATTAGAGAGGAGCTAGAAACTAAACTCAGTGCGTTGGATAGAGGCAAGGAGGTACTTTAGAAGGGAATGCTTTGCTCATTTTCATTTCAGAGGTTTACAACCACTTTAACTATAATAGGTTTGGTCCATTTTATTTTGTTTTACTTTAGTACATTTTAAAACTGATGGTTTACACATACAGTAGACTGTCTTACAAATACACATAAAATTACAGGGTGCACAACCATGTTTTTTTACAATTACCCCCCCAGTGGCCGGACAGAGAAATAGGTAGGTGAGGGTATGTGCAGCTACAGAGGTTAGTAGTCTAGTCAACTCGCTGCTGCTGACATTCGAGTAAATACATTCTGGCAAGAGTGTTTATTCGCCCTCCTGGGTGGTGGATGCACGTGTTATGGCGACTCCTTAAGTGGATACTGGTAAACTTCTTTAACTGTTACTGGAATGAATTGCATCTTCAGCTACCCACTCCTGGACTGTCTTGACAGACAGTGGCTGTTTTTACCTAACTTGTGGACTTCTGCCCTTATTTTGGACTTTTTACACATTTTCTTTGCACATTGAACTTTATTACTTGTTAGATGGTGGCATTACCATCTATGTATATTCATTTGAGCACTCATTGTGTTTTATTTAGCGCTGCACTTGTTTACCCTTTGATTATATATGCATGGGCTTGCAATTTTTGTATAAATGTGTTTTGAGGGGGCAGCTGGATTTATTCAACTAAGAAGTCAAGGAGAGTCTAATAATTATTTTGTTGAAACCCAGTATGGTAATACTTTTCTTATTTGGGCCCTCAGATTTAAAGTGAAATATTGGTTAGAGAATTAAGTCCTGACAGAACATGTCAGGCTGGTCCCTTTTGCAGGCATAGCTATGTAAAATATTGAAAATAAGTGTCTATATTATTGATCGACCGATATCAGTTTTTTTTTGCCGATACCAATATTTTGGTCAATGCATATCGGTATCGCCCAATATTTTTGTACATTAAAAAAAAATATTATTTTTTTTTTACTTTACAGGTAATCTTTTGGAGGGATCTGGGGGTCTAACCCCTCCTCTGCACTTAAAAGCATTCAAAACGCCAAGTATGGCTATTTTGAATGCTGTCATTTTTTTCAATCTGGCACCAGACAGTACCCAGAAGTGATGTCACTCATGACATCACTTCCAGGTTTTTGCATGGAGACCCAATGGGGCTTTGATTGGGTCTTCGGCGGCCGTGCAGGCTCATTGTCCGGCTCTCCCGGTGGGCGGCGCGGAAGGAGGCGGGACAGAACAAGTCAGGCGGCGCGGAAGGAGGTCCTGACAGAACATGTCAGGCTGGCCCCCTTTGCAGGTATAGCTATGTAAAACATTAAAAATAAGTGTCTATATTATTGATCGACCGATATCAGTCTTTCTTTGCCGATACCAATATTTTGGTCAATGCATACGGTATCGGCCAATATTTTTGTATATTAAAAAAAAATATTATTTTTTTTTTGTACTTTACAGGTACTCTTTTGGAGGGATCTGGGGGTCTAAAAGACCCCAAACCCCTCCTCTGCACTTAAAAGCATTCAAAACGCCAAGTATAGCTATTTTGAATGCTGTCATTTTTTTTCAATCTGGCACCAGACAGTACCCAGAAGTGATGTCACTCATGACATCACTTCCGGGTTTTTGCAAGGAGACCCAATGCGGCTTTGATCGGGTCTTCGGCGCCGTGCAAGCTCGTTGTCCGGCTCTCCCGGTGGGCGGCTCGGAAGGAGGCGGGGGGGGGGGGGGGAGTCCCCTCCTGCTCCTTGTAATGACAGCCGAGCGGTTTCTCAGCCGCATCGGTAGTCATTACAAGACAGCCAACCGGGGTGATGCCAGCTACGGATGCTGGCACCGGGGTGATGCCTCTAGCTGCAGGCATCACTCCGGTACAAGCACTTTTACCAAAATATCGGCATTATCGGTCACCTTGGTGACCGATTCCGATATATCGGGGAAAGTGCATATCGGCCCCCGATATATATCGGCTTTGTCGATAATCGGTCGATCTGTAGTCTATATTGTTAAAAATCCAATAAAACACTGTCTCACTATGCTCTGCACATGCTCAGTGCCTAAAATCAGAGCCACTAGAGGCCAATCTGCTAAAAGTCTATAGATTTACTGCTGCCCAGGGGCTCTGGGTTTCAGCAAAATGGCAGCCTCCAGAAAGAAGAAATAGGAACAATGCTAGAGGCAATTTAACCACCTCCCACCCGGCCACTGTACATATACGGCCGGGTGGGAGTCTCGTCCTTCTGATCGGACGTTCCAGAACGTCCTTCAGAAGGAGCGAGATCTCGCCTGTGTCCCTCGGACACAGAGCAACAAGTTGCGGCAGGAGGGCCCTGTGATTGGCCCTCCTGATCACATGATGGCTGTGTCCAATCACAGCGGTCATGTAATGTAAATACAGCCATTGTAACGGCTTCGATCTCTTCTTCTCCTCACACAGATCCTGTCAGTAAGGAGAAGAAGATGATCTGTGCTGCAGCCAGGGGGGTCTGTGCTAGTAATCAGAACATTCATTACCAGTGCAGCCCTGGGGGGGGGGGGTGCCACTAGAGCCACCAGGGATGCCCACCCATGACCACCAGGGATGCCCACCATGGCCACCAGGGATGGCAATCAGGGCGGAGAGCCTGCCAGTGGTGCCCTGCCTATCAGTGCTGCCCACCAATGCCATCTATCAGTGCTGCCCACCAGTGCCCATTATTGCCATCTATCAGTGCCGCCCACCAGTGCCCATTATTGCCCACCAGTGCTGCCTATCAGTGCCCATCAGTGCCGCCCATCAGTGCCGATCAGAGCCGCCCATCAGTGCCGATCAGTGCCGCCGTTCAGTGCCCATCAGTGCCACCTATCAGTGCCCATCAGTGCCGACGATCAGTGCCCATCAGTGCCGGCGATCACTGCCCATCAGTGCCGCTTATCAGTGCCCATCAGTGCCGCCTATCAGTGCCCATAAGCGCTGCCTATCAGTGCCCACCAATGCTGCATATCAGTGCTACCTATCAGTGCCACATATCAGTGCCCATCAGTGCTGCATATCAGTACTACCTATCAGTGCCCATCAGTGCTGCATATCAGTGCCACCCCATCAGTGCCACCCCATCAGTGTCTCCTCATCAGTGTCTCCTCATCAGTGCCTGTCAGTGCGGCATCATCAGTGCAGGAAAAAACGTATCTATTTACAAAATTGTATAACCTAAACAAAAAAACTTTTTTTTTTTTCAAACTTTTCGGTCTTTTTTTATTTGTGCACCAAAGAAGAAAAAACCTTGCGGTGATCAAATACCACCAAAAGAAAGCTCTATTTGTGGGGAAAAAATGATACAAATTTGGTTTAGGTACAGTGTTGCATGACCGCGCAATTGTCATTCAAAATGCAACAGCGCTAAAAGGTGAAAATTGGTCTGGGAAGGAAGGGGATTTAAGTGCCCCGTATTGAGGTAGTTAGGGAATATACTAATTTTGGAAACGTAAATATTGATGTAGAATATATATATATTCCTTGCTACTGAACATTAAAACCCTTGGCCTAGAAATCATTGCGAGAAGATTGCTAGCTTGACAAGAAAATACATATTCTAATATTTCACATTTACCTGGCTTAAAAAAAACTATACAAAGTTCTGTTTGCTCTGTGGTGCATTAAAACACACCTGGACTGCGGTATGCTGTTTATGTGCATTGGAGTGTCAAAATGAATGGCTCTGCAATGTACCGCACCATGTATTGCATGAAGCGCATATTTTACCATGCAGTACTACAACTCACAAATGCGAATCTGCCCTAAGGGCAAGTTAAAAATGCAGTCCGAATGGCTTCCAGATGCTTTTCTGCATGCGTGTTTTTGACACGTTCATTTCCCCCCTCCTTTTTTTTCTAAACCTTAAATAAGGACGTGTGTTCCAGTGCATTATTGATGCGTTTTACAGCGTTCCAGTACAGTTCAGTGCAGCAAAAATGCAGCATATTCTTTTTTTACTGGAACACACTGGCCCTGCAAGCACTGGTGTGAACTATGCCATTGGAAACAATATAACCTACTTTCCATGCGTTTTTGATGCAGAAATAAACACACTGGACTGCATGTGGTGTGAACTGGCCCTTACATTACAAAGGATCCAGTAAGTAGAGCAAGAATCCAAACAGGTGACATTTGGATTGCAACAGGTTGTTGCTAAAGTCCCTAAAGCAGAATTCACATTTGTGCTTTGCAATGGCACACATTTCCAGAAGCACACAATACATGGTGCAATGTATTAGAGAGCCATTCATTCTGAATGACACACTCCACTCCCTCTCCTATTTTGTTTTCTCTTTTCCTTCTTCTTTCTCTCCAGTAAATGTGCAGGACATATCAATGGATTCACATGTGATCCTACATCTTAATCTTATGACCCAACATCTCAATACATATCTACAAAGTTTACTCTCTAATAATAGGTGTTGGAACTATATTGTGGTGCAGTAGAAATTAGACTATTCAATGTCTTGTGATAAACTCTTTTGGCCACCTCAAAATCAATCAAGAATATATGTATGTTTTAATCTTTTTTTTTTTTTGCATCATAGACTATAACTATGCATTATGTTACTGTAACTATGTGCTGCATAGGTTACAATAGTTAAATATATCAATTGTAAAATAAAAAGTGGTGCATTTCACTTTGTGCATTATGTTGCAGTGGCAATCCATTCAATTTGAATGGTCATACTGGATAGCATGGTAAGGGTCCTTTCACACGGTCCACATTCCGTTGCGGACCGAGCTCTGCTCAGCGGGGATCGATCCGCCGATCCCCGCTGAGCCGGCGGATGACAGCTCCGTCTCCACACTGTGTGTGGAGAGGGAGGTGTCAGAGCCCCGCTGCTCTCTATGGGGAATCGAGTGAGAGCGGACTGCCTGTCTGCTCTCATCCGATCCGATCCCCAGGACAGATGGAAAATAGGGTTTCCATCCGTCCGGATTTCATGGACAGGATCGGATGCGGATGGCAGCGGGTGTCAGCGGACATGTCTCCGCTAACATCCGCTGCCCCATAGAGCTGCATGGAGGATCCGATCAGATCCGCCTAAAAAACTGACAAGCGGATCTGATCGGACCGCCCCTGTGAAAGGACCCTAACGCTTGTGCAGTAACGCACTGCACATGTGTGCATCTGAATTTAAAGATAGAAGAAGCTAGAAAGTGATTCGGTCCTATGATATCTGTAGTATTCCTTGAGGGTGGACTGATTAGTTGATTTTTGGGGAAAATCTTAGGCTAGAACTGAGTAACTTATTTTAGTTAATTTCTAATAACAGTTGGCATAGTTCCCACAAACGTAGCAACATACCTCCCAACCTTTTAGAAAGGGAATGAGGGACACCTATCAGCAAAAGTATGTAGGCATAAGACACAACCCCTAAGGCTCGGTTCACATTTATGCGATGCGGGAAGGCTGCGAATTCGCAGCCTGTTCCCGCATCGCACACGCACCCCCGGCAGTTCACACTGCCATATGCGATACCTGGGGGTGTCAATGTAATCTTAACGACACCCCCAGTTTGATCGCATATCGCAGTGCGATCGTGCAGTTCGCACAGGATCGGATCGCACAAGTGTGAACCGCTGTGCGATCCGATCCTGATGCGGCTGCAAAAATGCCTCATGTGCGTGTTTGCTGCGGGTGCGATGCAAATTTAGCCATACAAACTGTATGGCTAAACTCGCACCGCAACAGCTGATCGCATGTAATGTCGGAGCAGTGCGCTCCGACATTACATGCGAACCCGGCACTCGCACAAATGTGAACCGGGGCTCAAGGAGAATTATATCATAAATGATAAGTTAAACCCACAAGTGCTTTTTCTTTTTTTTTTTTTTTACCACTACTATTACTTTATACCTGCTTTTAACATTTACCAATGCAGCAATTTAAAATTTGGATGAAAAGTTTAGCACTGGGAAATGCTTTTTGAAAAGATACATAGTGCATTTTATATACAACAATATAGATCAGACCAAAATGAGGGACGAATGAGGAAGAAAAAGGGACAGAGGGACTTTGTGCCAAATCAGGCACAGTTCCTCAAAATCAGGGACAGTTGGGAGCTATGTACCAAATGTCTCCACTGAACATGGAACATTTGGGACTCCAAAACCTTATGACAAAACTATTTTACCACTTTGTGAATACAGAAACATTCCAAGCAACACAACATTACATTGGGAGAATTTAGTCCCTTATGTAAAATAAAAGACTTGGGGTAAAATATACTTGTATACCAAATACCTATAACAAAAGTTGTCAGTAAAGTCTGCTAACACCAAAAGCATCAATCACACAGCAGACAGACAGTGCCATTAACAAAAATAGCTAAGAACAACCATGTATGTACTGTAGCAGACACCAGATGGGTTTAATCTGCAACCTAATCCTGGAGGTGTGCTTAACAAAGGAGTTTCAACACTCACTGTTTACACTGCCTGGTACATTTGACATTTCATTTACTCTTTATTAAAGTAACACTAGGAAAAGGAAGCACTAAACTGCATACATCAGAAAAAGAGTATCATAAAACTTGGGTCAAAGCAATAAGTTATATATAGTCACTTATATTAATATTTGTCATTGTAGATTTATGAAACAAAGAGCAAAATCACATTTAAGGACAATGTATATTATGCATTTCTATAGTGTATAATGGTATTATGTGCATAGTGCACAATGATATTACAACAGAACTTAGAACAGGTAGCTTTTTTTTTATTACTGATGTATAAAAAAGTTACATTTAGTGATGTTTATGGCAAATCTGGATCCCTGCTCTGTGCTGTAAAATTTATACTTCCATTCATGCCGGATATTGCTGTATCTCTGTCACGCTGCAACTCGCATACAAAGAATTCATAGTAGGGTTATTGGGTCCCCCCCCCCCCCTTGTCCATTCTCAAGACTCCTTTTATTCTGTTAACTATTCACAGAAAGCAAGGTGTTATGTGAATGGTCAAGGGGAGAGTGAAGTGGATACATGACACTCACTTCCCTGTATGAGAGCCACAGCTCTGGAAGACACAGCAGGCAAGAAGTACATTGATTGCTGTACTATCTGGAATGAATAAAATATGAAATTTACACCACAGAGCAGCTATTCAGGCATGCCATAAACCTCATTAGATGTAACTTTTTTTTGAATACACCAGAAATGACCAATACCTCTCTGCCTGGAGTTCTATTGTAAGCTGAAATATATTTTTTAGGATAGTATGTAGGTTCTGTGTGGAATGGAGTGTAACCCTGTGGATTTTACACAGGCTGTATTATCTGAAATGCCCAGTAGATGGCAGATGGACTCAGTATGCTGTTAATAAAACATTGAGCATTGATCACAGGACTTGGCCTTTTCAGTCACATGATTGTGGCATCATCACAGTGTGACCAGGAAGTGGTGCGTGAGGAGATGAGAACACTGAGGGAGATAGACACCAGCTCTGGATGACTTCTTATCCTTCTGCTCAGGTTTTATCACCTATTAATGTCCTGGGAGGACTTCCTGCACAGCTCTGAGGAAGGAGGTCATGGAAGACTTCTAGAAGTTACCACATGCTCAGCCAGAGAAAGGACATGCGACTAGCTGTGAAAGACTGCAGCACAGAGATAGAACCCTGCTGAGAGAACTTGCTTCACCCAAGACCACACCAGCTGAGAGAGGGGCCTGCTTTCAAAGACACACACTGAGTCCAGACGTCTGGTGAATCCAGTGAGAGGAGACTGCAGCGGACTGACCTGGTTAATTGCGTTGTGAGGGTAAGCCAAGCCTCTCCCTGTATCACCACAGGGCACCTGTCTCCTCACTCTCAGTAAAGACTCTGAGGTCCAGAGTGGACATTGCACAGCTCAGGCTGCTTCAGTGACCCTGCGGAGCAGAACTTATAAGGGCCCCAACTCTCCTATGTGCACCAACGGCCATTAGGGTGAAGATAAGGGGGTGGGACGCAGGTGTGCTAGTGGGTGGGTGAGGAAAATCCACATTGCATTGTTATCTGTATTACTCTATTGTATTTTCCCATGTATGTTGGTTCATTTGCTACTTACTATATAAAGTTAGTTCCAGTTAGGCTGTGTCAGTCTCATTGCACCAAGTATGTTCCCAGTGGGACCCCACATCCCTAACCCGGATGCCCCACTGGGTGGAGGCACTGCCGCAGACATGTACCCCAGCTCCCAGATAGCGGAGGCTCAGGATTCGCCTGTCAGGTATAGTGAGTTAACTAGGTTTAGGGACCCCAAAGACACTAGGGGGCGCCCTCAAAACCCCGTTACAGGAGGAAAGGGGGTATTGATATTGCTATAGGCTCTTCATGCCCCTTATTTCATTTCATCACATTAGTTATGTTAGAATGATTCCATTTGGAATGTGTTTCATCTATTCGGATTGTATATACAGATTTGTTTTGTCATCCCTGCTAGTCCAACTCACAAAGAGAAATAGACTGAGCTGACTGGGCAATAACAACTGCAGTCGCGTGCATCTCAAAATTAACGAACAGAACAAAATTCATTTTGAATTCATTTGTTATGTTATGATTTGGAGATTCTGGTGGATCCACCTCCATCCAGCCCAAACACATTAAGTAGGAATTAGCATCTTATTTCACTTTAAGGCCCCTTTCACATGGGCGCCTCTATTTGGCAGACTCCGCTTGCTCAGTGGGGGATCGCTCCACTGATCCCCGCTGAGCAGACGGATGACAGGTCCGTCTCTGCTCACTGTGCAGAGCAGACACGGACACAGTCCTGCACTCCTCTAGGGGGAAATCTGGTGAAAACGAACATGCCTGTCAGTTTTCATCCAAACCTATCCAATCCACCTGACTGATGGAAAATAGGATCATCATCCATCTGGATTTTGTGGCAGGATTGGATCGGATAGTTGGATCGGATGTTAGCGGACATGTGTCCGTTGACATATGCTGCTCCATAGGGGAGAGTGCAAGCTCCGATCAGGTCCACCTGAAAAAGTCAGGCAGGTCTGATCGGACAGCCCGTGTGAAAGGGGCCATATACCTTACTGTATTTATTGCAATGTGTTTCCATTTCATATGTAGTACATTTTTATAATAATGAAATCTGTTAATGCAAAATAAAAATGAAATGGATCCGAATCAATTTGGATCATTCAATATGCCATTACATTATTTTGAAAGCTTCAAACATTAACAAAAGGCACAAACTATTGCATCATGTCATCGGAATGAAACAAATGAATTTGAATGAATTTGTTTTGTTGTAATTTATTTTGGAGTCGTTGAAATTCGTTACTATAGTGATTCTTCAAATAAAGAAAATTTTGCCTACATTTCAATTTGTAATGAAACAAATTGCACATGTCTACATACCACTGAAGGCCAAAGCTGACGTCTAGTATAATATCACAGAACACGCTTCTAAGTTCCACATTGCAAATGACAGGGTAGGTATGTAGAGTACATAAGCTCTACATTATTTTTAACTGATGTTCTCCCATGTTCCATAACCTCACGAGTTGAAGTCAGAATGTTTTAATGTACAGGTATTTGAACAGTGTTAGTCATACCGTATTTCAGCTTTCTTCAGCAACTCATCCCACCGACGCTCCAGGGTACTGAGCTGCTTCAAGATCTTGTCTTTATCCGTTTGGTCAGCAGTAGCAGCAATCTTTCCCCCCTCTCTTTTAATAACATCAATGGTTGGCTTTCGGTCATCAAGTAATCTTTGCAGCAACTGGTAACAAAATAAGAATGATTTAATACTTTATCAGGATGGCAGCTCATACAAATTCAAACTGTTTAAAAGGAAACTGAAAACAGTTTATGCTTTAGGCTGATGATTTATCTCTGTTGTTTTGCTCTACATAGAATCTTTATTTTACAAATACACATTCATTATAGGGAACATCCATAATCATGTACAATCTGCTGGCTTAATGTGAAAATATAAAATATGTGTATGCTATACAGAATATCATATTTACTTAACTATAAAATTAATCAAAAATATACCGTGAATAAGTTTATTAATCCTTAGGCTTTATGCACACTTGACGTTTTTACAGCGGCTGTTTTTGGCATCAGATATTTTTTTCTACAGCCAATAAACGCCCCAGCGTGTTATTCTATGTGTCCATGCACACATAGGCTGTTATTAGCAGTTTTTGGAAGGGGCATTATCTGGCTGTAAAAATGTAAAACCCAAAAACGAGTGGGTTTTGAGTGGCGTTTTTCAGCTGTAAAAATGCTCTAACGTTGATAAACGCCAAAAAAAAAATGGTGCTATCTGGCATTTCTTGACGTTTTTGATTCCATTGCTTTTTTTTAAGCCTGGGTTCGGTTTCGAGGTGTCGTTCATGGAACATAGCCTGGGTTCACACTGGTGCATGCTGAACACCGCATATGATTTGCCTCAAAAACGCACCGCAATCCTGTGCACATCACATGTGATGTCTGTGCGATGCGATTTGAGCCATATATTTTGTGTGGCTCAAATTGCATCACATTTGCACCAAGATATTGTGGGACCTTTTTTTTCCCCGCACCTAAATCTTATCGCATGGGTGTGAACACTCATGCAATGCAATTCAGGCAAGCATTGCATTGTGGGAAAGTGGGAGTTACGAAAATAGCAGAGAGGTGATTTTTAGCTGAAAACTCAAAAAAAAAAAAACACTTAAAAAATGCCAATGCAAAAAAGCTGAAAAACTCACTACAAAGCTACTGGCGTTTTTATAACGTCCAGTGTGCCGGAGGACTTAAAGTGGACTTGAAGACAAAAAAGAATGGTTTGCTTTGTTATTAGTAACTTCTAGAATTTAATTGTGCCTAAGCAATACCCTAAAAATATTTACCTTTAGTCTTAAATTTATCTTAAAAAACAGCAGGGCCAGGCACTCATGTACTAGCATCAGGAGATGTGAAATGAGATTTTGTGATATTGATATTGTGCCAATCACTGTTCCTTACTGGAGGTTTTGACATTAGGAAGTAGAGCCTTGCCCCTACCAAGATGGTCACCTTAACAAAGAGACGCAGGGTGTTATTTCCAAAAACTGGAGCGTGCAAAATTTGGTGCAGCTCTGCATAGAAACCAATCAGCTTTCAGGTTTTATTGTGAAAGCATAAATGAACAAGCTGAAGATAGAGGCCGATTGGCTACCATGCACAGCTGCACCAAATTCTGAGTGCTCCAGTTTTAGGCTTTATGCACACCCTGCCTACATTTACCACACCGCGATTTTGCTGCGATTTGCATTTTCCTGAGGCCAGAGGTCAAAATGTTCCTATCCTGAATGCGATTCTTCCGCATTCAGGAGAGGGAGGTTGAAGCTCCTCTAACCACAGCAGCTTCTAAACTCAGCTAAAGGCCTATCTGTACATTGACACAAAGGGGTTGATTTACTAAAGGCAAATAGGCTGTGCAGTTTGTAATATGCAGTTTCTCTCTGCAAGTGCAGTTGATCCAGAGCTTAGTAAATGAGGTAAAGATTCACTTTACAAAGAATGCCCAATCACATGCAAGGAAAAAAAAAAAAAAAATACAAAAACAGCATTTTTGCTTGCATGTGATTGGATGACGGAAGTCAGCAGAGCTTCTGCTCATTTATTAAGCTCTGGAGCAACTTAACTTTGCCTTTAGTAAATCCACCCCATAGGCTTTTACGGAGTTGAATTTAGGAGCTTTGGACAAAAAAAAACCCAAAAGCTCCTAAACTCAAGTTTAGGAGCTGCTAGAGTACATGAAGCCTTAGTAAATCTCCCCCACAGTGCAGAACTAGGCATGGTCAGTAATGGGGAATGATCAGCTGCAGGTAATATTGGTGATAAGCTCTTTGCCCTCTTCTCTCATTTTATTTTAGAACAGTTTGCAGAGTTGAGTTATTTTTAAGGACAATCCCCTTAGCAAGCTGAGTTTCTTTTAGCAATACATGCAGGCAGCATCTATCTAAAAGTTTAAAGTACACTTGTACCTAGACTATGGATTTTAAAGTATTTACATATTCTTAACAAGCAGTAAAAGAGCTTTAAAACCAGACATCCTAGCTGTTTGTAATGTGAAGTAAATAATTTGTAGGCCTCATGTGCATTAATGTTTACCAGCGCCTGCGTGCTAACACATAAAATCTCTATGGCTGTTCGCAGCTTTGCATGGTTAATTGCATTAAAATCACATTAACCCACGCATGCTTGTGCAGCACATTTTTCCGTATGCACTTCTTTTGCATTTGGGGAGAAGTGCTACATAAACGCCAATGCATATACAGCCATTTACTTGCAGTGACACCTACATGGGGCACATGAAACAACAGAAAAACAGAAGCGCGGGATCCAAGTTAGAATAAAAGCAAATCAAACATAATCAGGTTAAGATGAAGTAGCAGAAACTCCCGATCTATTAGCCGGCGTACAGGGATCTTGCTCTGACAGCTGTCAAAAGAAGCTGGACAGCGTCCTCAGCCGCTAGCTGTTGCCTCGTGGTAACCTCTACTTGAAGGCCATGGGGGCAGTAACGTTTTGATGGACAACAACTTTTTTCTATGTGCTATAAATTTCTGCTAAAAAATCAGTTGTTTTTTTCTAAGTTGAATCTCATTGCTCCTGTTTTTCTGTTGTTTGTGCTGCACCGGATCACCCCAGATCCGTTTATGAAAGCTGCAGTTTTCTATTAATCCATGATTTTTGGTTCCCTTGCGACCTGGATGGAACTTTTTGGTGCCATTCATTGTGGATACTGAAGCTGGGACTTGTGGTGCGCTGTAATGGTTTGTGTACATGTGGCATATGTGGCTCCCCAGGTGCCTGAGGGCACCAGAGATTTTATACCTCAGCACACGAGCAGGTAAGTGTCTTTGTGCATGAGACCTTAAAGATTCCCAAAGATGACAACAAAAACTCTAAGGGGTTGATTTACTAAAACTGGAGATTCCAAACTGGTGCAGCTATGCTTGGCAGCCAATCAGTGTGTGCACGTTTGCGCTCACATGTCGAAAGTAGGCCAGTCCATTCATTTTATTGGGCTGCCTTACCCACAAAAAAAGTGGGAAAGAAGTGTGCAATCGTTTTCTTTTTTAAATCGCGCTGCACAGAGCCACGTACGAAAACGGATGTCAATGTGTACGAGTGAGATGAAGAATTATTAGCACTCCGGCGTGTCATCTAAAGTGCAGCGCATTTCTCTACGGGGCCGAAATACACACAATTTCAAATGTGTTCTCCACCCAGAGACCTGAACCTAGGGTAAAAGTTGGGTTTCAGTGGGTTTCTAAGGCCCCTTTCACATGGGCTGACCAATTGGCCTGAAATACTAACATTGGGCCATCCTTTGCCGTCTATGGAGTGGCAGATGTCAACGAACTCATGCCCACACAGACACAGGACCACCTGTCCGTGTACACCCGCTGACATCTGATCTGATCCTATTTGCCAAAAACGGACATATGGGGGGTCTGCTCCCATCCGTCTGGTGAATCGGATCGGATGGCCGTCAGGTGTAAACGGACAGGTAGTCTGTAGAGAACAATGGGCTGTGTCTGCTTTTCATAAGCAGAGGGGGCACGGACAAGCCATCCACCTGCTCAGCAGAGATCAGCAGACAGAATACACTGATCAGCGCTGCAGCCAATTGGCTGCACCACTGATCCAAGCAAAATTTTCCAACAAGCTGGTAGTTAATAGTTAGATTAAGAAAGAGGTAGGGGGTGGCGCTGTCTAATATTCCAAGAAAAGGGGGTTATTTGTTAGTGCTATCACTAGTCACATGTAACAGGTATAGACCCAATATATAAATGAGGTAGCTATTGTGTCAAAGTGCCAAGTATGTGTAATTCACCTTTAAGGTGCCTAATGCTGTACATATAAAAAAAAAAAAAAAAAAAATGGATGTAAATGACACTTGAATGTCAGGTAAAATATTGCACAAGTGTGATATAACCAATAAATAATTATAACCGTGCATAAGTGATATATCTATATAAAGTGACAAGTGCTAAAGTGAATGCTGACAATAATAATACAGTATAAGTGTATAAAACTTAATACAACATAATACATATAGATCTATGTGCAATCGTGCTTGGAAAGTAACTCAAATAGTCCCCAATGATTAAAGTGACCTGTGCAAATAAAATAAAATAACGTGACTGGTAAATAAGGGGGAATAATTTGAATAGTGAAAATAAAGTGACATGTGCTCAAGACACCCAACATGAGTATCCAATGTCCAAAAAATAGATGAGTCTCTATTTAGTGAAGCAGTGATGGGTGCTCATATTCTAGGAAGCTGTAACAGATTTCTTCGTGTGTCCTGTACACACCAATGGATAACCCCGTGGTGGGTAGTGAGGTGCACAGGTCACTTTAATCATTGGGGACTATTTGAGTTACTTTCCAAGCACGATTGCACATAGATCTATATGTATTATGTTGTATTAAGTTTTATACACTTATACTGTATTATTATTGTCAGCATTCACTTTAGCACTTGTCACTTTATATAGATATATCACTTATGCACGGTTATAATTATTTATTGGTTATATCACACTTGTGCAATATTTTACCTGACATTCAAGTGTCATTTACATCCATTTTTTTTTTTTTTTTTTTTATATGTACAGCATTAGGCACCTTAAAGGTGAATTACACATACTTGGCACTTTGACACAATAGCTACCTCATTTATATATTGGGTCTATACCTGTTACATGTGACTAGTGATAGCACTAACAAATAACCCCCTTTTCTTGGAATATTAGACAGCGCCACCCCCTACCTCTTTCTTACACACCATATAGTCTTTGGACTATATTATAGGGAGGCAGCAGTCTTTACTATATATCCAATTAAGCCCGAGGCGCGGAGTTTTCCAACTCATACTTAATAGTTAGATTGCTTGCTAATTAACAAGAACAGCCATAAATGGATCAAAATTCTAACTTCTTTAGGCTTGCATGTTTTAGGTGACATGAATATATTTGCTTTGTTGTAGTATGGAAAAGAACTAAGTACGTTTACTCATAAAAAGCATGAGCAGCTATTATGTTTCAGCTGAAAACTGCTCTAGTACCTTTTGCTCCTGAATCTGAGCTTTGACCACCTTGAATTCAGCAGATGGTGACTTCTGATTTGCCACAAGCTCCTCTGTGTCCGCAAGCCAGCTCAGTATAGATTCAATTGCATCTTGAAATCGTCCACATTGGAGGAGAGCTTCTTGTAGTTGGGCTGCACGCTGAACAACCTACAAAAGAAAAGGTTTTCTTTAGTCTAACATATTGTAAACATATCAGACAGAACAGAATATGTCAGCTATAGCCTTATTTTTTAGTTTGAAAACTCCCACTATACTCCTTCATTTATTATCTTGGCTAGTGCATGTTTTTTTTATAAGAGGAAAAATAAATTTACTTTTTAAAGGCTGTAGTTACCCCTCCATTAGGCCAGCACTCTTTCACGAGCTGAGTGACAAAGACCTTTTTATAACAACACATTTAAACATGGGCAATCCTATTCTAATCTACAAATCAGTGGCAGCTGGTGCTCAATTTTTTTTTTGGGGGGGCGGCAAACAAACCCCCCCTCCTCGCCAGCCCCACAGCCCCGCACTCACCCCATCCTGGTCGCGGGCGGCTTCGGCAGCTTCCCCAGCTTCTTCTCCCGGGCCAATCCTGTCGCTTCTCCTCCCAGTCAATCTGGTCTTAGGACCCGCTTCCTGTCCGGTTTGCCCAGGAGGAGATCCAGGAAGACAATAGCGAATGTTTATTCACTAATGTCACAAGCGGGTAGGCTTCGGGCTCAGTGCAAACTCCAAGCCCAACCTTTTTGAAGCCAATTAGAGCCTCTGGCTCTAATCATGTGCTTCAAGAAAAAAAAAAAAAAAACCCATGCAGAACTCTATGCGTCCGGCACCCGCATGGAGATTAGGGGCCGACGCATAGAGATTAGGGGGCGGCGCCCCTACGCCCCTTATGGACCGGCTGCTACTGCTGTATATTTACTGTACTGTATGTAAATTGCAATCAACACCAGTGCGGTTCTTAGTGTGACAAAAGTATAAAAGATATAGGTTGAAAAATTCAATTCTGATGATTACCTGTCCTTTGTGATGCAGCTTTTCCAAGGGTGTCTGCTAGGGGCACACCAGAGACTTTCTGGCTGATGTACAAACATGTAAAATTGCAGACTTTTGGAAGCTATTATCTCCAGTGCATCCATAAATTATTAAAACACCCTTCAATTGTTCAATTTTGTTATGTTGCAGCCTGATACTACAGTTGTTCAAATCATTTTTTTCTCAATCTGCACTCAGTATCCAATAATGACAAAATGAAAACAGAACTTTAGAAATGTTTGCAAATGTTTGAAAAAGAAAAAACTGAAAGGATAGGTCCAGGGAAAACCTAACCAACACTAAACCTGCTCTGTGCCACATTCTAAAACCAATCTATCTAACCCTGTAAAGGAAAATCACTGTACTTACCTATCCTGCAGCCGATCCGGTCCAGTCCCACGCTAAGCTGTCAGCGGCGGCTTCAGTGTGGAGGCGAGTGCAGGAAAGTCACTCGACAGCAGAAGCCCCATAGTAAGTATATGGGTGACGTCACTTAATTTCACAGCCGTTGTCATTCCTCTCCTGCACACAGCTTCCGTCGCTGGAGACCGGACCGGATCAGGTGCAGAAAAGGTAAGTACAGCAATTTTTGCTTTACAGGGTTAGATAGATTAGGTTTAGAATGTGGCACAGAGCGGGTTTAGCGTTAGTTAGGTTTTGCCTGGACTTATTCTTGAAATATCACATTGGCATAAGTATTCAGACCCTTTGCAACAACACTTGACATTTAGCTCAGGTGCCTCCCATTTCACTTAATCTTTGCTGAAATGTTTGTACACCTTGACTGGAGTCCTCATGTGGTAAAATAAATCGATTGGCCATGATTTGGAAAGGCACACACCTCTCTATAAAAAACCGTATAGCTGGCAATGCATACTGTATCAGAGCAGAAGCTACAAGGTCAAAGGAACTGCCTGCAGAGCTCAGAGACAGGATTATTGCAACGCACAGAACTGAGGAAGGCTACAAAAAAATTTCTTCTACACTGAAGGTTCCAAAGAGCACAGTGGCCTCCACAATTCTCAAACAAAAAAAGCAGAACCAGGACTCTTCCAAGAGCTGGTCATCTGGCCAAACTGATCAATCGGGGGAGAAGAGCCTTAGTAAGAGAGGTGATCAAGAACGAGATGGTCACCCTGACAGAGCTCCAGAAGGACAACCATCACTGCAGCCCTCCACCAATCTGGGCTCTGAGGCAGAGTGGCTAGACAGAAGCCTCTGCTCAGTGCAAAACACTTACTTAGGTACATGTAATATTTCATTTTTTTCTTTTAAAAAATTCACAGACATTTCTAAAATGCGGTTTTCACTTTGTCATTATGTTGTACTGATTGTAGATTGATAAGAACAAAAATTAATATAAACAGCTGTAGTATCAGGCTGCATAAAAAAATTGAAAAAGTGAAGGGGGTCTGAATACTTTATGAATGCACTGTAAATGTCAATAAGCACCCTAAAGTGTATGTTTTATTTATTACGAGCATTTATATAGCACCAACAATTTACAAAGCATTTTATATACCAAATATTCACACCTGTTTCTGCCATCAAGGAGTTTATCATCTAATGTTCATATCACACATGCATACATACACATAGACTTACAAGGGCCAATTTAGAAAGGTATCCAGGGGAACTTGCAAACTCCATGACCCCAGTACTGTAAAGCAGAAATGCTAACCATTAAGGCACTGTGCTGTGCTATTTGGGATAGGGTAGGAAAGGACTGGAACCCCTGTCAAGTATTTATTAATGACTGTGGTCCCCTGGGGGGGGATTCACCATTCTTGATTTGTCCTGGTACAATTGTCAAAGATGGAAAGTAATGGAAATCACAAGATTTCCAAGTGGTCATCCAAAGTTAGGGTAAACATTCCTATAGTGATATCTGTTTTATTGACATCGGTCTTCCTGTGAGAAAGTATTTCTTACTTTGTAGCATATTGCATATGCATTAAAAAAGCATATTGAAATGCTTACTGATAACATATTCAAATAACAAAAAACATAATCATTAAAACAGAAAATCTCCACCAAAAAATGAGTACCCATTTAAGGGAGCTTTGCAATTGTGCCAAATTTATAAAACCAGCACAGCTGACTAGCTAGCTAGCAACATGACATCTTGTATACAATACAGAAGTAAGCCACGCAGGGACACTGGATGTCTGAGCAAGAACAAAATAAGCACAGTCTTGAATAAGTGCCCAGACATGAAAGGGAATATTTAGCACATAACTCAGAAAAGAAGAACAATAGGAAAGTGCTGAAATAAGACACAAAAACAAAGCTGAAGTCGGTACCTTTTTGTTCAGAGTATTCCACCTTGTGTTGACTTCCTCCAGATCGTGTTCTAAATTCTGGGTGCTGGTGTTTTTCGTAGCACTTTGAACAAGCCCCTGACCTAGCCAGTTCACCTCTTGTAGTCGAGCTTGAAGGGGTTCAATTTCTTCTTTCTGGAAAGCCTGAAAAGTTTAAAAAATACTTTGAATAAGTCTTTTGTGCTGATAATTTTTTTCCCCCTGTGCCTTAATTATATTCATAATAGTTTACTAGATATAAAGAACACCGTTTTCGTTGATGCTTCATCGCTGTGGGATGTAACTACTATACTATTAGTTATACTTAAAATACATCTGTACTGAAAAAAATCACAAAGGCTGCTATTTCTGACCTACTAATGAAAATGCTAGTTGCTTGGTTGTCTCTGGTTTGAATATTTTTCAGTCATTGACCAAGAAAAAGTATTTAATCTGTGTGCCAACGTATGAATGATGTAAAAAGTATTGAAGTCTTTGACTTAATATGAAAACCGGGCTACTGGCATTGTGGCCAGCAAGGGTAACCTACATGTTCCCTCAGCACACATTTGCTCTAAACAACACCACCAACACGTAATTAGTTTTATAGTAGTCTGAGAGTGTTGTATTGTGTTAATCATAAATACTTTGCATTAAAATAGGCTTACAATCCTGGTTGTGGTTGAAGAACAAAGAACCTACTTTGTTGAGTTTTTGGATTATGCATTATGTTAAATCTAGAGATGAAATGATTACTTAGAATGAGTTAAAGCGTAATACCTACAGTCAGGGTCAACGATATGGGGGTACAGCTGGCCCTCCTATATGGAGTCCGGGCCTCATTAGTTCAACAGGGAGGTCTGGGGAGCTGACAAGCAAAAGGAAAGGGATCCTGGACAGGGGGGGTGTAATCAGTGCAGTGGGGGGGGGGGGGCATAAACTGGAACCAATCCTCTGTGGCTCCCTCTGTGGCAGCTAAAAGCTAGATTTTTCTCCTTTTCCCTCCCACCAGATTTCAGCTGCCACAGGTAGGGCCACAGGGGATATGCTTAAAGTGGTTCTTAAGGCAAGACATGTTTTACCTCAATGTCTTTCCTACATTAAACACCTACTTGAGTCCTTTCTCGATCCAGCACAGTTCCAATCTGCAGCAGCAATCTATTCTCTCCCTGCTCTCACAGTACACAGAGGCAGTGGTATGAGCCATTGTCTCCTTGCTGCTTTCAATCAAATCCTGTGAGGACAGAGCGAGGGGCAGGGAAGAGTCACACTGTTTGTGTCTACGAAGAGACTGTGTGTCTTGGGAGTGCACCTGCCCGAGTGCCCCCATTGCAGCCGGCTTGCTATGGTGGCACTTACAGAAGAGAAGAAGCACCCCAGAAGTGGAGGTAAGGGGCCTGTAAGCATAAACATCTTTTTGATTTTAGGAAGAAAAATTGACTTTTGCCTTTATAACCACTTTCAGTTTGTAAATGAACAGGGACACTGTGTAGGGCTCTTCCTTACATAGTTACATAGTTACATAGTTAGTGAGGCTGAAAAAAGACACAAGTCCATCCAGTTCAACCTATGTGTGTGTGTTTGCTTTTAACCGTACATTGTATACCCCTGTATGTTGTGGTCTTTAAGGTGTCCATCCAATAGTTTTTTGAAACTATCAATGCTCCCCGCTGATACGACTGCTTGCGGAAGAGAATTCCACATCATTCCTATTATTGATCTGCACCTTAGGGTGCAGAGATAGAGATTGAAGACTGTGTCCTCAGTACCTTTCTCTGTCTCAAAAGTGAGACATCAGAGCTCCATTTGGACCCCTTATATTTCATCAAAGCCAGTGTTGTAAAAAAAAAAATGTAAATAAGAATTTTAAAATAAATGTAAAAAAAATATTAAAAAATTGTAAACAATTAATTTAAATAAAATTGTAAAACATAATAATAAAAAAAAATGTAAGGACTCATTCACATGGGTTCTCTGGCCCACAAAGTGTGAATAACTGTTTGTTTAGGCAGCTGGAGCTGCCTGTTACTCTAAGGGGACAAAGCAACCATACAGAGTTGCAGGTCCTAATGTGACAAGTGCAGGTGTTGGGTCCCTAATGCACACTGTCTGGGTTTCGGGGCCATACACCTGCACTTGTACATCTGTCAAATGAGGACCTGTGGCTCCTTTTGTACAGCCGCTGGCACCCCCATAGCGCAACATAGACTGCCTGCAAACAGCTCCAACCACATAATAAAAAACTCCCCAAAAGGATCCATAAGACCTTATTCGCATACAGATTTTTATTTATTAACTTAATGCAGTTTTGTCTTTGAGATTTAGCAGGAATTGTGTTTCTGTCTGCCAATAAAGATTTTAGTGTACTTTTAGTGAAAATATTCTTTGATATGTTCGGGAAAGGGAGGATTCTCTGTCAGGTAGGCTGAACGGGGACCCATCATTTCTAAAAGTATTCTTGCCTACAGTAAAGACAAATAAGGAACCATGGGGGGGGGGTTGTCAGGTAGGCTGAACAGGGACACATTATTTCTAACAGTATTCTTGCCTACAGTAAAGACAAATAAGGAACCCATATTGTTGGCATTGTGCCAACATATTGCGCCATGTGAGAACTGTTCACAAGCAATGTTGCCACATTAAAGTGTACAGAATCTGGGATACTAACTGCAGAAAAACTAAGCAAGAATAACAAGAATTACTATTGTAGCACCCTACAGGTAGGTGCTAGGTAAAGTATAGTGGGCCTTGGCTGCTTAACAGCAGGGCCATAATTTCAGCTTGACTGTCATGTCTCCAAGGTGTGGTTACTGAGAGGGGAGTCTCCCCACTGGCTCTGTGAGAGGATTCTCATAGGGCAGTGGAGGAAACCCAATCAGTGGCTCAGTCAGGCTTGTATCTACCCCAGAAGGCAGATTCTGCCACAGAGGATTCTGGGAGTGGGTATAAGTTTGAAGGGAACGCATGGCGCAGCGTTTTTGGCCGGAAGCAGAGTCCCAGGAGGGAGAGTACAGCTGTCTCTCCTCCTGTCAGAGGAAGCGGGTGTCCCGAGTGGCGGCCTGGGAATCCAGAGAGTGTGAAGCTGAGCTGCAGAGGGGATCCGGTGTGCTGAGAACCAGCGGAGAGAGAGAGAGGGGTCCAGTTCCAGGAAAGCCTACAAAGGTCGTGAGTACTGTGGACTGCCCCTGGGGGTCTGCCTAGTGTCAGAGGGGACCACTCCAGAGAAGGTTCTAGGTATCCAGGAGTCAGCTAGCGGTTAAAGAGGGTGCCTAGTCAGAGGACCCTGAAGTATTAGAGGGGGTACCTAGGTAGAGGACCCTGAAGTGTGAAAGGGGGCGCCTGTAGTTTGGGCCCTGAAGAGTCAGTGTACAGTGTGGAGTGTACAAATTAAGAGTTGCAGCAGCACAAGTATCTACACAGAGCAACCTCAGCCAGTGCAGGGCTGGAGGGACCTGTTCAGTGACTTTTGAGCTAAAACAGTGTCAGGAGTCAAGTGTTCTACAGTCCTGGATGTTCTGAGTTAAAGTCGAGGTTCCAGCACAGTTTCAGTACTACAGTATCTATAGGAGTCAGAAAGTGCTGGTCGGCATTCAGCTGGCATCAAGACAGCGCCAACAGGCATTTTTCTTCAAGTGTCCCAAAGTGTACCTAGTTGAGCCAGTGGAGTATCCCACTCATTCCCTTCTCCCATCCCCAAATACAATAAAGCAAACAAACCAAAGATGCCAGAATGGTCATTGTCTCAGTTCTCACACCTGGGTTCACAACTCAAAAGTGTTGGAGATGTGTCCGGTAACAATGGCAGACCCATATCAGGCACAAGGCCTGGAAAAACTGCTACACTATAAATGCATTTTTCATAGATAAAATGCATGCCAATATCTTAGTTTAACTGTTCTGAACTGCAGCTCCTGGTCTACTAAAACTGTAAAAAGTGACATAGAGAAGGAAGCATCAAGTGATATGAGGAAGCAAAGATCACACAGAACCCACTTTTCAGCTTACCCTTCCCCCACTCCTAGGATGCGACCAGCACATAGTGCACTAAATTAAGGACCTTTTCCAGAGTCAGAAAAAGATGGGATACCAAAAATTTCCAAGTTGTCACCAAAACAAGAAGCGAGGGTAAATATTCCAAAGGCTGCATCTGTTTTGGTGACATCTGTCTTGTGTGAATTATCTCTTGCTTTGCAGAGATGTCCAATTACTTCTTGTTGTGTCTTTAAAACAAGGAATGAAGAAAAATGTCCTTGACATGACTAGGATGGAAAAAAAACAACTGACAGGGTTTAAATTCCTTCCATGCTCTATCCAAAAGCAGTGACAAGTAGAAGGCAGCATCAAGTGATGTAAGCAGATTCCTCAGTTTACCTTTCCTCCACTCCTCTGATGAGGTCAGCAAATAGTACACTTAACCTCCCTGGCGGTATGATTATGTCAGGAATTACATACCAAAAGCGGTACAATTCTTTTCATGGAAATTTGGCGTTATGTATTATAGGCCTACAATTCTTAGTAATTACTGACTTAAACCTGACCAAAACAAGAGTCTAGTAGACATCCCAGATGTGATAAA
The DNA here is from genome assembly GCF_965119305.1 of Pelophylax lessonae. Taxonomy (NCBI): domain Eukaryota; kingdom Metazoa; phylum Chordata; class Amphibia; order Anura; family Ranidae; genus Pelophylax; species Pelophylax lessonae. Next base: position 334,247,733 of record NC_138770.1, read on the forward strand.
TTTGAAACACAAACGCACGAATTATAATCGAATCAATAATATTATTTTATTATTTAATATATATAATAAAATTATATTATTGATTAGATTATAATTCATGCATTATATATTGTATATAGATATATGTGTGTGTGTATATATATATATATATATATATATACACACATATATATATATATATATAATATAACGCATGAATTATAATTGAATCAATAATATAATTTTATATATATATATATATGTGTGTGTGTGCATATATATATATATATATATATATATATATATATATACACACACATATATCTATATATATATATATAATACAAAATGTGTTTTGTGCAACGTTTTTTTTTTTTTTTTTTGAATTTCCCTCCCTAGTTCCGCTCCCATGCAGCATTGCTGCTGCAGGGAACGGAACTAGGAAGTGATCAGACCGACGGAGGACGGAGGAGCGGCGGGACTCTCGGCTGGCGATCTCAGCAATGAGAGATCATCGCTGGATCGCCAGGACAAGGTAAGAGAACACCGCTGCGCTCTCTGCACATCCACCCCGAGCGTGACTCGGGGTTACCGATCCTGCAATGAAAAACAAATCTAGCAAGGCCTCACAAATGAGAAAGAAAGAAAAATTAGTTTTTACAGACTGAACCAAGGGTACATTGTCTCCCTTGCTTTGTACAGGGGCTTACTAAATAAACTGATTATTTTTCATAACAGTATGGACACCAGATTTTAGGTGTTGATTTACTAAAGGCAAATAGACTGTGCACTATCCAAGTGCAGGTGTGCTTGTGCTTATTTTTACCAAAGCTTAGTGAATGTGGTGAAGCTTCACTTTGCGAAGAATACTCAATCGGATGCATGAAAAAAAAAAAAACAGTCTATTTGCATGCACATGATTGTATGATGGAAATTAGCAGAGGTTCACCACATTCATTAATCTCTGAGAAAAATGAGTGCAACTTCACCTACAAAATGAACAGTCTATTTGCTTTTCGTAAATCATACCATTGTGCTGGGTACACATGGAAAGATTTTTTTTCCTTCCAACCCAGCGAGACACACACAATGATCAGAGCTCACAGCCATTGGTTGTGAGCGCTGTTTGGATGCTGGCTTTCCAGCATGCTCGTTCGACAGAAGCCAGTCGTAAATGGTACACACAGGCCGAAAGTCAGTCGGTTACTGCTGAACTGACCGTTTTCGGCTTGTGCGTACTCAACTTTAATTTTCACTGTGAAAGCAATAGACAAATATTTAACAAAGTGCCTCACACCTTCTAACAAGACTGAGTTTTTCTTTACAGCCAACATAGGCAGTGGACTATGGTGGCAAACAACCACTGCAGTTATGCTTAACATGCTTCTGTCAGTAACACATTTCAATGTATAGGGAAAGCTTCTGTACTGCCACCATGCCTACCAGTAAAGAACACACAAGACAACTGGTCTATGGGGGCAGGACGTTTAAATCTGTCCCTGCTTCCTAGACCTAGGAATTATTTTAGTAGGATATTGTAAAAAAGCTCAATAGAACCTTCTATTACAAGTATTTACACATAATCACTTCTATTACCTTCAGAGTTCCTTGCCAGCTACTTGCCCGAAAGTGACTCCCGCGCGCATGTGCGTGAGTGACGTCATCGCAGCTCCGGCCACACACATCGCCGGAGCCGCCGAGCCCGGAATAGATGCAGAGGGAGAGATGACAGCTCCCACAGTGGTGTCTGGACATCTGTGCTTCGTTTTAAGGTAAGTATTTCATAATGAGCTAGTATGCGATGCATACTAGCTCATTATCCCTTTGTCTTGCAGGGTTTGTTTGTTTTTTTTGCTTTGTTTTTTTACGGCAGTATACAACCGCTTTAAAAGAGCTTGTCTCAGCAGTAAAATCTGGACAGACACTAGATTTTGTTTTTTTAAATACTGGGAGGTATTTTTTTTATATAATTTACGAATAAATTTGATGTGTGAATGAATGAAGACATATGGCATAAAGTATTGTAAGGGCTTCCTATGTTTCCTATTCATTGTTTTTCGTCATTAATAAAATATTACCAAATGCTAAAGCTCATTGCTATCGTTAACATATAAACAGATGCAAGAAGAATGCAAAACTTGACATTATTTCATCAGTCAACAAATAATTTGTTTAGTCTTGGATATGCTACCTTTGTTTCAAATAATATTTATCTTGAGTCTAGTGAACTGAAAAAGGTTTGTTTTGGGAACACAGAGGAGCAATAACATAGACATAGGGCTTAACACGCAGATATCACATGACCCTAATGCCGCAAAGGTTAATTGCTTTAACTTTATTGCAGTTTGTATGGCCAAAGCAAGATGTGAGGTCTTTTGTAAGAGCAGAATTCTATATCCAATTCATGATTTGGGTATGATTAAATATAGCCTCAAGAGTAATCCAGGCTTTAGCTAGTCCCCCCTGGCCAACTAGACATCCTCCATATTAACCAGCTGCTCTTGGGGTCATGTATTCACAATCCTATTGTTAAGTGCTCTACAACAATCAATATTAATGGGGAAATCAAAATCCATTCACTTTTTTACAGCAGTCAAGTATTTAACATAGCGAAATGAATTTAAACAATTGGGGGCACAGCATATGCTAAAGCCATACACATGGGAATACAATTATTTTGGAAAAAATAATTACACCCTCCAACAAGATTAATTTGCCCAACATGCACATCTACTATTCCATGTGTATTGGGCAATCTTCCAATTACTACATATAAGGCAGAAATGTGGGTATTCCTACTCATGTTTGCCATACCAGTACAGGTGATCTGAAAATGTTATTAACATTTCCATCCCACCCAATCACTGGTGACACCAATAGCCAAACATGATTGTGCACAAATAGGCAGACTATTGCACAATATTTCTAACAGGGTGTGTCAGAGGGGTTTTTGTTCACTGCAGAACTGAGTGTATGGAAATGCAAAATATAATGTCAAATGTATCTGCAACGAATTCTGATTAATCTCATAAGCATCCCAAATTATTTGGCAGTCTGGATAAAGCTTTTCAAGAATATCATATTTCTCTTATATTGGTAGAAACTATACAGGCACCACGTTATCACATACTGTACTATAAATATATGGAAAAGTATAGATAGATAGATAGATAGATAGATAGATAGATAGATAGATAGATAGATAGATAGATAGATAGATAGATAGATAGATAGATAGATAGATAGATAGATAGATAGATAGATAGGTAGATAGGTAGATAGATAGATAGATAGATAGATAGATAGATAGATAGATAGATAGATAGATAGATAGATAGATAGATAGATAGATAGATAGATAGATAGATAGATAGATAGATAGATAGATGGGTAGATAGATAGATAGATAGATAGATAGATAGATAGATAGATAGATAGATAGATAGATAGATAGATAGATAGATAGATAGATAGATAGATAGATAGATAGATAGATGGGTAGATAGATAGATAGATAGATAGATAGATAGATAGATAGATAGATAGATAGATAGATAGATAGATAGATAGATAGATAGATAGATAGATAGATAGATAGATAGATAGATAGATAGATAGATAGATAGATAGATGGGTAGATAGATAGATAGATAGATAGATAGATAGATAGATAGATAGATAGATAGATAGATAGATAGATAGATAGATAGATAGATAGATAGATAGATAGATAGATAGATAGATAGATAGATAGATAGATAGATAGATAGATAGATAGATAGATGGGTAGATAGATAGATAGATAGATAGATAGATAGATAGATAGATAGATAGATAGATAGATAGATAGATAGATAGATAGATAGATAGATAGATAGATAGATAGATAGATAGATAGATAGATAGATAGAACATTTTATAAATTGGCATTAATCAGATACGAGTATATTTGAAAAAGCTCCGGGTTGTTATTTCCTACTGAAAGTCTGAAGAGAAGTTGTCTACCCCAAAAAAACAAACCTACGTTCCTGTGTGTGATTACTTTGTATAACAGCACATCATTTTTTAACAAAAGGCACAAAGTCTTGTTATCACGTAACATAGTTAAAGGAAAGGTATTGCCCAACTATATAGCTTCCTTGGATGATACCAGTACTTTGCAGCTACGGAGGTGCAGAAAATACTGTTATTTTGCCCTAACTCTGCAAAGCTTTTCCTTTTTTGATTTGAAGAATATGACATATCTCAATGCTGAGACATAGTTTCCACCTCCTTCCACCTGTGGGTTTTTTCCTTATTAGGTCTTGTCAGTCTAACATAAGTATTTCTGCTCAGTTTATATAAAGATAGCCCCAGTGAAGAAATGAGAAGAGTGAGCAGGTTTTTAACCTTCTAACAAGCACGAGACAAAACTAAAATACACCCATGTTATTATAAGTAAACAGTCCACTTAAAATTTCCACTCTAATGAGAAGATTTGGAGTCAGTAGGGTTGATTTACTAATGCAAATAGGCTGTTCACTTTGCAAGACTGTTCCCCTTGCAGGGGGAATATTCCCCAGAACTTAGTTTTCTAGTTTTCTTTAAGATGAAGCTCTGCTGACTTCCAGCCTCCAATAATGTGCATGAAAAAAAACTTCCATTGCAAAGTGCAACATCCTGGGTAAAGTGAACAACCAATTTTCTTTTAATAAATCAATCCTTTTGTTTTCACCAGAGAGTTAGGCTATAATGGTGTCAGTGCTAAGAATGATGTCTTACCCCCGAGAAAGCACTGTTGTGTTAATATAAATGGGTTAATTTGCTAAAGGCAAATAGGCTATTACCTTTGGAAGAGAATTTTCACTTTGCAAGGGATTTTTCCAGTAGCTTATTGCAGGGCTCAACAAAACCCAGGCGCCAGGTCGCCATGTTGACTAGAAATAGTGTCTTTGCCTGGGCTTTTGTCAGCCCATTCACTGTTGGCGCTAGGCACCATTAGGGCAATCCTAACAGTCTCCTCACTGCTGCAATTATCTGTCTTATGTAACACCATCCGCCACTGCGCCGCCCACGCCCGCAAGTGTGCATCTCCGTACACTTGAAACATCCACTGTGTAGAAGCATACAGGTGCATCTCATAAAAAATTAGAATATCATCTAAAAGTTCATTTATTTCAGTAATTCAATACAAAAAGTGAAACATATATTTTATATAGATGCGTTACACGCAGAGTGATATATTTCAACCACTTCTTTCTTTTAATTTTGATGATTATGGCTTACAGCGTTTGAAAACCCAAAACTCAGTGTCTCAGAAAATTAGAATAATACATAAGACCATAAAAAAAAGGATTTTTAATACAGAAGTGTTGGCTTACTGAAAAGTATGCCAAGGAACAGTATAGTATGCACTTAATACTTGGTTGGGGCTCCTTTTGAATCAATTACTGCATCAATGCGGCGTGGCATGGAGGCGATCAGCCTGTGGCACTGCTGAAGTGTTATGGAAGCCCTGGTTGCTATGATAACAGCCTTCAGCTCATCTGCATTGTTGGGTCTGGTGTCTCTCATCTTCCTCTTGACAATACCCCACAGATTCTCTGTGGGGTTTAGGTCAGGCGAGTTTGCTGGCCAATCAAGCACAGCAATACCATGATCATTAAACCAGATATTGGTACTTTTGGCAGTGTGGGCAGGTGCCAAGTCCTGCTGGAAGATGAAATCAGCATCTCCATAAAGCTGGTCAGCAAAGGGAAGCATGAAGTGCTCTAGACTTTCTTGGTAGAGGGCTGCACTGACTTTGGACTTGATAAAACACAGTGGACCAACACCAGCAAATTCTCCACAGTCCGTGATGATTTAGGGATGACACATCTCACACAAGAAAAAAAAAAAAAAACTTTCCCCTCATTCACTAAGCTAAGGGAAAACTCACTTTGCATTTAATAAATAAACCCCAAAGTCTCACCAGTGCAAAACAGAAATGAATAAAACATAAAAGTTCAGCTATCTTATTCTAAAACTGATAAACCCAGTAATCCCCTGAAAAATACTAACCTAAGGGTTTAAAAATATTAAAAAGAATTTAGGTAAACTTAAGATAAGAAGGATATATGTCAGCTTGTAGAAGTGACAGTTTAAGATATGTATAAGAATACAATTTTAAAACATCTTGTGCAGTTTCTTTTCACAAGTACATGCTTGCTGATGGATTCATGACAAAAGCCTTGTTTGCATCTTTGTTGTCTTCCTTAAAAAGCAGGTCAGCAGTGCTGTTGCATCCTAGGATAGAATAACATCAGACCAACGAAAGAACAAAGGCTTTCCTAAAATACATTTAAAGAGTCACTGGGTTTGAATTACAATAGGCTATCAACAGGGGCGTAACTACAGGGGTTGCAGGGGTTGCAATTGCAACCGGGCCCCATGCTCCCGGGGGCCTGTGCGGCTCCCCTGTACACCTGGATAGGAGGGGCGGCGGGGGCAGCATGTAGAGAAATCCCTGTCCTTATTTTTCCTCCTGTAGCTACTGGAGGAAAATGGAGGAGATCGGTTCCTCTGTATACTGCCCCCGCCACTCCTCCTCTCCAGTTCACTTGTGTTCGGCTGTCTCTGGGCCCCTGTGTGCTCCCCCGGTCCCCCCCCCACACTGTGCTGCCCTCCCCCCCCCCTCCACTTTGCTCCCTCCCCTCTCCTCCCGGCTAATGCAGGGAATGTGTCACAATAGAGGCCCCAAGATGACAGGAAGGCGGCCCACTGCAGAACCTTTGAAAGGATTCCGCTGTGAGACCATAATAATGGGCCCCGCAATGAGAGTAAAGGGCCCCAGGATCAGTGGAAAGAGCCCCAGACTTGAAGGGAAGGGCCCCAACCAGGGGTGCGGGGGGCCCTTTATGGTTTCTTGCATTGGGGCCCTGAAGGTTCTAGTTACGCCTCTGGCTATCAACTTTGCTGGGAGTTTTTCTTCAGCATAGTCGATATCTTAAACATTTACTTTTCAAAGAATACCTAATCACAGGCAAGGAAAAAAGAAAAAAAAATGTATTTTTGCTTGCATAAGATTGGATGATGGAAGTCAGCAGAACTTCACTTCATTCACTAAACAAAGGGAAAATCCACTTAACAAACCAGAATTTTTTTAGTTGCTACAAGCACTAGCTCTACTTTTTAGACAAGGCCTTAAAGTGATTGTAAAGTCTTGTTTTTTTTCCTGCAAAATACCAAACATGTTATACTTACCTGCTCTGTTGCAGTGGTTTTGCACAGAGCAGCCCAGATCCTCCTCTTCTCGGGTCCCTCTTCTGTGATCCTGGCCCCTCCTTCCTGTTCAGTGCCCCCACAGCAAGCAGCTTGCTATGGGGGCACCTGAGCAAAGTCACAGCTCCCTGCATCAATTCAGACACACAGCCCGACCCCTCTCTCCGCTGATTGACTAGCTGACTTTGATTAACAGCAGCCAATGGTGCCGCAGCTGTGCCTCAGCCAATCAGGAGGGAGATTCTTGGACAGCTGAGACACTCGTGGACATCGCTCGACAGAGAGGGACCTCAGGTAAGTGGTGGGGGGGGGGGGGACGAGGGGGCTGCTGCACACAGAAGGCTTTTTATCTTAATGTATAGAGTGCATTATGATAAAAAAACCTTCTGCCTTTATAACTCCTTTAAGCTCTATTTCCCCTCCATGTTTCACACTGAAAAAGACTGGGGGGGGGGGGGGTGAGGGCAAAAAAACTAGTCTTCATAGCCTACATAGCAAGAGAAATCCTAAAAGCCAAAATAGTTAATGTACCCACAAAAATGACTAGTTTAGCATACACTATTTTACCAAAACTTGGGACCCCTGCCTTTACATGCACATGAACTTTAATGCCATCCCAGTCTTAGTCCGTGGGGTTCAATATTGTGTTGGAAAAAAAACCCTTTGCAGCTATAACAGCTTCAACTCTTCTGGGAAGGCTGTCCACAAGTTTTAGGAGTGTGTCTAACCGTCTTGGACAGATCACAGGTCCCAAAAGGCTGCAGGACCATTTACAAAGCACAGTGCATCTCTTGCATGCACAGAGGGCAGCCGGCTGTAAAGCTGCAAAGAAAGAAAAAAAAAATCACAGCCAGCTGTCCACAATAAACATGCTGGCGCCGGGGACCAGAAGAACAGCAAAGAAGAACAGCAAAGAAATGGTTTGGGTAAGGACAGCTGTAGGGAGCCATCCCTGCTGGGAGAACACTATGATTATTGCTAGCGGCTTTGGCTGCTGGCAATACTCACATGATAGAAATTGGACATGCTGGTTGTACCCAAGTTGACTTAGGTACAAATCAGCCTGCCCACTGATGGATCGACTCTCGCCCAGTCCCTACTGAACCGGCTGAGGTTCACACCATCTATGGCTGGCTTTAGGCAAGCCACTTCCTTGTCCCACTGTTGTGTCAATGGCTCACTGTGATTTATTACATTAGACAGTGTGAGGGAGGGGGGGGGGGGGTATTTTCAAGCAATCGAAGACATTCCATAGTAGAATAAAATTGCTACAAGATTGATGTAACTTTTTCCTGTTTCAATTTAATGGATATTTTCCTTCAGCCATTCTTAATTTTTCATAAACTTTATCAAAATCCTGATATGTATGGACAAAAATGTTGATGCTGAGTGAAATAAATAGTATTAAATTATAAACTTGCGTATCAAAAAGCGCATTCAATCAATACAAGCCCAGTTTTACCTTCACAATCAATTCTGGTGGTCAATCTAACTCATGGCTACTACCATACAAGTCATTGCTTAGCTTCTGGGGAATACTTTCTTCAAACACATTTGAAACTCCCAGTGGATAGAAAGTGGCAGAAGCTGACACAAAATTGCCACACATATGTAGCTTAAAACTGACCATAAATGGGTAGAATTTTGAACAAACATTCTCAGGAAAAAAATGTTCTAAGAAAGTTTGTTTTTCTAATCATTAGTGGGGTCAAATCAATATTAATTTTTAACCTCATTGATGAGAACATACAAATTTCTAACAGTGTAAGTGGTTTCCGTTTGGTAAAGTCCATTCATTCCAAAATCAAATGTTAAAACCAAACAAAATCTTTCAAATGACATTTGAATATTCTGAGAATTTTTGTACAAATTTTCCTAAGAATATTTGTTCAAAATTCGATTAATCTATGGCCAGCTTAAAGCGGAGTTCCGGGCACAAAATCGATATTTTTTTTTTTGTGCCCGTCCGCTAGTTCAGCATAACTTGAAAAGGAATTGGATAGTTAGGTTTTTTTTTTAAAAAACTCACCTTGTAATTGACGATCGTAAATACTCACCTCAGGGTACTTCCTCCCTCAGCGCCGCGGCTCCGCTGTCACTTCCTGCGCTGCGATGATTCCTGGGAGCTGAACGTCATCGCTCCCAGGAATCAATGCGACGGCACCGGCCCCGCTCGTCACTTCCGGGCGACGCTGTTTAGGAATGCGGCGCCGCACCGGAAGTGACGAGAGGGGCCGGTGCAGGCGCATTCTGGGACAAGAAGACGCGGAAGAAGACACAGAAGAGGACCGCGCCGGCTTCAGCTGCCCACAAGAGAGATGGAAACGCTGTGGAAGAAATTTTATAAGTAAGTATTTCTTCTAAAAGGTAAGTGCGAACCAGGACAGATCAGAGGCTAGCCATTGTGGAATGTGCTAGCCCTGACTGTCCCGGGGGTATGTTTGTTAAAAAATGACTTCTGTGCCCGGAACTCCGCTTTAAGACAGGGACAAAGGTATCTGGTGCTAAAGCCATACAACCCCTGTGCTAAGAGCTTACAGTATGATTTATCTGCCACAAAATGAAATAATTATTAAAATGGAAAAATATATATTCAGTGTATAGATGTACTGCATTATGCTTATGTTCCAGCTCTGTTATATGTCATAATACAATTCAGAACCAAGACTAGTACAAAAATAACTACACAAATACCTTCCACAAATAGCTACGAGGACATGAAAACTCTGGCGCTCCAGCCAAAACTTTTTTTTTGTTTTGAACAGAGTAGGGAATGCACAGACAGGAATGAAAAGTAGAGTGGGATAGTTTTAGAACCTTTGTCATGTTTTTCCTTTTTTTTTTTGACCTGCTGAGAGAGGTGTCAATCCCCCAAAAGGGGACATACAAAGCTAAAAAATTTTTTCTTTAATGGTACACATTGAGCAAATGTAAAACTTAAAGGATAAGTGCACTTTGAAGGTGTACGTATTCTATAAAGGGTTAGTTCACCTTTCCAGAAAAAATGGAAAAGTGAACTAACACCATACATCCTCCCCATCCCATGGTCCCCACTGTCAGTACCCACGCAGCTGGTGCAGTGATTCAGGCATTTGAAAACCCCGCTTTTCTCCCCCGTTGTGCAGAGCTGCTGGGATGGATCAGAGCACATCTGATTGGTCAGGGCCAGCATAGAGCATCTGATCCATCTGAGAGAACTTGCAGAAAGAAGAGGGAGAAGAGCGGGGATTTCAAATCCCTGGACTGCTGCACTGGCTGCGTGGGCATTGACAACTCATCACCCTCAGAGGTAAGTACAGCGAGGACCAGAGGGTGGGAAGGGTGTATGGTGTTTGTTCACTTTTTCATTTTTACTGAAAAGGGGAACCTACACTTTAAAGTGATTGTAAAGGCAGAAGGTTTTTATCTTAATGAATCATTTGCATTAAGATAAAAACCCTTCTGTGTGCAGCAGCCCCCCTCATACTTACCTGAGCCCCATCTCTATCCAGTGATATGCACAAGTGCCTGGGGCACCCGGGACTCTCCCTCCAGACTGACACACAGCAGCGGCACCATTGGCTCCCGCTGCTGTCAATCAAAGTCAGTTAGCCAATCAGGAGAGAGAGGCGGCAGGGCTGAACCGCGGCGCCATGTCTGAATGAACACACGGAGCTGCTGCTTGGCTCGGGTGCCCCCATTGCAAGCTGCTTGCTCTGGGGGCACTTGACAAGAGGGAGGGGCTAGGAGTGCCTAAGAGGGACCAGAGAAGAGGAGGATCTGGACTGCTCTGTGCAAAACCACTGCACAAATCAGGTAAGTATGACATGCAAAAAAAAAGACTTTAGCATCACTTTAGGCCCTAAAATGCTTAAAATAATTATAGCCTATCTGGTCAGGTTTTCAGGTTTTTATTCAGGCAAGGCTTTATTTTTCATGTGACTGCACAAAAAAAAATGTTTAAAAAAATGGATTTACTTTGTGAATTGTTATAAAATGTTTGCAGGGCCGTGGGGAGAAATGGGGAGGGTATACTTAAATGTCGGTTTATTATTTAGCCTTTCCTTCACCCATCCCACATGCAAGGTGCTCTCTAAAACCTGGCTACAGATTTCAGAGAATTTAGATTTAGGAAAATTCAGTGGACCTTCTGATTTTATTGGCAATATTTCCTGGCTATTGTTATCAGTTCACAGACTCATTTTATTATTTGCTTGAATTAGCCCTGAACAGAAATACATTTATGAAGCCCTTTAACAAAAACACTGAACACTGAGATGAATGTATGATTGCAAAGCATGTGAGCCCTTATTTATATTTCCATAGTGACAGAAACTAAAAGGCAATGGTGAAGGTGAATAAAGAAGGAGGATATGGGTGAATAGAGGTACTGCAATATTCCTATGTGAATAGTTTAGACTCCACTAATATAATAGTTTACTTGTTGGATAAAACAGCTATTATTAGAGGAAGCAGGCTAGGTTTAGAGAGGGAAGAAATGTGAAAAGTATGGTGGGTTAGGCAGAAAGTTGGTCCCAGAAGCTGCTCGGCTAATGAGGAAATTGTTTGGAGGCAGACAAGTAGGAACAAGCAGGTTTGTTACTTATAATGGGTAACACTGACAAAGAGCTGATTATCCGAACAGCCAGACTATTTGGAAAAGAGAAAGTCTATATGCTAGACCAGAGTAAAAGCTGAATACTGTAACACTGTTTGGCTTCCATACATCTGATGTTTATTTGGCTAAGTAGAAGAACCTTGGAGCCGTCCTTTGTTATAGTGTACATATACATCTGAAGATGATTTATGCTTTTGCATGATTACATGGACTACTGCAAAGCTAATACTAAATAGTCCCTACAAAAACCTTTTTATAGTTCTAGAATTGGCTTAATTACAAAAGGTGTCAACATTTGTAGATGGTAAATAAACAGAACTGACACATTAATAGGGGGAAGATATCTGGTTACTGAATGCAAAATATGAAAAAAAAAACTAGATTATCCAGGCCTCATTCATATTCAATGGCTTTTCCATGTCAATTTTGGCAAAATTCACTGTAAAGAAGTGGAAGTGTTCACTTGGTAGACTGAGTTCTAGTCAAACTAATGAACAAATAAAACGAAAACAGGTATTTTAACAAAAAAGCCGGCAAGAAATAGAACAGCCTACAGCACCTACTATTCAAAACCTGGTTTAATCATGGTAGAATAGCAAAATACTTGACAGGAGAAAAGTTACCTTTATTTGTTCCACAAGTATGCTTAAAGTGTTCAAGGTTTTAAGCATGAAGGTAAAAAAACCTTCTGTGTGTAGCAGCAATGACAGGCTGCCACTGTACACTGGTAGCCATCATAGGTACAAGGATGGATTTGCACTCTAGGCTGTTCATCTATCTCTGTACACATATAAATACTCAGATGTGCAAATACCAGTGAATAGCCACAGCCTGCATTGATTTGTACAGGCTGACTCCTGAGGCTGTACACAAACACCTGTACTCCCTGGCACAGAAATATCTGCTTCTTTTGATGGTATACAGCCCTCTGCAACCATGTAAATGAGCCCTTATCAATATAAATTTTTATGATAAAATGTATTGCAGCAAATGATGGGTATGATGTTTGTCACAATTATTCACTTTCTCAAAGGAAAAGTAGAGTCTATTTTCAGGGAGCACATACTGTGAATCTTTATTGAAGTGATACATTAAAGCAAGGGAGGTGACCAAGAACCTGATGGTCACTCTGACTGAGCTCCAGCATTTCTATATGGAGAGAGGAGAACCTTCCAGAAGAACAACCAACTCTGTAGCAATCCACCAATCAGACCGGTATGGTAGAGTGCCAGGATGGAAGCCACTCCTCAGTGAAAGGCACATGATAGCCGATCTGGAGATTTTCAAAAGGCACCTGAAGGACTCTCAGACCATGAGAAACAAAATTCTCTGGTCTGATGAAACAAAGATTAAAATCTTTGGCCTGAATGGCAAGCGTTATGTCTGGAGGAAACCAGGCACCGCTCATCACCTGGCCAATACCATGCTTTCAGTAAAGCATGGTGGTGGCAGCATCATGCTGTGGGAATGGTTTTAAGCGGCAGGAACTGGCAGACTAGTCAGGATCCAGGGAAAGATGAGTGCAGCAATGTACAGAGACATCATTGATGAAAACCTGCTCCAAAGCGCTCTCGACTTCAGAATGGGGCGAAGGTTCATCTTCCAACAGGACAACGACCCTAAGCACACAGCCAAGATAACTAAGGAGTTTGAATGTCCTTGAGTGGCCCAGCCAGAGCCCAGACTTGAACCTGATTGAACATCTCTGAAGAGATCTGAAAATGGGTGTGCGCCGACGGTCCCCATCCAACCTGATGGAGCTTGAGAGGTCCTGCAAAGAAACTGCAATGTACAGAAACATCCTTGATAAAAACCTGCTCCAGAGCACTCTGGACCTCGGGGGCGAAGGTTCATCTTCCAACAAGACAACGGCCCTAAACACGCAGCCAAGATAACAAAGGAGCAGCTATGGGACAACTCTGTGAATGTCCTTGAGTGGCCCAGCCAGAGCCCTGATTTGAACTCGACTAAACATCTCTGGAGAGATCTGAAAATGGCTGTGCACCGATGCTCCCCATCCAACCTGATGGTGCTTGAGAGGTACTGCAAAGAAGAATGGGAGAAACTGCCCAAAAATACATGTGCCAAGCTTTTAGCATCATACTCAAAAAGACTTGGGGCTGTAATTGGTGCCAAAGGTGCTTCAATAAAGTATTAAGCAAAGGCTAGGAATATTTATGTACAGTACAGGTGATTTTTTTTTAAGTTTTTTATTTTTCATAAATTTGCAAATATTTGAAACAAACTTCTTTCACAATGTCATTATGAAGTATTGTTTGTTGAATTTTAAAGGGAAAATAATGAATTTATTCCATTTTGGAATAAGGCTGTAACAAAACAAAATGTGGAAAACGTGAAGACCTGTGAATACTTTCCGAATGCACTGTATCTGCCTTAAAGTTATCTAAACAATAACATTCATAAGTATCTGCAGAAAAAATACAGTATGAGGTTAAATAGGAGCTGACTGGCTCCATTGTTTGGCTATTCAAAATTCCATTTTTATAAAATTAATATATGATCAGTTCTCCACACCACTGGAATGATGCTTTGTAGTACATCATACTCTGAGTCAAAACCACTATTACAGCAGTAAGCCCCAGGAAAATAGTTTGTGGTGTGTTAGAAAAGCCAGCGATCTATTAGTAGAAATGGTGCTCAAGTAGGTATGTGGAAGAATCACAGTACAATGAAAAGCACATTAACAGTTATGCAGAATATCTTTAGGCCTCATGCGCTCTGGGAATTAGAATTTCTCCTCTAGCTTACATGTTTAGGCATAATTAGGCCCGTCAATCGCTTAAGCGTTTATGGAATCCACTGGCCAGAATTTTTATTGCGGCCATTGGAATGAATAAAACAAGTTTAAGTGCGTTTAGATGCATTTACGTGCGTTAAGTGTTTTTTCTGCTCAAAAAGCTCCTCTCCTGAACTTGCTAGTGATGTTTTTTTTTTTTTTTCCTGCCCGTAAAGGATCTTCTACTACTGCTGTAAACGCCTAAAGCAGTGGTTCTCAACTCCGGTCCTCGGGACCCACTAACAGGCCAGATTTTAAGTATTACCTTGGGGGATGCAGACTAGAATACTGCAATCACTGAGAAGCAAATGAGATCACCTGTGATGTAATTTAGTTATCTTGCAAACCTGGCCTGTTGGTGGGTCCCGAGGACCGGATTTGAGAACCACTGGCCTAAAGGATGGATTTACCAAAGCTCGAGAGTGCAAAATCTGGTGCAGCTCTGCAGAGAAACCAATCGGATTCCAGTTTTTTTTTTTGTCAAAGCTTAACCGCTTTACGACCTTCCCATAGCAGATTTACTATATATATATATATATATTCAGGATTCTGCACATCTGGTTTTTGGGCATGAGTGCGTCATCGCCAACTCGCTCCCACTGATCAGTAGATCCAGCTGGTGATTGTTCAGTACTCTGACAGAATGACAGTCTGCCTATGTACACAAGGCCTTGTTCTGTGAGTACAGAAGACCAATCCATGTCTTCAAATAGTAAAAGCACCTCTCCCACAGTTAGTAAACACTCCCTAGGTACACGTTTAACCCTTCCCTGCCAGTGTCATTAGTACAGTGACAGTGTATATTTTTATCACTGGTCACTGTATTAGTGTCACTGGTCCCCAAATATGTGATAAAAGTGTCAGTTAGGTGTCTGAGTTGTCCGCCACAATATTGCAGTCCCGCTATAAGTTGCTGATTGCCGCCATTACTAGTAAAAAAATAAATAAACAATATTCCATAGTTTGTAGACGCTGTAACTTTTGCACAAACCAATCAATATACCCTTATTGGGAATTTTTACCAAAAATACGTAACAGAAAACATATTGGCCTTAATTGATGAAGAAATGTTTTACTATTTCTATTGGGTATGTTTTAGAGCAAAATTTCTAAAAAATATATTTTTTTCCTAAACTGTCGGTTCTTTATTACTATCGAAAAAACAAAAAAACAAAAACGCAGAGTCAATCAAATACCACCAAAAGGAAGCTCTATTTGTGTGAAAAAAAGGACATCAATTTTATTTGGATACAGTGTCGCACGACCGCACAATTGTCAGTTTAAACAACGCAGTGCTGGTGTTCCGTGAAAAAACCATACCCGTTATAATTCCCTACCCTCGTCACTTCCAGTGCACCTACGTCATTGAACAGCTGAGGAGCTTACTAGTGTGCATGCTCGGAGGGTAGGGAATTTTCACGGTAGTGTGTTGTAACGTTACACCGCATCAGCTGTTGCGGCGGTTACATTAAAGGTTACATTAAAACATCTCGGCTGCAACATGAGTCATCTCCGCTCCTACCCCTGTCACTTCCCTGATCTTGGCTGCTAAATGTAAAAGCGGCGGCGGGTCTATGAAAATACCTGCCGCCGCTTTTACATTTAGTAGCCGAGATCAGGGAAGTGACAGGGGTAGGAGCGGAGATGACTCATGTTGCAGCCGAGATGTTTTAATGTAACCGCCGCAACAGCTAAGGCGGTGTAACGTTACAACACACTACAGTGAAAATTCCCTACCCTCCGAGCATGCGCAATGCTAAGCTCCTCAAGCTGTTCAATTACGTATCCGGAGCTGTGAGCATGCGCACTGCTACGATGCTCAGCTGTTCCATTACGTTTCTGACAGGAAGTGACTTGGGTATAGAATTTTCACGAGGTATGGTTTTATAACATTACACCGTATCGCAAGCAATGGCCTTGTCAGGAGGGGGGGGGGGTAAACCTTCCAGAGGTCAAATGGTTACCTGAACAAGCTGAAGTTAGAAACAGAGTGGCTATCATATACTGCACAGCTGCACCATATTTTGCACTCTCCAGTTTTAGTAAATCAACCCCTGTGTGTGCATTGATGCATAGGCTAACATAGCGGAGAGTTTACAGGCTGAATAAAAAAAAACCCCCAATGACTGTAGTAGAGGCATTTTAAGCCCTGTGAAATGAGCGCTTACTCAGCTCAGACATTGTGGCTTACTATGCAAAGTACCACTGAGTGAAGTAGTTCTCAGTAACTAATCAGAAATCATCTTTTGACAGCAGGGTGGGGGCAAACAATTTCTAATGTGTAGTCTATTACTTCTCTTTACATTTTGATATTAAATAAGGTTATTTGCCAGGTTTGTATCTAGTGTTTTTTTAAAGAGTGCATTGTGTCTTGAGGACAATGAGCACTTTCTAGGACAGCTGGCAGCAATCAGCATTTTATACACTGCTGCCATTTAAACAATGACCAACTAACCTTTCTCATGTGTATCCTGCTTAACATTCACCCTGTGCTAGAAGAGGCTCTATAAGTCCTGCCCAGACATCTGTTTAACAGAGCCAAGCTAGTGTTGTAGTAGCTGAACACTCACATGTGGATTGTCTGACATCTGAACACGTTACTGAAAATAACTGCTACGTGCCACACGATGGCCCTAATTACAGCCCATGCCTTTACATATTTTAAGGGATACAAAAAAAACCCTACACTTGCTTTCACTGTGTGAAAAGGAAGCATCTCTTTCTTCATAAGCCAGATATGTAAAACATACCTTTGATGATGGGCTGTATTTTTTTTGCTTTCCTCTTTTGGATTCTTTGGTCCCCACTTTGCTTTTATCTCTCATAGGGATAGTTTTAGGGTGCACCACAGAAGCTTTTTGGCTTGATGGAGAATCCAGAATACCCCAGGATTTTGCACGTGCCATCTTGGGCTGCTTGTAACCAGATGCAGGAAAAACCATATCATAACCAGCATTGGCAGAATAAATGTCATTGTAAACATCCAGACCATCTGTAATGTCCCCTATCTTGCCTTTCTTTTTGACTTGGTCATTAGTAGGCTTATTTTCTTCTTCCTCAAACAAGTTAAAACTATCCTCTAGATTCACGTACCCCTCACTGGGGTTTGAGCATTCGCTATCCAGATCCAAATCGGAATTAAGGGCACTGTGGAATTCAGGGCTCTTAGAATCAGTAATGCTGCATGCAATTAGGCTGAAATCTAAGTCACTCTGCACTTTGGCATATAATAGGAAGGGAGTGTGCTGGCCACCGTTCGAGATCCCTGATAATAAGTTGCCCACCATGTCACTACTGTCTACACAAGTCAAGCCAACTTGTTGCTCCTCTTGTTCTATAGCTATTGCTTCTGGTTTATCATCTCCTTCAGCCAGTGGACTGCACAGACCAGAGTCATCCTCTGATGTTAGAGAATGTGTTTCCTTTTTACATGAATTCAATGTATCAGATGCAGGACTCTCAGCATAAGAACTTTCACTCCTACTGACATAATCTGCAAGGTTTACAGGTACAAAAATCCTCCAGGACCGCCTGTGTTCCCTCTTCTCTGGCTTATGTCTACTTCTGGGTAGACCTCCAGGGCGGTTAACTTCTCTATTTAATTTGAGTGCATCATAGATCATTTTTTCATCCAGTTTGTAGGGTTCATTGTCACGGTTTCTGGATTCATTGTTACAGGCAAGGGCACCATTGCTGCACAGAGTGCTGCTGTCCAGTGTTCTATTGCTATAAGGTAAGGTGCGATCTGTAAAATGCCTTGAAGAAAGGCTGCCTTTACTACCAGAGTCAATCTGTTCATTTAGCCGGACGGTGTCATAAATAGACCTCTGAGGGACGTAACAATCTTCAATGTTAAAATCCTCTTCCTCCGCCTTGCCAACACATGGTGGGTTCTGTCGTAAACAATCTGGCCTGCTTAATGGCTTGCCCATATTCTAACACTGACAGGCAGCAGACAATATATAAACTGCTACACAATTTGATAAAAACCTAAGGAAACAGTGTGCATATAAAGCATGATGTCTCTTGAAAAGAGTCTCAATGCAAATATTCAAAACTCTTTTAAAGTGTAAAGTGCCAAAATCAACCCATTAACCACAATATGTATCAATGCCAGGTGGCTGGCAAGACTGGTAAATAACATTTGCCATTTGAACAAGCGCTTTATAGTCCATGTTAGAAAACCACACATGAAAGCATCCAGATAAATTAGGAGCACAGATTTCCCAGTCCTGTGCAAGTAATTAATTAACCGTAATCCATTTAAACTGCTTGCAAAATATAGTCTCTGCAGCCAGTGATGCACAGTCCAAGGTGTAGAAAAACTGAAAATGTATCATTATCCAAAGCCATGACAGTGAAATCCTGCAGAACTAAACCTGTATCCCCAGCTTTTTGTTACAAATACCAGGATTTATTCCTTTCGGATAGAGATGCTCTTGATCCAAACATCAGTGTGCTCTTTCTCACTGCACACTTCTGGCTGTCATGGCACGTATATCAAACTCTCCATAAAAAGACTTGTTGGCAGGTCCCATGGCTCTTCCATAAAAGACTTAATTTGCAATGATTCCCTGAGATCTCCTTAAAATTATTGTGAAAGCAGCGAAATACATCCAATATTTACATCCATCAGAAGGCACATAGATCTTTCAGCTTTGTCAAAAAAAAAAAAAAAAGGCAATTCACAGTTATATCCTATGCAGCAAATAAAAATAAGAGAGAGAGCTTGAGAAACGCCAGCCTGCTGCTCTGTACAATCCAGTGTCTGTGATAAGCTGTACAGCTCTGCCTGCCTTCTCCACAACTGACAGACAAGCTCCTAGTAGAGAGCTTAAGAAACGCCCTTCTGATTCCTTAAGCAACATCTGCTACTATCCCATTCGTGCTCCCAGCTATTATTCTATTGGTAGGTGACTGACCTCGCAGCACTGCCCCGTATGTTTCCTGCCCCACACAGCTCCAATTTAATGTCACTTGGTATTAAAGTAGGCTGACTAAACAATGCAGAAAACAACCCAGCTGACCCTTATCTATACAACTTATCTATACAGATAATGCAAGCCTAATTTAGATGTATGACAACCAATAAAAGCCTCATTTCGATGTAGGAATCTACGCTTTGACAAGCAATAAGATGAATGTGATTAATAAAAGGTACCTAATGTGTTTGAAAAAGAAACAAAAATAATGGTTAGGATGTAAATTCACAAAACTACCTGCAATACAAATGCACAGTGTTACTCCACATACAAATAGTTATGCAAAGTCAACAAAAGCATAGCCCATACACATTGTTGTCTATGTAAATGCCCCTAGTGAATTTATCCTAAGCCGGCCATAGATAGATTGATTTTTTTTTGAAAATCGCTTGATTATCCCATCAACACAGTCAGTGTTATTGGGAGAATTCCTGCCGCAGAGCCATGGTGTTCTTCTGGTGGGGGGCCAGGGGGAGCCACAATTATTACTGCCAGTGGCCGTAATAGCCGCTAGCAATAATTACATGTAAAATTCGACAGTCTGGTTGTACCTAAGTTGATCCATCAACTTGGGTACATTCAGCCAGCCCATACATAATTCGAATCTCGGCCGGTCCCTGCTAAACCATCCAAGATTTGAACAGTCTATGGCCAGCTTTATTTACTCCCTTTCCATCTGTTTACATGTATCTGAGCCCAAGAACAAAAACAAAATATAGTACCCCATATCGTTCTTTTGCTGTGGTGACTACATTAGTATTTCCCAGGCTTTTTTGCTTCTATTTTCATCTGGTCACTTTGCCAGTACCACAATTCCTGTCCAAGAGGGACAACACTGACTCGCTTTACTGTATCTATGGAGGAGCAGCATTGTCACCCTAGATTAGGAAGTGTGTTAGGATTACAGAACGCCTCCCCTCATCTTCTAGGGGAGAAGTGTTTTGTAGCCCAAGTAGGTGAACTGACCAAGGCTGCTAATATCTTTTGGTATTTCATTTCAGCACAGCCCAAGTGTAGAGGAAGTTACAAGCTCACTAGATTTCTGGCAGGATCAACTGGTATTTTTTGCAGTTATCCACCAGATAAAACAAAACACTTTCAATTCTATATTTCATAGATCAAAAGGTAGTAAAAAATAGTAATTCTTTGTTATAGTTTACACTCATATTAACAATAACATAGTGTTTTATTATATCAGTTTGATATCTAGGGTCGTCAGTTCAAATCCCAACCACAGAACTACCTGCATGTCCTCCCTTTGCCTGCGTGGGTTTCCTCCGGATACTCCAATTTCCTCCCATACTCCAAAGACATGCTGGTAGGTTAATTGGCTTCTGTCCAAACTGGCCCTAGTATATGAATGTGAGTTAGATTGTAAGCTCTTTAAGAGCAGGGACTGATGTGATTGTACAGTATATGTTTGTAAAATGTTGCGTAATATAAGTAACTGTAATAAATAAATAATTGTTATCAGTTAGCATTGTTTGCCCGTCTCCTCTGTGACCTACAGAAAATGCCCCACCCATGTTTTGGAGATGAGGAGAGAGAGTGTCGTGTAGTCCTAGCATATTTCCTGTCCAAGGGTAACAATGCTTTCCAGGTGCTCTCCATTCACACAGTACAGTAAGTAAACATTGTCCTTCTAGGACAGAAAGCTTGTTACTAAAAGGATCACTAGCTGAGAAAATAAAGTAGAAATAAACCATACAAAAAAAAAAAAAAAAAACTAAAGCAGCCAACACACATAGACTGGTAAGCTGCAATATGTAAAATGTTTGCTTGTGAGTTTAGATACAATTTAACATAGATATATTATTAGTATTAATAATATTATTAGTATTATTATTGTTAGTAGTAGATAGTAGTAGTAGTATTCCTTATGTACTTAAAAGGTTAGGGTTTTTTTTGTTACATATATGGGTAATTGGTCCAATTTAGAATGTGATCAATGGGAAAATAAATACAATTCGGACACGAGTATTATACGTTTGTTTAGAAACCAACTCATTTTACATGGTAACTCTGGAAAATCTCAACATTTCTACAGATCCCAATAATATTTAAACCCATATGAAAATATGAGCACAGAGACAATGGCAATGAGGAAGAATCTGCAGAATGGATAATGTTCTCCATTTGGTATTAAGAGCTAAATCATTCCTTCCCAACGGTATGGATAACTGCATTCACCTCATGCTGCCCGCAATCACACAAGCCAATAGAATATTGTAAATGTAGTAGACCGAGAATCACACAGAGAAAAAGTCCTAAGGCTCTTATTATTATTACTATTATAAAGCAGATGGAACAGGAGATAGCAATAGCCAGCCACATACACTGCAATTTGAGTACACAATCTGCTTGAGATTTACTAAAAATTAGATTGTGTCTACCCAAATGCTTATAAAATAAGTTGTTTAGGTGGGTCCTTAAACCACATAGCTAGTAAATGTTATGATAGTCTCAATGGACATAGTGGCAAACTGTGTTAATTAAATCATCAAATAGTTATTTTGTTTATTTTTTTTCACTGAAAAGAAATGAGTGGTCTTGGTAGAAAATTGATATGCAGCAATAACAAATGCAAGAGTCAAAGGACTGTTTTCAGTCAAACGATTGTATGGAATGATTAACTCTATGATCAATGATCATTTATCACTACTAGAATGGCTAGAATAAAGCAGACTGTACAGAGAGTGCACTGATTGCAACATGTGTATGGCCAGCTTTTCACTTATACCTAGTGTAGCACCCTCCTAGGTAGGTGCTAGTAAGAAAGTATAGTTTTCAGCTCTGTCGGCTTACCAGAGGGGCTGCAGGTAAATCTATATTGTTCTATGCCTACCAGAGAGCAGGATCTGTTAGTGAGGTCTGCTCAGTATGCAATTCATTCAGTCTAGAGGGTGTTTCACATTGGTCCAATAGGGAGGCATGTTGGACAGTGAGAGGAAACCTAACGAATTAGTGCATAGGCTTTTGATACAGTCCTGATTCACAGAAGGCAGGCTGCCTCGGTGCATGTTGGGATACTGTATAAAAGCCAGGGGCACATGTGCTTGGGGTCTTTCGTTGGAGAGCAGAGTCCTGGAGGGAGGGGCCGTCTGCCTCCTCCTCTGTATGCGGTCTCAGGAGGTCATTCTGGGAACCATGGGATTGGTCAAAAGGAGCTGAACCCAGAGGTCCAGGGAAGCTGACTGAGAGGGGAGACACTGGAGGTCCTGTTTCTGCAGTATTGTGAGTACAGGAACTCGTGTCAAAGGGCCTGACCTGAGGGGGGCCACCTCTGCTTATAGGATAGTCAGTGGACAGGTGTCAGCAGGAAGAGGAAGCTAGGGAGAGTGTCCTGAAGATAGATGATCATCCATCAAGTCTCCTTGCTAGAGAGAGTAAAGAAAGCAAGATACTGAACCCCATTAAACCCAGTGGTAAGGTGAATTAACAGCCTGGCTGTTCCATATTTGTCAGCAGAGATTTAAAGATAGAAGTCCTCAAGTGTTGTTAATAGTTCAAGTGGAGTATCCCACTATTCCCTTCTCCTATTCCAATTACCAATAAACAAAAAAAAAAAAACAACACCCCTAGACTTCCATTTTTGTCAAGAGCCAACAGGAGCAAGGAGGGATTCAGGAGCTTTATTTAACCATACCCGTGTTTGTTGGTAACCAGGGGAGCCCGTAGAGACAGTATCCAGCAGTCCTTATGGAGGCAGTGCTACATTAGTTATCACTGTCTCTATTGCTCATTATATGCATATACTGTATTACTCGTTGGAAAGCCAAAATGATGATTATTTTATTTTATTTTCCTTGCATGTAATTGGGTATCCTTTGCAACAGAAACTTCAACTCATTCACTAAGCTCTGGGGCAAATTCACTTCTCTTGCAAAATAAAGATTCTATTTGCTTTAGCAAATCATGTGTCAAAAGTTTGTGCATTCCCGTGTGATTCACATGCGATCCAGGTGTAGTAAAATTTCAGCCTATTAATTTGAATGCTAAAAAATTGTACCAGGCAACAGCAAAAGCAGTACATGCACTACTTCGTAAAACGCACAGCAATTGGATCGCATGGTGCCACTGTGCCATGTGATCTGGTGCAGGCTGATGCATTGCATTTGCAACCTGCATTTAGGGTGTCATTAAGTTAACATTGACACCTGTTGCAGATTGCAACTGCAGTGTGTTTTGAACGTGGAATGCAGGTTTCCCACACTGCGTTCTGGTCTGAACTGGACCATATACATCCTAAATGAAAAAGTTAGTGAAAATGGGCAGATGTATTGTTTGTCACAAGACATCTTCACAGACTGAAATACAATGAGATATAACTCAGCCGGGCCCATCATTGTAATAAGCATGCAAGACTAAACTGATAACTCTTTGACAGATGTATTGTTCTAAAGGGTGGGATAACCAGGGTATTATATGAAAAAGTGCATTGTGAAATATCAATTATCAAGGGTAATGGTTGCATCAAAGCCCTAATAGGCTTCCCAGGGAAAGTTGTTTTTCTCATTTTCTTTTATAATGAACATTTTTAAAAACTATTTCAATAAATTAAAGATTTTTAAAGCAGAACTATAATGCATCTGAGCACCACTATTTAACCACTTCGGCTCTCACACCTGTTCACCCCTTATGGACCAGAGCAAATTTCTAATTTCTGCTATGAGCCTGTTTTTTCGGCGATAGTTTTGTCATTACTTAAGATACCGACATAATACTAAAACAAACTACAAATGAGGCTTTCTTTTTGTGAATATTGTTCTGCAATAATGATTTTTTTTTTTTTTGCACTTTGTAGACAATTAAAAGTAATAAAACAATACAAAAGGCACTTTTTCTTTTTTTGAGCAGTGTTAGTTTACAAATAAATAGTGCTACTGCACAAAAAAATTGTGTATTTTATTCTTTAATTTGTCCTGTTTAAAACAACACTATAAATTTTGATTTTGGTACAAAGCATTGCAAAGTTATTTACAAATGAATGTGTTACTAAACCCACAAGAGTAAAATCTGTCTGTATATACAGCATATCATGCTTGTCATACTCACTGTGTAACTTAATTGATTAATTCTCTGCATTGTGTAAAAAGGCTGTTTGATCCTGTATGCACAGATCCCCCTCCCTCCCTCCTGCAATGTCACTCTGGATAACTCCATATAAGACACAGTCAGAGCACATGCTCAGCTTGGTCTCTATTGCTTGAGAGAACATTTCCTATTTGAGTTGAGTTGGTCAGCTAAGATGGTATTGACATCACACATGTGGGCCTGTATACAGATCCTAAATGACAGCCCAGCCTCCCCCCCCCCCCCTTCGTCCTCCATGCCCAGTAGCTAAAAAAGAACACAGTGGGTGGGATGTCACATCTTGATTGATGGATGCTCCACCTACCATAAAAGTATGAGGACATAGACATAATGCAGACGTGAATATTGAGTTAACAGATTTTTCCAAACTTTTAAAAATACATTTATTTCCCAATTTCTAAATTCGAAAATAATACAGGTCGTGCTTGCTATCCTTCTTTCTCTCTTTCTGTACCTTTCCTCTTTTTTTCTCTCTCTCTCTCCCCAGTCAACCTCATCCTACCTGGCACCCCACTGCCACCTTGCTAACACACTACCCCCTGTCATCCTCATCCTTCTCCCATCTGGCACCCCACTGCAACCCTTTTAACACACTACCCCCTGTCTTCCTTATCACACCTGGCACCCTACTGCCACTTTTCTAACACACTAACCCCTGTCATCCTCATCCTCATCACACCTGGCACCCCACTGCAACCTTGCTAACAACCTATCCCTGTCATTTTCATACTCCTCCCACCTGGCACCCCACTGAAACCTTCCGAACACACTACCCCCTGTCATCCTCCTCACACCTGGCACCCCACTGCAACCTTCCTAACACATTACCCCCTGTCATCCTCATCACACATGGCACCCCACTACTGCCTTGCTAATGCACTACCCCCCAGTCATCCTCATCACACCTGGCACCCCGCTGAAACCCTGCTAACAACCTACCCCCTGTCATCCTTAACTTCATCCCACCTGGCACCCCACTGCAACCATACTAATACACTACTCCCTTTCATCCTCATATTCATCACATATGGCACCCAGTGCAACCTTGCTAACAACCTACCCTCCTGTCATCCTCATCACACTTGGCACCCTACTGATACTTTGCTAACACCCCACCCCCAGTCATCCTCTTGTTCATCACCTGGCAACCCACTGCAACCTTGCTAACACCCCACCCCTTGTCATCCCCATCTTCATTACACCTGTCACTCCACTGATACCTTGCTAACACCCCACTCCCTTTCACCCTCATCTTCATGTTCATTACACCTGGCACACTACTGCAATCTTGCTAACACCCCACCCTCTGTCATCCTCATCACTCCTGGCACCCCACTGAAACCTTGCTAACACCCCATGCACTGTCATCCTATCCTCATGTTCATCACACCTGGCACCCCCCTGCAACCTTGCTAACAACCTACCCCCTGTCATCCTCATGTTCATTACACCTTGCACCCCACTGCAACCTTGCTAACACTTTCCCCTCTGTTATCCTCATCCTTATCACACCTGGCACCCAACTGCAACCTTGCTAACAACCTACCCCCTGTCATCCTCATCACACCTGGCAACCCACTGCAACCTTCCTAATACACTACCCCCTGTCACCCTTATCCTCATCTTCATCACACCTGGCACACCACTGCCAGTTCGCTAACACCCTACCTCCTGGCATCCTTATCCTCATCGCACCTGGCACCCCACTGCCACCTTGCTATCACCCCACACCCTGTCATCCTCATGTTCATCAAACCTGGCACCCCACTGCAATCTTGCTAACACTCAACCCCATTATCCTCATCCTTGTCACACCCGGCACCCCACTGCAACCTTGCTAACAACCTACCCCCTGTCATCCTCATCACACCCCACTGCAATCTTCCTAATACACTACCCCCCTATCACCCTCATCCATATCTTCATCACACCTGGCACACCACTGCCAGCTTGCTAACACCAAACCTCCTGTCATCTTCATCACACCTGGCACCCCACTGCAACCTTAACACCCTACCCCCTGTCATCCTCATCCCCTCTATAACCCACTGCCAGCTTCCAAACACCTGCATTGACAAAACGGCTTATTCCAATATTGAGAGGACAAGGGTCTTTTCCCCACAAATGTGTGGTGGTGAGTAACATGGTCTGTGGATGAGGACATATTGAAATATGGAACACTATGTTAACAATAAAGATGCCACCCCAGGTGAATGATTACGTGTTATTAAACCCACTGCAGTAAAAATCAGTCTGTATATACAGTAAAGCATGTTTGTTATACCCCTTAGAGTGCATCCTAAGGGGTTAATCCTCTGGATTGTGTACAAGGGCTGTTTAATCCTGTCTGATCATTATCTGATCATCTCCTTCTTGCACGGACTCCAAAAAATAACCTAATATTTACAGTCTTTTGAGTCAGGCTGCACACTTTGATGTGTATTGCTAGAGAGTTTTTTCTTTTTCTTGGGAGGGTGCATGTGATTAGCACAGGGCCGATCAGCACTGTCCAGACATGTCCAGACAGAAGTTCAAGGGTCTTGAAGCCTGATAGGACAACCGTGGGAGAAATGAAAACTCCTCCTACAATCTTTCAGCACACACTGATACAAGTCACAAGACTACTCTAACTGCTATATATAGCTGATGAAAAAAGGTATTTATCAGTTTATACTTACTAAAATGATTGCATTTCCATGTTCTGTGTACTGTGGCAGACCAGATATAGTGAATGCAGGTTCTGGGTTTAGTAACACTTTAAGTAAAGTAGGTTTTTTCAATTTTGCGCTTCTTTCCGTATGATACGTGTAAATATAAAAGGTGTAAAAATAATAATAAACAGAAAAAAATGTAAATATTAGTTATTAAAATAGAAAAAAAAATCACTAGCAAAATTATATGTGAACTGAGAAGGATAATAAGGAGTTATTTGGGGCTGATTAGAGTAAACTAAGGGTTAATATCGGGTTCAACATAGGAACATTTAATTAAAAAAACAAACTTTTTTTTTTTTACTTGTCAAGTTGCTTTAACTGACTTCATCTGCAGAAAGAAGTTCATTCCTTCGATCTGTAGATGAAAAAACAGAAAGTTACAAAATGAAACAATGTTTCATTTTTGTTTTCTGTATTCGCAGCTGAGCAATTTCATTGATAAACTTTGCCAGGCTGCTTTTTTTTTTACAGCTCCTGCTGCCGGAACCTTCTCTGTGTACTCCTAAACCAGAAGTGATGCACTGACGCTGCAAGCTCCGCCCTACGTGTTTCCTCACACTGACGTCATCAGGAGCGACCCAGTGTGACAAAACGCATAGGGCTGAGCTTGCAGCGTCAGTGCGTCACTTCCAGTTTTGGGTCCGTGGAACACATCGGCCTCCCGGAAATTCTTGATTTTAAATGCTCATGGTTTCTGCTGTAAATGTAACTGCAAATTTGGCAAATTTGAATTAAAGTTCACATACGATTTACACTATGGGGCTTGCTTGATTTATGTCTCTGCATGTGAGAGATCTGGAAGCATACAAACCAGCTGCAGGAATGGAATACATCTGGAGATTGTGTACAGCCACACAGTGCTGTGAATGCTGGCTTGCCCCTAAACAGGGGAGAATCTCTGGTGAGTGAGGTGGAAAAAGGGGAGCACGAGTGGATACCACCTTATAAAATTTTATTGTCATTGGATATAGAACTCTTAAAGGCACATGTCACTTTATGGACTCACTATTAATTTTGGATGACTTTTTATGGACTTTATTCACGAAAATATTTGCTAATATAGCGAAGTCCCTTTGTTATATATATTCAAATTTATGTATAATTTAGCACATATTCATTTATGTATTTGGCAGATAATTTGGGTTATACACAGACACCATTAAGGCACACATTCAACGCCACACCTATTTCTTCCCATAAGACCTCACTTCTATCACTTACTCCTTGATGCAATCTGCTGTACCAGATATTGATGAAATCCATATGGAGGTTGACCGCATACACAGGGCCTTAGTTCCCCTAAAACCCGATGGGCCCCCTAGAGACATGATTGTGAAACCCCATTTCTTCAGAGCCAAGGAAGCAATCATGCGGTATGCTAGAGAGCATCCCGATCTGGAAATTGAAGGCTGCAAAATCCAGATTTTCACAGACATCTCACAAGCTACTATTCAAATCCTTACTTTCTTCACTGGTTCAACGTGACATTCATTAATGATGGAACTATCCTTTCCGGCTGCAATTCAATTACAAAAGCAGATCTTATTCCTTCTCTACTTCCGCTGATGGTGAAAAAATTCTGTTAAAGTTGGGATTCATCTCTCACAGTCCATCATCTCGGAATCAACCTAGATCCAGAGATCCCCTTCCTCCACTTTCACCTCTATGGTCCTCCCCATCATCAAAGAAAACTGCAACTCCACGCCGAGTTACCTGAGATTTTCCTGAATAACACCAGCCGACTCTTCTATGGTGGTGGCTTCTCAGTGGTCCTTTTTCGGGACATTAGCCGCTGCCCTGTTTGGTTACTAACCTTTATGTGCCTTAAAACTGGTGTTTTTATTCCCTAGGTGACCTCTGACTTTTTGGTTTGCAGATTCCTGTTTTTAGTTCTGCATAATGCATTTGATAATTGTTGACTTATAGTCATTGTTTTACTTTTTTGTTTTCTTAGGCTGCTTAAGGGCTCCTAAGAGGGCCTTTATTTTCTCTACTATTTAACACATGTGTCGGGAGGAGGCTATGCACTCTCCCAATTCCCTTCATATTGGTTAACTTTGGCGGAGACTCCTACATTCCCAGAATTTCAGTTCTGGAGTAAGTGGTATTATCAGTTGGTCAATTAATCATTATGCTACATACTTTGATACTGGGTATCCTTAGGCCCACGTATCTTTTATCTTTTTTTCTTCTCGCTTATTTTTCTGGTACTAATCCTTTTTCCTTTTCCTTCCTGAGGGTCAGTTGGAACTTCTCTGGGATTCCTACGAGTCATGAATGCAAACGTTGGTGGGTAAGTCTACAGCTATCTTTATCCCTTACCATGTCCAAGTTAAATAACGCCACTGGAACCATGCGACTGCTTTCCCATAATGTTCAGGGGCTGGGCTCACCCTCTAAGTGCATTAAAGTATATAATTACTATAGATCACTAAGTGCTGATATTGTAGTTCTTCAGGAAACACACTTCATTACTTCTTTCACTCCCCGCTATATACATAGAGATTATCCCATTTGTTACTTTGCTAATGCTACGGAGAAAAAACGAGGGATGGCGCTCTGTTTGCCACGACGGCTCTCCTTTACAGAAACTAATATACTGAAAGATAAGGAAGAGCGCTACTTGTTGGTGAAGGGACATCTGGGAGAGAATTTAGTAACATTTTTGGTTTATTATGCCCCCAATACGAACCAGGTGGCCTTTCTCCACTCCTTACTTGGATCTTTAGATCCAGAGTTTGAGGGAGATGTTATTCTAGTGGGTGACTCTAACTTGGAGCTAGATCAAATTTTAGACAAATCGCATACATCTCAGCTACAATACCCCCCCCCACCCAAAAAAGAGCCACAAATCCACTCAACTGTTACACCACCATGATCCTATTGAAGCTTGGAGGGAGGCCAATCCTACCGCTCGAGACTATTCTAATTTTTCTAGAGCACACAACCGCTATTTCCGTATTGACCATATAATTCTTCTTTTGGAATTGTTACCAAGACTACTTACTTTCAGCTAGGATAGTTTCAACATCCTGGTCTGACCATGACCCTGTTGTTTTACTATTCTCTAATTTGACGGTCAAATAGGCTAAATCTCTTTGGTGTTTGAATGAATCTATCCATAGTAATGAATCCCATTGTCTAGATATCAGCACCCACTTGAAAACTTACTATGATACTATAAAGCAGAAGACACTAACCCCGCTATCAATTGGGCGGCACATAAAGCTTCTATCAGGGGTTTTCTGATTCAGCTATCATCTAGATTTAAGAAAGCTCGCAACAAGGTAATTACTGCCAAAACCAATAAATACGAAGCCCTAGCTGACCAACATTAATGCCCCCCCCCCCCCCACCCTGACCTACTGAACAAACTTGAACAAGCTTGCATAGAACTTAAAGTTTGCTTAACTAAAAAGGTGGAGAAAGACTTAACCACTTAAGCCCCGGAATATTTTACCCCCATTCCGACCAGGGGGTATTTTGCGATTCGGCACTGCGTGACTTTAACGGAGAATTGCGCGGTCGTGCGACGCTGTACCTAAACGAATTTGGCGTCCTTTTTTTCCCACAAACAGAGCTTTCTTTTGGCGGTATTTGATCACCTGTGCGATTTTTTGATCACGCGCTATAAACAAAAAAAGAGCGTCCATTTTGCAAAAATAGCAATATTTTTCCCTTTTTTTTATAGGAAATTCCCCCCAAAAAAAATGTAAAAATCAAAATTTTTTAAAATTTTCGGCCAATTTGTTTTATGCTACCTATGTTTGGTAAAAAAAAATCGCAAAAAGCGTATTTTGATTGGTTTGCGCAAAAGTTATTGCGTTTACTAACTAAGGGAAAGATTTTTGTCATTTTTGTTGTTTTTTTTTTTAACGCGTAATGGCGGCGATCTGCGATTTTTTTTGCGGTACTGCGACATTGCGGCGTACAGATCGGACCCTTGACTGACATTTTTGGGGCTACCAGTGACATTTCTACAGTAATCAGTGCTATACATATGCACTGTTACTGTAAAAATACACTGGTAGTGAAGGGGTTAACTTTATTTGAGAGGGAGGGGCTGTGTGTGTCCCTAGGGGCGTGATTCTAACTGTGATTGGCTGGGGCTTCAGCTGTATGCAGAGTGATCAACGGATCTACATAGTAGATCCAGATGATCAGCTCTCATACAGCGAGGAGAATGACAGGCAGCTTGTTTACACAAGCTGCCTGACTTTCTCCCTCTCCCCCGCCGATCGCAGAGTGGCCGGCGGACATCGGGTCCGCCGGTCACACGCGCGGGGGGGTCCGTGACCACTCGGGAGCGGGAGCGCGCCTCCGGGGGCGCGCGCTCGCTCCCTAGACCCTCACAAGCTAGTGACGTAGACCTACGTCACTTTGCCTGTGAGGGGCTGACCGCCGACGTAGATAGTCGTGCGGCGGTCGGCAAGTGGTTAAACAGGGATAATCATACATTTTTTACCTGGCGTGACCGACCAGGCTCGTTGATAGCACGTATACTCACCCCTAAACACACATATACAGCCCTTCTAAAAATTAGACTTGCAGGAGTCAATCTCTCTCAAAATCCCCAACAATCCTTCAAGAATTTCAGAATTTTTATACCAAATTATACAATCCAGTTTAAGATCCTGTTTCCATTTCTATTAATAGGTTCCTGAATACCTTATCTTTACCATCTCTCACAAAATCCCATAGGGAGCTAATGGATCAACCCATTACAGTCGAAGAAATGCACACTACTAACAAAACATTGTCCTTAAATAAATCACCAGGTCCCGACGGTCTCCCCAATAACTACTATAAAACATTTTCTGAACAGTTGACCCCCTCATATAACTCTCTATTTTAATTCCTTATGTGATGGCAGAAAGGTTCAGTTTGATGAGAATAGGGCCTTCATTAACGTTATATCGAAACCGAATAAAGACTCTACTGATATCCTTAATTACCGCCCTATTTCATTGATTAATTGTGACCTCAAAATTCTAACGAAACATCTAGCCTTATGTCTAGGCACTTTTTTTAGCACACTATATCCATAAAGATCAATCCGGCTTTATAAACGAACGCCAAACATTAGATCTGATCCGTCAGTCTTTAGCCTTGATCTCTGCGGTACGCTCCAACTGGAATTCTTCTTTACCTAGAGAAATATTACTTCTTTCATTAGACCTTCATAAGGCCTTTGGTAGCCTAAATTGGGATTCTTTATTTACCACTGTAGATGACTTTGGCTTCGGCTCTACCTTTATTTCACTACTGAAAATGCTTTATAGCAATCCATCAGTTTAGGTTTCCATTAAGGGTTTTAAGTCAGTTTCGTTTTCTATCCAATGTGGAACACGACAAGGCTGCCCACTTTCTCCATTGCTATTTGCATTGACAATTGAACCCTTAGCCATAGTGATTCGATCCAATCATAGCATACACGGTGTATGTTGTGGGCAACAGGTGCATAAATGTTCCTTATTTGCCGATGACGTCCTCATGTATGTCACTAACCCTCAAACTAACTTACCTAATCTGTTGACTTTGAATTTTCCCAACTCTCAGGACTTTCTCTGAACACCCAAAAAACAACAGCCCTTAATATTTCTTTACCTCCCTCGATGGTGCAAACCTTACGCAACAAGGCAGATCACCTTTCTGTCAGAGGGGAAGATGGAGATCTTGTGTTTCTGCTAAGCAGGAACACGAATCTCTGTCTTCCCCCAGTCAAAGCATCCCTCACACAGTTTGAAAGCACTCCTAGGGAACACATTTAACCCTTTGATTGCCCCTGATGTTAACCCCTTCCGTGCCAGTGTCATTAGTACAGTGACAGTGCATTTTTATAGCACTGATCACTGCATTGGTGTCACTGGTCCTCAAAAAGTGTCACTTAGTATCAGATTTGTCTGCCGCAATGTTGCAGTTCCACTAAAAATTGCTGGTCGCTGCCATTACTAGTAAAAACAATAAATAAATAACATTTCCATAAATCTATCCCATAGTTTGTAGACGCTATAAATTTTGTGCAAACCAATCAATATACGCTTATTGGGATTTATTTTACCAAAAACATGTAGCAGAATACATATTGGCCTAAGTTGATGAAGACATTTGTTTTTTTTTTATAGCCGAAAGTAATATATATTAAACTGCAGAGGTGATCAAATAGCACCAAAAGAAAGCTCTATTTGTGGGAAAAAAGGACATCAATTTTATTTGGATACAGTGTCGCACAACTGTGCAATTGTCAGTTAAAGTAATGCAGTGCTGTATTGCAAAAAATGGCCTGGTCGTGAAAGGGGGATAAACCTTCCAGAGCTGAAGTAGTAAAACTGTAGATATCTATAAATAATTGTTGGAGAATAACGATTTAATTTAGTGTCACTTTAATTTAGTGCCACTTTAAACCAGATGCACACTAATATAAGGGCTTTCTCAAAATCATGCAGCAGAAAATAAAATATCATTAAGTTCATATCTACCTTTTTTTCAGAACTGTTGTAAAAGGACACATTTTTATTGGAGGTACAAGTTTACAAGACAAACTGTACAAGTTCAATAGACCACAATTAGAGGATGCTATTGATTACAGTAAAATAGACAACCAATGTTTTTGCTGGGTACTCATAAAGAACGAAAAAATCCATAGCCATTATTATCATATTATCTATCCCTTGCTAACACACGTCAAATTTTCTCTGTTGACGCAGTAAAACAAACATATTTAAATGATTCACACTGGACTCAGCATAATTTATGTCTAAAGTGGACATGTGAAAACCAGTTCTAGAACAAATAAAACAGTTTCACTTGAACCAAAAAATGTTTGTGGGAAATCATGCTCTGTGCAAAGTTTGAAAGTACAAATTTGTAAAAATTCCACCAAACTGCAAAATCTTTTTATGAAAAAGAACTAGGCAGTAACAATGGTAGTGGAAAAAATAAATTTTAGCTTTAAGCAAACCTGTGCTTAACCCACACAGGGTAATACAGTAGATATGTATTTTTGCCTTCCTCCCATACCATGCATACTTACCTTTCCTTCAAACTCCTGCCACTCTGTTCAGCCACCAGGGGAGATGAAAATATCAGGTACGCCTAGTTATAAAGGAGCATGTGGATGACTTCATGAAACAGTGCTGGTGCTTGATC
Organism: Pelophylax lessonae; assembly: GCF_965119305.1. Lineage (NCBI taxonomy): Eukaryota > Metazoa > Chordata > Amphibia > Anura > Ranidae > Pelophylax > Pelophylax lessonae. The sequence goes on from NC_138770.1 coordinate 334,282,284, forward strand.
AATGGCCATGTGCTGTCACATGGAGGCAGGGGGAGTAACCAGGAACTTTCACAGGGCTGCCTTTTTGCTCCCGGTAAAAGAACAGAGTGGTGGTAGTGGTGGGGGTTGGCGTGAAGTAAAGTTAAGTATGTGCAGTTAAGCAGGGGGTATTGAACTGAAGCTGAGTTTTGTTTTGTATGTGCTAAGTACAGGTTTGTTTGAGCAAACAAAGTACAATAAAGAAATGTTTAATACAGTCTCTAGTTTGTGGTATATGGAGCATATTGTGGCATATAGTTTTACTGCAAGTACAGGATCTGTCAGGAGGAGAAGAGATCGAAGCCGTTACAACGGCTGTATTGACATTACATGACGGCTGTGATTGGTCACAGCCGTCATGTGATCAGGAGGGCCAATCACAGGGCCCTCCTGCCGAGTCTTGTTGCTCTGTGTCCTAGGGACACAGGCACATCGAGATCGCGCCGCTGCGCGTGCCCGCGGCGGCGCGATCTCTCTCCTTCTGAAGGACGTTCCGGAACGTCCATTCAGAAGGACGAGACTCCCACCCGGCCGTATATATGTACTATGGCCCGGGTGGGAGGTGGTTAAGATTGGAGATGGTCAAGTCCCCTATGGAGATTAGATATTCTGTGAGGACAGGAAGAGATTGCATGACTTTCCCATGAGGAGTGTTCAATATTGATTCAAAGCTCAGAAGAGTAGTGGGGGAACCAGTTTACTATTCTGAATGCAAGGAGGCCTGGTAATGCAAGACAACATCTGCGGCATTTGCTCCTCTCTTGCTTTTAGGCAGAGAAGGTAGTTTGTGGTTGAGTTTGTGGGGACCTGATCCCATAATGAATTTAAAAAAAAATTGTTGTAGTTTGGGGGTGGTTTGAAATGGGTATAAAAAAAAAGAAGCAAAGTTCATTTTGACTATATTGACTCGAGAATGTTTTCTGATCATAATTTTCAAAGTTTATTATAGTTTTCTGGAGTAGGGACTGATAATTTAGGGGGAAGAGTTAGGACAGATCTACAGGTATGTACTGTATATCCTGAGATATTTCAAGACAGAGAAGTTAGACTCCTGTTCTTGTTGAGGATTCAAATAAATGTTTAAGGCAGGGGTGACAAATGTGGGCTGCATGTGGCATGAATGAATGAATGCAGCCCAACACAAAATTGCTAACTTACCTAAAAACATAGATTTTTTTTTTTACATTTTACTGGACTTTTATAAGTTTATATCCCACTCTTTACAATCACGCCTTATTCAGGTCATTAGTTTTTGACAGCACCTATATTTGTGTGCAACTTTTTTTTAACCACTTGCCTACAGTGCACTTTCACCCCCTTCCTGCCCAGACCGATTTTCAGCTTTCAGCGCTCTCACACTTTGAATGACAATAACTCAGTCATGCAACACTATACCCATAAAAAATTGTGTCCTTTTCTTCACACAAATAGAGCTTTCTTTTGATGATATTTAATCACTACTGGGTATTTTATTTTTTGTGCTATAAATAAAAAAAAGACTGAAAATATTGTGAAATAACACATTTTTCTTTGTTTCTGTCATAAAATTTTGCAAATTAGTAATTTTTCTTCACAAATTTTGGCCAAAATTTATACTGCTACTTATCTTTGGTAAAAATAACCCAAATAAGTATATATTATTTGGTCTTTGTGAAAGTTATAGAGTCCACAAGTTATGGCGCTAATCATTGAAAATTGATCACACTTGACCACACCTGATGTACTGAAGGCCTATCTCATTTCTTGAGACACTAAAAAGTCAGGAAAGTACAAATACTCCCCAAATGACCCCTTTTTGGAAAGTAGACATTCCAAGGTATTTAATAAGGGGCATGGTGAGTTTTTTGAAGTTGTAATTTTTTCCCACAATTCTTTGCAAATTGAAAATTTGTTTTATTTTTACAAATTGACGTATTGACAGGTTATTTCTCTCACAAAGCATATGTATACTTGCAACTACACCCCAAAACACATTCTACTACTCCTCCTGAGTATGGCGATACCACATATGTGAGACTTTTTCACAGCCTAGCCACATACAGAGGCCTAATATCCAAGTAGCACCATCCGGCATTCTATGAGCATAAATTACACATTTGATTTTCTGACAACCTATCGTACTTTTGAAGGCCCTGGAGCACCAGGACAATGGAAACCCCCATAAAATGACCCCATTTTGGAAAGCAAACACCCCAACGTATAATTTTTGAGGCATAATGAGTCTTGTGAACGTGTCATTTTTTTCCACATGTTTTTGGAAACTGTGGAAAGAAAATGAAAATGCATTTTTTTTACACAAAGTTGTCCATTTATGAAATATTTCCAACACATAGCATGTACATAGCAAAAATTGCACCCCAAAATACATTCTGCTACTTCTCCTGATTATGTCAATACCACATGTGTGAGACTTTTTCACAGCCTGGCCACATACAGAGGCCTAACATCCAAGTAGCACCGTCCGGCATTCTAGGAGCACAAATTACACATATGAAATTACACATATAATTTCCTGACAACCTATCGCACTTTTGAAGGCCCTGGAGCACCAGGACAATGGAAGCCCCCATAAAATGACCCCATTTTGGAAAGCAAACAGCCCAATGTATAATTTTTGAGGCATAATGAGTCTTTTGAATATGTCATTTTTTTTTCACAAGTTTTTGGAAAATGTGGAAAGAAAATGAAAACGCATTTTTTTTACACAAAGCTGTCCATTTATGAAATATTTCTAACACATAGCATGTACATAGCAAAAATTGCACCCCAAAATACATTCTGCTATTCCTCCTGAGTATGGAGATACCACATGTGTGGCATATACCCCAGTATTTAGCTTTTAATGGCCAACGTATATAGTCGTTAGGCGGTCGGTAAGTGGTTGCATGTATATAGCAAAAACTGTACCGCAAAATACATCCTATAAAGGAAAGTGTACAGGAATAGTCCGAGTCCATCTCTGATCCGCTACTATTAGCGATTTCAAATTCCGAATCGGATTCGGTATTGGATTCGGATACTGATGAGAGCTCCCTGGTGCTCTCATCAGTCATGTAGAGGACCTGAAGGGCCTCCTCGCTGCCGTACATCCTTTTTGACATGCTGGCTGTGATGGGCTGTGCGACGGGTGACGGTTGACTGCGGGTGATCACTGATGGGTGGCAGGTGACTGATAGGTGGCAGGTGGTGGTCACTGATGGGGTGACAGGTGACGATGACTGATGGGTTGACAGGTGACGAGGACTGATGGGGTGACAGGTGACGAGGACTGATGGGGTGACAGGTGACGATGACTGATGGGGTGACAGGTGACGATCAGTGATGGGGTCACAGGTGATGATGATTGATGGGGTGACAGATGACGATCACTGATGGGTGACAAGTGACGATGATTGATGGGGTGACAGATAACGATGACTGATGGGGTGACAGGTGACGGTGATTGATGGGGTGACAGGTGACGGGCGATGGTCACCGATGGGTGACAGGTGACGGGCGATGGTGCACGGCGGTACTGATGGCAGTCTCTGGTGACAGGTGCACTTTAGGCTACGTTCACATGTGAATCACCGCGATTCTGCCCGCGATCCGGAAATCATTGCAAATCGCGCGGCGCCTGTGCATTGCCCGTGATTTGCAATAGCACCCCAAATGCTGTGCGATGTTGCCGCGATTTCCGCCTGCCGAACTGCGGTAACATCGCGCAAACAACGCATGATGCCCCAAAGAAGCTCTTGTACCTTTTTTGGGCATCATGCGATGTTTGTGCGATGTTACTGCGATTCGGCAGGCGGAAATCGCGGCAACATCGCACAGCGTTTCGGGTGCTATTGCAAATCACGGGCAACGCACAAACGCCCTGCGATTTGCAATGATTTCCGGATCACGGGCAGAATCGATGTGATCCTGCCTGCGATCGCTATGCTCACATGTGAAGGTAGCCTTATGGGTGGCAATTTCTGGGCACTGATGAGGTGACTGTTGGGTGACAGGTGCAATTGGGGGGGGCTGAGGACTGTGTGGGGACCTTTATTGCTGTGATTTTACTTTTACAGGTGTACAGAGCAGTAACTCACTGTTTATGGCTCTGCTCTCCTCACGCTGGAAACTGTGTGAGGGGAGAAGAGCTAGTAACAGTGAGTTACTGCTCTGTGTTTACATTTTGTGATCGGTTGTGAATGGATTCACAGCCGATCACTTAGTAAACAGCCACTGTCAGTGACTGTTCACTACTGCCGGTGACTAGCTGTGTTCCTAGGGAACACAGAGCCACCGACATGACCACGCTGCGCACTCCCGATCGCGCATGCGCGGTCTTCTCCTGGGCTCCTCTATTGTGATCGGCTGTGTGATTAGATCACAGATGATCACGTGGGAAACAGCCATGCCCATTGGCTGTTTCCCCCTGCCGGTGACGCGATGTGTCCCGGGGACACGCCGCCACCGACAGTGCAGGGCGGCGCGCACACGATCCCGCGCCTGCCCTGCCTGAATGGGCCGCCGTCATATGACGGCGGCCCAGAACAATGGTCGCTCCGTCCCGCCGTCATTTGACGGTGGGCGGGCGTAAAGTGGTTAAAGATGATGCACACAAATGGAAAAAAAAAAAAAAATAAATAAATATTTGATGAGCACCTTGAGAATTCATTGAGAATTGATACTGATGCATGTCAAAAATCCTACTAGTTTTATAACAAGAAATTTTACAAAAAAAAAGTTTTATTACTGAGATAGGTACATTATCTATATGAGTGATAGCAAACTTGTGATCCGACTTTTTCTGTTTATCAGCTATCCTCTTTGTTAGTGTATTTTATGTGTGGTCCAAACCAATTCCTCTAATGTGGCCAAGGAAGGTCAAAAGGTTGCCTTAGGAGATCAAAAATAATTTTTTCCCCTATAAAAATGGACTATGGTCTTTAAAAGTTATTTGCCTTCCTCTGGATCCATTGTGGGTCTAGGGTTCTAAGGATGCACATATTTATTGTAATTATCTATTCACAGTGATTTTGTATCTTGCTTTAAATCAATAAACATGTTTTTTTTTGTTTGTTTTTTTTTTTGAGTGCTGCTGTACAGTGATAAACAGAATATAAGGATACGCTAGTTATCTAAGCTATCTAAGCAAAATTGTTGTGTCTAACTTGAGTGCACTTTTAACACAACCATATAATTTCTCTAACATATAATCCATGATAAATAATAACTTTCCAATAAAAAATAACAAAACATGAAGAAGTAATTTATAAAAATCTTGAGTAATTATTAACAAATATTTTGACTTCATTAAACAATAATGTAAATCTTATCGTTTTAAGAACTAAAGTTGTTAATTTTTTTTTTCATTTTCATAACTGAAATGTGCTCATTCAGAGAATGTTTACTTTCCTATGTAGCTTTTTGTTAATATCACAATTGTGGGTAAAAAAATTCTTAATCATCCAATTAGAACCGGATTTTGTAAGCCAATTACAAGTTCAGCAACTCTATGATTATGTGTAATTACAATTACAGAACAGGGTACTACTTGCATTAATATTTGTGGGAATGTGGAGACGAATATGAATTTATGTCACTGACTTGTTGGGACAAAAGACACCACGTAGGACAATTTTCTTTGAGAATTTAATTGCTAAGGTTACAACCAGAGCTAAATATTGACAGGCAAACAGCTGTGCAACACCCACATTTTTATCAAATCATTATTTTATTGTGTAAATAGAACTAACTGCAATGCTTACACCTTCACAGGCACATATAAAACCAAAACAGTTTCCAGAAAGACTATTCGTATGAACTATTTTGTGTAAAACAAAACCACTGTCATTTAATTACAGAGGAAGGGAGAACACTTCCTCTGTTAACGTATGCCATGGATACAAGTGCAAGTAAAACCTAACAAAAGGCTATACTGATTTGATCCCATTTGTTCTGTAAATATACCATTAATCCCATTTGTTCTGTAAATATACCATTTTATTATATTTCTTCAGTAAAAAACACCCATAAAACTGTTGATCCTGCCAGAAAGCATGTGAGCTGCTAACTTCCTGTGCACTGTTCCAGTTACATTATTCCCAGCTAGTGCAATGGACTTAAAAACACTTTCCACCATGGGAAAGTGTCATGGGAAAGGTTGTAGTGCTGTCCTAGTCTGTAGTGCTGCCTAGGCTAACAATGCTACTTCTCCATAGATACAGTACAGTGAGCGTTTTCACCCTAGGACGAAGTGAGAATGAAGTATGTGAAAATAAGAAAAAAGAAAAGTCTAAGGACTGGTGAACTGCAGTATATTACAAATGTGTTCTTCTGTTTACCACTTGCCTACCAGCCGCCGTAGTTATACTGCGGCAGGTTGGCTCTGTTATGTAAAAACGACGTACATGTACGTCGTTTCGTGTAGCAGTTAATGGGGGCACATACTAGAGGGGGAACCAATCAGCGTTCCAGGTCCACTAAAAATAACTGATGGCTGACATTACTAGAAAAAAATAAATAAAAATGACATAAATCTATCCCCCAGTTTGTAGACAATAACTTTTGCGCAAACCAATCAATATACACTTACCAAAAATATGTAGCAGAACACATACTGGCCTAAAAAAAACTAGATTTTTGTCTTACTGTAAAATTATTTTGCTCTGAGGTTCACTGACGGACACAGCTCCATGTCTTCTAGACCATTGGGCTTATGCTGCTTTCTCTTATGCTGCTCTCACTTCAGGAGACGAAGTAAGACAAAAATCCAGTTTTCTCTTTTGTTCACTGATGGACACAGCTCCATGTCTTCTAGACCAGTGTTTTTCAACTCCGGTCCTCAGGGCACACTAACAGGCCAGGTTTGCAAGAAAACTGAAATACATCACAGGTGATATCATTTGCTGCTCGGTGATTGCAGTATTCTAGTCTGCATCTCCCCAAGGTAATACTTAAAATCTGGCCTGTTAGTGTGCCCTGAGGACCGGAGTTGAAAAACACTGTTCTAGACCATTAGGATGTCCCAAAGCAGTGTCAACATGAGGGGTGCTAAACATAGCCAACCAGGTAAAAAAAGGAGCTCAACCAGGAACAACTGGAGCTCACCAGCAGGAAAAAATTACACCCTCAAGAAGCGTAAGCCTCTGCAACCGCAGCCTGCAAAACTTTGCCACCAAACGCTGCATCCAAAGATACAAGTACATCCACATTATAACATTTTTATGAATGTGTGTACAGACGACCACGTAGCCTCTTTGCACATCTGAACCACTGACGCCTGATGACGGAAGGCCCAGGAGGCACTGAGCGCCCTCGTAGAATGTGCCTTAACAGGGAAAGGAGGAACCTGGATCTTAATAAAATAGGCCTGCAACACTGTCTGCCTGATCCACTTGGAAATGGTCAGAGCAGATGCGGCCTGCCCCTTACGAGGTCCATCCATAAGAACAAAAGAAAAATCGGATTTCCGAATCGGCTCAGTCACCGCCAGGTACACCCGAATCGCCCTGAGCACATCCAAGGAATGTAAAGCAATTTCCTTCGGATGTTTCAGTTTAGGACATAAGGACGGTAACACAATATCTTCATTTAAATGAAACCCTGAGACAATGGGCTAAAAAAGCCACCTTCAGTGAGCACAGGAAGTTCTGTATGCCTTCCAACTCTTTGATAAGCTTTCCTGGAAGTAGATTTCCTAGCTTTTACAAGCGTAGGAATCACCGACTCCGACAGCCCCTGTCCTTCAGTAAATCAGACGATATTGACCCCAAAGGGACACCAGGGCGTCTGCGGCGGCGGCCAGAGGATCCCAAGACCTTGACACAAACCTCTGCACCTTCCTTTTCAGAGGCCAACAAGTCCACATCGGGGGACCCCCACCGAAGGCACAGTTGATGTAACACCTCCGGGTGAAGAGACCATTCTCTCTAATCCAACGACTGCCAAATGAGATAGTCAGTTTGCCAATTCTCTACCCCCGGAATGTGCACAGCAGAGAGGGCCGGAACATATAGTTCTGCCCACCTCAAGATACCGGCCGCTTCCAGGGCCCTCCTTGTGCCTCCTTGATGATTGACATATGCCACAGTCGTAGCATTGTCCGATTGTATCCTCACAGGGAGTCCCTGCAGACAATCTGTCCATAGAGACAGACAAAGCCTGATCGCCCGAATCTCCAGGATGTTGATTGGCAGACTGGACTTCTCTCAAGTCCAAAAATCTTGGGCCAAGTACACTCCCAAGACATCTCCCCACCCAGACAGACTGGCATCCGTGGTGATTACAGTCCAATACAGGGGAAGAAAGGATTTTCCCAGACAAAGCGCCGGGTAGCAGAGCCACCATAACAGAGACTCCCTCGAACTAAACAGAATCAGATTGTCCAGTGACAGCAGATCCTTGTTCCATTTGGACAGAATCTCCCTTTGCAGAGGTCTGGTGTGGAACTGAGCAAACGGAACCACCTCGAAGGTGGAAACCATCAGGCCCAGTACTTGTATGCAAGTCCTGAGTGACGACCGACGATTGGACAACAGGAACCGAACTGCATCCTGTAGCTTCAGAAGTTTTGCCTGAGGAAGAAACACTAGGGCTGATGATGAGTCCAGTGTCAAACCCAAGTAGTCCAGCTAGGTGGACGGAGTAAACGCTGATTTCTGAAAATTTAGTAGAGTTCATACAGCAATGTCCAAGTCGGCTTCTAGAGCCGAGGAATACTCTGCACACAGAAGCAAATCGTCTAGGTAACCCAGTACTGTAATCCCTTTCTGCCATAGCAAGGCCAGAACTGCGGCCAAAACCTTTGTGAACACCCGAGGTGCTGAGGCGAGGCCAAAAGGTAACGCCACAAATTGATAGTGCTCCTCGCCCACGAAGAACCAAGAAAATGCTGATGCTCTACATATATTGGAATATGAAGGTAAGCGTCCTTGAGATTGATAGAAGCCAGAAGATCCCCTTGATGAAGGTAAGCTACTACCCTGTGGATGGACTCAATCTGAAATTTCTGAACCCACACAAAGTGGTTCAGAGCCTTGAGATCCAAGATCGGACACACTTTGCCTTCCTTTCTCGGGAACTGTAAACAGATTTGAATAAAAACCTTGAAAACGTTCTGACTCTGGAACCACCACAATGACTCCTTGTGCTAACAGGTCCTGCACTGCCCCGTAGAGAACCTGTAGCCGATTGTGAGACAGGCGCAAGTTGAAAGGAAAGAACCTTGCCGGAGGCAAGGGCCGAAAACTCGATCTTGTAACCGAACTAAATAAACTCATGGACCCTTCTGTCCTGAATGAGAAAGGTCCAGGGATCCAGGAAAAGGCGAAGACGTCCCCCCACCCCAGACGCGAGTTAGGGCACCCCTTCAGGCTGGGGAAGGCTAGTCTGCGGAACCAAAAGTGCCCGCTTTTGACTTACCATTCCAGGGTCTCTTGGAGCCTCCCCTAAAGTTATGGGTGGATCTCGAACCCTTTTCCTGCGATCCAGATGGACGAAAGGGCTGCTTGTGAGCCGAGAAGAAGGGACCGCGTTTACAACGAAGTTCCTTCCCTTGGCAACCTGCGGAACTAATGTACTCTTACCTTCCGTAAGGCCCTTAATGATCTCTTCCATAGAGGCACCGAACAAATGGTCACCTACAAAAGGTAGATTAGTTAGCACCTTTTTAGAAGCCTGGTTGGCCGACCAGTACTTCAACCATGTCATGCGGCGAAGAATCACCGCGGTCACAGATACCCAGCCAGCCAAGGAGGCCGCATCCAAAGATGCATCACAAAAGTACTGTAACCCCTGGATCAACTGATCTGCCAGCTTGGCCAGCTCAGGAGGGTGCTGACTCCCTTCCAGATTCTGGCGTAAAAATTTTGCCCATTCAGTTAAGGTCTGGGTTACCAAGGTGCAAGCAAACGCCAGCCTTAGCATTGAAACAGCCACGGTGAAAAGATATCAGACCAGAGCTTCAGCTCTCTTGTCCACGGGATCCTAAAGGATGGAGAATCCACCACCAGCAAAAGCATCCACTGACGGTGGAACCGTACGTTTTTTCAGGAGAGACTCCTCAAAGCGGTATCTCCAAGCAAAGCAATTAGGTATTCCAACCATGCGTTTTGGGGAACCCCACTGACTAGTGACAATCTCATCAAAATAGACAGGAAAGGGGAACACTTTTGTCACCTAGGAAGATTTGCGTGTGCCAAACTGCCCCGGCGTCGCCGACTCAGCACCAGCTGAGTCCTCCAACTTTAAAGTTTCCTGCACTGACACAATTAGGGCCTCCACCAGCACTCTTTCATGCATCGCTGCGGAGGAGGAGGACTTGTCCTCACTGTTAGAGCACTCAGTGTGCGTGGACGCAGACCCAGTGGGCTGACTCTCATCCGCAGTGGCCAAATCCACCTCAGACCCTGAGGAGGCAGAGGATACAGGAGAAGGTGGGGGCGCTTCTTGCTAGGTCTCCTTTGCAGGGCCATATCTACCTTGGATACAAGAGACTGCAGGGCTGCCGTTGTGGCCGCCAGGGCAGACTGAGACCCAGAGGGTCCTGCAGCTTCCAGGGTTGGGTTTAGGTGGTGATACACGCTCCAGAGGCTCCATTGCCAACAAGAGGTTAATTGGAGCCGGGCTGTGCACAACAGAAAATTTATTTTAAAAAAAGGGGGAACCCCCCCCCCCGCACACTGCTGGAGCACCACAAGATTTAGTCCACCCGTGGCGCTGTATAGCAGAGGAAGGATCGTATACCCCCAGAGACTCACCACCCCAGAGTCGGAGAGAGCCAAACAGCCTGCCGAACTGCGATGGAAGAGGAAGCACTGACACTAACAATGGAGGCCCCCACAGCACATCACCGCACTCAGACTACAAGAAAATGGCCACCATTATTTTCTATGGGAAACCCAAAACATGGCAGCTGGACTACACAAACATGGCCGCCGAAGCCGGAAATGCAGCATCCATGACAAAATGGTGGTGCCACGCAGCGCTGTATGGGACCCGGGACCCCAGGGAAGAGGCATCCACTAGGAGGGGACCCCCCACAGCACCAAGGAACGGGCACCCCCAAAAAGAGGTACCGACAGCGGCACCCACCCAGCACTCTCCAAGCCCCCCTACCCAAATACACCTGTCACCCCCCAAAAGGGGCTAAGGGGGGAGACAGGGGGCAGGTGAGGGCAACCTATGAAGGGGAACCCTGCTGTGGAGGGGGAGGGATGACACAGGAGGGGGCCTACCATCCCCCAACGAGGGTCCGCGATCACCCAAGCAATTCCGATAGAAAAGCGGGGACATTACTCACCACACCACGGCACCAGACGGGTGCTACTCCCAGCAGTCCACTGCACCATCTTGGAATGGGGGTGCTACGGTCTGAGGTATGCTGCGACTCTGATCGTGACTGCTGTCGTGACCAGGGCTATCTGACCTCGCAAGGTGTTTCACTCGCCAGCCAGCCCCTGTCCAGTGGGGCTATGTTGGTGCCAACCTAGAGTGGAGCTTATAGTTGGGTCGCACTAGCAGGCAAGACTGGGAAGACCATAAGGATCTAGGATATGCAGTGCGTCGCCCAGTCCGGCTGTTGATTGTAGTTCACACAGGAACAGGTTGATTTTAGTTCGACCAGGAACAAAAATAATAAAGAAAAAGTAAAAAATGTAATACAAAAAGGTAAGAATGCCAGGACCGCAGATCCCAGCAGATAGCCAGGACCTTACTCCTGACTAGGCAGAAAAAAAGTGAAGTCCTATAGCAGGAAGTGATGGTATACCCTCTAGGACTGCCTCTAGGGGGGGGGGGGGAACCAAAACGTTTTCTGCCTAGTCCTACTCGTACTGAGAGAGCAGTATAAGCCTAGAAGACATGGAGTTGTGTCCGTCAGTGAACGACGATCAGTGAAAGAGAACATTTGATTTTTTATTTTGGGATAAATTTATAGCAGAAAGTAAAAAATACTGTTTTGGGTTTTTTTTTTGAGAATTGTCGCTCTTTCGCAGAGGTGATCAAATACCACTAAAAGAAAGCTCTATTTGTGGGAAAAAAAGGACATCAATTTTATTTGGGTACAATGTTGCACGGCCGTGGAATTGTCAGTTAAACTAATGCAGTGCTGTATCGCAAAAAGTGGCCTGGTCATTAAGGGGGTAAAACCTTCCGATCCTTAAGTGGCTGAATAGTGTAACAATCCCTAGAGTCTCAAAGTCAAAAGACACCTTATTTAAATTTTCAAGGTTAATCAATTTTAATAAGTAATATAAACAAGGCAACCATTGTCTTAATTTTTATATTTACGCTGCCCTGACATTAGCATTGCAGAACAGGTTCACATATGAAATATCAATGTCTGTCTTCATAAAAACACTTAACATAAGGACTACACAGACGAGTTGAATAATGTGAACATTATTACTATCCTGTCTGTTCTAGGGGAAAACAGGTATTAGAGAAAATGTTCCACCTCAAACTTTATTTGGCCAAACACAAACAGACCAATGAGAGCATCAAATAAATGTCCAAGAGTCCAAAGTTTTTAACAAAACTTTCTTTTATTTTTAATAAATTAATTTTTTTGCTGAAAAAAATCTATCATGTTTCAGGGGTCAAAGAGACTCCCCCTTCATCAGGATATAGAAATGTTGACCGGTAAATAAACTCAGATAAGCAGAAACCAAATAGATTTGTCATTTGCTGCTTGGAACACTTTCACAAGGGCAGGTTAAACCAGTGTTAATGAGTACAGTATATCTGCTGTACTCAATGTTATCATTAAAACTTTGGACTTATGTTTTGTGTTCTCACTGGACTGTACTTGTGTGTATTCTCAACTCTGGGTTCTTTTTGTGTTTCTAAGGGGTATCCGTGTTTTGTGGGGTGTTGCCACACCGGAGCCAGGGTGCTCAGGGATAATTTTAGTGAACCAATAAAAATCTGTATCCAGTGCCCGGTTTTTACTTGTGTTTGATTGATTTGGATTTGACTCTGTATTTTCTCTATTTCATTGGAATATTATTGCAGTGCATATTTAAAGCTCCAGCTTCCCCCCCCCCCCAAACAACAGATGCATTGTGCATGTAAATGAATTACAACCCCACTATCAGTCTGTGTGTAACTTACCTCCTTTAGCTGTATACAGCAGGTTTCAGTCTGTGATGTCACTCCTCCTCTTGGCTGAATTTCAGAGTTCTCAGACTTCCTGTTTTTTTCCTTTTCCAGTCCTGATAATAAATGTCCCATGATCCCTTGAGCCTCTGTAGCTAAAGGGCAGGCTATGGGAGTCACTTGTACCAGTTCTGGGAGTTGATGTGGGTGGGTCCTAGGGTTACTGTGGGTGTTTCTGGGCCTTATTGTGGGTGGTAAATGCGTCATACCTCTTCCTGTGTCATTCCTGTCTTGCAGCATGCCAAAGAATAATGGCTTACTGCAAGACTACAGAGGAAGGGCTATGGGAGGTTATTATGAAGGTGTTTTCTTCATATGTAAATCAATCACTTTACAGAGAGCAGGGTTCCGGTAGGTTGGGATCTAAGGGGTAGGACTCTCCCTGTTCACACTGGTCATCATATTTACCTGGGCAGAATATAATTCTCATTGTGGTCCATTCAATCCTGCCCAGCAACAGCACAGCTAGCTTTCACAGCATACGTTGTATGTGTGTTTATGAAGGGATTTCCTTCTTGAATAATGCTGTGATCTGTAAGTTGGGGCTTGAGAGGTTTGGACTCTTCCTGTAGGTGTGACAGGGCAGGATTGAATGCTAATTAGGATGTATTCAATCCCACCCACCATCAGAACTGTGAATAAAATTATATAATTTGCAGAGTCTGGAAGACTACATAGGGGTGTGTTACAGACTCTAGCTGCTGCAGAAAGGGGCTGTGGAAGAGACAGAGACTATGATACAGAGTGTCACATGATACAAAGCTACAACTAAACCCAGAACATCAGGGGATCTGCAAGACAACAGAGCAACATGGTACAGAGGTATGATCTATGCTGGGATTGATCATTCAATTCAGTTCTAGTGAAAGTAAATTAAAAATTCAGCTTTGAACTCCAGGAAAAAAAAAAACACATTTAAAGCGCAAATACATATGGGATATGGGAGCAACTGTATCTTCCAAAGGTTTATACAGTTCTGCAAATTAGTAAATCCAACCTGGTGACACCTAGTCAAGCAAGGCTGCCTGCTCACCTATCTGCCCTGTATACTGATGTGTCCTTGATTATAGGAATATGATATCACAAAGAAGTCATGTACGTATCTTAGTCATATTTAAAATTACAATACATTTTTAAAAATAAGTGACTGCATTCACTTTTGTATAATTAGGTATGGCTGCAGTTCAGCTTTAAAGAAAAAATATAAAAAGACAATTACAATTGTACCAGTCTCCTTCCTGTCCACATACTAACCAGCAAAATGGTTAGGAAACATTGCAGAAATAGTTGGGAAGTGTAGCTGCAATAAAGAGTCACTGTATTATCAAAACCGTTCCTGTTGTTGTCACAAAGCAGAGAACAGAGGAGCCATAGTGCTTAAAGGGATTTTATGCCAAAATGTGCCAGCGATGTCAGGAAAAACTGCTATCGGCTACAGACCTCGGCAGCTGTGTATTTAAAGATATTGTGAAATAAAGTTGTGGGATTTCAGGTGATGATTCCTTTTCCTTCTTCAAAATCCCCCTATCCCTATTTGCTCCTTAACTATGCCTTGTTTAGGTAGTAAATAGGGAAAAACAGATCTGTATAAATAATAGAACTATTTAATGCTAATTATAGATTTTTAGTGATTGTTTTCACAGATTCTATTGATTCAAAGTTTAACATCTAAATTACTGCATATTTCCAAAGATTATTATGAAAGATTAGTATGAAGATACAGTTGTACATAGTGATAAAAAAAAACTGTGATAAAAAGTATAGTATTTTGATTTTCTGTAGTTTTTTTTATTTTTTTATTTTATGCTGATACCAGATTTTTTTGTAAATGAAAATGTAAAGATCAGTTAGTGAAAGGTGACTGTTAAGAGTTCTTTAAATGTCACAAAATATTTGTGATGTTCAGGGTATAAATCCTGGTGACCAGAGGGTAGAGACTCTCATTGACCAACATCTATTGCTGCTAGTTGAGGTGTCATCAATCAATTACTTATGGCACTTTGTAGAATATAGTCTGTGTTACTTTAAAAGCACTGATTATTGTTTGCACAATCTTGCACTAGATTGTATATTATTCCTGAGGTTACAAAATGAAAAGAAACAATTGAACATTTACCATTGCCATCATCACTATTTCTTTCCATTTTGCTGGTATGTAATAATAGGTTACACCATTATCTGCAGAGTGGACTTTGTAACTAAACATCAGACCTGCCCACATGAAGTCACATGAGAACAACAATCATAAAAACAATGAGAAAAATGTTTTGCACATACATAATAAAAAGAATATTCACTACAACTATCTACAATATAACACCTCCCAACATAAATAACTCTACAAGATTAAAATCCATTAATAATGTATCACAATTAATTTATAAAATGCTCATAATGGTTATGGGTCACAGGAATATTAGTGGTTACACTGTCTGAGGTCCCGCATTCCAAATAGAATAATTGAATAGCTTACATTTTAGGGTTCTAACAACCGTCTCCAAACTGCTTCAATTGCTTTATTTTTTTTTACTTTTTTGGGATAGAAGCTATCGTTGTATTACAAATAGAGATATATTACCTCTGTTACATGGCTCATTACAATTTGTGGTTTGCCTATAGTAAACCATAGTGTTAGGGTTACATCAAGTTCCACAGGGATAGACAGCAGTGTTTGTCTTACTAAGCATTACCAAGCCCTAGCTGTAACACCTGAATGTATAGGTGGTCATTATGGATGGACATATTGGAGGGAATTTACTAAAACTGGGGCACACAGAATCTGGTGCAGCTGTGCATAGTAACCAATCAGCATCTAACGTCAGCTTGTTCTAGTAAGCTTTGACAATAAAACCTGGAAGCTAATTGGTCAATATGCACAGCTGCACCAAATTTTGTTTGCACTAGTTTTAATAAATCCCTCCCTTATTGTCCACAAATTTGTAACTTCATTGGGGTTCTAAGGATATTTTATCAAGGTGTTAACAATATTATTTACAACACTCCATTGAAAGTTTGGTCTTTTACTATATTCATTAGCTGCATTTTTTAAGTATATGAATGCATCACTGAGTAATAAATACAAAAATTGTCATGGAACATTATCTCCTGCTCCTTTAATGGGATGATTTGTAGATTTCTTAGGTAGGTATTTTTTTGGTTTTATCTGGTTTCACAGAGACGTACTTAAATTGGTTTCTACAAGGTACAGCATAGGCACACAACGATGTCCAGCCCCCTTCCCATTGTAATACTCATCATTCCAGTGGATCCAGTGCTGTCCAGCTGAGATCCCTTCCTCATCTGGCAGTGCACGGTCCTGCGCCGTCTTGTTTCTGTGCCGTCCTGTTTCCCTGTGAAATCATCACTATGCTACTGGCTGTTCTGGTTTCAACAGGCAGGCCTCCCAAAGACACGGGGACAGGCCTGCTCCTACCTCCTTTCCTCAATAAAAGCCTATGCCTCCTGGGATATGTGGTGTACATATCCTGGGAAGCACGGCGGGCAGTGTGCACGTCATTCTCCTAAGGCAAATGAGATGCATAGGGAGGCGGGGGGGGGGGGGAAATAAAAAACAAAAAATAGGTAAACAAAAGAAAAAAAAGCCCTTTTCCTGCAGAGGATGGGAGGAGGGATGGAGAGGTGGGATCATCCTCAGGAGACTGAAGGTCCACTTTAACAATGTCAAACACCACAACCTGAAGCTAATAAATTCCCCTTTATAGCCACTCATTACTTCAATAAAGGAGGCACCTCAACCAGCCTCTTACATCCACATATATGTTCATGAACATATATGTTGTGATGTTACACACAAAAATCTAAAGAAAAATGTGAGTTAGATCAAGCATTGACATTTTGAAATTCTCCTACTCATTTACAGAATGTAGCTGGTGAGAAGTTTTTTTGTTTTACTAAAAACAGCACTGTGTGCAGAAAAAAATTAGTTACTATGCCTAGTAAGCCACTGAAAAGTTTGGTATGGAAAAAGGAAAAGTACTTAAAGTAGAACCCCAAATTAAAACTAAAAATTTATGTGAACTCCCATATTATCTACCAGAAATAGCAGTATTAAAAAATATGTACAGTAAGCACTGTTTTAGCATAAAAACTGCCAAATGTATGGGATTCAAGGAACATCGTGGGAAGAGTTAGCCAATATCATAGGTGACACCAGAAGCAACAGAATCACCGTTAGTTTTTGTCTCCGCAACCTGACAGGTTTATTGATAGCTGTACATTCCCCCAGGGCAGTGGTGGCTAACCTTGGCACCCCAGATATTTTGGAACTACATTTCCCATGATGGTAAACTACACTGCAGAGTGCATGAGCATCATGGGAAATGTAGTTCCAAAACATCTGGGGTGCCAAGGTTCGCCATCACTGTCCTAGGGTAAACATTAGGTGACTGAATGGTGACATCCACACATCTTACCACTATACACTTTTTTCAGGTTGACCATGAAGTGTAAACCCACCCAAAACTATGTTTTAGCTTTGAACAGAATGGGGAAGGTTTATAACATCAGTAACCTCTGAAATTCTTTGAGTTTTTATGCTGTCTGTGTGCCTGTAATAATAATCTTTGTAACAGAGTTGTAGACAGTAAAAAGCAGACAGGTTCTAACCCTTCTCAAATCTGTTTTTCTGCTTTCTGTGTTGCTACTGGTAAATAATATCAAAACGTTGTCATGGACATCAATCGTTATGATAGGAAAAGACAGAAAAATGTCTCCAATAAGGACAGAGGGAACTCAGGCAAGGCCAATAACACTACCAAGCACTTCATTTCTGCACACATCACTGTCTTCTAGGCAAAGAGGCTTACCTGCAAAAAAAGAGAACAATGCCAAAATGCTGCTTCAGTCATGAGAAATCTTCTGCTGAAACCATGGGATATGTACATTTCCAGAAATTTAATCTCATCCCTAATGTTTTCATAATATGTTTAAAAGTAGCATATTAACTAATAAAAATAAAAACTTCTTTGGTTAAAAAAAAAATCAGATGCACATATACCCACTTCTCCCTGGGTGGACGTCATATGACGTCCGTAAACTTTGCGGGAGTATACCGGGTTGATGCCTCTAGCTAGAGGCATCATCCCGGTACCGTGGTTTAGAGCCGACGGTTGGCTTTCCGTCGGTACCGACCGATGCGGCTCGGGAGCCGCTCGATCGTTACCCGGGGGGCGGGAGGGGACGCCCCCCCTCCCGCCGCCTTTCCGTGGCTTTTACCGGGGCTCCCGTCCCACCGGGAGCCCCGAGCACCCAGCCGGCGCGTCCGCCGGCTGGATGGAGTCCCGATCAATGCCGGAAACGGCTTCAATCGGGTCTCCAATGACGTAACCCGGAGGCGGCGTCCATGACTTCACTTCCGGGTTAGTGTGCTGCAAAAGGTGGCAAATTTGAAAAACGGCTGTATGCAAAACCGCCGCTTTCGGCGTTTTGCATACAGGGAAGTGTAGTGGAGGGGTCTAGGGTCTTTTAGACCCTCGATCCCTCCATAAAGTGTATCTGTCACTACATATTGCTGTCACAAGGGATGTTTACATTGCTTGTGACAGCAATAAAAGTGATCAGATTTTTTTTTTTTTAAAAACTAATAAAGTTAAAAAAATAAATAAAATAAATGGGAAAAAAAAAAATTTAGCCGCCCCCGTCACCGTTAGCTCGCGCACAAAAAAAACGTATACGGAAGTCGAGCCGCAAATTAAATCGCTGTTCAAACCACACATGTGAGGTATCGCCGCGATCGCCAGAGCGTGAGCAATAATTTAAAAAAAAGAGCTACACTCTAACTCTAAACTGGTAACCGTTAAATAAATTTAAAGCGTCGCCTATTGAGATCTCTATTGACTGTAGTTTGTCGCCATCCCACGGGGGGGCGCAATTTTAAACCGTAACATGTTGGGTATCTATTTACTCGGCGTGACATCATCTTTCAAAAAATACAAAAAAAATGGGCTAACTTTACTGTTTAGTATTTTTTAAATGCAGTGAAATGTGATTTTTCAAAATGTTTCCAAAAAAAATGGTGTTTTAAAGACCGCTGCGCAAATACCGCGTGACAAAAAATATTGCAATGACCGCCATTTTATTCTCCAGAGTCTTGCTAAAAAAATATATATAAAAAACAGAATATACTGCGCTTAATCAGACGAACAAAATCAGACCACGATAACAGCTGCCAGCATAAAAAAGTTGTTGTACCCCAACCTTAGACAGAATTAAAACAAAGTATGCAGCGCTTGATACAGTGATCATAAAAATCAATCAATGTTACTACTGATGATATTGCATAATTATAGAGAGTCCATAGAAGAAAGGAGTCCAATAGGAGGTCCAAGATGCAGGTGAGAAGATCAGAATGGATAGCCTCCACCAAACACCAGTAACAGTGGCCTCTTACCAGAAATGTGTGATCCCCATTACAGGGATCTCAGTACACATTGACAGGAAGTCATCTCCTTTCACACTAGGTCAGACCAAATATCACCTCCACAGGAAATGCCTCTAGGTGTATAAAGCCAATCCTCTCATGGACATATTAATATCACCATCGGCACATGTAAGAAGAAAAAACTCCTCATGGTGCAGTATAGCTTAACACAGGTAATATTTAATGGAAAAAGCCAATAAAACACTCACATTTAAGGTAGATAAGCCAGGCATCGAGGTAAATATCCTGAGGGGATCTTGCAAGTAGAATGTGTGATAGCTATAGCCAGATGTAATCCTAGTCTCCCAGCAAAAGAAGGAGGACGCTGCAAGGATGTTACATGGCAAACCAGGCCAGTCCCCAACCAGTTTCATCAGAGCGTGACATCATCAGGGGGCGTCACGCTCTGACGAAACTGGTTGGGAACTGGCCTTGTTTGCCCTGTAACATCCTTGCAGCGTCCTCCTTCCTTCGCTGGGAGACTAGGATTACATCTGGCTATAGCTATCACACATTCTACTTGCAAGATCCCCTCAGGATATTTACCTTGATGCCTGGCTTATCTACCTTAAATGTGAGTGTTTTATTGGCTTTTTCCATTAAATATTACCTGTGTTAAGCTATACTGCACCATGAGGAGTTTTTTCTTCTTACATGTGCCGATGGTGATATTAATATGTCCATGAGAGGATTGGCTTTATACACCTAGAGGCATTTCCTGTGGAGGTGATATTTGGTCTGACCTAGTGTGAAAGGAGATGACTTCCTGTCAATGTGTACTGAGATCCCTGTAATGGGGATCACACATTTCTGGTAAGAGGCCACTGTTACTGGTGTTTGGTGGAGGCTATCCATTCTGATCTTCTCACCCGCATCTTGGACCTCCTATTTGACTCCATTCTTCTATGGACTCTCTATAATTATGCAATATCATCAGTAGTAACATTGATTGATTTTTATGATCACTGTATCAAGCGCTGCATACTTTGTTTTAAAAAAATATATATAATGTTTGGGGGTTCTAAGTAGTTTTCTAGGAAAAAATACTGATTTTAACTTGTAAACAAAAAGTGTCCGAAATAGGCCTGGTGGGGAAGCGGTTAACTGTATATTTTTCAGCAGTTATGTCTGCTGTGTTTGTATTATTGTCTTTTTCCTTAAGGCAGAACTCAAGGCAGGAAGCCTATTATATAGTTTAGAACTGTTTTACCTACCAAAGGGTTTGCACTTCTGTGCAGTTAGATAAACTATATTGTCAAAAGTATTGTGATACCTGCTTTGACACACACATGAACTTTGATGCATCCCAGTCTTAGTCCGTAGGGTTCAATATTGAGTTAGTTGGCCCACCCTTTGCAGCTATAACAGCTTCAACTCTTTTGGGAAGGCTGCTTACAAGGTTTAGAAATGTGTGTCTGACAAATTTTGATAATTCTTCCAGAAGTATATTTATGAGGAGAGGGCACTGATGTTGGACAGAAGGCCTGGTACCCAGTTTCTGCTCAAATTCATCCCAAAGGTTTCCTATCGGGTTAAGGTCGGGTTAAGTTCCTCCAGCGTAAACTCGCTCATCCATGACTTTATGGACCTTGCTTTGTGCACCGGTGCGCAGTCATGTTGGAACAGGAAGGAGCCATGCCCAAACTGTTGCCACAAAATTGGGAGCATGAAATTGTCCAAAATGTCTTGGTGTGCTGATGCCAAGCCCAAACCCTAAAAAACAACACCACACCATAACCCCCCCTCCACCAAATAATTTGGACCAATGCACAAAGCAAGGTCCATAAAGACATGGATGAGCGAGTTTGAGGTGGAGGAACTTGACTGGCCTGCACAGAGTCCTGAGCTCAAGCTGATAGAACACCTTTGGCATGAAGTAGAGCGGAGACTGTGAGTCAGGCTTTCTTGTCCAACATCAATGCCTGACCTAACAAATGCACTTTTGGAAGAATGGTCAAACATTTCCATAGACACACTCCTAATCCTTGTGGACAGCCTTCCAAGTAGAGTTGAAGCTGTTATAGCTGAAAAGGGTGGGCCAATTCAATATTAAATCCTATGGACTAAGACTGGGATGCCATTAAAGTTCATGTGCATGTAAAGGCAGGTGCCCCAATACTTTTGACAATATAGTGTATGTTGCAGCAGCACAAAACAAACCCCAAGCCTATTGTTCAGAGAAAGAGAAAGCAGCAAAACACTGGTGAGGTCACTCTCTCCTTTTGTTCATAGTCAGCACATGTGCACTTTAGCAGAGCCTTAAGGACCATACACACTATAAGATTTTCTGAAGACTTTTTCCTTCAGATTTAACTTTTCTATGTAGTGCAAGGGCCTGCCAGATTGCATACAAATAGAAAGTGTTTAGGTTTGACCTCATATTATATGGTTTTGGTAAATCTAAAGGAAAAAGTCTTAAGAAAATCTTATAGTGTGTATGGCCCATTAGTTGTACCTATTGCTAGCTCTCTTTTTCTCTGTCTGATTCCTGCTGTTCAGGGATTACTAAAGGCTCATATCAAAACAATCTCAGGTACTTCTTCTAGTTACATTATAAATATGTTTAATGATTTTAAAATAAGTACTTAATTGATTTGATTGGCATTGTTATTTTTATCTGAAGTTCAACTTTAAACAATTTAACTGCCACTTGTTTTCAAACTTACAGGATACAAATAAAAGTACTCTGGTCTTCAAAAAAATAAGAAAGAATAAGTGATAAATTGTCTGTTTAGTATCATGTAGTTGGTGCACTAAAGCTGAAAATCAATGTGTGAGGGATATCAAATTTGACACCATGTATATGGAAAAAGATGTCAGGGCCAAGTGGTAAGTTAATAGTGTGGTTCTGTAGTGGGCTGTGGGTAAAAGCTTCTGGACGAGTGGAAAATCTTTAAAGTCTGAATGTTAGTCATTTTAATCTGCGTGCTGTAAGGATCTTTATTCCCAGAAAAGATGGAGCCTTCCAGCTGATATAAAGCCCTACTATCTGCTCTGAAAATGCAGGTAAATGCATTAGTGAAAGGCATGCAATACAGAGGTTGGGACACACAACGATACTAAGTGCTGTTTTCACTTTAAGGACGAGTGACTTCATTGCTCCATATTCTTCTCTTGTTCACATTTCCTCTCCTGTCCTTATTTAAACCTACAGTGCTCAGCTTCACCGTTAAAGCTTTTCCAAGGAGATGAAAACAAACTGTAAGATTAACGGGTTGCGGTAACATGAGAAATATGTCTATACAGAAAACAGAAAAACCATCAGGAAGCATTGAGAAGTTATTTGGAAATTGAAAATGTCAGATCATGTCTGGAAATACCTGAGCACAGAATGTGTGAGCATGAACAAAGGTGATACAACATCCATCAAAAGAAAATCCCAACCCTAATAACTGATAATCCATGTGTCCTACGAGAAGGGCCCATGTGGTGGCACATACAGGAAAATAGGACCTAAAAATCTATATTTATTTACTAAAACAAATTCAGACTCTTCAGTAGCGATACAACTAACTACAACCAAGCAGATTGTAAAATTGACTTATTTTAGCTTGAATATGATACCTGAATATACAAAATCCAATCATCAAAATTGCATGAGTGAATATTAAATGTAACTAGGTTCACTTCAAAAATGTTCTAGCAGTCAACAACATGTGTGTTGTGATTGTACTA
This sequence comes from Pelophylax lessonae, assembly GCF_965119305.1. NCBI lineage: Eukaryota > Metazoa > Chordata > Amphibia > Anura > Ranidae > Pelophylax > Pelophylax lessonae. Next base: position 334,305,547 of record NC_138770.1, read on the forward strand.
TTTAATACAATGATGTTGACAGGATTTTACATTCAATCTCTTTTGTGTAGGACAGTAGTTGTCAACATACGAACTAAAGGGGGCCTCAAATGCAGCCCCTGACATCACCAATGGGTCACGCATAATGTTCAATATATGTAATGCTTCAGAGAACTGCAGACCTAATAAAGGAAATAAGGGTCAGTGTGGGATACTAGGGATATGTTACAAAAGACAATATGAAACTGGGAACATGTTGCATGAGGCTATGCTATTATCCTAATTAATATTCCCACTACAGACTACTGAGGCCTGAGGGCGGCACATTATATACCAAAGGGCACCAGGGGTGTAATACCAAAGGGCACCAGGGGTGTAATACCAAAGGGCACCAGGGGTGTAGGTGGTAATGACATTTTTTTTTTATATGATCACTTACATACTTTTTTAAATTCTACATGTGGTGGTACCTGCATGACATTCACCCTTTAATCAACACATAGAAACATTAGACAACAGCAAAATATTGTAATGTATGAGCAGCATTAGAATTGTATAATACTGTGTTTATTCTCTATAAGAGAATTCCACAGCAAACTCTTAAATGTGTTAGCCATATATCCAATATAAGGATTTTTAGGACTGCAAAGCCTGTGCAATAACTAACATGCCAAATGCTTTATACCTGCACAATACATAGAAAAAACAAAAAACAACAGCATATATAGTGCATATAGTAAACATTCAGATTCCATTTACTAAATTTACCGTGCAAACTAGACAGGGCAAACAAAAATGGACTTCAATTGGTTGGGAGAATTAAATCGAAAATGTACCCGATACAAACTGAATTTTTTTTTTTTTGGGAGAGGTGGAGTAAAAATAAAAAACTAAGAAACCCTTCTTATAACTGGGAATGTAGTTGTGTTCAGAATTAAGCAATCACATTCCATATTTTCCGGCGTATAAGGCGACTTTTTAACCTCAAAAAAATCCCCCAAAAATGGGGGGGGGGTCATCTTATACGCCGAGTATAAAAATCTCCAAGGTAAGTAAGTGTAATCTCTCAAAGCGCTGTCTGTCTGTGCCCTATTAATCTCCAAGGTACCGGTATACTGTTTGTACCGTAGCTTCGGCGACATTCAGTATACCGCGCTGAGCCAATCACGGTGAGTGATGTATTTTATTATTGAATGCAAAGCCTGCTCGGATTGGCGGAGTCAGAAAGAGTAACATCAGCCCGTCTCTCTGACTCCAATAATCCGAGCAGGCTTTGCATTTAATAATCGAATACATCGCTCACTGTGATTGATTCAGCGCGGTATACTGTATGTAGCCAAAGCTACGGCACATACGGTATACCAGTACAGGATTTCCGCACAGCCAGCGCCTTGAGAAATTACATCTACCGATAATACTTACTTACGGTACCTTGGAGATATATGAGAGATTACATTTACAGTACTTCGGAAGGGGGTGGTTTTATACAGCAAGTATAGCCCAAAACCTATGTTTTAACTTGAAAATTAGGGGAGTCGTCTTATACACCGGAAAATATGGTAACTCATGTTAAATAGGAGTCAGTACACACCTGCCATCATTTAGGCTTCATGCACACTGCATGTTATCAAAATGCTAGTAGAAAGCTGTAGCTGTAGGAGTATTTCAGCTTTTTTGCAGTAGCATTTTTCAGTGTTTTTTTTAGCTTTTTTTTTTTTTTTTAGCAAAACTATACTCCCACAAGAGCTCATGGCTCAATAACTTAGATAAACACAGAATAGCCAAGCTTTTCAGCATTGTTTGATGTTTTTCAGCTTTTATCAGAGTTAGAGCATTTTTGCAGCTGAAAAACTCCTCTTAAAACCCACTAGTTCTGGTTTTTGAAATTATTTATCTTTTTCTCAATTTTTTACAATACAGAAACTTGACATTTTAACAGGGGTGTGTAGACTTTTTATATCCGCTGTACATATGTTCTACCTGTTTGAGCACATTTAACTGCACCATCTTAAGGCAGAAATAAAGTTAAAAAGAAAAAAATGGGATGTCAGTTCGAAAGTTTTAGTATAAAAGGGACATTATAAACATCTTCTGCTGAACTAATTTTCCAGCCTGTTGTAGAGCTTTCTTTGTACATGCTACTTGCAGTACATGTGCAGTGCAGTGTATTCTCCCACCCTAATATGGCCATCTGTTAGAGGCGGAGCTGGTTGCTAGGACAATGTAACACCAGCGCTCATGCGTTACATCATCAGGGGCTGATTAATGGCTGAAGAGGGAACACACTGGACACAGAAGAAGACCAGGAGCACACGGCAAAATTATTCTTGTACCAGTGTATTTTTTCTGGGCATATAGTAAATGGCAACCCACAATAATTTAATAAAATCATAAAGTTTATAATTCCTACTCCAGCAAATTGTACAGAAACTCTTGATTTTATACAACTGGGTTCCCCCACATGGATAATGGATACTGTTCACATTTTCTCCTGATGAAGATGTTTAAAGCATTCCAAACGCGTTGAGCTGACATGTGGATGTTGAAATGAAAAAGATATGTGAACTCTACTTTGCAAATACTAAACATGGCGTTATATTTTTTTATTATTGATAAAATCACCTTTATGACTTTTTGAATTCATTCTGTAATGCCATTTACTATATGCCCAGAAAAATCTACTGCTACATGAATTCTTTTATCTCGTATGTATTTCGGGATGTAGGCATATAGGACAGAGAACCTTTATAATTTTTGTATGCAGGAGAACATGGCAATAGACAATGTGACAAGAGGTAGTGCAGACTCTGCATTGCTCGATAAAGGCACACTAGGGGGTAAGTGCCATAATGTGTATGTATGCTGTACATACTTGGACATTAGGGCAAATACTCTGGAACATGTGCCAGATGTAATTGTGCTGCAATGAAAACCTGTATTCAGACAATACAGGGGCTGCCATTGCTGACCTACTTCTAACGCTCATTTAATTTTCCCCATGGCTTTACTCCCTCAGATAATGCTTCATTCTTACTCTCTTGCTAGAATGTAAGGTTCTGCAGCATTTGCGGCACCATGATGAGCCATGTGACATGGCTCTAAGAATTCTTGTTGCCCATTGTCTCTGGCCTCAGTACTTTATGAGTTACTAACCTGCAACAAGAATGCAGCTTATAAAGTCAGAACTCCTGATCTATATACATTCCTGATTAGTGCCTCGAAATAGTAATTTGATCAGCACACAGCCATGCTATTTCAGAGGTACAGCAATGGCTCTTGTTTTCAGCAGTTGAGTGTTTTCTTACAGCCTTTTGAAGCTGGTCTTTGGCACTTCATAGTTTCAGTTATAAGTATCTACACCATTCTGTATTGCTTAAAGGACTATTATCATATCTAATGCTTGTACATATGCCCTACCTCCAGACTAAAGCCTCGTACACACGCAACGATTGTTGGCCGTGAATTTTCGGCCAACGTTCGATCGGCCGATTTTCGGCTTGTTAGTATGATGCTTCCGACAACCGAATGTGACTTTTCGGGCCGAACAAAATCTGGTGTGCATGCTATAAAATTTTTGTTGGCCGTCAACAGAACGGCCGATTTTCCATCAGTCAGTACAGATTTCGGCAGACAAAAATCAGATGAGCAAGACTGGGCATGCTCAGAGAAGAAAAAACACACGGAAAGTTAACCAGCACATGACATCACTTCTGAAGTTGGTTTTTGTTGGCCGAGAAAATTCGTGTGCAGTCTAGAGCACATTTCAACCAACACAACAACACTGGACAAAAGACGGCCGATCGGTCGGCCAACAATCGTTGCGTGTGTACGAGGCATAAGTGTTGCCACGCTGAATGTTCATGAAAAGTCATACTGTAGCCCATCCTTTCTCAACCTTTTTGACCCAGAGTAAACCTTAAAAAGATTTCAGGTAGTGTAGAACCCCCTTCTAAAATGAAATCATTATCCACTTACATGATGTCAGAATATTCCTCCCCTATCATACAGTGATGGTGTCATGCTGCTGGCTCTTCTATGTGTCGTTCCTGGGACTATGCAGTCACAGCTCCGTGGGTCTCTAGCATTCTCTGGAGGAACTCTAGGTTGAGAATAACTGACAGGCCAACAATATATAAACATATAGGGATGTTTCCATGATTTTTCCAAGTAAATCGCCCTTGTTTTCCCAAGCAGGTAAGATTTACGGTAGCTACACAGCTACATTTAAGGTGATGACTAATAGCAAGTTGCTTGGAATATAGTGTAGCCCACAAATGTTTTTAGTTCTTGTTGGTTTACATCGAACAAAATTTAAACCCTATTCTGGCAAAAACAAATATACCCTATTTTACAATACATTTATAAACTGGTTGAATACGGCTGAGGACTCTTGGGTTAAGCACACAGATCCACCTACATAACTAAACCCTTTTACTGGCCTGTACTTGGTCTTTGACATGTTTTTGATAGGCTATCTTACAGGTATTCGGTTATGCAGAGTTTGTTGGGACACCCAGTGATAATGTACATATTTTAAGGTCAAGAAATATATTTTTCTCTTAATAATGAATAACCTTCACATAGCTGATCACTACTCTGCAAATAATACTTGCTATCACATCTTGCTGTGAAACACTGCTATAAATATTTGCAATCCCCCAGCTTTGAAACTAATCCAGAAGTCATGCTGATTCATCACTAAAATACCAGAAGCCTTATTTTTACTATACTTCTCCTGCTAAGTCTGAACCGCAAATGCACTGTGATCTCATACACATCCATGTACTTTGGACCCGATGCCTCATTTTGAGAAGCTGAATTCAGTAAAACTATCATTAAATACTTCTGGGAAATAAGCACAACAGCCTAATTATTAAATAGATTTGTAGAATTAGCAGCACAATCATTTTAGTGCTTAGCAACATGCTAAAACTGCATCTTAGAAATGGAGACTATTAAAATATTTCTCTGAATTGAATGCTGCTAACGTTCTATAGGCTTTAAACCATGACAAGCACAAGGTTCTTACGCAAACACTATTATCTTACCACATAGCTAATAGATGAGATAACTGTGTATTAGTAGAACATGGGTATTATGAACTTATTTGATCAAAATTTCCACAAATTCCAGAGGTACCTACACAAGAAGCTCTGGGGGTCTAGCCTACGTAATAAAAAAGATATTCTCAGATTTCAAATCTATCGAGAAATATAATGTGCTTGAAAAGAAATACAAAAAAAAAGGGTTTGTCCTATCCAATAACTGTAATAAAATTCTGTTAAGCTTGGTACTCACAGTGAGTTTTTTTTCTTTCAACCCAACAGGCTGAACAAAAAAAAAAAAGGAGGAGCTAACAAAGAGCTTACTGTACTAACCTTATGATGTTAGTACAGCAATCTCCCCACAAGCTACATAAAGTGGGACTGCCAGAACACAACAACCATTGGCAGCTAGTACTAATCAGATGCCAGTTGGCTGCTGGTTTTTAGCATACCTGTTTAACAGAATCCAGACGTTCGGACGACTTTTGTTGGACAGGCTGCTGCACACACAGGCCAAATGTCAGCCAGCTTCTGTTGAACGAGCCGATACTCAGCCCCTGTGTACCAGGTTTAGTCAGAATACTGTTGAGCAGCAACTAGAACTAGATTTATTTAGTCTGATCATATCAAGCTGTCAAAAGCTGATTTCTTATTGGCTGCTGAGGTTTATTTACACAGCTCTAATCATTTCTTAGATTGGATGTCAGATATTTCAATTAAAGTACCACATCTCTTAAATACAATAGTTAAACCCAAGAAAAAAGATGGGAATTTTTAGGTACAATGAAAATCAATTATCTAGATTCTTTAAAAACAAAAACGTATTTATAGGTGTCCATTAAAAGCTTTTTTTGAATAATAATATAATCTTTGTTCTGTATTTATCCACATTTCTGGTTATCACCCACTAAGTATGTTCTTATTCTGTCTATACAAAACACTACAACAATATGTACATATCATTATAGATTTTGATCAATAAATGGAAGCTCTACATACTCGACAAGTTTCACTTGTTCTGGAGAGAGGTCGGTATATTTAGAAAGTGTTTAAAAAACACCAGGGAACGAAGTCACCACCATCGCTTGTATATGACTTGTATGTGCCCTCCAGGTTAGGGACCCCACGAGTATTTTAATATCAGGGGAGGGAATCACCCCACTAGGTGAATATCATAGATCCCAAGTTTTGTAAAGGTCAGGTCTTGTCAGCAAGGAGAGCACTTCCCAACAAAGCTTCCCAGAGGACCATGTAGAATACAATTTTTAGGATGTTAAAGATTATTTTTAAAAATTGTAACACTGGATTGACCTCTTTCATTATCCAATCAAATAGGGCCATTACAAATTATTGTTGCTGTCAGTCCTTGTATTATAATAAAAGCGATAATGATTTTGTACTTATGCTGCCGATAACACCTGGGAAGTTCCTAAGAATAAGTCTTAAAAAGCCTTTCTCCCTCTATGGTCCCATCAGTACCCACATCGTGCAAGCTTACCTGGTATGGGAGAAATATTTGGGCTTTCACTGATGACCTTCTTTTAAATATACTATCTGTCTGGCTGTGTCAGACCCAGAACAGGTATGCAGCAAATGGAAGTACAAGGAGCCTAACAATGCCTTATCTCGTTATTCCCTAATGAGTTGTACGCTCTCACAAGCAGGGCCCTCCTAACCCTCTTTTATTAAATTATATTGGAACTGTATTGTCTCCCTTTATATTGTAAAGCATTGTGTAAACTATTGGTGCTCTATAAATCCTGTATAATAACAGTAATGTGGTCCAGGTTAGTCACTCAGAAAGTGTTAATGACAAAGCATCTATATCACAGCCAAATAGCTACCATTTAAAAAAGAAAGGTTAGCAATGGCAGCCACATATTTCTCATGACAGGTTTCCTGTAGTAACTTTATTGTCTTAATCCAATAGGGGACATATTGACTGTGATTTGAGCTGCTAAATATCATTGTTGCTTGAATCAGATATTTTACATGCAGCTGAGTGTTCTACCAGCAGGGACCTAATGCCTGGCATTGAGTCTAAAAGCTCACCAACTGCTGTATTTTGTGGATCTTAAAGAATATTCATAGCCTAAACATTTTTATTTTATTTTTTTGGATAGTATCCCTGGCAAGATTGTATTGCTGTCTATGTCTCAGCTGAAGAGGTTCACGTTTCTATTTTTTCTGGGGACCACTGATACAGAAACTGAGAGTAATGGGGAATCTAAAAAGTTAACAGGCAGTGGATTGAATGTGAAAAAATAAACTGACCAGATTCCCCCATCCACACACTCGAGATGAATTGGGTAAATCTACCCACTGTCTTTGTATTCTGACAGAGGGAAGTACCAGTGTCTCTGGTAAAGAAAATCAAGAAAATCTACCCAACGGGATACAGAGAGCAAAAATATAAAAAAATGAACAGCTGTATTTAGTTTGGAAAGTCAATAGCCAGCCATCAAAATGTCATCAAAGGCAAAAAAAGATTATCCGCTCATCCAGTAACAAATTGCGCACACTATAAATCTTAAAATCTTTAAGCATAACTTAACCAATTGAGGACTGCCCCACGCAGATAGACAGTGGCAGGGTGGCCCTCCTGCACGATATCACATACACGTACGTGATTTAGCGCACAGGATCTGGGGTGCGCGCATGCGCTGCCAGAAACCTGCTCCCGCTGTGATTGGACACAGCAGGTCCGCTGGATGCGATGTCCGCCCAGACCCGCCGATCATTCACAGGGGAGGCAGAACGGCGGTCTGCCTATGTAAACAAGGCAGACCGCTGTTCTGTCAGAAAAGAAGATGGAGAGCTTGTGTTTCTGCTGAGCAGAAACGAGGATCTCTGTCTTTCTCCAGTTAGGCCATCCCCCACACAGTTAATAAGCACTCCCTAGGAGCACACTTAACCCTTTGATCCCCCCTGATGTTAACCCCTTCCCTCCCAGTGTCATTAGTACAGTAACAGTGCATTTTTTTAGCACTGGTGTCACTGGTCCCTAAAAAAGTGTCAAAAGTGTTAGGTGTCCACTTTGTCCGCCGCAATGTCAACATTCCACTTAAAACCGCTGATTGCCACCATTGCTAGTAAAAAAAATGTATAAAAATTCCATAAAAATATCCCATAGTTTGTAGACGCTATAACTTTTGCGCAAACCAATCAATATACGCTTATTGGGATTTTTTTTAACAAAAATATGCAGCAGAATACATGTTGGCCTAAATTGATGAAGACATTTGATTTTTTTTACATTTTGTTATTGGATATGTTTTATAGCATAAAGTAAAAATATTGTTTTTTTTTCAAAATTGTTGGTCTTTTTTGTTTATAGCACAAATACCATAAAAAAAGCTCTATTTGTGGGAAAAAGGACATACCTTTTTTTTTGGGGTACAGCATCGCACATCCGGGTAATTGTCAGGTAAAGTAACACAGTGCCATATCACAAAAAAATGGTCTGGTCATGAAGGGGGGTAAATCTTCCATGGTTAAGGAAAAACATTTTTTTAAGCTTTGGATAGAGTGAAGATGGATTAGAACATCTATTAGGTTTTTCTATCTGTCTGTGCCCGTTAGAAAGATCCCCCCCCCCCCCATTTGTCCTGTTTCCCATATTAATTGAAAGTGAAAGTAAAAGAAGATCTAAATTTTTGGGTTGTCCCCAGAAAAGTAATACAGGGGAAATCTTCCAATGGGGACACTAGCTCTGGTGACCTGGGGGTCCCCAAGGGTTTTCCTTAATCTTCAGGGGTTTCCTTTCACTTCCTATTGTGGCTATGTGACAGGAGTGAAGGGAAATCCCCCCAATGGGACACAGATGGCAAAAGAAAAAATTACATGGGTTATAATCCTCCCTTACTCTATCCAAAAAAAAAAAAAAAGATTTCTCCAAGGTACTTGTCTGAAGAACAGCAGAATCAAGACAAACGATCATTTGATCCTTTTCTGTTACCTTACAAAATGTTGTAGTTTACTATGAGTATCATATGAAAAATATCTGATATCATGTAAAACCAGCTTTCACTGCCTTACCGTAAAAATGGATAGCTGTTGATTGATGACATCAGTTTCCATTCCAACAGGACCTTGCGATTCTTCATGCTCTTCTGCTTTCATGACCTCATCAACAAATTCTTTTAACGTATTGTAAAAGTCTTTCATTCTGGTAACAGTGCCATCAATGTTTTCTTCTCTGATTTTTGCTCGATCCTGTAATTTGCTGCATTGTTTTCTCAAGGCTTCTAGGTCCCTTTTAATACCAACAAGATCAGGAGATGTTTCAGAGGTCAACATCATCTTGCAGGTCTTGTTAGCATTGTCATTAGTTGTTATAAGATCTCCTAACTTCTGCATGAATCTGCTGATGTCCTTTTTCTGAGCCTGTAGCGTATTCATATCCCTTGCAACTGGCATCATACTGTCAAGCTCATCGTCCAACTCTGCAAACTGAGAAAACATCTCTCGGATACTATTTTGGAAATGTCCAATTCCTTGTAACTTGGTTTCTAAGAAGGAACATTTTTCTTCTATTTGTTGGCTGATAGTGTTGTGTTTTTGCTGAAGGGATTCAGCTTGAAGGAGAAGATCAGATACACCTTCTGCATCTGAGGCATCCACTACAATCTCTTGGGCCACTTTCACAGAGCGTAGTATTTGTGGCTGCAGACTTTGAAGGGCTTTTTGCTGGGTTTGCATTATTGTTAGATGCTTGTTACTACATGCTTGGGTCCCGAGAGATTCATGTACTTCTATATGCTCCTGCGCCACAGCCAGTTGCTTTTCAGCTTCTTTAACAGATTCTTGGAAGTCTTTGAGACGCAGTGCCATGTTCTCAAGTGAGTCTCTTTTATTATGTAGACCATCAATAAGTGATTCCACCTTGTCATTCAACATGGCACTCTCTTCTGTAATTGGGTCTTTATCTGTCTCACAGGAGTTTAATAAACTATCTGCTGCACTGTTTAACATCTCCACTATTCCACGCTGCTTGTCAACACTCTTCTGTAGAGCTTTTACTTCTCCAATTGAATTTTCAATCATTGCTGGGTCTGTGGAAAGTTTAACTGCAAATATTTTATTTTGATACTCCTTGATCCAAGGCTCTATGTTATTCACCATGTCTCTGAATTTCATGGCTTTTTGTTTGCACTCAATCAAATTGTTCTCCCTTTCCGATACTTTCTTATTAATGTCTTCCCAGCTAGATTTAAGCATAGAGAGCTGAGACTGAAGTTTTGCCTTCTCTTCCCCTTCAGTTTTTTGTAAAAGTTTCTCACCCTCTGTTATAATCTTTTCATAGGCACCATGTTGGCCATCCAATGTACTGTGTGCTTGTTTTGTCTCTGTGATTAATGACTCCAAGACCTCAAGCTTGGCTGAGATAGGTGCTGCTTCATTTTGCATTTTTTTCTGGCTCTCCATCCAAGCCTGGAAATCTTCAGACATCTGATGGAATTTCTGAGAGCTAGCAAATGCAGACTGTAGCTGCTCAACTTGAAAACCTATGGGTTTAATGCATACAGTTAATAGAGACAAAAATAAAAATAATCACACATACACTATATACATGACAATAACTTTCAGAGTGTTCAGTGTCTTTTTTTGCATTAAAATTACCATAGAAAGGTGTTCTAGGTGCAGGTGTATGGCATTGTGGCCTGCCCAGTTACTTAATTGGACAGCCAACATTTAAAATGCACTGGGCAATATCAACTCTAACTACAATGCTGTCAATATATAGCTCTGGATCCTTTTCATTTATTGAACCATAAACTGAAATGTTAGGGAAGAAGCTTTGGAATTAGGTATACCAAAATACAGTTTATCAACTTGCTGACCACGCACTATACATTTACTGCGAAAGTGTGGGCCGGCTGTGCAGAATCACATATATATATATATATATATATATATATATATATATATATATATATATATAGTACAGACCAAAAGTTTGGACACACCTTCTCATTCAAAGAGTTTTCTTTATTTTCATGACTATGAAAATTGTAGAGTCACACTTCAAGAGGTAGTCACCTGAAATGGTTTTCACTTCACAGGTGTGCCCTGTCAGGTTTAATAAGTGTGATTTCTTGCCTTATAAATGGGGTTGGGACCATCAGTTGTGTTGTGCAGAAGTCAGGTGGATACACAGCTGATAGTCCTACTGAATAGACTTAGAATTTGTATTATGGCAAGAAAAAAGCAGCTAAGTACAGGAAGTGGCCATCATTATTTTAAAAAAATGAAGGTCAGTCAGTCTGAAAAATTGGGAAAACTTTGAAAGTGTCCCTAAGTGCAGTCACAAAAACCATCAAGTGCTACAAAGAAACTGGCTCACATGCGGACCGCCCCAGGAAAGGAAGACCAAGAGTCACCTCTGCTGCGGAGGATAAGTTCATCCGAGTCACCAGCCTCAGAAATCGCAGGTTAACAGCGCTCAGATTAGAGACCCGGTCAATGGCACACGGAGTTCTAGCAGCAGACACATCTCTAGAACAACTGTTAAGAGGAGACTGTGTGAATCAGGCCTTCATGGTAGAATGTCTGCTAGGAAACCACTGCTAAAGAAAGGCAACAAGCAGAAGAGACTTGTTTGGGCTAAAGAACACAAGGAATGGACATTAGACCCGTGGAAATCTGTGCTTTGGTCTGATGAGTCCAAATTTTAGATCTTTGGTTCCAACCACCGTGTCTTTGTGCGACGCAGAAAAGGTGAACGGATGGACTCTACATGCCTGGTGTGGGGGTGCTTTGCTGGTGACACTGTTGGGGATTTATTCAAAATTGAAGGCATACTGAACCAGCATGGCTACCAGAGCATCTTGCAGCGGCATGCTATTCCATCCGGTTTGCGTTTAGTTGGACCATCATTTATTTTTCAACAGGACAATGACCCCAAACACACCTCCAGGCTGTGTAAGGGCTATTTGACCAAGAAGGAGAGTGATGGGGTGCTGCGCCAGATGTCCTGGCCTCCACAGTCACCGGACCTGAACCCAATCAAGATGGTTTGGGGTGAGCTGGACCGCAGAGTGAAGGTAAAAGGGCTAACAAGTGCTAAGCACCTCTGGGAACTCCTTCAAGATTGTTGGAAGACCATTTCAGGTGACTACCTCTTAAAGTGTGACTCTACAATTTTCATAGTCATGAAAATAAAGAAAACTCTTTGAGGTGTGTCCAAACTTTTGGTCTGTACTGTATATATATATATATATATATATATATACACAGGCATTTACAGGTGGGGGGGAGGGCACGCCCTGCTGTGCTGTGATTTATCACAGTATATTCCGATTACTGGGTCCCGGCCAGTGACTGACCGCTGGCACCCGGTGATCAGCTCTGAGCTTCACAGAACACAGCTCTGTGAGTGTAAACAACACAGAGCTGTGTTCAGTGACATGGGTTCTAGTTGTTTTTTTCATTCCCTGCTAAGCAGGGAATGAAAACAAGTAGCTCCCCAGTAAAAGCAGCACACAGTACATGCATAAACACTTGTTGGGCACATATTTAACCCCTTGATCACACGAGAAGTTAACACCTTCCTGTCCAAAGTAATTAGTACAGTGACAGTGCAATTTATTAGCATTGAACACTGTAATAATGTCACTGGTGATGTCAGTGGCAGTTAGTTAGTTCAAACAAAATGTTAGTGTCAGATTTATTTTTTATGGGATGTGTTTTATAGCAGAAAGAAAAAATATTGTTTTTTTTTTTTTTAAATTGGGAAATTTTTGCTTATATAATAAAATATAAAAAAACCCAGAGAGGATCAAATACCACCAAAAAAAAAAGCTCTACTTGTGAAAAAATACAATTATATAAATGTGGGTAGTACAGCATTGCATGACCGTGCAATTGTCAGTTAAAGTAGCGCAGTGCCACATAGCAAAAAATTGCCTAATCAGGAAGGAGGCAAAGTGGATATATAACATATACCATGAAAGGGGCTGTCCCATACTCTCACTAAGTGGGGCCATATAAATGGTTTAGCAGTTGTTCAATACACCACTGTGGCACCCTCCTGGGTAGGTGCTAGAGTGAGTGTACTATAGTTTTTGGTTTCTCTGCCTAACAGAGAGACAGCAGGTAAATATATGTGCTGTCTACTTAAAAGAGGCTGTGATTGTTTAGCAGAGTGTGTTCAGTGTGCTCTAATGCTGAACATGCTATCTTGAAGTTTCACACTGGTGTAGCAGCTACAGAATGTGCTGGACAGCGGGTGAACACGAATATCTATACTAGCCAATTACAAGGGGAGGTGCACCTAAGCATGCTGGGTGCCTGTATGTAAATTTGATGAGCACATGGGTTCTGGGTCTTCCTCCAGAGAGAGAGGTCTGCTGCCCCTCCTCAGCACAGGCTGCCATGTGGCCTCAGATAGGAACATTGATGCTAAAGCCTAGGGTTCTCCTGAGAACAGACTGAGGGAGGATGTCCATGGATCCTGTCTAGTATCACGGAGGAAGGTGACCTGTGACCAAGGAATTGTGAGCCCCTAAATGAATCCTAGAGACTGGTGCTGGTAAATCACCCTCTGGGTACTAGAAGTCAGCATACTGGGAGTAAGCAAAAGGGACACTGGGTAGTGTCCTGGAGAAGCAGGATCCACTAAATTCCTTCTGCTAAAAAAGGACTTCGTTCTATTACTGACAGTCTGCTACACAGTTCTATTGAGAAAGCTGTCCTTGTATGTGATTAGTTTATTTGGAGTATCCTAATAAATCCTTTCTCCTATTCAAGTTCTCCAAATAAAACAAAAAAAAACACATTCCCTAGACTGGTTATTGGAGACAACGAGCAGAAGAGTGTGCGTACCTGGCTGTGTGAGAAAATACCCTGTGACTGGCTGTGGATCAAAGAGTGGGAGACCTGGGCAAACATAATTACCAAGCGGCTCCGGCGGGGCTAGCGCTACACCAACAATGTGCTATTTGTTAGCAATGGTAAAACAGAGACACCATTTTCTCAGCTGCTGCTGCATGGGATGACTGCACTTTATATGGGCACTGAGCAGTGGGTGCCATCTGTAAAACCACAACCAGTAGTCCAAGCACACATGATAAAAGCAGGTGTACCTTTACTAGCTACATTACTGTAATAAATAATAGGTATTGAAGCATATAGTATATAATGAGTACCGTATGTTTTCATGTGGCTGTATTTCACACTAGTACTACTACTACTAGTTCTTTAGATGACTGCACCACAATAGCAGGGGGATTGAATAATAGCAGGGTAACTAAGGGAATGTGTGATGATCTAACCGTATTCCTGAATCATGCACCGTGTAATACTTGCATTCTTAAATCTAGCTGAGTGGTGATGTCTGAAACATGAGCTTGCTCCTGATTTTATCAGACTCTTTCTGTTCATGGCAATTAAGCTGTGGAATGTTTTATTATGAACCAAGATACTTTAGTGATTGTATGTGTTTTTTGGAAACTAGTTCTGATGTTTTTAAAAATGACCTTACAACAGGGACCTGAAAAGTAATCTTTTCTTCCAAACTAATGGAATGTGTTCACTCTGTTGACTCATCAGCGCTTTTTGTGTTAGTATTTAAGGCATTTTTTTTCTAAATCTATTTTAATCACTGAAGTCACATCAGCCTGTTGTAGTTTGAAAAATCTGTGTAAAGATTATTTTTTGGCCTGAAACCAACCTGCTTTTTCTTTTAAGTCCATGAACGGCTTAACAATCGTGTCCATTTGCCTTTTCAGTTCTGCTTTCAAGTACTCCTCGGCCACCAGATGTGACAGGTCATCACAAAGGGCTTTGGCAATGTCAATGTTGGCCATCTCTACGTTTATTTCTTCCTGTACCTGCTTTGCATTGTCCATCTTCTGTTTTACAGCATCAGGGTGAGAGCTTACTGTCATATTGCTACTCAGTTTGTTATTCAAGGCACTTAGTTTCCCAGAAAGGCCATTCAGAAGGCTTTGGTAGTGAGTGCTCTTCACAATAGCTTGGTCAATTCTGTCACATCTGTCATTCAATTGTCCGCTCAGGCTCTCCCATTTACACTCCACAGCTGCCAACTGCTCCTTTACAGCCTCATCACAAGGAGGAAGATCTCCTGGTCGGCTTAGGATTCTCTGCCCTGTGCTGTTAAGTTGTTCATACTGCTGTTTTCTTGCATCAAACTCTTTCAGGAGAATCTATCACAACAAGCAAACAAAACATTTTATAACGTAATTCACAGTTTCAGCAGCCCAGCCTAAAGAAACACTAAATGGCTGATTTACTAAAACTGGAGAGTGCAAAATCAGGTGCAGCTCTGCACAGAAACCAAGTCAGACTGCAGGTTTTATTGTCAAAGCTTGAGTCTCGGTTCACACTGGTGCGATGCAGCAACCAGTGCGATTCCTGTAACGGGTACCGCATCGCATCTGACTCGCAGGCAGTTCACACCGTCCCCTGCAAACTTTCAATAGAAAGTTAATGACACCAGCAAATCAGTACGCAGAATGTATCAGAACGCAGTGCGAACTGTGGAATTGGATTGCCTGGGTGTGAACACCCATGCGATCCAATTCCAATGCGGACCAAAAAAGGGTCCTACACCATTTTGGTGCAAATGCACTGCGATTTCAGCCATTGAAACCGTATGGCTGAATTTACATCACACAGACATCTCATGTGATATGCACAGCAACGCTGTGCAAATCATATGCGATGTCTGCCCTTGCATTAGTGTGAACCCAGCCTATTTGAACAAGCTGAAGTTAGAAGCTGATTAGCTACCATGTACAGCTGCACCAGATTTTGCACTCTACAGTTTTAGTAAATCAACCTCAAAAGATTCTCAAATGAAAAGCATTTTTTAACAGGGTACCATTAACAACAATGATTATAGGCAAAATTAACAAGCAGCAACCCACATCAATAAACCTTTTATCGGTTTATTGTTCTTACAAAAAAATCATACACTGTACAATAAACAATATGTATGCTGTTTTATTCAGAACCAACAGACAGCTTGATAAAAGCACTGAACCCCCAGAGGGAGGTAACCACTCTCCATTTATATGAATGAGAATCACAAATGCATGTTGGTTCACATGTTGGTGAATGCATGTTTAGACAACTGTCACATATATATGCGGTAAAGTTAATCGCTTACATTTTTACTGGTGGCGTGCTATAACCTATCTGAGCTGATTTAGTGAGTGAGAGAGAGTGCAGAATGTTTATTTTGCAAAGTGAATGTCCACTTGGCATAGTAAATAAGGGGAAGCTATGCTAACTCTGAAAACCTAATCAAGGGCAAAGTAAGGATTTTTTTAATTCCATGTGGTTGAACGATTGAGAAGAACACAGATTCACTAAGCTATTTGAACTTTCAATTTGCTAAGTGAATAGTCTCCACTCCTTTAGTAAATCAATCTAAAAATGTTTACTCTTATGCCTGGTACACACAGGGAGATATTTTTATGTTCAACCAGTGGTGGCCCATCCATTGGGGGCGCAGGGGCACTGCCCCCCCCCCCCTATCCATCAGTCCGGCTCCCTAATCTACATGCAGGGCGCTGATGCATGGATTCCAATGTTTTTTTGTTTTTTTTTTTAACGTGATTAGAGCCAGAGGCTCTAATAGGCTTTCAAAAAGGGTGGGCTCCGGGCGCAGAGCACTGCGCCCTGAGCCCACCCAGTTGTGTGACAATAGCGAATGTACATTTGCTATTGTCACACGGATCCTCCTCCTGGCCAATCAGGAAGCGACCCACAAGTACTAATACAAGCGATGTTAGCACAGCGATCTCCCTGCTGAGCCATTGTGTTCTGACAGGGGGACTGCTGCCCCCCCCCCCCCCAAAACACAGTGATCAGCACTCGCAGCCATTGTTTGGCTTTCCAGCATGCCTGTTCAATAAAAGGCAGTCGTTAGATCGGTTTCTGTTGGACAGGCCGCTGCACACACGGGCTGAATGTCGGCCAGTTTCTGTTGAATTGGCTGATACCGGTCTATATATGGCTGTGTGTACCAGCCTTAAGGCACACTAATAGCTAAGATTCCAGATGCATTTTTACATCCATTTCTGTAATTGAAACCCATTGCTAGCCATCAAAAGAAGTCCATTGAGTCACTGTACTTGTTGTGGTCAGCATAGATGAACCAGTGAAAGGAATACTTGTTGAATGTCTAGTGTTTGTACTAGATCACAAGTAGCATGCAATTGCAGAGGATGAACTCCTCATGTGAAACACATTTACTAATTTATAGACATACATCTGGGGGGGTATATGAGTGCACAGAACATTGTCACGCTGCAGATGAAACACATTTCTATAGCATGACAGCCAAGATAGGAAAAGCTAAATTAAAAAATGGTGTGATCACAGAACAATATAGACTATGTGTAGCAAAACCATACGAAAGCTGTTATGGAGACGTGATTCACTATTGAATCATCACACAGGAAATACAGGAGGGTATTTCGTTTAATGGAATAATGTGATTATGGCTAAAGTGTCAAGCAACAGACAAAATCATTACTCATTCATTTTAGTGGTATGTGTAATTTAGTACCATATTGTGCTGTTCAATGTTGTCATGCACATTGGAAATGCTTTCTCCTATACAGTGATATCAATGTTACGGTCTGACAATATAAGGTATTAGTGACAAATCAAATTATACAAAGTACACATAGCATTGGGCACAGAAAATCTTAATATTTAAGTGGATACACCCAAATATGTGCACAATTTGATAGCCTAGTCTAATATGTAGGACACATGTCCTGCCGCTAATATGTCTTTCAATGCTAGGGCTTTGAACTTGATTTTGCATTTTTTTATGTAAGTTTCCTCCCCATACAAAACATTTACTAAGGTTAGGTGTTTTACAATATGCTTTCCAAAGTTATCAATAAATTTAGCTTTAAAAATATATCTACAGACCAAATATTGTAAAATACTGTATGTACTATTTTTATTTTTTTTTTTGCAACCAAATATATCTGTTACTAGGGAAAAAAATGAAGCTACAATTGCTGACCTCTTAATTCTAGAATGGAAAGAGGGCACAAGAATTAGTGCCCTCGAACATAGGACTGGGGATGCTACAGTTAAATTAAAAAAAAAAATAAAATGTGAGGAATTTTTGTGAGGTAAATTGCGGGGCATGGCCCCTTTAAGAGCTCAGCCTTCGCCTCACGTGTATTGTGGCGGGAGGGTTGAATTCCACGTGTTTCTCCAGAACCTTCGCCCCCCCCCCCCGCTATATAAAGGGGGACCGCTGAGGGGGTCTCCAACAGTTGACTGGAGGCTGCCTGGTGAGCTCCCCTCCCTCCCACCCTGTTGCAGGCGCTTTGTGTGGTGTCGTCACCCTTGATGCAAGGAGGGACTTTTGGTGTTGGATAAATCTGGATATATATATATGTTTATATTTATATTTTGGTTGAGATTTAAATATGAATGTTGTTTGAATAAGATTTAATTTAATATTAAACCAATAAAGTGCCGCGGCCATTTTTATGCCAAAAGTTTAATTTGTGTGTGTTTTTCATGTATTGATTAATTTATATTACTTATGCATCCTCCTGTCCCATGCTAGTCGACTGTCTGGCTAGTGATTTGGCATTAAAGGCTAAGTCCATTTTTTTTTCTTTCTAAAATCCAGCTCCCCTATGTAACAATATACCATTAATGTACCTCCATTGCAGAAAAATACAAGCTTTCTTTGATTTTGAGAACAGGGCCTTACCCTAGCCCTTGCTATATTTTTTAGAATGCTTCAGAGACTCCCTGGTATACAGACAGAGACAGAGGAACCAGTAAGACACAGGAAGTAGTTTACCAGCTGACCTCATTAAAACACACCCATCAACTACGTTTTCATAGCACCCCCGACAATTCTCCACGCATGCATTTGCCTGGTTTCCCCAGGGTCCCTTCAGATGGGCTCAGGCTGCATGATAAACTCCCTGGGGTAGCATGCAGCCCATGGGGCACCCCTGATATAATGCAAGGGCCTGCCTGATTGGATACAGAGTGATTGGATAGATGGTGTGTCCTCCTATTATATAGTTTTGTAAATCTAAAGGAGATTGTACAGAGATTGTATAATCAGATTGTATAGTGTAAGGCCACATTTATACACCTAAAATTACCTAATTGCACTTTCAGTGTCATTATTGTTAATGGCACACAAAACACAGAAGCAAACACACATTTATCCACATGAAAAACAGGTGACAAACGCAATAAAAGGCGTGTAAAAATGTCCCATGAGCTACTTTGCCACCTGTAGCGCAGCCCATTGAAGTAAACGGGCTGCCTCATGTGTGTCACTGGAACAACGAGACAAAAAACATGTGCTCCCACTACTCTAGACATGAATGGGGCCTGAAAGTGAAATTGGTGCATTTACGCAAGAACAATGAGGCTCCATTCACATCTGTGTATTTCTGAATGCATGGCAAACCACACAGAAAATGTGCACTTTGCCATGCGTTTCGTAAACACTGCAAATGCGCATCGTAAACACAGCAAATGCACATCGTGCTTGTGTTATCATTACATGTTAAAGGTACCCCAAGTGTGGCAAACGCACAAAAGCTGCAGTAACACACCATGCTCCGCTCCAAAAAAGTTTTGGAGATTCTCTGGGGCAATTGCTGCATGTAGGGCAGCTTATTCAAGTGACTTGACTGCCCTATGCTTGCTGAGGGAAAACACTCCAAAACACCCAAAACAAACGCATGCGAGAAAGTGAGTTTTCGCTACATGGAGAGGTGAATGAGGCCATACAACTGAGTGTTTCCATCCACTCCCTCCTATGTACGTGTATAAAGATGGTCATACACTATGCAATCTGATTGTACAGTCTCTGTACAATTTCCTTTAGATTTACCTGAAATATGGAACCGGAGGACACACCTGAACAATCCATCTAATTTGTATCAAATCTGGCAGGCCCTTGTCCTATATATCTGATGGGAGATCTAAAGGAGATTGTACAATCAGATTGTATAGGAAGTGGGTGGAAGGTGGAATTTATTGTAATGAGGATGGTGTGGTCCAAGAGCGTTGAACACTCCTTATCACACCCTCTTCTGTGATGCAACAAAGAAGTGAGAGCTTCTGGGAGATGACCTAACAGGAAGTGATTGCTGAGAGATGATCTACAGGAAGCGATGGAATCTGAAAAACCATTCAAAAATGCAAATAAACGGACAAGATTTGATTCCTTCTCTGGATGAGGTAAGTGAGAGTAAAGCACATTGGGATGGCTGGGCTAGAAATGGCATTGGAAAACACTTATATTTATTATAAAAACTGAAATTTTTCCTGAAAAGGTGAACTTATCCTTTAATATTTTTAAATCACCGGCCAGAAATATGCATATCAGGAACATTAGCTTTATGTGGACTTCACATTCTGCATATTTTTTCCAGTGATTCTGAAAATAATATCAGAAGCAGCTAGGCAAGTAGCACCTTCAACGGAGGTAAAAAAGGCAGCTCCTTATTTCTCTTATTACTGTTTTAATCTAAAGGGAACCTCTTAGGACAAAAATATAGTAGTCGTCATTGGGGACTTGTGTAGCCTTCCAGTCTATCATCCTTATTCATTCTTCACTGCTTAGCCTGGCCATACATTATGCAATTTTCTTGTTCAATTTTCCTTTAGATTACCAAAATTATATAATATGAGGTCAAACCTAAACACTTTCAATTTGTATGTAATAAGGCAGGCCCTAATATGGCCAGTTTTAGTGAGTCGCTGATCTAGATCACCTGCTTTGTATCTGCATGTTGCCGGTCAATGATTAAAGTGTTACTAAACCTACAGAAGTAAAATCAGTCTGTTTATGTAGTAAGGCATACTTGTTATACTCACTGTGGAACCCAAGGGGTTAATCCTCTGCATTGTGTATAAAGGCTGTTTGATCCTGTCTCCCTGATCCTTCTCTTCTTTAACTGACTTCAACCCATCTCGTGAAAGAACAGAGCAGGAGAGCCAGGCTGCACATGCTCAGTTTGGTGTGTATTGCTAGAGAGTTTTTTCTTTTTTTCTTGGGAGAGTGCATGTGATCAGCACGGGCCAATCAGCACTGTCCAGACAGAGGATCAGGGGAGAATGAAAACTCCTCCTACAAGCTTTACTAGGAACTGATGCAAGTCACAGGACTGCTATATACTGCTGATGAGAACAATTATTTCTCAGTTTATATTTACTAAAATAATTGCATTTCCATATTCTGTGTACTGTGGGAGACCAGATATAGTGAATGCAGGTTCCTGGGTTTAGTAACACTTTAATCAAGTAGTGAACGAGCTACAAGTACAGGGATTGTTTTACTAATGGCAAATAGGCTGCTCACTTTGCAAGGGAATTTTCACTTAGCATAGTGAAGCTCTGCTGACTTTCATCCAAACGTGTACAAACAAAAATATATATATATATATTTTTCTTACACGTGATTGGTTATCCTTTGCAAAGTGAATTTTCAGCAAGCTAAGGGAAAATTCCATTGTTAAGCGAACAGCCTAAAGCCTTAAGTAAATCAGCCCCTATAACTTCAAAAAATGGTGCAATCACAGCTCATATATTTCTATCCTGACAGGTTCCTTTTAAAAGGCAAAAAAATCTTTGTTTATTCTCTGATAAATGTCTCACTTTTGCATTAAAAAGCCACCCTAGCCTCAGTAAAAATCTATTGAAACAGAAGGAGCACCACAGTCTATTTTGCTTGCTGGTAACTAAAATAAAGTAAATGTTTTTTTTTTTTTTTCAGAATCATACTTACCTAGGTGGATGCAGCATCGGTCCAATGCTGCATCTGTCCCCCACCTCCGGCTCTAAGTCTGAGAACCGAGCAATCAAACACCGCTAATCGCACGGTTCTCAGGGCTCCCTGGTGACTTAGTTACTGCTGTCTGCTCTGCCCCCTCACTCACTGAGAGGCTGAGCCAGGTGCCAGTCATGTGGGCAGGTCCCGACTTCATTGTCACAATCTTGCCTCAGCCTAGATCGGCTCTGTGATGTCGGCCCACAGCGTATTTTAGCCAGCTGTCTGCTGAAAACAGGTCACAGGAGTGCAGAACGAAATACACTCCTGTGATCCACATGAGAAGTATAGACAAATGAGCTTTGGCTGTACTTCTCTTTTAACTTTACGTTACGTTTTAAGTGCCTTGAGATTGTGCACTTGACACGTTTTGCATGTTGTCACATATATTTTATATCTCTGCTTCTCTTAACGGTAATGGTGACTTGTCCAGCACAAACAGAAAGCACACAGAGTCCAGGACTCCCTTGTCATCAAAGATGTGCCTGTTTTTAATACACTGATGGGTAAAGGAAGCTTTACATCTCCCTGCACCAAATCATGAGAAAACATGCGACATGTTCTTGGCAGAGAATGAAAGTAAGAGCTTGATAAATCTGTAAAGAAAATAATCAGATGTGTTCTGCAAATGCTTGGCTTACCTGAACTTGCTGTTTCTGAGTTTTCAGCATATTTGGGTCTATTGAAAGAGGTCCAAGAACGCTTGCCATGAGTTCTTTCTCTACAAGCCATTGCTTTAACTGGGCCTCTGCTGTCTGGAACAGGGCCAGGTCATTGGATGATTCTTCCAAGGTTTTCTGCCTTTCAGCTGTCATCTGGGTGATCTCTGTCCAGGAAGAATCTGCAGCACCAAACAAATTGAAACCTTTTACACACAGCGACAGAAGATCCTGACAAATAATCAAATGTTAAAGCCCACCTCTAGATAACACCCACAAGGAAGCCGCCTCCAGTAGAAAGAAGAAGAGCGAAGACTCCAACTGGAGAATCATGTGACCACAGATTTAGGGAAAAGGGGGATGTGTTTTTCAATGTCAGCAATTGGTTAGAGGGGATGAGGGAGAAAGTGTGGGGTGCTGGAGAGCAGGGTTCACCTTTAAAGATTAATTTATGGTGAAGCACCCTCCCAGTTAGGCTGTTAGGCAAATTTAGCTATTGGCTCCACTATAGTGAATGAAGTGGTAGATTTCGGTTAGGCTGTTAGGTAAAATGGGACTTTTGGTTTACCGTAAAATCCATTTCTCTGATGTTTGTTGACAGACACAACTCCTTAGATTCTTGACCAGTGGCTTATACTGCCCCCTATAGGAGTAGGACACTAGGCAGAAAAAAGAACTCGACTACGCCTATGGGCTGTCACAGGAGTTATACTCCCCCTCTGCTATAGGTACTCAGTTTTGCTACAGTGTCAGAAGTATTACAACTCCATAGATGGGTGGGTGCTGTGTCCGTGAATGAACATCAGAGAAATGGATATTACAGTAAGTCAAAAATCCCATTTTCTCTTTCGTTCATTAACAGACACAGTTCCTTAGATTCTTGGGACATTCCAAAGCAGTGTCAAACATGAGGGGTGGGAACACCAGCAACTGTAATGCAGGATGGGAGATTGGCCCTTGGGACAACAGATCCTGCCTGAGAGGCAGTCTTCCAAGGGACATCAGCGACCAGTTGGACCAGGTCGGCATACCAGGACCGGCGAGGCCAGTCCAGGACCACTAAGATAACCAGAATCCCTTCTGCCTCAATCCTGCGCAGGAGTCCTTGCAAAAGCTTGAGAAAGCCTAGATCAGACGATACTGGTCCCAAAAGGCCACCAGCGCATCCGTGACCATGCCACAAACCTCTAAACCTTTCTGTTGAGCCGAGACGCCAACAGATCTGCCTCGGGGGTGCCCCACCAGAGACATAACTGATGACAGAAGTTCACCACCCGGCCACTAGCAAAATAGCACCCCACGATCCTGCAGCAGAGAGAGGGAGGACCCCACCAGACAGGCTCTAGCAGCAGCAGGATCAACTGCACTCCACATGCGGTGTCCAGGAAAGGAAGAGACCCAGGAGTCAGCACCAGGGGACAAAGAGGGGCTCCCACATCCGCCCAATGAAAAATGGCCACCGGACTACACAAACATGAACGCAGGCCCCAATATAGGCCCCAACTAAATGGCGGCCCTGCGTGGCTCCAGGAGGGATCCCTGTGGCCCAGGAAAGGCACCAGAAGCCCCCCCCCCCAAGCCGATAGTCAAGTTGCCTGCGGCGTAACCCCTCCCCCCCACCACCAGTACAGCACCATGCCCCAGCCCCAGAAACAGCCCAGACCACACTACTCCAGATGGGGGGGAGTGGGGGAGGATGGAGGGCTGGACTGTCCCAGGGAGGGGCCTGCGTCCACCCCAAAACCCTCCAGGGGGAGAGAGGGGCAGCTGCTCACCATACCGGGAACCAGGCGGACAGCGCTTCAGACAGAACCTCCTCGCCATCTAAATGAGGGGGCTGTCGGCCAGGAGAAATGCTGCGATGCAGGCCGAGACACGGACGTATGCGTTCTTTTAAGGTGTTTAACTCGCAGGCCAACCCCTGTCCGGTCGCGGCCGACCTAGCGCGGAGCTTTGGTCTGTGCGAGCTCGCCGACCAGACAGGGTTGACCACTGGATCTAGATTATTCAGCCCGTCGCCCAGTATGACAGTTGATTGTAGATGTCACAGGAAAAAAAACGGGAGAAAAAAGCTATTAAAAAAGAAAAAATTGCCCCAATCAGAGATCCCAGCAAGGAACTTGGTCCTTACTCCTGATTAGGCAGAAAAAACCTCCTGGGACTGCCCATACGCATAGTCATGTTCTTTTTTCTCCCTAGTGTCCTACTCCTATAGGGGGCAGTATAACCCACTGGTCAAGAATCTAAGGAGTTGTGTCTGTCAACGAATGAATGAGAAATTTAGTTTGTTGCCAATCCCTGAAAGAGGGCATCCAGAAGGAGGCTGTGAAGGTAATAAATAAACATGGGGCCTAAACAGATTGTTCTTTCCTTGTCAGGGAAGGTTACAGCACTTCTGGGGCTGCTTTCCCTAGGAGAAGAATCACTGAGACATAAGACTACAGTTTGTTCCTTAGCGGTGGCTGGGCTGAGGGTCTTAGGAGAATTGCTAAGGAGGCATACTTGCTATTATTTTTCTCATGAAAGATCTATCTGTGGAGGCTAGGTGGCAGACAGTTCTTAGTGCCAGAAGGGATCAGTGGTATGAGATTGCCCTGTGGTCTGCAGCTGTGGGGCCTTACACACTCCTACAATCCCCAGACACCCCTGATACCTTCAGAAAGCTGCTATCACAAAACTAAAGAGAAGTTTACCTTCCTGTGCTGTTGCTGAACATTTTAGAGTATCCTGTGGCCCTAATCCCCTTCCCCCTGTTAAAGGTTTGCTGCAATACATTCTAAAAAAACATCCCCTAGACTGAGATTTAATTGTCAGTGTGCTGGTGTAATTGGTGGTCTTTTTACTACTTAGGGAGAACCTGTTTGTTGGCATAGCATTTTTTACCTAGTTACACTGGTCCAGCTTCCATATACCATACCTGTTGGATCCCTCTAGAACAGGCGTATCCAAATTTTATAAACAAAGTGCCAGTTTACTCCCCCATCCCTATTGTCATGAATAGTGTTCTATCATTGGTGTCAGTGGGAGGAATAGTGCCCCGTCATTGGTGTCAGTGGGAGGAATATTGCCCTTCATTGGTATCAATAGGAGGAATAGTGCCCTATTGTCAGTGTCAGTGAGAGTAATATTGCCCCATCATGTAAGTAGGAGGAATAGAGCCCCGTCATTGATGTCAGTGGGAGGAATAGTGGCCGGTTTTTGGTGTCAGCGGCAGTAATTAACTTTGTCTGTACTGTGATGGCAGATCTCATTATCAGTTGTAAAGTAGATGTTCACACTGTCCTAACAAAGGGTTAAAGATCGCAAGGCATAGGTTTTTATTGTATGCTAAGGCACTTTAGAAAAGTGTGTCTCTTATGTTCTTTGTAGGCAAGGGACACAATACAGTGATCTCTGCAATCTTCCAGGTCTCGTGCCGAGCAACTGCCCCACTGCATATTGATCACAGGGGGTCACACTTACTCGGCACCACTACCATTCACAGAATGCCTTAATTTTTAATTAATGCAAGGCTTTCTCTGATTGGATGAGGTGAAGGGGAGAGGTGGTGCTGTCCCCTGGCTATTTATAAAGGGGTGAACACAATAATTGCTGTTTATTTTTCCACATTTTGGGGTTAATTAAATAAAACTGAAGAGTGCACAATCTGGTACAGCTGAACATGGTAGCCAATCAGCTTCTAACTTCAGGTTGTTCAAATAAGCTTTGGTAATACAATCTGGAAGCTGATTGGTTTCTATGCAGAGCTGCACCAGATTATGGAAAATCTGAAAAATCTAATCTGAAAAGTTTTAGAAAATCAATGCCTTTGTCAGTCTATATTTAAGACCGACTGGCAAAAAGGCACAAAGATTGCCAAATGTGGCAAACACAAACTATATTTTCACAAATTTTTGCCATACAGTGACAAATATTATAAATAATGCATAGAAATCTATTTTAATGGATTTTTTTGAAAATATTGTCTACTATTTATATATATTTTTTCCTAAACTGGTAAAATTTTAAACCCCCACTTTGGGCAAAAAACATTCTTTACCCATTCCTGCCTCCCACCCCCTCCAGTTCATCCTGCCAGGTGTTATGCTGTGCCTGTCTGGTGTAGCCAGGTATACTCTCCTGAGTTCCCCCATTCAGTATCCCTCCATTGATAGCATTTCTGCTTGAGGGGGAATGCTAATTCAGCTTCACACATCTACCCTTGTCAGCCAGTCCCCTTCATTGCTCTCGGTCCAACAGTAGTCTTTTTGTCCTATCCTAGGAGGGCCCCTCTGCTGGCCAGCCAAGGGTTATTGCCCATATCACACAGACGGTGACATGGACACCAAAAATAAGGACTGCTCCAGGAAAATAACAGAAAGGAGAAGAATCTGGCATAGAATGATCACGTGACTTAAGGTAGAAGGAAACAGGGATTTAGATAGATTTTTTTTTTTTTTTTAAATCTAGCAATTGGATAAAGTGGGATGGGAAAGGGGGTTAATTTGATCCTAGAGTTGGCTTTTAACTGAGGACAAATGAACACTCAAAGTTGTCTTTTTATTGGCCACTTTTTTTTTCTTATCTCTATCTGAGAAAAAAACTAGAGACATCTAGGAGCACTACAGGGTTTACTGCCTTGAAAATAAAAGCAAATATTTTGTGGATCTATATTACTAGGATGTTTAGTTCAATATTCTACAAAGAAATATTGATGCTTTCATTGTGTTATATTGTTATATGTCTTTGGGGAGATTGAGAGCTGGTTCACACTGAGGCGATCCGACTTGCCGGGGCGACCTTGCGCACCGCGACCTCGGAGCGACATGCACGGACTTCATATCATTGAAGTCAATGCAGGTCACTCCAGGTCGCCCCAAAGTAGTACAGGACCCTTTTTCTAAGTCGGAGCGACTTGTGTCGCTCCTATTACAATGGGTCCTGTGCTAATCTATGGCAGGCGACCCACGGTGACTTGTCAGGCGACCAAGTCGCCTGACAAGTCGCCCCAGTGTGATCCGGCTCTTAACATGCACAGTAGCAATAATAAAGAAACAGAGTAACATTTAATGATACACAGTTTCTTTAAGATGTCAGATTATTTAAAAAATCCCTACCACCCCCCGCTGTTAAAAAATAGTACCATGCCAATATAAAAAATGACCGTGACCATTTCTTATAAGTACAATCTACAGCAAACGCTTTGCCAAATGAAAAGCAGCTGAAGCTATGCTACATAGATGCTGGATTTTGTCTGTATCTCACTGGTAAACACCCTTCCTTTCAACAGATCAGATCTACTTCCTTTTTATGTTAACTCTGACAAAATTACCTAATTTGCCTATTTTCGTAAATCTTAGTAAATTATCTGCGATGGGAGAATTATTCTCAAAGTGTTTCCATGATAGCAATCACAGAAAACATACCTGTAGACACATCTATTAAATATTATGTCTATACCCTATGTAAACTTAAAGTAGATGTAAACCCTATATTATGAACTTTAGTTGGTTAAGCACCTTAACATAAACTGTTCTTTCTATTTTAATGAATTTGTTGTTTGCCCCTTGTATTCCTCCTTTATTGCATCTCATGACTGCTGATTTCCTTCAGCCTCTTTACAGTTAGTTACTTCCTGTCTTCATGCATGCACTCTAGCATGATATTTCTCAGGACAGGTTTCCAGATGGTGACAGCAGTGGGCTATGCCTGTGTAATGCGTGTTAAAATGGCCATTTGTAGTCTCCATTAGAAGACCACATGACAGGGTTTCAGTGCAGGACCATTGAGAGGCAAGAACAGAGCATTGCCACCCTAAAACATGAAGTGCCTGAGCAAGGACCCTAATGACAGGATCACCCAGTATTAGTTTAAATAACGTTAAAATAAATGTAAAACAGTTGTAAGTGACTTTTGAAAATGGGTTATTTGGTTATACCTTAATATCCATTTATATATGTAATGTGTCTATTTGGGAACCTTAATGTTCTAAAGTGAAAGTAAGCTCTTCTTAAAATGATGAATTACTGGAGCCAGGAGGTTCTGAGTTTTTCCAAAAAGCTGAAAAAATTCCATTTGCATTAATGAATGCTTCTGACAGTCAGAATCGTTCATCATTGTCTTTTAGGAAAGGTCAGTATGGCCTTAACCATGCTTTATCTGGTAAAGTAATACTAAGATTGGGCTGGCATCAGTCATGTATGACTTATGGCGCTTTTCCACTGCATGGAACCGTACCGGTTTGGCACGCTTTTGTGCTTTTCCACTGCGGTACCGCATGGTATAGGGTCGAAACGGTTCGGTACGGTACGGTATAGGTTTGCTTTTCCACTGCATGGAACCGAACGGTACGGTACGGCTCTGAAAAAACAGTACCTACTCGATTGTGGTTCCAACAGGTACCAAACTGGTACCATATCCCACAATCCTTTGCATGCAGTCACTACTAGCCACTGATTGGTCAGAGAATCACACCCACCCCATTGTTATCCCACCCACTTAACTTTAGTACTACTTTAGTGGAAAAGCAAACCTATACCGTACCGTACCGAACCGTTCCGACACTATACCATGCAGTACCAGCAGTGGAAAAGCAAACCAGGCCAAACAGGGCCGAGTAGAGCCGAGCCGGTACTAGCCGGTACTTGCAGTGGAAAAGTGCCATTACTGCACACAGCCATTAAACAAATAGGCTGATTTACTAAAGGAGGTGACAACATTAAACAATTGTGAATATTCACTAAAACTATCAAGTCATATTAAAAGCAAATTTTTATTCACTTTAAATACCCAAATAAGGGCAGATGCTTTTTTCACAAGACTGAATATACTGGAGCAAATATAAGCACAATTTTTGAATGAAGATTCTCAACTACTCAAGGCAGCCCAACTATCCCCCCAACAAATGATAACTTTACGGTTTGATTTGTAACACTGCAACAGGTATGAAACAAAAGTAAAGTAGGGTTATAATCCATATAAATCTAGCTTATGCTGTATGGTGACAAGTTTTTAAATATTAAAATCTAGATATCAACAACTAAATTTCTTTTTTTCAAGGCAGACAACATTGTCCTAGATGTAGATATGTAGGCCACACACACAAAAAACCTTTAACCTAAATATATGTGTTCACCAATGCATATCAACTTCCATACCCCAAATTAGTATAAAAATGTGAAGGGCTGAATGTGCACATTGCATTTCCTCCGGCCATAAGATGTGGGATACAACATGGGAGACTCCTGTGCAATGGAATTTAGCACAGCAAATTACAGACAGTGGATGTCTATACCAATAACTGCCATAACCATGTTTTATTATAACAGTTTGGATTTGGCAAGTTCATTCATCTTTGTCAGTTCATTTTTTTCAAAGTATACAAGCAGTATAGCATACCAGCTTCACTACTACTTTATCCGTGGATCAAACTAATACTTCACAGTGTAAATAAATGGAATTTAACCTTACAATTTATACATATCTGTCTTTTCAGGATTACCTTTTTCACATTTTCTATTTGAGTAGAAATATAAATAAATCCCCTAATACAAATTACTTGCACTGTAGGTCTCATTCTGGAGCTCCACACATCCCACAGCTTTCTCTTTGTGACAAGCAAAGTAACATGTCAAGCAACAACTCTACATGTATTTTCTAAACAATTCATGTTAAATCTACTGACAGGGGTGATTTTGAACTTATCTATGTCATAGTACATAAAGGTAACCACATGATGATTATAGCTATATAGTTGCTATCAAAAATCTTTCCCACACAGTTAAACAGGAAAATGACTAATAATACAACACAATGGTGATGGTCCCACCATTACCAAATGCAAACTTAGACAAGCCGTCCTGACCAGGACTGGGGCCACAGGTGCTATAGGCATCCTAGTGGCTGCAAGCTGTTCTATCCCACTGTAAAATAACCATCTGGTAGTATATCATTCTTACATATACAATGCTCAGCATAAAAGAGTACACTTTTGAAACTTAAGGTTTTAATCAATGAACACAAGAACAATTTCCACAATTTTGACAAAACTGAGTTGTATAGAACATTTGTTGAGCTCATTACATGAAAGTACGGTTAATAATATAACTTAGATTACACAATCTTCAGCTTTACAAAATCTATCTTTTTCCATTCTTCAAGAACAACCCCTTTTAGAGCCTGAATGCTGGATGGAGAATGATGCTTAACTTCTCTCTTCAGAATACCCCATAGGTGTTTTGATTGGGTTCAGATCAGGAGACATACAGTACTAGGCCACTGAATCACTTTCACCCTGGTCTTCTTCAGAATTGCAACAGTGGCCTTAGATGTATGTTTTGGATCATTGTCATGTTCGAAAAATGCACAACAACCAAGGACACTGAGTAATGGTACATAGTTACATAGTAGGTGAGGTTGAATAAAGACAATAGTCCATCCAGTTCAACCTGTGTAGGTGCGTGTGGCTGTAATCATCTCACATAGCCCTGAATGTCCTGATCCTTGAGATGTACGTCTAAGAGTCTTTTGAAAGCCACCATACTTCCCGCAGAAACCACCTCTTGTTATAGAGAATTCCACAATCGTGTAGCCCTAACAGTAAAGAACCCCCCACGTTGTATGAGGTTAAAACGCTTCTCCTCTAATCGCATTGTATGCCCTCTTGTCCTCATGCAATCCCTTCGACAGAACAGCTTTTTTTCTAAGCTGAGATCCCCATTGAGATATTTATAAATTGCTATCATGTCCCCCCTCAGGCGTCTCTTCTCCAGGGAGAATAATTAGAGCGATTGCAGACGCTCTTCATAATTAAGGTCCTCCAATCCCCTAATCAGTTTAGTTGCCCTTCTCTGGACTCTCTCCAGCTCCAACACATCCCTCCTGAGGACTGGCGACCAGAACTGGACAGAATACTCCAGATGCGGTCGGACCAGAGTTTTATAAAGTGGAAGGATTATAGTCTTATCTCTGGAATACATCCCTTTCTTTATGCATGCTAATATTCTGCTGGCTTTGGCAGCTGCCGCTTGACAGTGCATGCTGTTGCCTAATCTATCATCAACCAAGACTCCCAGATCCTTCTCCATTTTTGATTCCCCCAAGGGTTCCCCTCCTAACGTTTATTGTGTTTTTATGTTTTTAGTCCCCAAAGTGCAAAACCTTACACTTCTCCACATTAAACCTCATTTGCCATGTCGTTGCCCACTCCGTTATTTTGTCCAGGTCATTCTGTAGGATATCTGCTTCATGCTGTGCAGTTATTGCCCTGGCCAATTTTGTGTCATCTGCAAAAACTGATAACGAACTACTAATCCCGACCTCAATGCTGTTTATGAATAAATTGAACAAGGTTGGTCCCAGGACTGAGCCCTGGGGCACCCCGCTTACTACCTCAGACCAGTCTGAATATGCGCTGTTTATTACCACCCTTTGGACATGCCCTTTTACCCAGTTCTGTATCCAAGAGCAAACCCTGCTGTCGATACCTGCAGACCTTATTTTAAAAATTAAGCGCTTGTGGGGAACTGTATTAATCGCCTTAGCGAAATCCAAGTACACCAGATCTACTGGTCTTCCCCTATCTAGCTCGCAGCTCACCTCCTCGTAGAATGTTAGGAGATTGGTTTGACAAGAACGCCCATTTGTAAACCCGTGCTGATTACTGCTGATGATGTTGTTGTCTTTAGCAAACTCTACGATATAGTCCCTTATCATCCCCTCCAGAAGTTTACATACTATTGATGTCAAACTGACAGGCCTATAATTTCCCGGTATATGCCTCTGGCCCTTTTTGAATATCGGAATCACGTTAGCCTTCCTCCAATCCCCTGGTACATCTCCTGTCCTAATACTGTCAGCAAACATCAGGAACAGTGGTCTAGTTATAACCTTACTGAGTTCCTTGAGTACTCTCGGATGTACGCCATCCGGGCCTGGTGATTTGTTTGTGTTAAGTTTATCCAGCCTTTCCCTGATTTCACACTCTGTTAGCCATAGTGGCAAGTCCTGTGTATTACTACTAACCATACAGTCATGGTCAGTGTACCCCTCCATTTCCTGTGTAAAGACTGACGAGAAAAAAGCATTCAGCACGGTTGCTTTTTCAGTGTCCTCTGTAGCCATCCTCCCATCATCGTTAATTATGTGTGCAATATGCTCAGCCCTAGTTTTTTTGCTGTTGATATATTTAAAGAATTTCTTTGGGTTTTTTTTTTTTTTACTATCCTCCGCTATTTGTCTCTCAAAGTTGATTTTAGCCATCTTGATTTCGTGTTTACTTTTCTTATTTGCCTCCTTGTATTGCTCGAAAGCTGATACTGTGCCCTCTGATTTATATTTCTTGAAGGCCAATTTTTTTCCCCTAATAAGTTTTTCAACGCTACGGTTTAGCCAGCCAGGTTTGGCTCTGTCTCTTCTAAATTTATTTCCCATAGGAATGCACTGCAAGATGCATTTGCTTAATATGTTCCTAAAGCATTCCCATTTTTCCTCTGTGGTCAGTGATCCCAAGGTTTGGTCCCAGTTTACCCTTTCCATCAATGAGTACAATTTTGGCAAGTTTGCCCTTCTGAAGTTTAGGGTTCTTATGTTCCCCACTTGCTTTGTTATATTGTTATTTACACTAAATGTGATCATCCTGTGATCGCTAGAGCCCAGGTAGTCCTGGACTTCTACCTCGAGATTATGTCTGAGTCATTAGTGATCAATAGATCCAGGACTGCTTTTTCTCTAGTTGGAGAGTCCACCAACTGTGACATGTAATTATCCTGAAAGGTTTCCGTGAATAGACGGGCCTTCTGTGAGTGTGTAGTCCCCTGTTCCCAGTCAATGTCGGGATAATTGAAATCCCCCAATATGATGACTGATCCCAGTTTTGCCACTTTACCCAGTAGTGCTAAAAATTCCAGCTCTACCTCCTCCCCTTTTTTAGGTGGCCTATAGCATACCCCCACAATTACTTTTCCCTTTTCTCCTTCCCTATGGAGTTCTACCCACACAGATTCTAAATCCATGCTCATCCCTTCCGTAATATCACTCCTCTCTATCACCTTTACATTGTTCTTGACATAGAGACATACCCCTCCCCCTCTTTTTCCTACCCTGTCCTTTCTGGTACACCGAATACCCTTGGATATTGGCCAGCAGTTCATGTGAGGGGTCGAACCAAGTTTCCGTTATTCCCCCAAGGTCTATGTCATCCCCATGTACTAACATTTCCAACTCATCCATTTTATTAGCTAGGCTCCTGGCATTAGCATATACCCCTCTTAGTTTTACGGAAGTTAAACGTGATTGGTGGTTATGTTTATTCCTGTTTAGTCTGAGGTTCTCCCGCACAGACCTGCCAATTGCCGTTATGGACCTACTGTCGCTGCTGACCCTACCACTGCCTTCAGTCCTTTGCTCCCTCCTGACTGACTCTACTTCTGAGCCCTCCCCCCCCCCCCCGTCTCCAAGTTTAAAAGCCCCTCCAACTTGGTGGCCATCTTTCTCCCCAAAAGAGCTGTACCGTCCCCATTAAGGTGCAGCCCATCCTTACTAAAGAGAAGTCAGCCCAGTTCTCCAGGAACCCAAACCCCTCCTTCCTACACCAGTTCCTCAGCCAATTGTTAAGTTCCCTAATCTCCTTTTGCCTCTCTTGTGTGGCTCGAGGTACAGGCAGTATTTCAGAGAAAACCACCTTGGAGGTCCTATTCCTCAATCTATTACCTAAGTCCCTGAAATCGTTCTTTAGGATCCTCCACCTTCCTTTTACTTTGTCATTCGTGCCCACATGACAGCATCTGGTAGCATCTTCTTTTTCAATATAGAACAGTGCGCATCTGTGAATTCATGATACCATCAATGAAATGCAGCTCCCCGACACCAGCAGAACTCATGCAGCCCCACAGAAGGACACTGCCACCACCATGTTTCACTGTAGGCACCATGCATTTTTCTTTGTACTCCTCACGCTTGTGACACCATACAGTTTTGAAACCACCAGTTCCAAAAACATTTATCTTGGTCTCACCAATCCAAAGTACAGAGTCCCAGTAGTCGTCTTCTTTTTCAGCATGGTCCCTGGCAAATTCTGGGTGCGCTTTTTTGTGTATAGGCTTTAGGAGAGGCTTCCTTCATGGGCAACAATCACCCCAGTTTGGCTTTCTACTTCTTTAGCTAACTACAGTGAACTTGCATGGCAATTTTCTTCAATCCTTCTGATAAGAAGACGCTCCTGTTGAGGTGTTAACTTCAGTGGTCGGCCTAGACGTCTCTGTGAGATGGCTGCAGTTCCATCTTTGTTACATTTTTGTATCACTTTTGCTACAGTATTGACTGATAAGTAAAGCTTTGCTGATCTTCTTGTAGCCTTCACCATTCTTGTGTGAAGGAATAATTTTGTGACATTTCTCTTCAATGTGGTGCCTTTGCTGACAGCATAAAATGGGACGAGGTTTTCTTTGATAAGCAACGCCCTTTTATAGTCAACTGTCTGCTGGACACCTGTTTAATGAATAATTACACTCACTTGTAGTTGAATTCTTGTTAATTAGGATTTTGTTGTCTAAAACGTAGCTTTGCTCCTAAGACTTTCATTGGGGTGTATTCATTTTAGCAACATGGTTTTGAATGAATTTATTTTTTTATGTGTGCAAATTAACAAATCTTGGTTGCAATCAATGGCCCGCATTTGTGAGAGTATTTTGTAGTATAGTGTCCCATAGAAAGTGTTGATTCTGAAATAAAGTAACGGGTTTCTGACAAATCTGTTGGGTGTACCCATTTATGCTGAGCATTGTATATACAGCCATGTGAAAAAGTGATTTGGATGTAGATACCCTCAAATTAAAGTTGAAAGTCTGCAGTTAAAGCACATCTTGTTTGTTTCATTTTAAATCCATTGTGGTGGTATATAGAGCCAAAAAGATTAGAATTGTGTCGATGTCCCAATATTTATGGACCTGACTGTATGTGAAAATTCCATTCAAAATCTACAGACTACAAGACAGACTGGTGCTGTGAAACTTCAAAGTAATATTTGCAACTCCTGTGTCTGTGACCACCTCCACTAGTGCAAAATGCAAAATGTATAGTTAAACACAGCCATTATTGTCTAAACCGCTGGCAACAAAAGTGAGTACACCCCTATGTGAAAATGTCCAAATTGGGCTCAATTAGCTATTTTCCCTCCCCGATGTCATGTGACTCATTAGTGTTACAAGGTCTCAGGTGTGAATGGGAAGCAGGTCTGTTAAATTTGGTGTTATCGCTCTCACTCCCTCATATTGGGAGTGAGTAAGTTCAACATGGCACCTCATGGCAAAAAACTCTGAGAATCTGAAAAAAAAAGAATTGTTGCTCTACATAAAGATGGCCTTACATAAAGATGGCCTAGGCTAAAATAAGATTGCTAAGACCCTGGAACTGAGCTGCAGCACGGTGGCCAAGACTACAGGACAGGTTCCACTCAGAACAGGCCTCACCATGGTCGACCGAAGAAGTTGAGTGCATAAACTCAGCGTCATATCCAGTGGTTTTCTGTGGAAAATAGACATATGAGTGCTGCCAGCATTGCTGCCGAGGTTGAAGGGGTGGGGGGTCAGCATGTCAGTGCTCAGAACATACGTCGCACACTGCATCAAATTGGTCTGCATGGCTGTCGCCCCAGAAGGAAGCCTCTTCTAAAGATGATGCACAAGAAAGCCCGTAAGCATTTTGCTTAAGACAAGCAGACTAAGGACATGGATTACTGGAATCATGTCCTGTGGTCTGATGAGACCAACATAAACTTATTTGGGTTCAGATGGTGTCAAGCGTGTGTGGCAGCAACCAGGTGAGGAGTACAAAGACAAATGTGTCTTGCCTAAAGTCAAGCATGGTGGTAGGAGTGTCATGGTGTGGGGCTGCATGACTGCTGCTGGCACTGGGGAGCTACAGTCATTGAGGGAACCATGAATGCCAACATGTACTGTGACATACTGAAGCAGATTCTTATCCCCTCCCTTAGGAGACTTTGCCGCAGGGCAGTATTCCAACATGATAACTATCCCAAATACACCTCCAAAATTACCACTGCCTTGCTAAAGAAGCTGAAGGTAAAGTTGATGGACTGGCCAAGCATGTCTCCAGATCTAAACCCTATTGAGCATCTGTGGGGCATCCCCAAATGGAAGATGGAGGAGCGCAAGGTCTCTAACATCCACCAGCTCCGTGATGTCGTCATGGAGGAGTGGAAGAGGACTCCAGTGGTAACCTGTGAAGCCCAAGAGGGTTAAGGCAGTGCTGGAAAATAATGGTGGCCACACAAACTATTGACACTTTGGGCCCAATTTGGACATTTTCACTTAGGGGTGTACTCACTTTTGTTGCTAGTGGTTTATACTTTTGTGAGATACCATATATATATATATATATATATATATATATATAATGTACTGTACCTGGGTGTTCTTGAACTGGGAGGTTCCCAGTATCGCACATATATACATATATACACACACACATACGCAAAAAGCTACAAGAGGTATAAAAATGATACAAAAATGTGTTTAACACAAAAGGTCAATGAACAATCAGATGAGTTAGGCTAGCCGTTGATATGAGAGGGCAGTCAGAAAATGTTGCACAATATGCAGAATGCTGGGATCTTAGGTATGTACAATCAAAAAATTAACAAGTATGTTTATGCATTGTACATTTACCTAAGATCAGTTAGCAGAGGTGTCTACAAAGGTTGCAATATGCTCACATACATATCATTATTTCTCATTCTGATAATTACTGGGGAATTGTGCATTGATCATCCACTATGTGTAGCACCCTTTGGGGCAACCTAACCTATTTAAACAAAGTCTGCCGACTCTTACATTGAACAAGCACTCAACAACTGTACATCTGTCCATATTTTCTAACATTTGCTGGCAAAACATTCCTTGAGCTTTGGGAGGAGATTAAAATACTGTGAAGAAGAAAGGGAAAGCTTATGATACAAACAGAATCTGTTACTCCCACATAATGTTAGATAGCAATGCCTAACTTAGCTTCTAATTATATCCTTAGCTAGTCAGTGGGAAGAGATTTTTCTAGTCACATCCTCCAAGTCTCTATCCCTTTCCTTATCTGCCTTGCTGGAGTTATGAAAACAATACAATGTCAAGCAATGGTTGCGCAGAGTACTTCTGTTAAAGAAGAGTTTGTGTCATAAGGACAAGGATCTGTTTTCATTTACATTTTTCATGAATATAATTCTTGTAACAGGGATTAAAGGTATTAGTTTGAGTAGACAGACATAACTGTTTGACTGCATCTTTCTCCAACACAGGCGTAGTAAGTGGCAGCATGTGTAGACTGACAAAGCCTTGCGTCACGCAGCTACATTTTGTTTTTTGTGCGATGCAATAATGCCCGATTGGTACACAGTAAATATCTTCCCACTCAGTCTGATATCTTCTGTGCACGGAATTGTATACAAAAGAAAGGAAACCCCCCTTGGGACTTTATAGGCAGTGAATATACAGTATCAAGAGTACAGATATAAAATCAATATATTTTTTTATTAAATATAAAGTAAAAGTAATAAACATCACAATGCAATTTAAGAACAATCAATAAATCCCCATACAGTAGCATATGAAGCTGATATAATCCACTTATAGTGGGAACCCAAACTGGATCTCATAGGTGTAGGGACCAATCTAGAGATGGGGTTCCCACTAAATTTCCCAACATGAAATTCTTAAACTGCATTGTGCTGTTTATAACTTTTACTTTATGTGTTTAATAAAAAAATATATTGATTTTATATCTGTTCTCTTGATAATGTATATTCACTACCTATACATTCCTAATGGGGGTTTCCTTTCTTTTGTACATTATATAGGGATGTGGCAGAATGTCTTTGACATATACAACACTGAGCTTGAGCCTCTTTCTTCGCATGGAATTGTGGGAAGATTAAATAAAGAAAGATTTCACGTATTTAACATTTAATAAAAACATTACTAAACTGTTTATATGCTTAAAGCATAACTCCACTTTTCTTGAGAAAAAAAAGACCCCCCTCTGGGTGATCTCTGTACATTGCAGGGATTATAACAAACTTTGTTACAGATTCCTACCTTTTATTATTCTGAAAAAATCATTGTTTGTGCCTCTGTGCTGAGTGGGTCTAATGGGAGTGGTTTCATAATTATCTATCAGCTGTGGCAGCTGCAGGGCTCTAATGAGGAAATCTGCTGGGCCTGCATCCCTTTAGACGTGTTCCTTTTGGGAGTATCTCACCAAAAATGAAATTTTTGTTGCAGGGGATGCCAGAAATCTGACTTGTATCTTAGTGCAGACTTCTGGGAAAACCAGTGAGCCAATCACACAAGCAGGAAATTATGTTTCTGGGGTGTGGTCAGTACACATTCTATGTACAGAACACCTCCAGGTAGCCATATTGCAATACATTTTCAGAAAATTACAACGGCTGCAGATTGAAAAGTAAAGGTCATTTTTAATAACATTCATTTACAATATGATTTGTGTCGCAATTGTATACGCTATATTGTTTTTTCTTTATTTGCTATTTTTTCCCCCCACAAAAGTGGAGTTACTCTTTAAAGGTATTTCAGCAAGATAAGCATACCTATTTTATTTAAGATGTCCTTCCATTGTTGAATCTCTGGAGCATCAATATTGTTCTCTATGAAACCTTTAAGCTTGCCTTTTAGTGCTTCAACTTTGCTTTCATTCTGTTTCACTTCTGCTGCAAACACCTAGAAAAAGGCAAAAGCAGGTTGATACTAAAAAAAACATTTTCCAAGACAAAAGCATTGTGGCTTCCTCTCCCCACCTGTTTTTTAGGGATTGCACGCCCTGTTTCTAATTTTGCAATGCTACCTTGTTGGTGAAATCTAGCCAAACTATTCAGGTATATTGGTATCCGGGGAGCACTGTCAGACTTCAGCCCACTGGGCAATGGTAAACTAAGGACCCAGTTCCTTTGAAATGATAACCATTCCATGTATATTATTTAAAGTGTATTAAATTTACCCATGGCATTTAAAAGCCCAATAAAATCACTGTTTATGCATTTCCAGCTATACAGTCTTACTCTTGTGTATTGGTGGCGGAAAAATGTAGCTTAATGGCATGAAAAGCCCTTCGTTTAAGAGGTGTAAGTATTGAAATTTAAGAGATGTAAATAAAGCTCTTTTATTGGGATGTAATAATATGGAGTGCAAACATTTGTGTAAAACGACATTGCAATATAAAGCATGATTAACTTTTAGGACCGTAATGTATAGTGAAGCAAGCATGGCACCTACTGTAACATTCAATATTCTGTACAGCTCGGTGCAGTTTTACAGACTTGACGTAAACATGTCTGGAAGTGTCCACATTGTCCACGCTTCTCCCCAGTAGTAACATAGCGTGCAGTGGATGTTCTGCATTACTGCTATTTACAACAGCTGCTTTACAGCTAATTTAGCCTGTATAGAAGTTAATCATGCACAAAGAAGGATTTCACTAATTGAGTTATACATTAGTTACATTAGTAAATAAAGTTGAGCAGCTGCCAAAATGGGGATTTGTTCAAAGATTACCCTCTGCTAAAGCATTAAGTCAGCATTAGCAGGTATTATTCACAATGTGCATATCAGACAGATCTGTTTCAGTGATTATAGCAGTGCTAGTACTATAATTAACCTCTTCACTGACATATCCTTTATTTAAAGGAAATATACAGTATATCCAGCGTTAATAAATCTCTACACTTAGGCCAGCCATACATGGAGTAAATTTATTTCCTACAACCACAGGTTGCAGGAAAGAAATTTGCTTGATTCCCCTATCAACACAGACAGTGTTGATGTGTGAATCCCTTCTGCCGAGCCATTGTTTGCTCCCAGGGGGAGGGGGGACGGGGGAGGGGGGGGGGGACAGTGATTAATGCTAGCGATTATCGTAGGTAAAACCCAGCATGCTGGTTGTACCCAAGTTGATCGACCTCTCAACTTGGTAAATTCAGCCTGCCCATACATGGTTCGAATCTCAGCTGGTTCAGCAGGAACTGGCAGAGACTCTAACCATGTACCGCCTGCCTTAATAGAAAACCATAATATGGGAGTTAAATGCAAAAGTCCTAATAGAGTCCCATAAACATTAGTAAGTTTGGTGAACAAAAAAGAAAAGTGAAATATAAGTCCAAATGCATCCAGATGATAAATGACTCCTCTAGAGAGATTGACACTAGATGTATATACTGCTTACCAGAAACAGCAAATTAAATCGCCTGATAAGATGATAATGGCTCTCTGAATCGACTGTAGAACCAGGGGGAGATCCTTAGGAGGGATTCCAGGCCTCAGACGACACGATACACTCAATAGGCGTCAATCATGTGCATATAAAATAAAATAGCGTGATGCTGTATTTGTAGCAGAAGTGCACACACTAGGTATAAATCACCTATGTGAATAAATCTGGAGTAGGTGCTAAGTAAAGTAGAAAACCACCACCAACATCACAGGCTGCTTACCAGACACAAATAAGTTGATAACATAAAAAATAAGTCCAAAGCCGCCAAAGATCAATGCCATGTGACAGATTCAGTCCTTAGCTGTGACCACCACCAACATATACCACTGCTTACCAGAAATATATTAAAATGGTGCAGGCAACTGTCTAGGAACCAGAAGTTTGGAAATCCCCAAGGGTATGAGTTCATATCACTAGTGATATGAACATGTCGACTCGGCAATTGTCCGGCATAGCAGAGGAATTCTACTTCTATTGTAAAAACCTGACAGAGCTTTAAATACATATGAAAGTTGTATCGACATGGCTCGTATTACCCCCTGATTGGTTGTCATTTCGAACCTGCTGAGATTTGCACCTGTCTGTGTATATTTAGCTTCTCAGGCCCCGCCAGAGAGGGATGTGGGCGTCTTAGTATGGATCTGAAATTTTAAAGATACATGTGAGAATATCTTTGGATTCCACTCCTCCTTTGGTTGGGACCGATTTTCTCCACGATTCTGAGGGGCACTTCACTGAACTCATACCCTAGGGGATTTCCAAACTTCTGGTTCCTAGACAGTTGCCTGCACCATTTTAATATATTTCTGGTAAGCAGTGGTATATGTTGGTGGTGGTCACAGCTGAGGACTGAATCTGTCGCATGGGATTGATCTTTGGCGGCTTTGGACTTATTTTTTATGTTATCAACTTATTTGTATCTGGTAAGCAGCCTGTGATGTTGGTGGTGGTCTTCTACTTTACTTAGCACCTACTCCCAATTTATTCACATAGGTGATTTATACCTAGTGTGTGCACTTCTGCTACAAATACAGTATCACGCTATGAATATTTTATATGCACATGATTGACGCCTATTGAGTGTATCGTGTCGTCTGAGGCTTGGAATCCCTCCTAAGGATCTCCCCCTGGTTCTACAGTCGATTCAGAGAGCCATTATCATCTTATCAGGCGATTTAATTTGCTGTTTCTGGTAAGCAGTATATACATCTAGTGTCAATCTCTCTAGAGGAGTCATTTATCATCTGGATGCATTTGGACTTATATTTCACTTTTCTTTTTTGTTCACCAAACTTACTAATGTTTATGGGACTCTATTAGGACTTTTGCATTTAACTCATCCATAGTCCTCTCAATTTAGCGCAGCTTTTCTATTTATTATGTTTCTGGATGTTTGTTACACTTTAAGTTGCTGCTTTGAACTCTTTTGAGTTTACGTTGATTATCTAGCGCGGTTACTTTTTACACAATTTTTTGATAATATGGGAGTGCTAAAAAAAATTTTGAAAATCCCATCAAGAATTACTTTAAGACAAACACTGCCACAATAATGTGTCAGAAAAGTGTTTACCTTAATATAATGTTTAATGTAACTTTCACATTTTTACATGATTGCACCTCCATTTTTCATTATTACAATTCATTTAGAAATTTCCCATTAGAGACAGGTCTATATCAGACACTCCAAGTTTACAGCTGAACTCCAGCTTTTGATACACTGGCCCAAACAAACTATGTCCATCGCTAACATGTGAGGGCCCTGCATGTGATGTATAAATTGCATGTAGCTGCGGGTACATACAGCACTGTGTTCCGGGTTCGAGACAAGACCTTCCTGTCTCCTACCCAGAACACAATAGAGTCTATCTGATTCGCACTCAGCCATTCAAAAAAAGCAATATATTCTAGCAATGAATACAAAACTTCCTCTGTTTGGCTGAGTAAGAGGTTGTGACATCATCAGTCTGCACCTCTGACTGAGTCAGAGGAAGCTTTGCATTCATTGCTAGAATACATTTCTTTCACTGAATGGCTGAGCGCCGATCAAATAGATTCTCTTGTGTTCCCAGTATGAGAAAGGAAGTCTCGGTTCGAACCTGGAACACAGTGCTGTATGCTCTATGTAGCCTCAGCTTCATACAGTTTATACAGCACAACCAGCAGCGGCCTTACAGAATAGTAAGGGACATAGTTTGTTTGTGCCAGCTTGGCACAAACAAACTATGTAAAGTGTATTAAAAGCTGGAGTTTAGCTTTATAAGAACTCTCTGTCACCTTGGACAAAGTGGGAAAGTCAGTTTAAAACCTACCCTTGATCACTTTATACTTACCACTTTAGCTTTCCCCACTGTTGCTTCTTCTATGCAGCTGTCACCAAAATTACTTGTTTTGGAACTTAGAGGTCAGTGATGACACCCCCTTCTTCGTCACAAGGCAATGCTCAGCCCTACCCACCCCCTATACCTGAAAGCACCAGGTGTTTACCAGCAGCACAGGCAGAAAAATGAATGGCGATGAAGCACTGAATAGGTATATAAAAGACCCTGTTACTTTTCCTTAAATGGACAGGGTGACAGAGTCTCTTTATAAGTTGTTGAGATAAGACATCATACACACAGGTGGTATGTTCAATAAGGCTACATTAACATGGACATTTGTTGCAGTTTGTAAATTAGTTTAGCTGTGTTTAAAGAGTAAGTCCACTCTAACACTAAAATCACTACATCTACAGGTATGCATGATCTAACAGTAACCTATCTACCCCTGTAAAGAAGAAATCAGTATACATGCCTTTTTTGAAGCCGATCTGATCTGGTCTCAAGCGATGGAAACTCTGCAGAGGACACAGCCGGCAACGGCTGTGAAATGAATGGGAAGTGACTTCACCCATACAGTTTCCGTTGTACGCTGCCTCCTTTGCACCCGCCTCCATAGCGAATCTGCTGCTGACAGCTCAGCATGGTACCGGACCAGAGCAGCTTTAGAAAAGGTATGTACTGTATACTGATTTCTTCTATACAGGGCTAGAAAGGTTAGTGTTAGATCCTTGATGCCTGGAGATGTAGCGATATTAGTGTTAGGGTGGACTTCCCCTTTCAGTGTGTCAGGGTTTTCAGGCTTTTTTTTCCCAATACCTCATTCTTGGAGGGATGTCATACCCCAGGCATTTCCTCTTTGTTGGTAGTTTTCTGAGCAAGGAGAGAGAGCTGTGCAATTGAAACGGAATACAAAACAAAGCCAGTGCTTGTCATTTTGTGCCGGCTTGAGAGAAGATTGATTCACACTGGGATCACATGGGAATGCAGCACCCATTCCTGTGAGGTTCCCGCACATTCACATGGGGTGCAGTTTGACAGTCTATTCATTTGAATGGGCTGCAAATCATACTGAAACATGAAAAAAGCAGTGCATTCACAAAATGCTCCACACCAAACTGCATGGTACTGCTGTACAATGTGTTGCCTGCAAATGAACTGCATTTGCGATCTGTATTTGGGACGCCGTTAACAATATATTGGCACCCGCATGCAGATAGCAAGGGCAGTATGGTCACATGTGGTGCACGTGAAAAAATGTGCATGGAGTGTGCCTTTCCCACACCTTGTTCTGGTGTGAGCCAGCCCTGAGGCAGAGAGAGAGAGGGGCAGAGAGACAGGCAAATGAAGTGAAAATGAGTACATCCTCTAATATCACAGCATCTAACTAGGGCACGTATGAGGAAATCAGAACCTACCCCGATAAGTTTTTTTGACTTTACCAGAATGTCAGTGTCCACTTTTAACTATTGCTATTGATAGACCACATCTGCAAAAAATGAATACTTACATGACGATGAATTCGATTCAGCATTTCAGGAAGAAAAGGAGAAGTGTGTCATTTCCTGCTGTTAAACGTACTGCAGCTATCTG
Source organism: Pelophylax lessonae (assembly GCF_965119305.1). Taxonomy (NCBI): domain Eukaryota; kingdom Metazoa; phylum Chordata; class Amphibia; order Anura; family Ranidae; genus Pelophylax; species Pelophylax lessonae. The sequence continues at coordinate 334,350,215 of NC_138770.1, forward strand.
CAGCTAAACGCAATGCATGTTTAGCAGCAGATAGGAAGGAAAAGTCGACCCTGGAAACAGCACTTTCCTTCTTTTCTTAAATGCATTTAAATTGTATACAACTAAATATTGCTTATCATTATGTATGAATGATATGGCTAGTTTGCATTGTGTGAGTCCAACTACTTTTAGAAAAGTCTTCTAAACACAGCTAAACTAGGCTTTAGAAAAGTCTTCTAAACGCAGCTAAACTAGGCTTTAGAAAAGTCTTCTAAACGCAGCTAAACTAGGCTTTAGAAAAATCTTCTAAACGCAGCTAAACTAGGCTTTAGAAAAGTGTTCTAAACGCAGCTAAACTAGGCTTTAGAAAAGTCTTCTAAACGCAGCTGAACTAGGCTTTAGAAAAATCTTCTAAACACAGCTAAACTAGGCTTTAAAAAAGTCTTCTAAACGCAGCTAAACTAGGCTTTAGAAAAGTGTTCTAAACGCAGCTAAACTAGGCTTTAGAAAAGTGTTCTAAACGCAGTTAAACTAGGCTTTAGAAAAGTGTTCTAAACGCAGCTAAACTAGGCTTTAGAAAAGTCTTCTAAACGCAGCTAAACTAGGCTTTAGAAAAGTCTTCTAAACTTAGCTAAACTAGGCTTTAGAAAAGTCTTCTAAACGCAGCTAAACTAGGCTTTAGAAAAGTCTTCTAAACGCAGCTAAACTAGGCTTTAGAAAAGTCTTCTAAACGCAGCTAAACTAGGCTTTAGAAAAGTCTTCTAAACGCAGATAAACTAGGCTTTAGAAAAGTCTTCTAAATGCAGCTAAACTAGGCTTTAGAAAGATCTTCTAAACGCAGCTAAACTAGGCTTTAGAAAAGTCTTCTAAACGCAGCTAAACTAGGCTTTAGAAAAGTGTTCTAAACACAGCTAAACTAGGCTTTAGAAAAATCTTCTAAACGCAGCTAAACTAGGCTTTAGAAAAGTCTTCTAAACGCAGCTAAACTAGGCTTTAGAAAAATCTTCTAAACACAGCTGAACTAGGCTTTAGAAAAATCTTCTAAACGCAGCTAAACTAGGCTTTAGAAAAGTGTTCTAAACGCAGCTAAACTAGGCTTTAGAAAAGTGTTCTAAACGCAGCTAAACTAGGCTTTAGAAAAGTGTTCTAAACGCAGCTAAACTAGGCTTTAGAAAAGTCTTCTAAACTTAGCGAAACTAGGCTTTAGAAAAGTCTTCTAAACGCAGCTAAACTAGGCTTTAGAAAAGTGTTCTAAACACAGCTAAACTAGGCTTTAGAAAAGTGTTCTAAACACAGCTAAACTAGGCTTTAGAAAAGTCTTCTAAATGCAGCTAAACTAGGCTTTAGAAAAGTCTTCTAAATGCAGCTAAACTAGGCTTTAGAAAAGTCTTCTAAATGCAGCTAAACTAGGCTTTAGAAAAATCTTCTAAACGCAGCTAAACTAGGCTTTAGAAAAGTCTTCTAAACGCAGCTAAACTAGGCTTTAGAAAAGTCTTCTAAACGCAGCTGAACTAGGCTTTAGAAAAGTGTTCTAAACGTAGTTAAACTAGGCTTTAGAAAAGTGTTCTAAACGCAGCTAAACTAGGCTTTAGAAAAGTCTTCTAAACTTAGCTAAACTAGGCTTAAGAAAAGTCTTCTAAACGCAGCTAAACTAGGCTTTAGAAAAGTGTTCTAAACACAGCTAAACTAGGCTTTAGAAAAGTCTTCTAAACGCAGCTAAACTAGGCTTTAGAAAAGTCTTCTAAACGCAGCTAAACTAGGCTTTAGAAAAGTCTTCTAAACGCAGATAAACTAGGCTTTAGCAAAGTCTTCTAAATGCAGCTAAACTAGGCTTTAGAAAGATCTTCTAAACGCAGCTAAACTAGGCTTTAGAAAAGTCTTCTAAACGCAGCTAAACTAGGCTTTAGAAAAGTGTTCTAAACGCAGCTAAACTAGGCTTTAGAAAAGTCTTCTAAACTTAGCTAAACTAGGCTTTAGAAAAGTCTTCTAAACGCAGCTAAACTAGGCTTTAGAAAAGTGTTCTAAACGCAGCTAAACTAGGCTTTAGAAAAGTCTTCTAAACTTAGCTAAACTAGGCTTTAGAAAAGTCTTCTAAACGCAGCTAAACTAGGCTTTAGAAAAGTGTTCTAAACACAGCTAAACTAGGCTTTAGAAAAGTGTTCTAAACACAGCTAAACTAGGCTTTAGAAAAGTGTTCTAAACGCAGCTAAACTAGGCTTTAGAAAAATCTTCTAAACGCAGCTAAACTAGGCTTTAGAAAAGTCTTCTAAACGCAGCTAAACTAGGCTTTAGAAAAATCTTCTAAACACAGCTGAACTAGGCTTTAGAAAAATCTTCTAAACGCAGCTAAACTAGGCTTTAGAAAAGTCTTCTAAACGCAGCTAAACTAGGCTTTAGAAAAGTCTTCTAAACGCAGCTAAACTAGGCTTTAGAAAAGTCTTCTAAACGCAGCTAAACTAGGCTTTAGAAAAGTCTTCTAAACGCAGCTAAACTAGGTTTTAGAAAAGTCTTCTAAACGCAGCAAAACTAGGCTTTAGAAAAGTCTTCTAAACGCAGCTAAACTAGGCTTTAGAAAAGTGTTCTAAACGCAGTTAAACTAGGCTTTAGAAAAGTGTTCTAAACGCAGCTAAACTAGGCTTTAGAAAAATCTTCTAAAAGCAGCTAAACTAGGCTTTAGAAAAGTCTTCTAAACGCAGCTAAACTAGGCTTTAGAAAAGTCTTCTAAACGCAGCTAAACTAGGCTTTAGAAAAGTGTTCTAAACGCAGCTAAACTAGGCTTTAGAAAAGTGTTCTAAACGCAGCTAAACTAGGCTTTAGAAAAGTCTTCTAAAAGCAGCTAAACTAGGCTTTAGAAAAGTCTTCTAAACGCAGCTAAACTAGGCTTTAGAAAAGTCTTCTAAACGCAGCTAAACTAGGCTTTAGAAAAATCTTCTAAAAGCAGCTAAACTAGGCTTTAGAAAAGTCTTCTAAACGCAGCTAAACTAGGCTTTAGAAAAGTCTTCTAAACGCAGCTAAACTAGGCTTTAGAAAAGTGTTCTAAACGCAGCTAAACTAGGCTTTAGAAAAGTGTTCTAAACGCAGCTAAACTAGGCTTTAGAAAAGTCTTCTAAAAGCAGCTAAACTAGGCTTTAGAAAAGTCTTCTAAACGCAGCTAAACTAGGCTTTAGAAAAGTCTTCTAAACGCAGCTAAACTAGGCTTTAGAAAAATCTTCTAAAAGCAGCTAAACTAGGCTTTAGAAAAGTGTTCTAAACGCAGCTAAACTAGGCTTTAGAAAAATCTTCTAAAAGCAGCTAAACTAGGCTTTAGAAAAGTCTTCTAAACGCAGCTAAACTAGGCTTTAGAAAAGTCTTCTAAACGCAGCTAAACTAGGCTTTAGAAAAGTGTTCTAAACGCAGCTAAACTAGGCTTTAGAAAAGTGTTCTAAACGCAGCTAAACTAGGCTTTAGAAAAGTCTTCTAAAAGCAGCTAAACTAGGCTTTAGAAAAGTCTTCTAAACGCAGCTAAACTAGGCTTTAGAAAAGTCTTCTAAACGCAGCTAAACTAGGCTTTAGAAAAATCTTCTAAAAGCAGCTAAACTAGGCTTTAGAAAAGTCTTCTAAACGCAGCTAAACTAGGCTTTAGAAAAGTCTTCTAAACGCAACTAAACTAGGCTTTAGAAAAGTCTTCTAAAAGCAGCTAAACTAGGCTTTAGAAAAGTCTTCTAAACGCAGCTAAACTAGGCTTTAGAAAAGTCTTCTAAACGCAGCTAAACTAGGCTTTAGAAAAATCTTCTAAAAGCAGCTAAACTAGGCTTTAGAAAAGTCTTCTAAACGCAGCTAAACTAGGCTTTAGAAAAGTCTTCTAAACGCAACTAAACTAGGCTTTAGAAAAGTCTTCTAAACGCAGCTAAACTAGGCTTTAGAAAAGTCTTCTAAACGCAGCTAAACTAGGCTTTAGAAAAGTCTTCTAAACACAGCTAAACTAGGCTTTAGAAAAGTATTCTAAACGCAGCTAAACTAGGCTTTAGAAAGATCTTCTAAACGCAGCTAAACTAGGCTTTAGAAAAGTCTTCTAAATGCAGCTAATTTTTGAAATTTAGATACCTGTGAGAAAAAAAATAAAATTTTTGCTTGTACAGTGGGTATGGAAAGTATTCAGACCCCCTTAAATTTTTCACTCTTTGTTATATTGCAGCCATTTGCTAAAATCATTTAAGTTCATTCTTCTTCCTCATGAATGTACACATAGCACCCCATACTGACAGAAAAACACAGAATTGTTGACATTGTTGCAGATTTATTAAAAAAGAAAAACTGAAATATCACATGGTCCTAAGTATTCAGACCCTTTGCTAAGTATTTAGTAGAAGCCCCCTTTGATCTAATACAGCCAGGAGTCTTTTTGGGAAAGATGCAACAAGTCTTTCACACCTGGATTTGGGGATCCTCTGCCATTCCTCCTTGCAGATCCTCTCCAGTTCTGTCAGGTTGGATGGTAAACGTTGGTGGACAGCCATTTTTAGGTCTCTCCAGAGATGCTCAATTGGGTTTAAGTCAGGGCTCTGGCTGGGCCATTCAAGAACAGTCACGGAGTTGTTGTGAAGCCACTCCTTCGTTATTTTAGCTGTGTGCTTAGGGTCATTGTCTTGTTGGAAGGTAAACCTTCGGCCCAGTCTGAGGTCCAGAGCACTCTGGAGAAGGTTTTTGTTCAGGATATCCCTGTACTTGGCCGCATTCATCTTTCCCTCGATTTCAACCAGTCGTCCTGTCCCTGCAGCTGAAAAACATCACCACAGCATGATGCTGCCACCACCATGCTTCACTGTTGGGACTGTATTGGACAGGTGATGAGCAGTGCCTGGTTTTCTCCACACATACCGCTTAGAATTAAGGCCAAAAAGTTCTATTTTGGTCTCATCAGACCAGAGAATCTTATTTCTCACCATCTTGGAGTCCTTCAGGTGTTTTTTAGCAAACTCCATGCGGGCTTTCATGTGTCTTACACTGAGGAGAGGCTTCCGTTGGGCCACTCTGCCATAAAGCCCTGACTGGTGGAGGGCTGCAGTGATGGTTGACTTTCTACAACTTTCTCCCATCTCCTGACTGCATCTCTGGAGCTCAGCCACAGTGATTTTTGGGTTCTTCTTTACCTCTCTCACCAAGGCTCTTCTCCCCGATAGCTCAGTTTGGCCGGACAGCCAGCTCTAGGAAGGGTTCTGGTCGTCCCAAACATCTTCCATTTGAGGATTATGGAGGCCACTGTGCTCTTAGGAACCTTAAGTGCAGCAGAAATCTTTTTGGAACCTTGGCCAGATCTGTGCCTTGCCACAATTCTGTCTCTGAGCTCTTCAGGCAGTTCCTTTGACCTCATGATTCTCATTTGCTCTGACATGCATTGTGATCTGGAAGGTCTTATATAGACAGGTGTGTGGCTTTCCTAATCAAGTCCAATCAGTATAATCAAACACAGCTGGACTCAAATGAAGGTGTAGAACCATCTCAAGGATGATCAGAAGAAATGGAAAGCACCAGAGTTAAATATATGAGTGTCACAGCAAAGGGTCTGAATACTTAGGACCATGTGATATTTCAGTTTTTCTTTTTTAATAAATCTGCAACAATGTCAACAATTCTGTGTTTTTCTGTCAGTATGGGGTGCTATGTGTACATTCATGAGGAAGAAGAATGAACCTAAATGATTTTAGCAAATGGCTGCAATATAACAAAGAGTGAAAAATTTAAGGGGGTCTGAATACTTTCCGTACCCACTGTATATGATTGGATGATGGAAGTCAGCAGAGCTTCTCCTCATTTACTAAGCTCTAGGGATAATTCCCTTGCAAAGTCCAACTTCCCTTGTGAAGTGAACAGTATATTTGCCTTTAGTAGATCAACCCCACTGCTTCATGAGGTGACTGTTCTTTCCTAACTGCAGACTCTACTACCTCATCCAAAAAGTAGGTGAGTAGGATAAACTCTTATGTTCCCATATACACCAATAGTTTTAAAGTTTATAAAAGGCTTAGTGCTCCATAAAACAGCAAAGCATACTGTACATGAACATCAGATAATGGTAAAGAGCTAAAGCAAGGTAGTACAATTATTTATTTATTTTAATGTGAAATGGCCACATATGGAGATCGGGCATTATATGGGTAAAATATAGCTGTGGGTTTTCTTGTGCTCCATGCTTACTGCACACACAACCAGACATGAGTATCTGTATTTACCATTTGCCATACAACACTTTAGGATCATAACAGTTAAACTATACAATACCTTGTGCTGCTCAACATGGGTTCGCACCGATTCACTATCTGTAGGGGCTTCCCATGAAGTAGCAGTTGTGTGCATTTTCTCAAGCCACTGCATCAATGAGTTGGTTTTATTCTGGATTTGCTGTAGCTGAGAGAGTCGAGCTTCCAGTTCACTCATTTTGTCTTTTAGTAATTTTCCCAAATGTTCATAGCCTTCATTAACATCTGCCATTCCTTTCTGCACTACAGCCAATTCTACAGAACAGGAAAAAGCTTTAAAATGAATCCACACTATTGTTTACCAGTGTACCTATGATACAAATATTATACACACATACAGTGCATCTGGAAAGTATTCACAGCGCTTAACTTTCTCCACATTTTGTTATGTTACAGCCTTTTTCCAAAATGGATTCAATAAATGATTTTCCTCAAAATTCTACAAACAATGCCCCAAAATTACAACATGAAAGAAGTTTGTTTGAAATCTTTGCAAATGTATTAAAAATAAAAAATGAAAAAATCCCATGTACATAAGTATTCACAGCCTTTGCCATGACACTCAAAATTAGCTCAGGTGCATCCAATTTCCACTGATCATCTTTGACATATTTCTACAAGTTGATTGGAGTCCACCTGTGGTAAATTCAGTTGATTGGACATGATTTGGAAAGACACACACCTGTCTATATAAGGTCCCACAGTTAACAGTGCATGTCAGAGCACAAACCAAGTCAGGAAGTCCAAGGAATTGTCTGTAGACCTCCGAGGCAGGGTTGTATCGAGGCACAGATCTGGGGAAGAATACAGAAAAATTTCTGCAGCATTAAAGGTCCCAGTGAGCACAGTGGCTTCCATCATCTGTAAATGGAAGAAGTTTGGAACCACCAGGACTCTTCCTAGAGCAGGCCACCCAGCCAAACTGAGCAATCGGGAGAAGGGCCTTAGTCAGGGAGTTGGCCAAGAACCCGATGGTCACTCTGACAGAGCTCCAGCATTTCTCCATAGAAAGAAGAGAACCTTCCAGAAGAACAACCATCTTTGCAGCACTCCACCAATAAGGCCTGTATGGTAGAGCGGCCATATGGAAGCCACTCCTCAGTAAAAAGCACATGACAGCCCGCCTGGAGTTTGCCAAAAGGCACCTGAAGGACTCTCAGATCATGAGAAACCAAATTCTCTGGTCTGATGAAACAAAGATTGAGCTCTTTGGCCTGAATGGCAAGCATCATGTCTGGAGGAAACCAGGCACTGCTCATCACCTGGCCAATACTATATCTACAGTGAAGCATGGTGGTGGTAGCATCATGCTGTGGAGATGTTTTTCAATGGCAGGAACTGGGAGACTAGTCAGGGTCGAGGGAAAGATGAATGCAGCAATGTACAGAGACATCTTTGATGAAAACCTGCTCCAGAGCATTCTTGAACCCAGACTGGAGTGAAGGTTCATCTTCCAACAGGACGATGACTTTAAGCACACAGCCAAGATAACAAAGGAGTGACTACGGGACAACTCTGTGAATGTCCTTGAGTGGCCCAGCCAGAGCCCAGACTTGTACCTGATTGAAAATCACTGGAGAGATCTGAAAATGGCTGTTGGCATCCAATCTGATGGCGCTTGAGAGGGCCTGCAAAGAAGAATGGGTGAAACTGCCCAAACATAGGTGTGCCAATCTTGTAGTATTAACTCGAAAAGACTTGAGGTTGTAATTGGTGCCAAAGGTGCTTCAACAAAGTATTGAGCAAAGGCTGTGAATACTTATTATTATTATTTTTTTTTTTTTAATAAATTTGCAAAGATTTCAAACAAACTTCTTTCACATTGTCATTATGGGGTATTGTTTGTAGAATTTTGAGGAAAATAATTAATTTAATCCATTTTGGAATAAAGCTGAAACATAACAAAAAGTGTAAAAAGTGAAACATTGTAAATACTTTCCGGGATGCACTGTATAATAAAATATATAAAATAAAATTCATAAAAATATCCTAACATACAATAATTTATCTTCATGTGTTGTCTTGGTTAATTATTTAGAGGACAAGAGTGACATTATGCAGATGACATAAGGCCTACGGCGTATGTCTTCCCCAAAAAAAAACTGAATCAGGTACCTTAAAGGTTTCTTCAGAGAATGAATAGGGGTACATAAACTGTTCCTAGGGTGTGTATGTGTTAGTATGACTGTGATATTAATAAAGCCATAAACTCCACAGAAGAAGGGTCTCAACTAATTAGTCTACATCAGTGTAAAAACTAATTTTCTGAAAATGTCACATTACAAGGAACTACTACTGCATTAAAAAATAAAAACTGAAAAAAGTTGAGAGTTAGCAGCTCACTGAAGCAACAAAATAAAATTGATTATAACAATTAGCCAACATGGAAACTTTACCCAAATATTTACATTCTATATTTGCATATCATTTAAAGATTTCAGATCATTTTCTAAACCCACAAAAAAAATCCTAATAATTAATAAAAACTCAACAGCATATTCACTGCTTTTATGTTAGAACTGGAAAGAAATGTAAGAACTCCCAAAGAAGCAGTCCTAGTTACAAATCACAGGACCCTGCAGTTGGTTTATCATACTGACTCGACAACACCTCCATCTAGTGGTTATTTAGAAGAGTTAACTGGTTGCATGGTACATTCACACTTATAATGTGTTGTTCATCACTTTATCACTTCACCTAAAAATGTATAAAGTAATACCAGTAGTTAAGCAAACGTATGATGCATATAAGTCCCTTTGGAGATCCTAGGCTAAGGCTATTCAGGGGACTTTCCTTTTTGCCAAAGTCGATATTAGGCCTCGACCCCTCCAGATGCCAAGCCTAAAGATAATTCTTCTGTCAATTGCCAGTGGCTCTACTTCCCATTGGAAATGCAGGAATTTGACATTGATACACAAAGGAAACACATGGTGCCTGATCTTTAGCAATCTTGTTATCCTAGAAATGTTTTAAGCCATGACACGGTCACTTTAAAGTGAAGCTGTGCCCAGACCATGCACACTCAAACATTTTACAATTCCTATCAGTAAAAGCACTTTAAAGCAAACTTTCACTAATATCCATATCTTTAAGCATTCCTGAGTAATTTTTTTTATTTTTTACTGAGAGCAAATCCTGACAGGCTGCCACCCTTCCAACGTATACATTCAGCAGGTGTTTTTAAAGGGGTTGTAAACTCAGAAGGTTTTTTATCTTAATGCATTCTATGCATTAGGATAATGGTTTGGTGGTGAATTGGCGCAAGAAGAGGTCTCAAAAAAAAAAAAAAAAGTCTGGTCCTGGGGACCCGGGGGAGGGGGAGAAGGGAAACACCAGGGGTGGGGGGACCCCCAAACAGTTCAGGGGGTAGCTGTCCACTGTAGCGGCTGCCGGCGGAAGAGACAGAAGAGATCTCTGGGGGGAGACAAGAGGGAAGACAGCGCAGCACCTTCTAAGTGCAGCAAGACATTTATTGAAGTATGTGCAGCAGTATTACACACCGACTTATTCACCGACTAAATGTGAGTGTAATACTGCTGCACATACTTCAATAAATGTCTTGCTGCACTTAGAAGGCGCTGCGCTGTCTTCCCTCTTATGCATTAGGATAAAAAGCCTTCTGTGTGCAGCAACCCCCTAATACTTACCCCCTTCTCTATCCAGCAATGTTTTACAAGTGCTTCAGCCGTCCAGGACTCTCTCTCTCCTGATTGGCTGAGACACAGAAATGGCACCATTGGCATTGGCTGCTGTCAATCAAACTCAGTTAGCCAATCAGTAGAGAGAGAGGGGGTGGGGCTGAACTGCAGCTCCATGTTTTAATGGATAGCTGCTTGTTGTGGGGCCACTCAACAGGAGGGAGGGGCCAGGAGCTCCAGCCAGGGACCCCAGAAGAGAAGGATCTGGGCTGCCCTGTGCAAAACCAACTGCACAGATGAGGTAAGTATAACATGTTTGGTATTTTCATAGAAACAAAAAGAGACTTTACAATCACTTTAAGTTACTGAAACACTCTGTAGAGTCTTGGCTGTGATAGAGGATCTTTGAAAACAACCACCTACAACTATAAATCAGCTAGAGAGGTCACGAATGGCTTGTATATTTTTAAGCTCTTCTACTTGTTTTAATGCTCTTCAAGCTATGCAGTGGGTAAATACATATTGTGTAAGCACTGAGTTTACAAGTCTTGAAGTACCTTACCTTTATTAGTCAAATTTCCTTTAGCAGCAGATGAAGCAGCTCCATTTATCAGGCCCCTACCTATAAGGAAAAATATATAAGTGTATATTTTTTTAAATTTGCAAACTCAGAAAGGAAGCCTCTTATAGTAAAAGCTGCTCAACAATGTATATACATTTACTACTATGGAGAGCGATAAACATAAACATTACATGGTACAGCCTTGTAATATGTATGCCTTAAACTAAACGGAAAAGGTTGCAGTCTAACTGGACCAAGCATCTTGCTTTTTCAATTGCTAACATGATGGTATTAAACCATAGTGCAGAGGAAATATAGTTAAATTATTCCACTCCTTATTATACTTTAAAATACAAAAACGTAAAAAACTTGAACTATGTTTTAATAAAGCTATAATTGCTGCATTATCAAAATGTCACACCTACCACCTACATTACTATGTAATCTACAGCTCAACAGAATGCTGTCAAATTTCTGTTGCCTCTTTTGTCTTTTTTCATCCTTTTAAGACTAGTACACATGGGCAGATTATCAGGCCGGCTCAATAGAAACCTGTGTGTCCTGCAGTTGGTCCGACAGAAGCCGCCCATTCAGCCGGATTCTGTCAAAGGGGGGTGACTGAAAAAGGTCTGCCGACTGGCTCCCGGTCAGCGCTCTCAGCCTATAGGCGCTAACTCAAGTGTTCTGGTGGGGAGGGGGGGGGGGGCATCCCCCCATCAGAACATCAGAACACAAAAGGACAGCAGGGGAGATCGCTGTACTAAAATCGGATAGTTAGTGCAGTGGCTCATCCTGAGCAGTCAGTTTTTTTTTTTCGTTCAGCCCTGCTGGGTTGAATGAGAAAAAAAAAACGACTAGTGTGTACTAATCTTTAGACTATTAGCTCTTTAGGAAAAGGCTCTCATTCCTATTGTTCAGTAGAATTTCTGTCTATTAAAATGTAAATTGCATAGCCTAGGTATGCCTTTGTTTAGTACAACACTGAGAAATGTAAATAGTATATTTTCATTTTATATTGTCATTTGGCTACATACCTGATTTGGCAGTGGATCTGGTCTTTGCAGGTGAGGTCACTGCAGTAATCAAGCTGCACAATGATGTTCCTTTGCTGTTTACTTTTTGTACTTCTGGTGACTTTTGTGTCCACTCTTCCTGCAAATTCTGCAAACATGTAAAATTTACAATTAGGCTCAAACATTTTTATTTTACTGCACCCATTACCAGCTCTAAGTTTCCAACATGTAAGATCTCACCTTAGTTTCTTGTAGGTGATCAGTCAGATCATTCAAACACAGAGTCAGTGCTTCTGGAGGAATTTTATCATTTACTGTTGTAAACCAGTGTTTCAAAGACTGAACCAAAGACTGGAAAGAGTCCATCTGACTTTGACAGGATGATACATCCTCTTCCCTAAAAATAAATACAATTACAAGAAACACGCATGTTTTGAATTACTGGGCCTAACATTCTGCATTTCAGTTTTAAAAAGGTGATTCAACACAATACCTAGTGAAATCCACCTTTTTATAATTTAGAGACGAGCTATCCATGAATGCTTTTCATGTGCTGCATGAGATCTGGAGTGGAAGGCATGCCAAAAAAATGGCCTAATGTACAATTTCTGTCATACTTTTTGTATCTCGTTTGGGAAATGCCCTCTTCATTGGTTATCCTGATGGCCCCAGTCACTTGCACAGAAAATGGGGAGTTTACCCAAAGGTATAAGAAGTAAAAAAACTGACAAGTAGTGACCCTTTTGCACTGTGCAATAAAAAGTGTTCCTATCTGTCTATGTTGGTGAGATTTCTCATCACTTCTTGCCTCAGGTACCAACCAGAACAGGTTGCAGATGGAAATTTTCCCTGCTTCGCACAAAAAGTGTACCACGGAAGGGAAACCAGCATTTTGACTATGCATAGGGGTTCTCATGTGGGCTCTCCATTTATCTGATGTATTGTCTTCCTTTGTTTTGTTTTCCATTAGCACCTTTTTGTGTTTTTTACTCTTGGATGTTCCTTTTGTAACCCCTGCATGGGCAATTTTGGTACTCATTTGGTTATTTTTAAAAACCCCAATAAAAATTACTGAACCAAACAGCCTGAAAGTGTTTAACAAATACTTATTCCATCCAAAACAAAAATGTTGGTTTTACTTCCAATGTAAGCTACATTTTTGTGTATTATGTGTGTGTGGTGGTCAATCAATAATTATTCTCTGGATTGTTCTGTGTCCTACTGGATAATCACAAGAAATATGTTTCATAGGAAATCCTAGTTTATTTTGTATATGTGTTACTTGTCATAAATTAATAACGTACAGTACTGTGCAAAAGTCTTAGGCAGGTGTGGAAAAATACGATTTTTGTATGATCTTACCGTAAAATCTTTTTCTCTGATGTCCATCGACAGACACAGCCTCATCTCCATGAGCTGAGTGGGTTTATGCTCCTCCCATCAGGAGTAGTCTAGGCAAGATTTGAATACACACACCCAGGGGGTTGTCCCTCCAGGCATAAACCTCCACTCCACAACCCAGCCACTAGGAAGGCAACCTTCTTCGACAAAGAATGCAGAGAAATCTCCCTAATATTATCAAAAGGAGGCTTTTGAAGAACAGACAAAACCAGATTAAGATCCCACGGCGGTAACAGGGATCTCCACGGAGGGGCCAGATGACGCACCCCCCTGAACGAATGTGCAAATCAAACTATGAGTAGCCAACGGACGTTGGAAGTAAAAAGCCATGGCCGAAACCTGGCCCTTGATAGTGCCCAATAGCAAGCGCTGCTCAACCCCTTTTTGTAAAAAGGGCAAAACCCTTGCTATAGAAAACAAGCGAGGGTGCAGCTGCAGCGATTCACACCAAGAAATGTACGATTTCCACGTACGATGATAGATCTTCCTAGATGTCGACTTCCTGGCCTTCAAAAGGGTAGGAATCACCGAAAAGGGTAGAAATACCTCTATCTCTCAACACCTTGCTTTCAACAGCCAAGCCGTTAAAGCCAGCGAAAGTAAAGCAGGATGGAAGATCGGTCCTTGAGATAGTAGATCTTCCCGCAAAGGAAGACGCCATGGGGGATCCACGACCATTTTTACCAGCTCTGCATTCCAAAGACCACCAAGGTCAGTCTGGTGCCACCAGAAGGACCGGAATGCCTTCCATCGCCACCCTGCGAAGAAACCTTGGCAGAAGAGCAAGCGGAGGGAAGGCATAGATCAGGTGATACTGACTCCATGGAGCCACCAGAGCGTCTGTGGCGTTGGCGTGAGGATCCCGATACCTGGCCACAAACCTCTGAACTTTCCTGTTGAGGCAAGACGCAAATGGATCTACGTCTGGGGTCCCCCACCGGACACACAGGAGATGAAACACCCCTGGATGTAGGAACCACTCCCCCTGATCCAACACCTGACGACTCATGTAATCTGCTTGCCAATTCCCCACACCCGGGATGTGGACTACAGAAAGAGCCGGAACGTTGTTTTCCGCCCATACCAGAATCTCAGCCACCTCCTTGGCCGCCAGGGCACTCCTGATACGGCCTTGATGATTGATGTAAGTCACGGCCATGGCATTGTCTGACTGGACCCGAACCGGAGAGCTGTGTAGTCGACTCATCTAGTGAAGCAGTCAGAGCTTGATCTCCCTCAGCCCCAGAATATTGATTGGCAAGGAAGATTCTTATGACGCCCAAGTCCCCTGAGCACAGAGCTTCCCCAGCACTCCACCACAGCCTTATAGGCTGGCGTACGTGGTGACCACCATCCAAAACACCAGCAGGAAGGACTTGCCATGGCATAGGACAGGTGACTGGATCCACCAAGAGAGAGCTGACTTCGTGAGATGGCTCAACCGAATCTTCAGGTCCAATGACTGAGGATCTCTGTTCCATTTCGACAGAATCTTTCTGCAGCTGTCTCGTGTGAGACTAAGCAAACGGGACCGATTTGAACATCGAGACTATCAGACCCAGGGCCCTCATGCAAGCCTGCAAGGAGGATCGGCCTCCATCAGCAATTGGAGCGCCCTTTTCAACTTCTGAAGCATGTCCAAGGGAAGGAAGACCCTCGCCAGAGCAGAGTCGAGGATCAGCCCCAGATAGGTGACCCACACAGAGGGAATCGGTGCAGATTTGGTGACACTGATCGTCCACCCAAAGTTCTGAAGGGTCCAAATGGTGGTGGAGATGTTTTCCAGCAGATCCAAATGGGAAACTGCTCACAACAGGAGATCATCCAGATACCCCACAATGGAGATACATCGTCGACGCAACAAGTATAGCGCAGGGGCTTGGACCTTGGTAAAAACTCTGGGAGCCGAGGCAAGACCAAAGGGTAACACCGCAAACTGAAAGTGCTCCTCTGACACCACGAAGCGGAGGAATCGCTGATGTCCCTTGAATATGGGGACGTGAAGATACGCATCTTTGAGATCGATGGAAGCAAGAAAATCTCCCCGATTCAAAGATGCCACCACCAACCGAATGGACTCCATTTAGAATTTCTGCACCCACACAAAGTGGTTCAGAGCCTTGAGGTCCAGGATTGGAAGCACCTTGCCCTCTTTCTGGACACGGTGAACAGGTTTGAATAGAAACCTTCAGACCATTCCTGTTGGGGAACTGGCACAATCACCCCTTGAACCCGGAGATCTTGCACAGCCTTCCGCAGATCCTTCAAACGCTCCGGAGACAGGTTAAGATTTGACTAAAAAAACCTGTCCCCTGGTCGGGACCAGAATTCAATCTTGTACCCGGAACAAACCAGTTTGCGAACTCATTTGTCCTGAATGAAGGAAGTCCAGGGTTCCTGAAAGAAGCGCAGATATCCCCCCACCCCTAAGACGAGTGAGGGCGCCCCTTCATGCTGAAGAGGACTTGTCTGCAGCACTGGACTGACTCCAGGGTTTCTTAGCACCTCCAGAAGTTCTGAACAGCTTACCTTTTTCTTGCGCCCCGGAGGCACGAAAAAAAAAGTTTATGAGCAGAAAAGGAGGAACCCCGCTTAGGACAGGGTGTCTTACCCTTGGAAGATTGAGAAAGAAGAGTACTCTTCCCGCCAGTCAGGCCCTTGATCAACTCATCCAATGAGTTGCCAAACAACCTGTCTCCCAGAAAGGGGAGATTAGCTAAGGCTTTTTTAGAAGCTTGGTCAGCCGACCAGCTTTTCAACCAAACCTTGCATCTTAAAACAATGCCCGCTCCCGAGACCCTGGCCACCAGGGGGTCCGCATCCATAGACGCATCACACAGGAACACCAGAGCCTGGATCACCTGGTCCAAAAGTTCCAGCTGTTTGGGGGGAACAGTCTCAGGGTCCAAAGACTCTAGCAAATCCCTAATCCATTTTGTCACTGTCTGAGAATAGCACAGTTTCAAAATGGAACCCACCAGCACGTGAAGATGGCGGGAAAAGGATTCCACCCGCCTGTCCACTGGATCTGTAAAGACTGGGGAATCCTCCACAGGCACAAGAGTGGATTTGTTTAATCTGTAAACAGGATGGTCCAATTTAGGTGGCACTATCAAACGGTTAGAAACCTTTTCAGCAAAAGGATACCGGCGCTGAAAGCGTTTTGGCACCACTAACACGTGCTTAACGCGCCGCCATTGGTCATTCACAATATCATGAAAAGTGTCTGGACAAGGGAAAACCCTGTCGGCTTTTGGAGACTTCTGGGAGCCAAAAGCCACCCGCGTCCCTGCCAGCGTGGGCTCATAAGCCAAAGTATCCCGCACTGAAAAATTCAGGGCTTCCACCAAAGCGTGTTCCCGCACTGCAGCTGAAGAAGACAGGTCCTCTTCACCATCTGACTGTGAGGACAGCAACCCCTCAGGAAGGGGAGCATCTGGGGCAACCACATCAGCCTCTGAATCAGAGGACATCTCCACAGATGAAGAAGGCAGCGGCCGTTTTCCGCTATCAACCTTTTTCATGACTAAATCAACTTTAGTGGCCAGGCTTTCCAGGGCAGCTGAAATTGCGGCCAGTGACTGTGATCCAGACTGCTTGGGAGTCACACAGAGTGGGTCTGAGGGTGAAATTCTAGTTTGGGACTACAAAGTGCAAATTGCAAAAAACTGAGTACTGTAGCTTTAAGAACGCAGATCGCGGTATCCACCATCGATCGCAGCGGTCTGCAGGGAGCCCCTTTAAACCAAACTGAAAGCAAAAAGAGCAAGGATATGCCCGCAGGGACCCTCAATACTTTACCACTTCACACAGACTGCCTCCTGAATCTTCCATAGCATGGAGAGAGAAGCAGGAAGTGACCTTGGATCAGCAGCAGGAAATGAAGACACAGGAAGTGATGTCGCCTGATAGGGATACACTGCCAAATATAGCACCAGGGCTACATAGAGATGGATGCCCATACAAAACAATAGGATGCTGCAGGGAAAATGGTTGCCCCATACAAGTCTATAGGGAAAAAATTCCATTGCCCACACCTAAGATGGTGGCGCCCACGGCGCACCATGCGGCTAGGGTCCGACACATGAAGGCCTCAGGAACCACAACAGGGACCAGGAAGCCCAAGGTACCATGCCCCCCCGAGCGCCAGAGCACTCCAGACACACAGCCCCCGCAGGGACAGGCTGAGGGAAGGACACACAGACCAAGCACCGGGCAGACCAGGGGGATCTCTTGGGAGACAAAAATTCTATTATCCCCAGGGGAGGGCCCACATCCCCCAAGGCCAGCAGGGGCAAGGGGGGCACAGTTATTCACTATACCATGGACAGGGTGGGCTCCGCTCCAGGCAGACTGCCTCCCACCCGAAGTGGGGGTGCTGCCAGCCAAGGGGTACGCTGCGACTTAGGGCGTTCCAGGTCGTGGGGTCCCGGTGAGGCATCTGCTCGAAGGCTCGTCCCCCTCCAGACAAGGGGGCACCATTGTGGCTAGGCCTAGGTCAGAACTATAAGCTGCTCATGCTTATAGGCCAGACTGGGGGGACCATAAGGGTCTAGATTATACAGTATGAAGCCCCAGTCGGCATTGTTGCTTGTAGATCACCAGGAAATTCTTCCCTGAACACTAGCTTGCAAGTGAGTAAAGAGAAATAAAAGAAAATATTATGAAAAGAATAAAAAAAACTGAGACCAGAGTCCCAGCAGGAAACCTGGGTCTACTCCTTCTCTAGGCTGAAAACAAACTGATGTGCTGGGTTGTGCAGTGTGGGTTTATGCCTGGGTTTAGCCCCCTGGGTGTGTGTATTCAAATTTTCCTGCCTAGACTGCTCCTGATGGGAGGCGCATAAACCCACTCAGTTCATGGAGATGAGGCTGTGTCTGTCGATGGATGATAGAGAAAATGCTGTAAATTAAGACTCATTTCAGTAAATGGTTTATTTTTTATCAATTAACAAAAAGGAAAGTAAATGAACAGAAGAGAAATCCAAATCAAATCAAATGAATGTTTGATGTGACCACCCTTTGCCTTCAAAAAAGCATCAATTATTTAATTCTTCTAGGTCCACTTGCACACAGTGTTTGAAGGAACTCAGCAGGTAGGTTGGTCTAAACACCTTGGAGAACTCACAACAGATCTTCAGTGCATGTAGGCTGTCTCAAGTCCTTAAGTCTCTTCATGTAATCCCAGACAGATCAGATGATGTTGAGATCAGGGCTCTTTGGGGGCCAAACCATCATTTCCAGGACTCCTTGTTTTTCTTTACACTGAAGATAGTTCTATGATAGTTGATATTGCTTGTATGTTTGGGGTAATTTTTCTACTGCAGAAAAAATTTGGGGCCAATCACGCTCCTCCCTGTTGGTATGGCATGATGGAAAAGTATCTGCCTGTATTTCTCAGCATTGTGGACACTATTGAGCCTGATCAAATCTCTAACTCTTTGCAGAAATGCAGCTACAATGTTGCATGGAAGCTCCACCATGCTTTACTGTTGCCTGCAGACACCCATTACAATACAGCTCTCCAGCCCTTCACAAACAAACTGCCTTCTGCTAAAACCAAATAATTCCAATTTTGACTACATTTTTCCATTTCCTGCCATTTTTCTGCACCCCAGTTCCTATGTTTTCATGATGTGACAGAAGGATTTGAAACAGCCCACATCCAGAAAAGATCCGTTGCTATTTCTCCAAGATGTTTGGAACAGCATACCTGCCTTCAAAAACTGGCTGCAAGTGTACCAAGAACAATTGAAGAACGGATGCTGTTTTGAAGGCAAAGGGTGGTTACACCAAATATTAATTTGATTAGGATTTCTCTTCTGTTCGATTATTTTCTATTTTGTTAATCGATAAAAACAAACTATTAGCACTTCTGTTTTTGAAAGCATTCTTACTTTACAGAATTTCCACACCTGCCCAAGACTTTTACACAGTACTGTATATTAATTAAAAGTCCACCCATAATTCAGTGTTGGATAAATGCTGATATGTAAAAGCACATACAGTAGCTGTTAACACAGATGTGAAACTTTATGGGATTTAAAAGCTGGAGTACCCAATCTGCCTTCTCACTATGGCCATTACTTCAATGCTCATCGTACAACAGTCCACCCCTGACCTTTCCATAAATTAAATGGAAATTTGTTGTTGGGGAAATCTTGACTATAGTATTTGTTCGAAGGAAGGCTAGCACTATTTAGGTTCCATTCACACTAGCGTGACTTTTCAGGCGACTTGGTCGCCTGACAAGTCGCGGTCGGTCGCTCGCCATTGAATAGTACAGGACCCGTTCTAATAGGAGCGACACAAGTCGCTCCGACTTAGAAAAAGGGTCCTGTACTACTTTGGGGCGACCTGGAGGCGACTTGCATTGACTTCAATTATATGAAGTCCCTGCAAGTCGCACCGAGGTCACGGTGCACAGGTCGCCCCAGCAAGTCGTGTCACGCCAGTCTGAATGGGCGCTTAGTGTCTTTTCTAATTGTGACTGATAATATTGGTAGTGTCTGTAGTTGTGTACTTTAAAAATATTGACATTCACCTTGGCCAATTTTGGACTGACTCATTTGCTAAGTCTATTGTTACATGATTGTACTCACTTTGCCCTAACAGTCTCTTCAAGATCCTTAAACATTTTTGACAAGGAGTTCACTTTTTCCAAAACCAGGACCTTGTCGCCTGGGAGACCATGTACACACAATTCTTCCGCCAGTCTGTGTAAATTCTCTATGCTCTTCTTGTGCTCCTGGAGCTCATTGCTTGTTTCCTGTAACAGAAAAAAAAGTTATCTAATTTTCTTCACCTGGTATAAATGCCTTTTTGTGTTTGTCAATGGCGGTCTTACTTTTCTACTTTGGATAGTTTAAAGTGATTGTAGAGGGTAAAAATTTTTTATCTTCATGTATTTTATGTATGAAGTTAAAAAACGTTTAGTGTGTATCTCCCCTTGCAGCCCCCCTTAATACTTACCTATGCCCCATCTACATCCAGCAATGTGCACAAGAGGGCTGCTCTCCTGTGTCTCTGTCTCCTCATTGGCTGAGATACAGCAGCGGGAGCCCTTGGCTTCCCACATTGAGTAAGGAGGGAGCGGGGGGCGGGACTGAGCCACGCTCTGTGTGTCCCATAGACACACAGAGGCAGCTTTGCAGCGAGCATGCACGAGTGCTTTCAGAGCAAGCAGCTTGCTCTGGGGGAACTCGGAAAGGGGGAGGGGCCAGAAGCGTCGGTGGGGGACCCGAGAGGTGGAGAATCAGGGCTGCTCTGTGAAAAACCATTGCACAGAGCAGGTACGTATGATGTGTTTATTATTTTAAAGTGAAAACAATTGAACCTTTAGAACTAGTTTGAGTAAATAAAAGCAGAATAAACTGCAATGTGCCATTGTACTTACTAAACAAAATGAAGACAACTGTTTTTTGTCTCCAACAGCATTTTGCCTTCATTGATGTGTATAGGAAGATTGATTAAAATGGTTGCTATGGACAGGAACAACTGTTCACAGTTCACACATTTAAAACCTTGTAACTGTTCATAATTTTCTATAAGGTTGATTAGAATCTCTGTAAAACGAGGTGGGGATGTTCAACTGTATAGGTGAACTTAGATGTGAATTAAATGGCATCTCCATCTATAATTAGCATGATTGATCATATTCCTTACTGATCAAGGGAAATAATCACACTGCTACTAATAGGGTCAAAGAGGGTATTTTTCCTCCAGTCTGAGGTTTGTACCTGCCTCATTGAAACTTTGTTTTGCCTCATTCTGAAAGAACAACATTATAATTAGAATTGACATTTAAGGACACCTGCGTTTTTATACTTTATCGACCAGGCAACAATGACACTGATATATTTAGGACATGCTATACCTGCATGTACTGAGACAGCTCTGTCACATCCTTTCCAGGACTATCTGCCTCTATCAGTGCCTTTAATTTCTGGTCCAAGAATGACTGCACTTTCTGAGTGAGGTCCTCAAATAGTTCCACCTGGGTCTTCAAGTCTTCCATTTTCTTAAGGCGTGCTTTAGTAAGTTCACCAGCTTTAGAAAAACGTTCACTCAGTTCATTCATTTTTCCTTGCAGTGAAGATGCAGTGGAGGAATCTGCTGTCTCCATAAATTTTTTCACTTTCTCGTTCATTGCATTAATGCTGCTCTGACGATTTGTGATTTCTTGTTCAAGCATCTTTTAACAGAAAGCAGAGTTAAAATAGCATTTTACATCTTTCTAAGCAGTTAATGCAAAGTATAGGAGACAATGCATATAGAACGTTAATAATAATTTATCTGTACAGGTAGCAGGCTTATAAGATTTAAGGTAATGGAGTCTTACTAGATAAACAAGATAACATCATTTTCTTGAGCAGCTTCCTCATTTTAACAAATGAATATTTAGATGTTTAAATAGATTATGATAACACATAAAATAAATGTGATATTCTGGCAGGTATTTTTAAACAGGTGACTTCCTCTCCTGCAGTGCCACAAACAACAAACGCAAAGTGTCATTTTGTGGATGCCAACAATCTCCATTTTAATTCAAATGTATGCAATTCACTATGCATTCAAATACATAGTTATGTTTGTTCACATTTAATTTTTAAAACTTATTGGTCAATTAATTGTCATAATAAGGTTTTAGGTGAGGAACACTGATAACATTGTTTAAAAAAAACCTCCTTTCTTATGAGGAACGTCTACAAAAATTAAACATTCTCTCCAGTAAAGAGGCACTTAGCAGGGGATATGACTGACATATACAAATCTCTCAGGCTGCATTCACACTTGAGCGTATCGGTTTACCGCATTTTTACAGCGATTTTTACCGCGATTTTACCACGATCTGCAGTAGTTTTTTTCAGGCGTTTTTGGAGGCAGGCATTGACATCTATCAAAAATGCTGGTAATCAGCCCAAAAAGAAGCTCATGTACTTTTTTCAGCTACAGGCGTTTTGCAAAACGCTCAGATGTGAACAGGGGCCATTTAAATGAATGGGGTTTTACTTGTTAGGCGTTTTGGAACGTTTTTTTTGAGCGTTTATGGAGCTGAAAAACACTCAAAAACGCCCAGGTGTGAATGGAGCCTCAAAGATGACTGTAGGATCAGAAAAAAAAAAAAACGGTTTAAGGTCTCCGAAGAAGGCAAGCAACCGCACAATGAAGTTGGGCAAGAAGCAGTTTAATTATAAACTGCGTAAGGGGTTCTTTACAGGTAGCGCAGTTAAGATGTCTCTTCCACAGTTAGTGGTTTCAGTGGAGAGCATAGATAACTTAAAAGAACTACTAGGTGTGATTCTCAGTAAATACAATAAAATATACAGGAACACACGCATGATGAACTGGATAGACCTGTGTCTTCGATCTAACAATGTTACTATGTAACTATATAACATTTACAAATGTATAAACTGATTTTTAACTATTTTTAAATGTAATATAAAGTTTTTATTCTACAAAAAAACATTGATTACAGGATGCAACCATTACATTCAATTAGACAATCATGACGGGCTCTCTAATAGGAAAGTTGAACAATGTTTGTATGATTTCTGTCTATGCGCCATTTATGACACTGCTGTCGCTGCTAGGGAAGAAATCTCTGTCCCTCTGGTTAATCATTTACATTTAAGACTTAGACCATATTTTTGAGTTCTACCTGTCAACTGTCAGTGACAAATATTTTTTATACCTGATAAAAATACAAAAATAATTACAATTTTTTGTATTTTTGTAAGAACATAATATATATATATATATATATATATATATATATATATATATATATATATATATATATATATTACAGATTCACTTTAGGAATGGGAAAGTACATTTCAGATTTGATTACTAGTCAACTATATTTATAAGGGAGTTCAGTGTCAGTAAGCTGTTAAAAAAAAACAATAATATATTATTTAATGAATTTTTCACAGCTAAAATCACTCCAAAAAATGAATCGGCATTGACTGCCTTCCTGTTTTAAATTCAGTCAATTAACCACTTCTGGACCAGAAGGATTTGCCCCATTAATGACCAGGCCATTTTTTGCAATTCGGCACTGGGTTAATTTAAGGGAATATTGGCGGTCGTGCGACGCTGTAGCGAAATAAAATCAATGTCCTTTTTTCCCACAAATAGAGCTTTCTTTTGGTGCTATTTGATTACCTGTGCGATTTTTGTTTTTTGAGCCATAAACAAAAAAAGAGAGACATTTCTGAAAAAAAAAAAAAACAATATTTTTTCACATTCTGCTATATAACATTCCCCAAAAAAAAAAAAAAATCTAAATTTTTCACTCTTTTAGTATTTGTATTCTGCTACATATTTTTGGTAAAAAAAAATCCCAATAAGCGTATTTTGATTGGTTTGTGCAAAAGTTATCGCATCTACAAACTAGGGGAAAGATTAATGTCATTTTTATTATTTTTACTAGTAATGGCGGCGATCTGCCATTTTTTGTGGGACTGCAACATTGTGGTGGACAGATTGGACCCCTAACTGACATTTTTGACACTTTTGAGGGGACCAGTGACATAACTACAGTAATCAGTGCTAAAAATATGCAGTTACTGTAATAATGACATTGGCAGGGAAGGGGTTAACCTAGGGGTGATTAAAGAGTTAAGTGTGAACCTAGGGGAGTGTTTACTAACTGTACAGGCGCTCTGTGATCATTTCAGAGAGAAGAACGGTCAGCTGTGTTTACAACAGCTGACCATTCTTCTCTCTCAGCGGGGAGAAATCGTGGATGGCCGGTGGCAATCTGTACTGCTGGTCCCGTGCATCGGCATCCCCGCTGCCTAGTGGCACCCCCCAGCATTACGCGTGCGACCGACATAGGGCTACATCGGTTCACGCAGTAGAGGCTGCCTGCCGCAGTAAATCTGCGGTGGGCGGTCTTAATGTGGTTAACTAACAGAATTTTACCTATTTAAAGTGATTGTAAAGGATCACTTTGTAAAACGACCCACTGGTTTAATACCAAAAGAAATGGCAAAACATTTGGGTATAGATTAAAAAAACATTATAAATACCATTTTTTATAAGTGATCACATTCCCTCTGTTCTCAGCTGCATAAGAGCTGGGGGGAAGAGAAGCAACAGCACACTGAACTTCCCAGTGAGAGGATATATAGAAGGGGCATGTCAGGACAAGTCTGATCATTGGAGGAGAACAGACCAGTTCCCTGCACAGCTAGAGAACTGACAACGGTGTGTTCTCCTGCTTAGTGTGGTCAACTTTTAATAGGAAAGCAGAGGGACTGACAGGAACATCAGGTATTTCACACAAAGGAAACAATACAAAGAGAACAGGATAATTTTTCATACAAGTACATGGTACAGCAGGCACATATCAAGAATATGAAATGCTGGCGTAACAAACGCTTTAATGTACATTGTAACACTATATAGAGGGAACACAGCTGCAATTAGAAAAGTGTCATCTGACTTTGAGGAACCTAAAAGCATAAAGGTAATAATTGATCAGATATAATCTAACAACAGCAGCAATGTCCTATGTTACTCTAGCATAATACACACACTTACATTGTTTTTTGCAATAATTTCCTGAATAGATGAAGAATTTAATGGCACATGTTGTTGCTCTTTCAGGTCCTTTTCTAACCCTTGCATCCAATCAAACATTTCATCCAGTCCATCTTGAACACTGAGTGAGCGAGTAAGAGTTATTTGGAGTTTCTCATTCCAGTCATTCACAGACTGGGATAAATTATTGTATTTCCCAACAATGTCATCTGCAAAAGAAATTTGTAATATGTTATTGAAAAAATCCTATAGACGTACCACAAAATATTTAAGCCCCTATTCACACTTGAGGGTAGCGTCTACTGTATGTCTGCATGTCCTTATGAATGAAGTGCCATACAGGAGCGTCTTTGGGGTAGGATCCCACTTTTTTTAACCCACTGACCTTTATTAGGAGAGTGCCTGAAGAACACATGCAACACTTACTTTTACACATTTTTTCACACGCTTCTATTAAAGTCAATGGAGAGAGAAACACCCCATTCTGATTAGAAGTAACACAAGTACCTTTTGGAGTTTCAGGTATTAAACTATAGGCAATCAGGGACAATTTAAACACATGGGATTCAGCTTTTCGAGTGTTTTGGGGCATTGAGTTTCAAGCTAGGAAACGCCCAGGTGTGATGAATGGGGGCTTAAGGCAGTCTTGGGTCAATTTACAGACTGCAGGGTGAAAACGGCTGTAAACCATAACATTTGGATATCACAACATTAATAGGGCTGCTAGAAATTTTGATCTGACTCCCACTGTTCTCTGTGCAAAAGTGTAATTCTTATGGTGAGCATGCCAGACAGGCAATGCACAGCATATCTTCATACTAATGAATGGATTAATACAAAAGCCAGATTATTTATCTAATTTACACATAAAGGCCTAAAGCCATAAACTCCCCCACATTCTCCAGGTGTATAATGATCAGTAGAGACCAGCAGTGCACTTTTAGCACCAAGCTAAAGTATATATAAAAAACATTCTTGGCAGAACATTAGAGGCATCAAATTATAGTAAAAAAAATAGTAAATGGTAAAAAAATATTCAGTACCAAGTGGCTTTTGGATTTCATCTTTATTTAACAGGAGCCCGCCTCTGGCATCAAGGAGACCTTCTGCAGCCTTCTTTAGCTTCTCCACACCAACCTGATGGACGGATATCTGCTCGCACAGCAACTAAAAAGAAACATAATGTATTAGTAACATAGTAGAAGTACAAAGATAAGTATTACATACAAATTCATACACAAAAAAAATCTATTCATTTACAAGGACACAAAAAAACTATACCGGTCATTGTTTGAAAATAAGTTCTGATATTTAGTTAAATGAAAACTGTACCTTTGGAACACAATAGCTCTATTTTTAACCCACAGATAGCGGGTAACTTTGCAACTTTGCAAATATAACCTCTCCTACCTCTGCCTTTTCTTTCCTCTCTTTTCTTGTACTATTGCACTGTATACATTCAGTGTGTGTTGTCTGCCTGTATTGTAAGTGAAGGCAAGTTCTAATGACAAGAAAGGCAGCTCCCCCATACACCTGTTTGATTCAAAGTTTTCAGTGCCGAAAACACTATGACACTATGAGGACACTATGAGGACACTATAACCTTACGCTGATCAGAGTCCTCAGATTTGCGGCAAGCAAAGCAGAGTACAAAGGATAGTTTAGAGAGGGTGTCTTGTGCTCTGTACTGTATTCTAAGCTATGGAATTTACATGGTAAGTCAAAATTCCTCTGATCTTAATTGTACAGTACAGAACAGAACACAAGCATCCTATTCATACACCATGGGACATCCCCAGGAAAAAAATATAAGGATGAGCAACAACAAGACAAATGGACCTGTGTCAAAAGGTTAAAAAAAAAAAACTAGATTAAAACACCCAGGTTCAGAAGGGCAGCTGCAAGAACCCTGCAGTTGCATCTGAAGATTGGGCATTCACCTGGTAAAACTTTGAAAAAGTTTGAACAGAAGACCTGATGTTGATCTTACAGAGTTTGGCAACAGAGGGTTGGTGCTTAAAGGCCCAGAATACTCCAATAGATCTAGTGAAGTGTGTGGGTCTTTATTTTAAAGCATAAACTCTAGCAATCATATCTGTTATCAACCGCACATTGGTGAATTTTGAAGTGGGGTGCCCTTTGTGAGTATCTACTTGTCTGATGGAAGCAGTAGCTTTTAGGCTATAACTTAATGGTACTGACTTAATGGTAGAGGGATTTTCCTTACGGTATTTAGGAGCAAGGCACAGGGATGGTAGAACAATGTCCTCACTGAGTTTGCATACTAAAACCATCTTTGGAAAAAAGGATGGTCCAGGACATAATACATAGGTCTGGGACAGTGGAGATGTTGCAAACTGTAACAGATGCCCCCGCACACACATTTTTAGGAGTTAGAGTGCCCTTTTATTGTGAAGAGGGCTTTGGGATGGGCATGGTGGCCTTTTCGGGCCAAGCCTTGTGCCAAAAGGAAGCGCAAAAGTTAGGTTTTGAAGTTGAAGCCTGGAAGAAGCACGCATATGTTGTGCATTTAGAGGACCTAGGAGCCCCATGAAGGTGTAGTTCCACTTGAATCCAGTAAATACCTTTTTTGACTTTAGAACCACATTACCTTATGTGTGACCAGCACTGCAAGGTAACTCATTTATTTAGTTACATATTTACCTATAACCTTGAACATTTACTAGCAGGTTCAGTAGGAATATCATTACTTATACTGCTGACAAAAGATATATGTGTGTAAAATATACTTTACCTTAGTGTCTTCTATCTGCCTCTGCAAGTTCCTGCTGTCAGCAGCAATAGGTTCTGACAGGCGTTTTTCCACAGTGGATTCTGAGCTCTGAAGACCTGCCAGTAACCCATGTGATGCTTCTTTATAATGTTCATATTTGTCCACCAAATCCTTCAAGTTATTCCCCAGGACATTGCACTATGAAAAAGAATTACAAGAGCAATGGTTTGTATTTGATGACATTACGCAAGAAGCTTCCACAACATCCTAAATATTTGATTAATGCGCACAAACAACTGCAACAAAATGGGTTGCAGGAAAGAAAATCGCGCTCACTCAAAGGAACTATTGTGTTCTCCCAGGAAGGGGGGGGGGGGGGGAGGGGGCAGGGGAGCTGTCGGGAGAACACAGAGATTATTGCTAGTGGCTATAGCCGCTGGTAAAAATTGCATGTAAAACCCTGATATGCTGGTTTTACCCAAGTTGATTGATGGATTGATTTGGGTAAAATCAGCCTGCCCCTAGATTGTTTGAATCTCGGTTGGTTAAGCGGGAACTAGCCGAGATTCGAACCATCTATGGCTGGCTTAACATTTTTATGATGGTATAATGTTCATTTCATTACTTTATCTTTAGGCTGTAGTGGAGCTGCACGATTAATCGTTAAAAAATCACGATCTCGATTTACCCCCCCGCTCACGATCTTAAAATGGCAAGTCCTTGAATTTACAGAGCTGTTCTCTGCTCACTCACAGCTATAAAAAAAAAAAAAAAAAAGAGCCTCCAGCAAATGTTTATCAACATTGTTAAGGCTGTTAGATAACTATAAACACAATGTTTTACAATATATCATTTTGTTCTTTTTGATCAAAGGAATGAACTTCCGTCTGCAAAGGAGGGCAGTTTAACCTGTGAAAGACTAAGCCTATTTCTGATATTTGTTGCTTACAAGTTAAAATCAGTATTTTTTGCTCAAAAATTACCAAGAACCCCCAAACATTATATATATATACATATATATATATATATATATATATTTTTTTTTTTTTTTAGCAGAGACCCTACAGAATATAATGGCGATCATTGAAATCTTTTATCTTTTAATTATCACATTGTATTTGCGCAGAAGTCTTTCAAACACAGTTTTTTAGAATGTAAAATACACTTTACTTTAATGAATTAAAAAAAAAAAATAAACAGTAAAGTTAGGCCAATTTTTTGTATAATGTAAAAGATGATGTTACACCGAGAATCGTGATTTTTATTCTAAGCAAAAAAATAGTGATTCTCATTTTATCCAGAATCGTGCAGCTCTAGGCTGTAGTTATAAATAATACAAAAATAAACCTACCTTAGTATGTAAAGACTTAAAATTTTCTGAAGCCAAGTCTATTTTGCTTTGAACCATTTTACACGTTTCCAGGGTGCTGACATTATTATTATCTTCCACAACATCATCTTTTTCACATGACTTTGCAGCATCTAGTACTCTC
The DNA here is from genome assembly GCF_965119305.1 of Pelophylax lessonae. Classification (NCBI taxonomy): domain Eukaryota; kingdom Metazoa; phylum Chordata; class Amphibia; order Anura; family Ranidae; genus Pelophylax; species Pelophylax lessonae. The sequence goes on from NC_138770.1 coordinate 334,378,826, forward strand.
TGTCCAGATATGGTGATGTAACGCAAGTCCCCTTTGTGAGAGATCACATCTTCTGAATAGACTTTTTGCTTTTGCAGCTTGTCCAAAACACCAGCAAAGTTCTCAGCTCCAATCTCCAGATGTTCCAGTTCATGCGTTGAGTCCTGAAGCCAATTCTCAAATTCATTATAATCTTTGGTGAATTTCTCCAATTCTTCTTGCACTGTTTGGATCACCTTCATTTTCTTTTCAGAGTCACTCAAAGCTGATTCATATTGGGCTTTTAATGCCTCTATGTCTCCCTGAAGCTTTTCCTTCTCTTCAGGAGTGAGGTGACGGCCTTGTTTCTCCAGAAGAGCTTGTGCTGACTGTGTGGCTATTATTACAGCCTGATGTTGAGACACAAGCTTTTCATGTTGGGCCTAGACAGTTTGTTAAAGGGAGATATCAGATATATTTATTGAGGGAATACATAAGATGTATAACAATATCCCACAAACCCAAAACATATGTAATAATGACGCCCATGTTAGCTCATAGCTTAAAGTGACTGTAAACCTCAGACATGAAATCTGAACAAAGCACATATTTCTATTCTATTCTATTTGTATTGTTTACTTGCCTCTCTCCAAAGAACTAAGTGCCATTTCTCGCTGCTGTCTAGTTCCTCTGTTATCAACACGAGTCACTTCTGACAAGTTTTCCTGACACCAAGAGAAAAAAATGTGACAGGGGAGGGACCTCCGGCACACAGCTTGTGATTTACTGTCTGTTCCTGTGTGCTGTGTGAAGGGTGCGTGTCCCTTCCCTCCAATCAACTCTCAGAGCTCTTGTACAGAGTGTAACTGCAGCTCCCTGCCCCCTGCTTTGTGAGCCTGTGAAAAATATTTTTCATCTTTGAGTATTACAAGGATGTACAGGACAAATGATTGCAAATAAACATGTACAACTTATGTAAGAGGATTTCAGCCTCCTGGGAGTGATGACAAACAGCTCCCAGGATGCAATGCAAAGGTGGAAGTGATGTCGGTGGCCGTGGCCACAGAGGGGGGAGAAGGAGGAAGTACAATAAAAAATGCCCAGAAAATAAGGTAAGGGACCCCCGAAAAAAATTGAAAATGCTCAATTGTTGATCAGCATAGCGAGCACTCCAGGAATCACTAAAGTTGCAAAATAGGCCGGAACTCCACTTTAATGTCACATATGCACATACCGGTATATTACAGCTGCATTCAATTTGGACTAGCACCTAAATAGGCAATTCAATTTAGTCAAAATATACAAGTGGCAAATCATATACAATGACAAATCGTAAGATATGTCATTGTCTACTTACATTCCCTGTTTTTTTTAGTGAAGTCTATCATTGTTTAACAAAAATACCACTTGTAACTGAGATTTACAGTTATTTGATCAATATGCAGATTATGGAAAATACTGTATATTTGCTTTTGCAATAAAAAGATGTAGTGATAAAAAGAATTAGCAGGTACTGTACCTTCACTTTTTGATACTGGCTGCTTAGGTCATCTTCATTAGATAGTTCCTTTAACCTTGCATTACTAATTTTCCCATCAGACTCTATTAGGTTACCATTAACCTCTTCCACTCCATCCAGTATAGACTGAAGTTCACTTTCTTTGTGATATGTTCCATTCTGCTGGACTGCAGGTTTCTTTACCAAGTTACCATTCTCTCCTTTTTCATCCGTTTGCGAAAGCCAATTTAGCAAGCTCTCTATCTTGTTTCTGCTTTCCTCCAGTTGTTCAACAGCAGCAGACTACATAGAAATATCACCATACTGTTACTGATACTAGATATGTACTAGAATTATTAGACTTACGTTTTGTTTCATTCTACAGACTGGTAATGTTTCAATGCTTATGTTTGTTTTAAAGAATTTCTTCTGTATAGCAATTACATGAAAGTTATCAACTGTAAACAGGTATACAATAGAAACTGTCGTAAATGTCGGGACCATAGCCAGAATATTTTATAAAGTAGAACTCTATCCTAAACATGTTCATTTCTTGGGCTTGAACTGAGTACTGAAGGGTTAGAACCTCTCTCATTTATTTACTGGCATTTGTGTTTATGTTTGGGGGATTTATCTCTACTTCCTATCCCAAGAACACAGCATGAAGAAAGGGATGTTCTTTTATGTAGAAACAGATATTACAAACACGTGGCACAGACTCTAACCCTTCCTCACTTTACTAGTAGGTGTGCTTTTACTGCTATCCTAGTTGGAGAGATCTTCTCATTTCCTATCTGGATGACACAATAGTGCGGGAAGACAATGCAATAAAAACTTGACAGTTTTTAAGCTAATTATAGAGTGAGTTTTTCACTCTATCCAAAGCTTAAAAAAGTGAAAGCAAGTGCTTATAGGGATAAAGGCACTTGTCAGATAATGTATAGAAAATACTAAAACAAATCTTTATCATCACAAAACAAATCTCTACCATTTAAAATGATCATAGTGGAATTTAAAGTACAGAAAATTATGTCTAGGGAGCAGGCTGGCTCTCACTATTTTCAGATAAAAGTCATTATGGATACTGACAAGGAGGCTCTGGGAATTAAATGTATGCAAAGTGAAGCTAACAAGTGTAGAACATATTGGGGTTGATTTAATAAAACTGGAGAGTGTAAAATCTGGTGCAGCTGTGCATATTAGCCAATCAGCTTCTAACTTTAGCTTGTTCAATTACGCTTTGACAAAAAAAAAAAAAAAAGAAATCTAAAAGCCGATTAGTTTCTATGAAGAGCTGCACCCGATTTTGCACTCTCCAGTTTTAGTAAATCAATCCCATCGCATCCCATTTAAATCTCAATTAGCGGGCCCGGTTCTGGCTCGGGCCGCCTCGGTACGAGGCACAGTTAGACATGTGTTGATTGGCGTAATGCACCACTATTGTGCACTCCCTCGGGGGCTGTGTCACTAGATCTTTTTCCTGTTCTGTATTATTGTATTTCATGACAGATGCTCTTCCATTGTTTTCTTGTGTATGTTTCACTTGCACTTAAACCAAATAAAAATCTATTGAAATCTAAATCTCAATTAGCATGTTATATGAAAGCCCACGGTTCATCAAAGCAGAAATAAACAATGGAGATGAGGCCCGTACACACGTACCGATTGTCGGCCGAAAATGTTAGGCCGCCGAACGATCGGCCGATTTTCGGCTTGTTAGTATGATGCTTCCGACAGCCGACAGCGCACTTTCGGCCGAACAGAATCTGTCGTGCAAGCATTCAAATTTTTGTATGCCGACACCAGAACGGCCGATTGTTCGCCAGTCAGTACAGAATTCGGCCGACAATCAGCAGATTTGCAAGACTGGGCATGCTCAGAAAAGAAAAAACACAGGGAAAGTTAACCATCACATGACATCACTTCTGCAGTCGGCGGACAAAATTAGTGTGCAGTCTTTTGCACTTTTCAGCGGACACGACAGCCCGGGGACAAAAGACGGCCGATCGGTCGGCCGACGATCGGTACGTGTGTACAGGGCTATAGTCATTACAATTTGATCCTAAATCAAACACATAGGGGTGACCTACTAAAGCTGGTGCACGCAGAATCTGGTGCAGCTTCTAACTTCAGCTTGTTCAATTAAGCTTTGACAACACCTAGAAGCTAATTTGTTACTATGCACAGCTGTACCAGATTCTGTGTGCACTAGATTTAGTAAACCCCCCATAGTAACACATGTCCTCAAATACCAGCATATTAATTTATAGTAACCTAAAAAGGTTATAAAGGCTGAAGGTTTTTTTTACATTTATTTTATGCATTAAGGTAAAAAAAACCTTCCGTGTGCAGAGGCCCCCCACCCCCCGCGCAGAGGCCCCCCAACCCTTACCAGAGCTCCTTCCCATCCAGCGATGTTCATGATAACCTTGGCTGTCCCAGGACTCTTCCCTCCCCATTGGCTCCCCCTGTTGTCAATCAAAGCCAGTGAGCCGAGAGAGCAGGAGCCGCGGATCTATGTGTCTTATGGACACATAAAGCAGCGACTCAGGAGCGAGCATGCAGCAGTGCTCCCCCAGGCAGGCAGCTTTCTCTAGGGGAACTGCTTGAGGGGCAGGAGCCAGGAGTGCTGGTGGGGGCCCCGAAAAGAAGAGAATTAGAGCTGTTCTTTGCAAAAACCACTGCATAGAGCCGATAAGTATAACATGTTTGTTATTAAAAAAAAAAAAAATAGCTTTAATACCACTTTAAGCTCTATTGCTATAGTTAATTTTTCTTGGAGGGAAAATGTATTTCTTTGTCTTTAATAAACTTGGCTGTTATTTTGTAAATTATTTGGGAGTTATTGTGGCTAATCTGTACAGAACTCTGAAAAATATATAATAGGTCAAAAATAAATACAAATATAAAGAAAAGATAGGTAGAGTGCAGAAGAATAAAGAACCTTTTCAGTTTCTTTTTTGATGGCTGTTGTGACTGCTTTTTCCAACTCCTTTTTGGATTCTTCTGCTTTCTTTTGAAGGATTTCAAACTTAGCTTTAGCTTCCTTAAGTTTCTGCTCAATTATGGCTTTCTCTTCAGAGGAAAGTTTATCTCCGTGTTCTTGAAGGAATTTCTCTGTATTCTTCACAATTTCTGCCAACTCACTGGCACCAGCCTGCATATCTTTCTGTAGCTCCTGTAAAATAACAAAAAAATATGTTCAGGCAGTTCTTTATTAAAAGGTGTATTTATCTGGTCTCCTAAGAATGTGTGTCATTGCAAAGATTAACAATCTAACATCAGCTGGAAAAACTGTACGTTTCACACAGATTCTCTGTCGTAACAATACAGGCAATTAAAATGTATGTATAGCTGAAACTTTTTTTAATTTTGGATAAAATAGGGAAAAGTTAAAACCTGTTTCTGGTTATTTTGTAACATCGGGAAGATTTTCCTTCACTTCCTGTACTAGAGATGCAACAAGATGTTAGAAGGAAATTTCCTTAAGTGATAGGAGTTTCCCTCTTAGACAGCGGTCTTCAAACCAGGTTTGCAGACTGGACAGTCTCCTCTTACCTCTCGCTCTGGAGACAACTACCAAATGTTGGATTCCGTGTCCATTTCTTTCTAGAGGACAATGGCCACCAGTGCAAATAAAGAAGTCAATCATCCCAACAGGGATAAAGGTGGATATCCCTGGGATATCGGTGGCACTAAGAGTGTCTAACTCTTCTCCTATCTATCCATAATTTTAAAACAAATTGACTAGAGATACACATTAAGCACCCTTCAATGTATTCAGTTATGCTTAGAAAGGAGTTCCTAACCCATCATGTATGTTGATAACTTCGTAATTACCGTACATGCAGGTATTTTAGCACATAAGACTATTACTTCTTAAGGCAAAGAGGGTCATCACAGGATTTATACCATCTTCCATTTCCTGATATAAGTTTCCTCTGAAAATCTAGTAAGTAGTAGTACACATACTATGGACCACTTCATATCTGCACATTTCAGAACTGTCCTAGTTGTATTTCCGATTTGATTTTTATTTGGTTTTCAGCAAATTGCATCTTACATAGAGTTTAAAGTGGAAGTAAAGGCAAAATCTAACTAACTCTAAACCTACTTAGCCACATTCTAAGCCTAATCTATCGAACCCTGTAAAGAAAAAATTGCTATTCTTATCTGTTCTGCAGCTGCTCCAGTCTCCAGCAGCGCCCTCTGTGTGCAGGAAACGGCTGGGAAATTTCTGGGAAGTGGCATCACCCATGGAATTACTATGGCGGCTGCCTCTCCTACACACTGAAGTCACCGTTGACAGCTCAGTGCTGGACCAGTGCGACTGCAGAACAGGTAGGTGTAGCGATTTTTTTCCTTATAGGGCTAGATAGATTAGGCTTAGAATTTGACTGAGAATAGGTATATTTACTTCCACTTTAACCACTTCAGTCCTGGAAGGTTTTACCCCATTAAAGACCAGGCCATTTTTTGCGATACAGCAATGCGTTAATTTAACTGACAATTGGGTGGTCGTGCGACTCTGTACCCAAATAAAATGTATGTCCTTTTTTACCGACAAATAGAGCTTTCTTTTGTGGTATTTGATCAGTTTGGGAAAAAAAAAATTTTTTTTAACTTTCTGCTATAAAACATATCCAATAAAAAAATGTAAAAAATCTAATTTCTGCATAAATTTAGGCCAATATGTTGGCCAAAATTCTGCTACATATTTTTGGTAAAAAAAAATCCCAATAAGAATATACTAATTGGTTTGCACAAAAGTTATAGCATCTACAAACGATAGGATATTTTTTAAGGAATTTTTATTTATTTATTTGTTTTACAAGTAATGGAGGCAATAAGCGACTTATAGCGGGACAACGACATTGCAGCGGACAAATCAAACACCTAACTAACACTTTTGATACTTTTTTGGGACCAGTGACTCAAATACAGTGATGAGTTCTAAACAAATATGCACTGTTACTATACTATTGACACTGTCAGGGAAGGGGTTAACATGAGGGCGATCAAAGGGTTAAATGTGTCCCTAGGGGGTGCTTGATAACTGTGGGGGGGGGTTGCTCCAAATGGGGGAAGACAGAGATCCATGTTTCTGCTTATCAGAAACACAAGATCACCATCTATTCCCCTGTCATAACAGCGATCTGCCTTATTTACATTGGCAGACCGCAGTTCTGCCTCTCTCTGGAACGTTTGCAGGTGGCCGGCGGACATCGGGTCCCCAGGACCTGCTGGTTGGCTTCCTCTCTCTCTCTCTCCAATCAGCGTGTGATCGGGTCTCCAACAGCGCACATCCCCGCTATAGGCTATTGCACAAAATGACATACAGGTACGTGATTTCTCGCAATAGAAATTTCTTGCAATGCCGCAGTAAATGTACGTTAAGCGGGCGGCAAGTAGTAGCACATGTACAACATGGCTGTAAAACAGCACATACCTAAAACATGCAAATGTGAATGGGGTCCTATGGTACTGAAAGCCATGAATATGCATATGAAGGATAAAGCTGTATTTTACCTATGAAAGCACCAATAAACTCATTACCATAAGCAATGCATCATAGCCACAAATGTAGAGCAAGACTGAAAATACTGTCCAGATAAAGGCCAACAATTCATTATTTGCAAAGTGTCGACTTACTCTAAGAACCGGGGATTGTAATAAAGCAAAAACCAACCAGGGCCCTGATTAGTCTTGCTGCAATAGCAGCTAAGATAAATTCACTTAAAACGGAATTCCACCCAACAGTGGAAGGTCCACTTATCTGCCTCCTCCACCCCTCCAGTGCCACATTTGGCAACTTCTGGGTGGGAGTGGAGAAAGCAGGTACCTGTTTTTAACAGGGACGCATCCCCACTTTCAGGAGACCTCATCTCGGTGAGATCACTTGGAAGTTTGGCCCCCCAACTCCTTCCCCTGCCATCGGGCCATTCAGAAAGAGCAGCGCGCTTCTTGTATGCACAATAGGAAACCAGCTGTGAAGCCGCAAAGCTTCACTGCTGGTTTCCCTTACAGGCCATGGCGGTGACAGCACCCGAGAGCCGATGGAAACATCAGCTGGGGTGCTGACATCGCTGGATTCTAAGACAGGTAAGTGTTCAAATATTAAAAGTCAGCAGCTACAGTATGTGTAGCTGCTGACTTATGATTTTTTCATGGAGGGGCTGGACCTCCTCTTTAATCCATGTTAAAACAGCCTCTGTAGTCTGTATTATGGCTTGAAATGTTAGCATGCACTATGTGTTTTTATGCAAGTCTAAATACTATTGTAGATTGATTATTAAGGGTTAGAATCTCTTCCTGGTTGCTCTATGATCCCTCACTTCCTTCTTGACCCCATCACACTCTGCAGCCAATAGAGAAGTTAGGAAAAGCAGAAATGAGCAGACTACTGTACACAGTGATAAGGAACAGACCAGGTCACTAACAGTCTATTAGGGCTTGTTTACACTATATGCAGTTGAACTAATTTTTAAACACCATACAAATTCATATGCAAGAAAAATGTATGTATTTCAATGAGCCTACAGTAGTTTACACCATTGCGGGGCTTTAATGTGCATTTGATTTTTATTTTTTCACACCAAAATGGACGTGAATGAATCACAATCTAATGTAAATGCAACTTAGTAAAAAACTATAAAAAATCTATTGAATAATGCCAAAAAATGCACCTTAAATGCACTGCAAGCACACCTGAAACATTACAAATGCATGTAAATGCATATGTGGAACCCCATACTGAAAGTGGGAATTGTGATATAAAGAAGCCTTTTTTAAAGTCCGATTTTTAAGTTAAACAAGTACTTTAAGTAGTGCTTACACTTCTTTCATTTCTTTTTCTCCTTGAGAAAAACTATTTTTTATATATCTAATTTATAAATGAAGCAGGTAGCTTTAAAAAAGAAAAAGTAAATGAGCAAGCAGACACCAGGAGGGGCCTAAACTATCATGCAAGCAGTGGTTGCCTGAAAAGTAGCTCTTCTCACAAGAAGGGACGATGTACCACATATGGTGGCAATGCCCTAAAGTGAGGCGTTACTAGATTAGGGTGTAAAATTTTATCTACACTCTCACCCGAGTAAATCTGGCCAAATCCTCAAAACAGGCTCTGCTGGAGTTCAAGGTGGAGACAGCCTCGAGACTGCAGAGATGACTCATAAACTTTATATTTACCTCAGCAAAAATGATAGCAGCAAAATCTTGTAAATTACCCATCTAGTCATTAGAACAACTCAAGCATAAGCTCTCCTGGATTATGATCAATGAACGCATGTCAGCGATCTTAAATGATAAAATGGAAATGTTCGAGAAAGTGTGGGAACCATGAATCAGATACCTACCTGGAAATCCCCGATCCATAACTAACTAAAACAGTTCCAGGATAATGGGATTCGGAGCACGGGATCTTATCCTACCCCCCCCCCCCTCCTTAATCTTTACCCTCTCCTTTTCTTTTCCTAATCTTTGATATCACCTGTCTTGGATCTTCCCAACTGTCCTGTATAAACCTAGATAAGGAAATATTCCCTTAAAAACTGAACATTGTTAATCAAGTGACGTCGGGAGTGTCTCTCTCCCCCGGGAGGGGTGGGCCCCCTTCTGCAAATGTAAGAGATTATAGTCGGGCGTACCTCTAACCTGTGGGGGGTTGTGGGCCGTCCATGAGGTCGGAAACACAATACACAATTGTTTGTTTTTTTATTGTATAATGAGCTTGTGATGTGCCTCCTTATTCATGTGATATCAAGAGTTTACACAATTTTTTTGGATAGCCCACAAAGCTAGTATGATTAATACAGATTGCGGAGACTTATTTTCTTAAAAAAAAAATGAGAAAACTCCTTTTTCGTATGTTTGTGAGTCTTTAGCCCTTTAATATGTTTTGGGCATTTGTGGAAGATTCATATTCCTGGTTTTATCTTTATATTCCCTTTGTTATTGTAAAATACTTCAATAAAAACTCTGAAACAGAAAAGTAGCTCTTCTCTTCTAAAATGATATTTGGTACAGTACCTCATATTCACTTTGACAGTGTTGAAGATCAGCTGGAGTATCCCTCGCAATCAGCTTGTCTTGCTGACCAATCAATTTGTTCTCTGTCTGTGTGAGCAGGTCGCAAATCTCCTGCAGCTTTCCCTTGTGTTCCTGCAGCTGAACCTCAGCATCCTACAGGAAAGGAAAAAGAAAATACAAATATCTTTAACAGAATGTTTTCAAGACTGGAGTGTTGCACAGCCACAAAGCACAGTATGCTGTAAACATGGTAGCAATAGGTCATGATCTGAGCAAAGGTGACTGACAAAGAGAAGAGAAAACATCACATTCATTTCAAAATGTAATAAAAAAAAGACCAAAAAGAGAAAAGTCTGATCAAAGCCTGACCATGCACAAGTTAAAGTAGATGATTCAACAGCGTTGACAATCCAATCCCTTTTCATCCTGGAACCTGTGTTAATAATGATGCACAAAAAGATATATCAAACAGAGAGGTTAGTGTTGAAATATGACGGTTAAAGCAAGATGTACATTTAAGACAGATCTGCCAAAGATTTAAGCCGTGAACTTCAATTCAAATGCAAACACAAAACTAATTACATCTCTTTTTATATACCTACTATTGGCCCTCATATTCATATACTGACTTTTGGATTTGAACGTGAGTATCAAACCCAAATTGCTTAAAAAATGTTATTTCACTTTGCATGTTAATGATAATACAGTTCACATTCACTACAACTCTACATGACGGGTTGCCTACCTGTAGAACAAAAAATTTGAATTTAATTGAATTCAGCAAATCTTGAAATTAAAGGCGTTTTTCACCTTTGGAGCCATGTTTCATGTTACACCCATGTAACATAAAAAATATCTGCATTCCCCACCTCCCACCCTCAAACAACCCCCTCACCTAACTAAATTGAGGGTGCTTTTCCCTGGAGAATCCTGTTGGCTGTGCATGGCTTCACTCACACATCTACTTCATCCATTCACAGGAATCTATGAATGGGAAGACTACAAGTCCCATTTTGCACCTCGGCAAAGGGACCAACAGATCATGTTGGCACAAGTGCGGTCACATCATAGCACTTATTCTCCATTGTTTACCTACTCTAATGCATTTAGAAGTGAGCATCCTTTAGAGAAGCATTTATAAGTTTCTACAAAGCATGTAAATAAGTGTAGAGCTAGCGTAACTCGTATTATGCTTTAACCAAGAAATGATTTAGCTGAATAAGCTTTGTAATAGAACCTGCTAATATACTCTTGTCACCAACTAGATTACAGTAGATGAATTTACTCAATAGCACATGGCAGCCAGAAAAGCAAATGGCAAACTGGAGCGCAAGCAGCAAGAGGCAAACCTTCAGCTCATTCAAATCCTGGACTGCAAGCAGGTGGCTTTTCAATGATTCTGTTTGTGAAGAGAATTTCCTGTGAGCTTCCTGGAAATTTTTCTGCGTTACATTCAAAAGCCGCAGCAGCTGTTTGCTTTGATTTGGAGATAGATCCTGAGCATGTTCCGATATGAAGAATTGGATATCAAATGCCGTTGTCTCCAGTTCTATCTTTTGTTCTGAGAGCTGAGTGTTTAAATCCTGTATTTAAAAGACAAAGTTAGTTAATTTTACAGGTTGCAATGTTTCTACATTACAATGCTTACATAAAGTATTTATGTATTGCCAGGAAAGAGCAATTGCTTACGACAACTTACACACCTACATAGTTAGTTTGGTTAAAAAAAAATACACAAGTTCATCTACTTCAACCAACAAAAGGGAAAAAATATATATACAATCCTATACAGGCGGTCCCTGAGTTTCAAACAAGATAGCAACTGTAGGTTTGTTCTTAAGTCAAATTTGTTTGTAAGTCGGAACAGGTACATTTTTTAAGAGTAGCTTTAGCCAAAATAATAATTTTTACGTTTTTGGATAGCATAGGGAAGGGTTAACACCCCTGTAACATTTGTTTTGCTGTTTTCTACCCCTGTTCAGACAATTTCACCTCACTTTCTGTCCCTATGACAACTGGATTTTGAAAAATTTGGGTTGTTGTGGAAACAAGGATTAGTGATAAAGCTTCAGTAGAGACACCTTTTTACCATGATAATTCTAACAGGAGTGAATTTCCTTTCCTTGGGCTAGATTTCTCCTCACTTCCTGTTGTCTCTCTCCATTTGTAAGTAGGAGACATTTGTAAGTCGAATGTTTGTAACCTGGAGACCACCTGAATACACAATCCTTTACCCACAGTTGATCCAGAGGAAGGCAAAAAACCCCAGTAAAGCATGATCCAATTTGCTCCAGTAGGGGAAAAAATTCCTTCCTGATCCCCCTAAAGGCAATCGGATATCCCATGGACCAACTTTACCTATAAATGTTAATATCCAGTTATATTATGTACATTTAAGAATCCAGGTCCTTTTTAAAGCAATCTACTGAGCTGGCCAGAACCAGCTCTTGAGGGAGAGAGTCTATTCCACATTTACACAGCTCTCACTGTGAAGAAACCTTTCTGTAATTGGAGATTAAATTCCTTTTCCTCCAGACTTAAAGCATGCCTCCTTGTCCTCTCTGATGACTTTAAAGTGAATAACTCATATAGTTCACTATATGGACCACTTATATATTAATACATGTTGATCATATCCCCCTTAATCTCCTCTTCTCAATAGAGAATAAATTCAGTTTCTCTAATCTTCCCTCATACCTGAGCTCCTCCAGGCCTCTTAGCAGTTTGATAAAGTCGTTAGGCTCTCGCACTATCACTAAAGTGAAATAATAAATGGCTAACACCAATAAAGTAAACCATGGGCTAAAAAAATGAAATAAATCAATGTAAGGTGCTGCACTGTTAAAGTGATATCATGCATACAATGCTAAATGTATTCTATTGTATTTATTTATTCTATATGTATTATCCCTGTACTATTTAGTTTTTCCACACAGATTGATAAATTTAGCATTGTATGCACGATAAGCGCAGCACCTTACATTTATCTATTTTATATCAGTTTGGTTGCTCTCCTCTGCACTTTCTCCAGTTCCCTGATATCCTTTTTGTGAATCGGTGCCCAAAACTGAGCTGCATATTCCAGATGAGGTCTTATTAATGATTTGTACGGGGTAAAATTATCTCTCTCTCTCTCTCTGGAGTCCATACCTCTTCAAAAAACAAGAAAGGATTTTGCTTGGTTTGGAAACTGCAGCTTGGCATTGCATGCTATTTTTAAGCTTATGATCTACCAGATCCTTCCCCACCACTGATTCCTCCAGTTGTACTGCCCCTAGTATGTTTAATATGTACATATTCCTAGCCCCCAAGTGCATAACTTTACATTTAGCAATATTAAACCTCATTTGCCACATAGTTGCCCAATTAACAGTGCATTGAGGTCGGTTTGTAAGTTGGAAACATCGTGTAAGGAAGTTATTGCACTGCATTGCTTGGTGTCATCTGCAAAGACTGAAATAGTACATTTAATCTCAGACTCTATATCGTTTATAAATATATTAAAATTAGGGGCCCAACACCGAACCATGGGGTACACCACTAACACCCCTAGACCATTTAGAGTATGATTTATTAACCACTGCTCTCTGAATACGACATTTTAGGCAGTTTTCTAGCCATTTATAAAAAGATTTTTCCAAGCCTGTAGACTTTACCTTAATTAGCCATGTGTGGGGAAGTGTGTCAAATGCTTTTGCCAAATCCAAGTATATTACATGCACAGCCACTCCTTTGTCTAAGATTTTACTTATTTCCTTCTAAAAATAATTCAGATTTGTCTGACAACTTCAATCTGTCATGAATCCATGCAAACTGTTGCTTAAAATATTTTTTTTTCCAGAAAGAACTCATCTATGAGGTGTATGTGGACAACTGTTGCCCATTGATCAGGGGTTTTAAGCTAAATTTCATCACAGTCCCAATCAGCAGTAGGGTTGCCTTCAAACAGCCAATTTTATCTGGGGTGCACAACATACAGTGTGCTGAGTTCAGGATTATGCTACGTACAGAGTGCAGGGTTCAGGGGTGTGCTATGTAAAGAGTGTAGGGTTTACGAGCACGCTATATATACAGAGTGCAGGGTTTACAGGCAGGCTACATACAGAGTGCAGGGTTTATAGGCATACTACATACAGAGTGCAGGGTTTAGGGGCACTCTGCATAGAGAGTGCAGTGGTTTAGGACGTGCTTTGCACAGAATTCAGGGGTGCGCTGTGTACAGAGTGCGGAGTTCAGGGGTGCACCTTGTACAGAATGCAGGGTTTAGGGATGCGTTACGTGCATAGTTCAGGATAATGCTGTGTACAGAGTGCAGGGCATGCAACCTTCACGCAGCCCCGAAGCTTAATTGCAACTCTCTCTCCTACCTGGCCCGGCTGTAGTACATACAGTATTTCACAAAAGTGAGGACACCCCCTCAAATTTTTGTATGTATTTTATTATATTTTTTTATGTGACAACACTGAAGAAATTAAACTTTGCTACATTGTAAAGTAGTGAGTGTACAGGTTGTATAAAAGTGTAAATTTGCTCTCCCCTCAAAACACATCAATACACAGACATTATTGTATAAATCCCTGGCAACAAAAGTGAGTACACCCCTAAGTGACAATGTCCAAATTGAGCCCAATTAGCCATTTTCCCTCCCCGTTGTCATGTGACTCCTTAGTGTTACAAGGTCTCAGGTGTGTGTTAAATTTGGTGTTATCGCTCTCACTCTCTCATACTGGTCTCTGGAAGTCCAACATGGCATCTCATGGCAAAAAACTCTCTGAGGATCTGAAAAAAAGAGTTGTCGCTCTACACGAAGATGGCCTAGGCCATAAGAAGATTGCCAAGACCCTGAAACTGAGCTGCAGCACGGTGGCCAAGACCATACAGTGGTTTAACAGAACAGGCCTCGCCATGGTCGACCGAAGAAGCTGAGTGCACGTGTTCAGCGCCATATTCAGAGGTTGTCTTTGGAAAATGGAGAAATATGAGTGCTGCCAGCATTGCTGCAGAGGTTGAAGGGGTGGGAGGTCAGTCTGTCAGTGCTCAGACCGTACACCGCACACTGCATCAAATTGGTCTGCATGGCTGTCGTCCCAGAAGGAAGCCTCTTCTAAAGATAATGCACAAGAAAGCCCGCAAACAGTTTGTTGAAGACAAGCAGACTAAGGACATGGATTACTGGAAGCACGTCTTGTGGTATGATGAGACCAAGATAAACTTATTTGGTTCAGATGGTGTCAAGCTTGTGTGGCGGCAACCAGGTGAGGAGCACAAAGACAAGTGTGCCCAGCTTACAGTCAAGCATGTTGTTGGGAGTGTTATGGCCTGGGGCTGCATGAGTGCTGCCCGCACTGGGGAGCTACAGTTCATCGAGGGAACCATGAATGCCAACATGTACTGTGACATACTGAAGCAGAGTATGATCCCCTGCCTTCGGAGACTGGGCCGCAGGGCAGTATTCCAACATGATAACGACCCCAAACACACCTCCAAGACAACCACTGCCTTACTAAAGAAGCTGAAGGTAAAGGTGATGGACTGGCCAAGCAGGTCTCCAGACCTAAACCCTATTGAGCATCTGTGGGGAATTCTCAAATGGAAGTTGGAGGAGCATAAGGTCTCTAACATCAAACAGCTCCGTGATGTCTTCATGGAGGAGTGGAAGAGGACTCCAGTGGGAAATTGTGAAGCTCTGATGAACTCCATGCCCAAGAGGGTAAGGCAGTGCTGGAAAATAATGGTGGCCACACAAAATATTATCACTTTGGGCCCAATTTGGACATTTTAACTAAGGGGTGTAATTACTTTTGTAGCCAGCGGTTTAGACATTAATGGCTGTGTGTTGAGTTATTTTGAAGGGATAGCAATTTTACACTGTTATACAAGCTGTACACCCACTACTTTACGTGTAGCAAAGTGTCATTTCTTCAGTGTTGTCACATGAAAATATATAATAAAATATTTACAAAAATGTGAGGGGTGTACTCATTTTTGTGAGATACTGTACCTGTGTAGGCACACTTTACAGGGAGATTGTTCTTTCTCTCTGGATATCTGTCACCACCATGAATGCATGCAGGGATCAGTTAGCTCTAGGAGCTGAGGAGCAAAGCAGTCCCTTGTAAATGCAGACGGCTTCTGTGTCCAAATGACAGCCGGGAGCAGAAGCAGAAGGTGAGAGCCGGAAGTTTAATAGAGCTTTGCCACATTCAGGGTGCAAAACTAGGTGTAAGGGCCACATGACAAGGCCTGGTGGGCCAGATTTGGACTGCAGGTCTTGTGTTTGACATATGTGTTATAGATCCTTCTACTGACACTAGCCCTCTTCACACCTGAGCATTCTGAAGTGTGCTTCCCTATACCTGACTTCGCTTACCATGCAGAATCCCTTTGTTTGTAATTGTGCATGTTTACATTTCAACACGCAGTCTCTTGTAAGGTTGACCTAACCCACTCTCCCCCTCCATAGATGCATTCCTACCTCAATCTTACGGGCATGGTTCCGCTGTTCATTTACATCTGGTGGTTCAAGTCTTTACTATCCTGCCCACACCTGGACAGTATGAGGTGTGTCCTGAGGCAAGAGGCAAGCAAAGGGGGGTCTCAAAAAAAGTCTTTGGGACTGCAATATGCAGGCACTGCCAGGCCAGTGAAGGCTTGCAGTGCTGGATGTAAACAAACAGCGGTCGAGGTCAGGGGAAGAAGGCAAAAGCACAATTTGTCTTAAAGTGCACTTATCAATTTTAATACATACCTGAAATACCTATATGATATCCAGTTTCCCCATTAAAGTAGTTTCCATCTACACACCATGTAAAGGTTATTAGAAAAATTACAGGACGTACTGTATTTGTAAAAGGGTTTGCTTAGGTCACAAAATGAAAAGACTCAAACTGAACACCACCACGGTTAACATTTTAGTGCACAATCCTTGTTTTGTATCTCACCTAAAAACCAACATACTGTACATTTTTTACTTATGGTTATGGTAACCAGACTGACATTATGAAATATATCATATAAATACATTTACTGCACCTTTAGGCACTGTAAGGTTTGCTTCAATGTATCCACATCATTAGTATTCAGTAAAAAATCCACAGGTTCACTATTAGAAGTAAGCCAGTCTGAAAGCACTTGTAAACGATTAAAAAGGTCGTGATGGGTCTCTGCCAACTTAGTCTAGAAAGCAAAACAACAATGCAATTAGTTTCCAAAAAAAAAAAAAGTACATTAAGTTTAATGCTTTAACATGAAAAGTCTACAGCTGTTCCAAGCAGGTTTGGATTTTAACATTGGGAAGAAGGAGGCAACCTCCTCCTAAGCCTGCTCTAAATTTATCTCTAGTGTAGTGACTAGAATATGCACACATATTTGCAAATGTTTGCTACTTGGACCTATTAAGATTAAATGTTTGTATATATAACATACATTAAAAACAGAAGACTTTTTATTTTAATTTAGTTGAATTTTGCAGAGGCTGTCAACAAAGACAGTGCAGTCAGATCACCCAAATAAATTTCTTAGCCAACATGTAGATTCATTTTATACATGCCTTACCATTTCAGTATCCACTGCGTACACAATTTGTTTTGCTCGATCTGAAGACATTTCACAAACTGCAGAAAAGGTTTTCATCAAATTGTCACTTAGCTCCTTAAGATGTGCTCCTGGAATGTCATTAGGCAAAGACAGTGAGAACTGCTCTGCAAGCTGTACATCTTCTTTCAGGGTAACAGAAAATGCAGCAAGTCTTGATTCAAATGACTAGAGAATTAAAGGAAACAGAAAAATATTTACTAAACTGATCAGTTGACTTTGCACTGCCAAATTACACAAAAAGCAAACCAAAAACAGCACCAAAAAATGGTCTCAAGAGTCCAAAAGATCCCTTATTCTTGTCACAAATAACAACAGGAAAACAAAAGGCAGCCAACTCTGAGCTTCATAAACTCCTCCTGTAATAAAATGTATACATATATAAATACTGTACACACAGTACATGAATGGTGGAAATTGCGGAACTGAATCAAACCTAATTATACATAAAAAATTATTTTATACTGTATAAGTAATACAAGTTTGCATATGTATTTGCATAAAAGATTGCATACAAAATGTAATAAAAAGTAATACGAAAAGTGGAAATCATTCAAAAAAAAGCTAAAACAAATTAAATATATGCTTGCATAAAAAATGTCTGAAAACATGCAACAATCAGCGCAAACAGAAAAAAAATATAAATATATAAAAAATATAATATACATCCTTATATATATATATATATATATATATATATATATATATATATATATATATATATACATAAAAAAGTACATATAAAAGCAACCACTAACCAAATTGCAAGCTGAACACTACAGACACATCACTGATATCCGAAAACAACTAATCAAATAAAGTGCAGTGCAATTTCAAAGTAAAGAAATACATAAACATATAAAATGTATATAAAATGTAAAAGTCCAAAAGTCCCAGAAGGTTCCAAAATAGTGCACATGGGAGTCGATTACAGGAAGCCCTCCACCAGTGTGATTACACCGCGCTCACCTTAAGATAATCAGTAAAACACCTGAATCATATCCAAACACTGAGCAGGATTAGAGCAGATGGTCACTTCCTGGTGTAAAAATCTCCTCAACAGCTTTGCCCTCCAGCCAGAAGCAATTAACATGAAAGAAAGCAGGGGCAAGAACTAAGTGCTCACTGCATAACTTTTATTTCAAATAAAACCACATAATATGCACTTACATGATCCCTTAAACAGGTCAGCATAAAAAGCGGATGGCTTGAGCAGTGCAGGCGGTCCCTGCAATCAGCTTCGGCTTCCGATACACACAGATGAATGAGGATGGGGCGCGTGACAGGCGGCTCCACCTCCCGTACGCATATCGTCCAATCAGGGACTTCGTCAGCGGGGGTCTGACGAAGTTCCTGATTGGACGATACGCGTAAGGGAGGTGGAGCCACCTGTCACTCGCCCCCATCCTCATTCATCTGTGTGTATCGGAAGCCGAAGATGATTGCAGGGACCGCCTGCACTGCTCAAGCCATCCGCTTTTTATGCTGACCTGTTTAAGGGATCATGTAAGTGCATATTATGTGGTTTTATTTGAAATAAAAGTTATGCAGTGAGCACTTAGTTCTTGCCCCTGCTTTCTTTCATATTAATTGCTTCTGGCTGGAGGGCAAAGCTGTTGAGGAGATTTTTACACCAGGAAGTGACCATCTGCTCTAATCCTGCTCAGTGTTTGGATATGATTCAGGCATTTTACTGATTATCTTAAGGTGAGCGCGGTGTAATCACACTGGTGGAGGGCTTCCTGTAATCGACTCCCATGTGCACTATTTTGGAACCTTCTGGGACTTTTGGACTTTTAAATTTTATATACATTTTATATGTTTATACATTTATTTACTTTGAAATTGCGCTGCACTTTATTTGATTAGATAAAAAATGTCTGCACAAGAAATATTTGTTTAAAGATTTTGTCTACATATAACATGCCATATGTATAACAGACCTTATTCCAATGGAATAGAAAGTGTCACCTATTTGGAATAACATGAACAGTTTTGGTAATTGAAAGAGGAAAGCGATAATGCAGATTGGGCACCTCACAAGACTATGTAAAAGGGCAAGGCTGCCATGGTATTCAGAATTCAGCCATGACAGTTTGTAACAATAGGAGGCATAACAGTCATGATCCCCTTTACATCCTCCCAGGAAGGCATCTGATACAATCAGCAAACCTTTAGCTGCATTCCAAACACCCTTATTAGTACTTTAGGATTATTAGAATCTAGCCCAATCCATGCCTCAGTCTCCGTGCCCTCATAAAACCGTTAAAGTTTTCAAGCTTGAGTAATTTGAATCTTAATAGATATCCGTCCTGCTCTCAGACTCATTATCAGTCGTAAATTGCTCAGCTGGTGGAATGGCCGAATACGCATTTCTGACTGGCTGGGTATAAGGCAAAAAATATGAAACTTCAGTATATTTCACAATTAGTGAGATAATAACAGACTGGCCTCAGTAAGAACATATTTACCTATATCAGTTACTTAGCAGCAATTTCAGCCCAAATACCAGGGCTAGGAGGTGCCAGAAGCGGATTGGATCAATTTCCTCTCCTAGGTGAAATAGCTACTGACACCAATCATGTTTGAATTCATTTAAAAGGTACTTTCATGCTGAACAACAATATACCAGTTACTAAAATGAAACCTGTACATATTCAAACATATTAATATATGTTCAAATCCTATTGTAGCGAGTGGCACTGGTCATAATCCTGTGACATCTCATCAGCCACTCCTTGGACTGCGTGTGATTGACAAAATATTTTTTGTCAAATCCCCCCTCAAGATCCAGAAAAGAGGCACTGCATCCACACTAGACAGCTTTCCTTTACCATCAAAGCAAAAAACACCTGTCAAGACATAGGAGAGCCAATGTACCATTGTGCTTGTTGATTTGACGAGGACATTTCACTCTTCAACCCTTTTTGTTTTTTGTTTTTTTACAGTCTCTTTTTCCATTGTAATATTTTTTTCCTTGGTAAATATTTTGTTTGCACCATTCTTTTGTTAAATGCCTTTTTTATTTGTAAACAATTTTTCAAAATCGGTTATATTGTTTCTAATGCACTAATGCAGAACTTAAAGAATTCCTGTCTCTGAAGAGCGCTACTATATAGAAAATCTCTGAATGTACCTGTCTATGGTGACAGCATGTTTTGCAGATATTTACTTTAAAGTGATAAATTCTTATTGCTAATCGTGAACATTTGATATTTTTTGATAAAAATATCTGGTGGCAGAGCAAAGGTTAACTGCATGGTTAATCAAGCCCACTGACAATCTCTCTCAGTCTCTTGGAATACCATGAAAATACAGTTACTTCAAAAATGCCTAGACTCAAGAAGGGTTTAGGATTATTTATCTATAAGGTGTTCAAAGAATAACAGTTATAAAAATAAAAGAAGCATACAGGATCAATAATGGTGATAGGTATGTTTTACAGTATAATATGATCTAGGACCACATTGTACGTAGCTGTAACACATGTTCCCGCTAGTGATTTTTTGGGCAATTCACACCCATTTCTACGTGTCGCGCATAGGGCAGCCCATTCACTAAAATGGTCTGCCATATGTGTATATGTCATGGCAAAGAAGATCACAGACCAAATTTTGGCCCTGAGCCAGCTGCATTTTTACATGAGTGTTTTGCCGCAAGACAACCATGGCAAAATCGCACCGCGTTTGGGGTGCTATTAAAGGATGTATGGCACCCAAATGTGTGTCACACATTTTGCCGCAATTGTAGCTTGATTTGGAATCGCAGGCAGAATTGTGCTGATTCTGCCCATGATTTCAAATTGCTAAGTGTGAACGGGGCCTAACAGATATAACAATAAGTATTTGCACTAGCAGGTTAATGTAGCATAAAGTTACATTGGCTCTGAGATGCCATTATATAAACCGAAAAAAAAGTCACTATATTATCTTTAGAGTTGAGAAACATGACAAATGGGAAAGGTGGAGTGATGCACTGAACAGAACTATGAATGAATAACAAATCGCAGGGCTGACACTGAAGAAAGGAAGGGTAGGAGGTCCAAAGGAAGGGTAGGAGAATTCAGTGGCAAATGGGAAGAGTGGAGCACCTTGCTGAGCTAGATTGATGGTAAATGGCATGTGGAAAACATGATAAAAAAGAGTGTCGAAATACAGAGGAAAAGTTGGAGAGATGGAGTATGAATGACCTGGGGAAGGAGAGATGAAGTTCTGAGGGACGGAAAATCAAGAGAACTGTGGGAGGAGTCAAAAAGGATAAGAATGGTGCTATTATCACTCCTTTCGACTCCTCCCATCTGACACTCAATTTTCATCCCCCTTAATGGCACTTTATTTCCCCTTTCCCAGGTCATTCATACCCCTCCTCTTCAATTTTCCCTTTTCATAATTTCAACAGTCTTTTTTATCATGCCATTTACCCTCAATCTCACTCAGAATGACATTTAAAGCCTACCATTATACTTCCGGTGCAAACATTTAAATAATTGGTGTCACAAAAGTGACATCTGTCCCATTCAGCTCTGATTCAGCAGGGCATCTGTGAAGGACACATTGCAGAATAAACAGATGTGAAAGGACCCTAACTGTGGAAGGAAATTCCACACTTTTACTGTTCTGACTGTAAAGAACCCCTTGCACAGTTTAAGAATAAATAATTTTTCATTCATCTTCATGTTGTGGTCATGTGTCTTCTTTAGATTCATTGAATTGAACAGTTTATTCTTAGTATTGCAGCCCCACTAATTGCATTGCCCTTCTCTGAATTGTTTTTAGTTTAAGGACATCTCTTCTAAGTATTGGTGCCCAAAATGGAATCACTTACGCCAGATGAGGCAGAACCACTGTTTTATAAAGTGGTAGCATTATAGCTTTATCTCTTGACTAAATATATCTTTTTTTAATGCATGATAACATTCTTCTGGCTTTGCTAGCTGTAGCTTGGCATTACATGCTATTGTTGAGTTTATGGTTTATAAGGACCCGCAGATCTTTTTCCATTCTCGATTTCCCCAGAGCAGCACCCCCTAATGAGTAGCTTGAATACATATTTTTAGCTCACAAATGCAAAAATGTACATCTTTCTATAATGAACCTCATCTGACATGTAGCTACCACTCAATTTTATCAAGGACTTCCTGTAAATATTCTATACCCTATTTTGAAGTTATGGTCCTACATAGCTTTGTATCATCAGCCAACACTGTGTCTTGACATGGATCTCCTGCTGGTGGAACTGTGCCTCCCAGAGTGGAAGGTTATAGTTATGTTGTCCACCAGCAGCTAGCAGATTCCAGTAATCTGTTTCCACCTAATGCTGGCTGCTGGAAGGGTCTTTAGTTCCTCCTCTACATTTCCTTCTCACTCCAGTGTTTTGCTTCGCTGCCAGATGCTGCTTCCCATTTATCCTATTCCTGCTCTTGATCATGCTTTATACCTTGTACTTATACCCTGAACCCTGCTCCCTTGTTCCTACTCCCCCTTCTTTCTGATCCCAGTTTTGATTCCCCCTTCCTATATGTTCCCTGCACCTCCAGTTTTACATTTCTTTTTTGTTTTTCCCATTTGTATATATTGTATATAGTTAGTTCGCTAGTTAGGCTTTCTATTACCATGTTAGACTGTTTAGTTAGGTAGGATGGGGGAATCAACTGGTTTTCTTTCCTTTCACCCGTGGTGATCAGTAAGGAACACTGGTCTTACATATAAGTGGATTTCTCATTTTAGGTTATGCCTATGTCTTGGGGGTCCCCCACTTTGTGGAGAGCTGACAATCTCAATCCATCAAGGCTCAAATAATTATTCCTTTTGATGAGTTACAGATTTAACTCCAGTGCCTCACTTTTCCCTGTTCTTGAAATCAAATAAAAAAATCCGTATACTTACGTACCTCAAGCTGCTCAAGCTGCATTTTTAGGGTTTCCAAGCTGTCACCAATGGGTGGCAAATTTTCCAAATGGAGTTTCTGATCTTGAACAACAATCAGATGTTTACGTAACGTCTGACCGAAAAGGTTTGATTTAACAGCTGTCTAAAAAAATAAACACAAATTGAAATTAATTAAGCTAAAAAAATAATAATGCAATGTACATGCATGTCAGCAGTTATATTTCACAGATGTAATCAGATGTTTAGAGTTTAAAACCCAAGAACAAGGGTAAGTTTCTGTAATTCCTGAAGGTTGGCTTTTTGCCCTTGTTCACAATAGGAATTGCCTATTAATTGCACAGGAATTGCACTACATTCCTGTGCAATTTACATGGGATTCAGTGTCATGAGATAGGAGCCTATTCATTTTGAATGGGCTCAAATCACACCGTATAGCACCATCTTTAGAAACGCACTGCCATCAGATCGCATGGTAATTTTGTACAATACAACCCGTGTGAAGGCAAACACACTGCATTTGTGACCTGCATTTGGGGTGTCAATAACATTGCACTGAAACCCCCTGTAGATCGCAAGAGCAATGGGATTTGAACGTGGTGTGGGAAACACACACGGATTATGCATTTCCTGGCACAGGGTTCTAGTGTGAACCGGGGCTAAGTCATACCCTTTTGCATTGCCTTTGTGTGTGGCATTCTGAATAGCTGCATGTACAGCTGTAGTGTCAGCTAGAATGTGCACATAGAGGAGACTCCTACAGGATTTCATGCAGCAATGTCGGAAAGTGGCCTGGGGACAGTTTAAAAGAAAGCTCTGAGGAGGGAGTTATATTTTTAGTATCTGATTTAGGAACAAAATAACCTTATTACTATGCTAAGGGCAGCATCTAAACTCCAAACTTTCTGCAAAAATCTATGGATAACACAGTAAAAGGTACTGCTTTTGCTATTTAAGATACCACAATGTACCACATTTCTGAAACTGAGAAACAACCTGATTTGATTTTCAGAACCATCTTCAGAAATGTAAAATTTCCAAGGTGTTCCAAAAGCTTGAATCTTTAACAACCTAAGTTAGCTAATAACGTATATCACCTAAACTGAAAATTTTCTGCATTAATCAATGACTAACACATTACAATACATTACTATAATTATATTTCGAATTTAAACTGTTATACGTTTTATAACATAATAATTGTAATCTGCTTACCTCTTCAAAGGAATGATTTTCCACAGTCTGCTTGGTTTCTAAAATATTTGTTACATTCAACGTTTCTGGCTTTGCATCCAGGGATTTTTTTCCATTGACTTCTTCTAATATGCTGCCCTTTACTTCATTTTCTGTTGGTCTACACTTGCAGTCCTGTGTAACAGAATTAGTTGGTTCCAGATTTTGCATAGGAAAGTCCTCAGATTGGGAAGACTGGCAGATCGACTCACTAGGAGACAAATCTTTATTTATGTTTAATATTAATTCCTCCAATTTATTAGAATTTTCATTATCAGGAGGGAAATGGAAGATTTGATCAAGTTGGGAAGAGATTAATTTAGGATGATTCTGCTCCTGCACTTGCTGTTCAACAAAAGAGTTGTCATATGGCTTATCATTCTTTTGGATTTTGGCCTCACATGTTGGTGTGTTAACATCCTTACAAATAAGTGCAATAGGTTCACTGCCATCTGTTTGGACAGGAACTTCATCTGTCCTTTCACTATTTTTTGATGTGTTATTTAATTGAACTAATAATTTTTCATTTTCCGAATCTACACTGCTATTATCCTTCTGAACTATGTTAGATGCATCTTTTTCATCTACTAAACAATTCTGCTCTGGTAAGACTCCAAATGGCTCCTTTGAGGAGTAGGTATGCTCAGCAGAAGATTCCTCAGTTTGGATAATTTCTGCATAACTTTTCAGGTATGTTGTTAAACTTCCTGAGTCTACAGTGTTTTCAGTGTCAGTCCGGAGAGCATTATATGGTTTAACTCTTCCTGGCACAGAGTTGGCAGTATTGGGTTCAAGATCATCACTTTGGGTTTTAGTAACTGATGAATCAAATATTGCACTCAGATTGTCAATATGAATAGGACTTTTGACTGGCATTTCGGTAGCATTCTCTATACATTTAGTCACATCTTCATTTTTCTCAAGCAGATCTGTAAGTTTGCATATTTCTGTGTCATTGATTAGCTCAAGTGAAGCGTCATTTGCATTTCCACCATTCTCTTTCTGAATCAAGTTGCTATCTGCCAAATCTGAAATGTTCTGTTTATGCAACTCCAAGTTCACTATATGCTTTTCAGTCTCTTTATGGGATACTACAAGAGTAGAGCTAGCAGATTTGCTAGCATCCCTGTTAAAATACTGCCCATCCATTTGCTCTTTGCTGAAATTAACTGTTTGGCACAAAGTATCTTGACTGAAAATGTGATTATTTTCAATTTTTGGGTGTTCAGTATCCTGCTTAGCACACACATTACTATCTTCCAGGTGAAACCTTTCATTATTCAGCTCATTTTCAATTTCTATATGTTTAATATCACACTTGACACATGTGTTATCAGGTAGTGGGGCATTATAAAAGTCACTGTTTACAGAATCGTCATCAGGTTGGTGAGTTCCATTTAATAACTTGGTACATGTACCATCTTCCTTAGCTGAAAGGCTTTCTTGAAGGATTTCTGCATAAACACTATCAACTTGAGTTTGAACAGGTTCATGTGTTTGTTTGGCTGATGCTCTATCATCTTCACTATGATTCAGTACAGCTTGCATTTTGGAACATATACCATTATCTTCAGTTTGAGGATCCTGACTTTCAAGTTTGGCAGTTGAACAATTATCCAAAATTTGGAGGCATGTGGGATTCTGTTTTGCATTTTCTTCCATTTGTTTGAGGTGCTGATTGGCAAAAGTATTCCTATCTTGGGATTGAGGCTCTGTAATATTGTTGGAAGAATCAATGTTTTTCGTTTCTAACATATTTGCATTTATGAAATCATCTAGAGGGTATTGTGATTCACTCAGACTGTTGGAGTTGCATGTGTTGTCATAAGTACTAACTGAGCAAGAATTTCCACTGAAACTATTATTTGCCTGAGCATCAACATCTTTACACTGAGCGTTAAAATTAAATTGACTAGGAGCATCATTAATTTCTTTATCTTTAACAAAAAAATCTGAATGCTCCTCAGTAGCATGATAATCTTCTTCACTGTTGGTCTCATCAGTAACAAAACATTCAACATCAGTTTCACTGAAAAAACTTTCAGTATATTCATCATCCACTTCTTCATCTCTGATTACTACCGCAACATCGGGAGGGCTCTGGGATAAATTATCTTTACAACTGTTTAATTTGCTACACTCCAACACGTCTTCCTCTACATGTGCAGAGTTGGTTTCCTTAGGAGGCAGAATAAATTTATGGTCCACATTCTGGTCTTCTACACATGAGTTACATTCTGAATCTTCTTCAGTTATTGTTTCTAGGAACTGTCTTCCATGTACCATGTCATTGCTTTCAATATCATTGTCACTGTAATAGAATGTCTCATCGTCTGAGCTGGTATCACTTTGAGTAGGTGTCCTGTCCTCTACACTGTCTCCTCCAATGGTTTTCCAGGTTTTAAGTGTCTGAGACACATTACTAACATCAAATTCACTGTCATCATCCCCCACAGATATTTCAGAATCACTGCTGCTTCCCAGATATCTATGTGTTTTGATTTCAGAATCATTAGAGTAATCACTATATTCCTCTTCCTCACGCAGAAGATCAGAGAAAATATCATGACTAGCATAAGGTAGAGGGATATTGTCATTAAAACAGCTACCTGGAAATTGCTGCACTTCTTGTTCACTCTTATTACAGTCATCAACCAGAGAAAGCAACTGATCCACTGTATCAGAATAACTAATTTGTTTTTGCAAAGGAGGGTCTTTATTCTCTAGTTCATCCTCAAAATTACAAATTTTTGACAAAACTAGTTTTTCACTGGTACTGTCTTTATGGTCCTCTTGAAATTCCTTTTTGACACAGTTATAATCAGCAGAATGGTTATTTTGTTCTCTGGGTTGAACATCAGTTTTGTTCTCTTGGTTACCTTTTGCAGGGTACATTATTATTTGTTCATTCTCTCCATTTGATTTAGGTAGGCATTGTGAATCAGGCTCCCTAAATGTATCATCTGGCTCAGTTTTTTCGAACAGTTGGCATATCGTGCCTTCAGCTTCTGTGTGAACATTGTTCAAACTCTGAGGTTCGATTTGGACTGTACCATTTTTATTGCTAACTGGATCCTCAAAATTAGAATTTAAATGAGTTGTAGTATTATTATCCATGCAGATGTTGTTTATATTATCATTGACATCAATCGCTTTTAGAGCCAGGTCTGTTTCACAGAGATCAGTAGTTTCTCCAATCTGTTCTATTGATGACTGCACTATTTGTTCAGACTCTAGCAACATGCTGGCAGCTTCATCAAGATCGCCATCAAACAGCAAAAGTCGTTCTCCTGTATTGGCATCAATATAGCTATTTATCATGAGATAGGAAATGAACAACTGTTTTGTATGTTCAGGATTGTGCATCAGTGGTTCCTCTGATTTATTTTCAGAATTTTCATCCAGCTGAGAAGTCTGAGAATCATAACATGGCATCCACTTAGGTTTGCATGTAGGTTCCAGTACATCTATATTTGGCATCTTGTCCTGTAATTTCAGGTTGGTGAGAACTGTTGCAGTCTTATTTTCTATTATACCAAGTTGAGCAGCCACATCTAATCTCACAATCTCAGACGTTTCTGGTATATATAATCCAGCAATTTTCTGTCTGTTACTTAAGATCTTTTGTGCTAGTTCATTTGAAACCATTCCTTGTTGCAAAGATGTGGATATAGGAAATATCTCACTTGTCTTAGGCCATATCAATCCAATAAATCCTCTTTGTGCTTCTAGAACCATCAGTGCACTGCTGTGTGAGATTAAGTTGCACTGCACAGCTTCATCCACAGTTAAGTTTTTTTTTGTCAATGGGCAAATTATTCCCCCATTTTTAATCTGTTGGGTTAATATTCCACATATTGTTGCCTGGTCAATTATACCCTGCTCTCTAGATTCCTCCAGTGTCAATCTTTTTCCAGAATCAGGGTCGATAATACCTCCTGAAAGAAGCTGAGCTCCCAACAATCTATACATGACTTCCCGTTCTAGGATTCCTTCATGAGCTGCTCTTAGAACATTGACTCTCCTTCCAGATTTTAATGTGACTTTACCTTTTTCTTCTGCATTAACTGGAAGAAATCTCATTCCTGTTGCCTTATCTATGACAGTCCTCTGGAAGAGTTCTGCTAGAGTAACTTTCTCTGCACTTATAGGATCAATCAGATCTTTACCTGTCTTCTGTCTTTCAAGAAGTTTGGTAAACATCAACGGGGAGATCATATTTCGCTGGAAAAGTTTATTTACATTAAGTTGCTCTCCAGTCGTAGGAACTTGTAGGCACCCACAAGAAAGTAACGTGCTGATTACCTTAATTGCTACTGTCTCTGATAATAACCCCTGTTCAAGGGCAGATATTACTGGAAACTCACTTGATGAGTGAGTTGAAATAATAACTTTAGCGTCTTCTATCTCCTGTAATCGTATTTGAATTTGTGCATCAATGAGTCGGTGAGTCTTGGCTTCTTCAACATCAAAGCATGTCTTTGTGTATGGACAAACCAATCCAGAAACAATTAGCTGCATTTCAAACAGCTGAATTCCAGTTTCATAGTCAACAAGGCCTTCCAGAACAGAATGATAGATTGAATGAACTGTCCCAGTTGTTTCATCTATGGTTCCTGATATAATCTTATCAACCTAAAGCAGGAAATGAAAATTAATTATAAAATAAATATTGGTCATAGCGCATTCCAAATGATTACTCTTTAATTGTGCTTCAAAAGCAAGATACTTACCAGAGTTGCAACAAACGACTGTATTAGCAGCTCAAAAGTGCAAGTGATTTATGTCAGTAGACTTGCCAGCAAGTGTGACACAAGCTTACAACTCAGCATGCATCTGTGAACTAGAACTAAGTTTTAGGAGACACTGTGGGGGTTAGTGAAAACAGTTGATGACAACAGGTAGATTTCATATCACCTGCAAAGTAAATCACCATGCCATTTGATGGGTTAGAGAAGAAGTTGCACATTGAACCATGCTCATCATGTTTACAGCATACTGTATAAACCACACCTGATGGGTCAAACGTTGTTAATAGCGAAATCAGGATGATATCATTGATTACACAACTGCCAATCCTACAGAAAACACACTGGTGATCTTTTTCTAGTCTTTGTCAAAGTAGATCATAAGAAAGCATGAAAAGATGGAATGTTTATGTAAAAATTCAATGAGTATTAGCTTGGCTCTGCAGTTTACCTACCAACATACCCCAAAAAAACCAAGAATCCTTATTATAAGCAAGAAAGAAAACAGTACTTTTGTTTATTAATCCAATTCCATGCAGAAAACCACACAGATCGCAAAACTGAAGCACAACAATAGGAATAAACACTAGTAATGACTAGCAATGTCACCTTCTGCTCCACCAGTTTCTCTACCAAGTCCTTGGCTTCTTGTTGCTGTCTTTCATACTCCCTAGATAGCACACTTTGGCTCTCCTGCAGGGCTTTGATTTGTGTTTCAATTTCTGATCTTTCTTCTTCTGTCATTCTAGTGAAGAAAGCAAAACACTGTTCAGAAAATGTATCACTATCTTGTCACATTCTAAAAACACTCAGAGAGGAGATTAGAGAGAGACAGGATAGTCCTGAATAGCCCAGCTCAGTGGTCTCCAAATTAAGGCCCGAGGGCCAGATGCGGCCCTTTGCTTGCTTTTATCTGGCCATTCGGGCACTTTTTCCACCACTGATAATATCAATGGGGCATAAACCCCCCCTGACACCAATGAAGAAGCACTATTCCTCCCTATGACACCAATGATGGGGCACAATTTCTCCCAATGACACCAATAAAGGGATATAATTCCTCCCAATGACACTAACAATGGGGCACATCTTTTCCCAGTGACACAAACAACAGGGCCCAATGACACCAATGAGGGAGCACAATTTCTCCCAATCACACCAATAAAAGGGCATGATTCCTCCCAACGACACAACAATGGGACAACATTTTTCCCAGTGACACAAACATTGGGGCCCAATGACACCAATGATGGGGTACAATTCCTGCCTTTGACACCAATAATGGGACAAAATTTCTCCCACTGACAACAATGAGGAGGCACAATTACTCTCACTGAAACAGAAGATGGGGTACTATTCCTCCCACTGATATTGGGACTTATACTCCCAATAGCTGCAGTCTGGCCCCCTAAAGTTTGAAGAACAGTAAACTAGCCTTTGTTTAGAAAGTTTGGAAACCCCTGGTCTATCTGAACCCCAGGTAGATATAAAATAAAAATGTTTGCAGTTATTTTGTTAATAACAATAATTAATTTTTAAATGCAATAAATGTCAGAACCTGAAACTGTCTTCATGGTAGTTTCCTGTATTCCCCTATAGGGAAGAAGATTGGGAAGAAGACTGGGAGAAGGGATAGCACTAGGTGGCACTCAGGTTCTGCTGCAGTGCACATGTGCGGGCAGTGAACATAACTTTTGTGAGAAGAAATAAAACTGAGCAGAGTGAAATATCTGTACTTTAGTAATGCTTATTTATTGTCCCAACAGCCGGCTCGGGTGTGACTTTAGCCAATCAAAGCTGTTGCAGCAGGGAAGGTCAAAGACCTGGATAGCTGCTCAGATCACACAACTAGCTGCCCAGATTTGCAAATCATTTAGCAGCTAAAACAGTTCCCATATACTGTATGTATTTCAAAACAGTGTATGTAGCTGCTCATCTAGAGTTTACTACTGTACAGTATCTCACAAAAGTGAGTATACCCCTCACATTTTTGTAAATATTTTATAATATCCTTTCATGTGACAACACTGAAGAAATGACACTTCGCTACAATGTAAAATAATGAGTTTACAACTTGTATAACAGTGTAAATTTGCTGTCCCCTCAAAATAACTTAACACATCGCCATTAATGTCTAAACCGCTGGCAACAAAAGTTAGTACACCCCTAAGTGAAAATGTCCAAATTGGGCCTAAAGTGTCAATATTTTGTGTGGCCTTCATTATTTTCCAGCACTGCCTTAACATTTCTGGGCATGGAGTTCAGCAGAGCTTCGCAGGTTGTCATTGGAGTCCTCTTCCACTCCTCCATGGCGACAACACAGAGCTGGTGGATGTTAGAGACCTTACGCTCCTCCACCTTCCATTTGAGGATGCATCTCAGATGTTCAATAGGGTTTAGGTCTGGAGACATGCTTGGCCAGTCCATCACCTTTACCCTCAGCTTCTTTAGCAAGGCAGTGGTTGTCTTGGAGGTGTGTTTGTGGTTGTTATTATGTTGAAATACTGCCCTGCGGCCCAGTCTCCGAAGGGAGGGGATCATGCTCTGGTTCAGTATGTCACAGTACATGTTGGCATTTATGGTTGCCTCAATGAACTGTAGCTCCCCAGTGCCAGCAGCACTCTGCAGTCCCAGACCATAGCACTCCCACCACCATGCTTGACTGTAGGAAAGACAGTCTTGTCTTTGTACTCCTCACCTGGTTGCCGCCACACACACTTAACACCATCTGAACCAAATACGTTTATCTTGGTCTCATCAGACCACAGGATATGGTTCCAGTAATCCATGTCCTTAGTCTGCTTGTCTTCAGAAAACTGTTTCTTGTGCATCATCTTTAGAAGAAGCTTCCTTCTGGGACGACAGCCAGGCAGACCAATTTGATGCAGTGTGCATATGGTGCCTGTCAGTGCATATGGTCTGAGCACTAACAGGCTGACCCCCCCCCTTTAACCTCTGCAGCAAAGATGGCAGCACTAATAATTCTATTTCCTAAAGATAACCTCTGGCTATGACGCTGGGCATATGCACTCAACTCCTTTGGTCGACCATGGCGAGGCCTATTCTGAGTGGAACCTGTCCTGTTAAACTGCTGTATGGTATTGGCCACTGTGCAGTAGCTCAGTTTCAGGGTCTTCGCAATCTACTTATAGCCTAGGCCATCTTAATGAAGAGCAATAATTTTTTTTTTTCTGATTCTTAGAGAGGTCTTTGCCATGAGGTGCCATGCTGAACTTCCAGAGATCAGTATGAGAGAGTGATGACACAAAATTTAACACACCTGCTCCCCATTCCCACATGAGACCTTTTAGCACTAACAAGCCACATGACACATGGGAGAGAAAATGGCTAATTGGGTCCAATTTGGACATTTTCACTTAGGGGTGTACTCACTTTTGTTGCCAGCGGTTTAAACATTAATGGCTGTGTGTTGAGTTATTTTGAGGGGACAGCAAATGTACACTGTTATACCAGCTGTACACTAACTACTCTACATTGTAGCAAAGTGTCCATTCTTCAGTGTTGTCACCTAAAAATATATAATTAAAATACATAAAAAAATGTGAGGAGTGTACTCACTTTTGTGAGTTGCTGTATGTATAACATAATGTTTTTCAGACAAATGGGTAAACACTGACCAAATTCAAAAATACTAAAAAGAGAAATACAAAGAAAGAAAAGAAAAAAAAAAAGAAAAGAATGTGTCTTATTTTTCCGTCTCTGATCTTTCTAGAACAATGTGTACATCTAAGGGAACTAATTTTTTCTGTGTTATTGCTATTAAATCTCTTTCCCCCCAAAACACCCCAACTTCTAGGGAGTCCCACAGTGAAGTGCCTGGTGGCTATATATAAATTTATAATTCCGGCTGATTGAAGTCATGTGGGGAAGGGTTGGTGTTCTGTCAGGCCAACACATACCCACTATCACTAAGTATTTGTATAGGAATAGTTGCATGGGATAGCCATTAGGAATAAATAGCAGCATGTCTGCAACAGAACAGCCTACTTTGGCTGTGGGTGCAGGAATGTGTGTGATTTACACACATTCCCACACTTGTAACAGTGTGAACCTAGGCTTTCACCATAAAGTGCACATATTACAGTATCTAAGATATTCTAAAGATTACAACAGTTTTAAAATTTCACAACCACTAGAGAAAATGCGTTTTTAAGATACCTGTCACCATGTTTGGCTAAAAGTAATTGCAATGTTTGTACAGCATCTGTCACTTCCTCTTGCTTTGATATAATTTCTTTAGAAGAAATCTAGAAAATGTAAAAGAAAGCAACTTTTAAATACAGATCTAATACAAACAATAATTGTCATGTTACACAAGGTGCAAGCATACAATATGACAACAATTCCAATACAACATTACAATAATTACAATTATGAAAAAAAAAAAAAAAGTAAGCAATGTAACAACAATATGACCGGACCGGACCACAGAGTTCACAATAGTAATGGTAAAGAAACTGTTTTATTTCTACTCACTAGACAGTATAGACATGCACCTATTAAGTAAAGTGACACAGGTGTCTGTGCTCTTCACGTCCTGCTGGCTCACTAAACAGGAGTAGGGATAAATCTCTATAGTAGGGAAAGGCTAGAATATGCATTAGCTTTTTTATTGCTGTGTTTATTGCATAAAGATTTTTTCTCACTTCCTGTCTAGTAAAAACTTCACCAGAACAGAAAATGAAGGACAATCCTTCTAACCAAATCCCAGATAGCAGTTAAAACCCAACAGGGGTTCTAATCCTTTACTACTCTAACCAAAACTAAAAGAAAAAAAAAAAGTTTTATATTTCTTGCCCTCTTTCAATTCAAATTTTACATGTTCTTACACAATAAATTCATATTTTTTATTTTCTTATTATTCTGTAGGGTTGGATATATTAAAACTTAATATAACTTTTATCAAGCTATAGCTCTTCACTGAATGTTCATAGCCTAAACCCTTTTTGTTATATTGTAGTTACTTTGATTTAGAATTCTTCGGCATGTCAACATGGTTGATTGTAACTCTTTTGGTAGGGTTTAAAAAAAATTAGCTCATAACTAATGGAAAGAACACTTTTCTAACATATTTATTTTGCTTTTCTCACTTGCTGTAAATGTTTTACATAATTGTTTTACTTAACGTGTATCTAAACCCGAGAACCAAAATGTATTAGATTGCATCTTACTAGTCCTTAGATATGGTGGTTGCCTCTTCAGGCTTTTTCCATTCTTTTCACCTGGTAATTCTATTTGTAACACACATCCTGTTCTAGGGTGGCAATGCTCACTCATTCTACTGTATCTATAAAGGAGCAGCTTTTTCAACCTAAGTGTTTTAGGACTACAAAACTCTTCCCCCTTTGCTTACCTCCATAACCTTTTTTTTTTTGTCACTTATTAAAGAAATTTAACAAAACAAAGGTATATGTAACAGACCAAAGGAAACACACTAAAGCAGAGCTCGACCCAAAAGGGGAACCCCTGCTTATCTGCCTCCTTCCCCCCTCCGGTGCCACATTTGGGGGGGGTGGGGACAGGTACCTGAATTTGACAGGTAACCGCTCCCACTTTCGGGTGATCTCGCCTCCTTTCCCCACCATCAGGCTATTTACAAAGCACAGCGTACTTCATGCATGCGCAGTAGGGAACCAGCTGTGGACCTGCAAGGCTTCACTGCTGGTTTCCCTTACAGGCAATGGTGGCTGCAGCAACCAAGAGCTGATGAAAACATTGCCTGGGGGGCCGACATCGCTGGATTTGAGGACAGGTAAGTGTCCTAATAAGTCAGCAGCTACCGTATTTGTGCCTGCTGACTTTTAATTTTTTGTGGGGAGCTGGACCACCTCTTTAAAATTGTTTATTGCTACAGTTTACATACACTTGATATAAACATTTTCCTTTTAATTTAGACAAATGCATACGTTTTATAGATAAAGGCACTAGCTCTATTTATTTTTCAATTCTGCGTAATAATACTGAGTTTCCTAACCTATAGTACAAAATATTATGGTAATGTATAGTAAACTTGAGGAGCCAATATAAAAAAACTGTTCTAAAATGGTCCAGTAAGTATAGGATGAAGCCACCTCCTCATGTGATCATTATGTACTTGTATACTGAACAAATGTGGTGGAAGAAGTACCTATATGACAGCTTAATACAAAACAAGCTTATTATCAAAATGAAATAAATATCAAAATTAATGTATCTTCTTTTATTTTATTTTTTTTTAGAGATCACCTTAGTAATCTTATTATTATAGGTTAAAGTGTTTGTTAACCTAAAAAAAAAAAAAATTAATCCTGTTCTCTTAAAGCATGTTATACAGCACAGTGCTTATGCTGTGCCATTTGGCCCCCTGTATCACCTGCAATAGCTGGCTGATCCTACCTGGCTATACCCTCCCCCCTGTAAACTGACCACGGTTTATCATGGCTGCTGAGCCCTGACATCGTGGTCAGTTTACGTGCCTCTGTCATCCACAGACCTGCTCCCTGCTCTCCTCTGTGATCCTGTGTCCTCCTCCCCCATCCCTCCCGGCCTGTCAGCTCGTACCAGTGCCTGCCCCCCCTTCCTGCTGGTATCATAACTTAATGTTGTTACTACAGTCCCCTCTGTTATAATAAATGCTGTGCCCCACTGTATGTGTTTTCTACAAAATCTGCTGATAAATACCCTAATTTATTGCACCGCTCGGCAGTCACGTGACCGGCCGTCTCCCTCCTCCTCTCCTTCCGGCTGAAGTCAGCGGGGGATTCTCAGCCCCGCCCGCTTTGTTGTCAGACCTGGAGAGGAGAGAGACGGCCGGTCACTTGACCACGGATCGGCGCTATAAAATAAGGTATTTATCGGCGGATTTGACTTTTTAGAAAACACATACAGTGGGGCACAGCATTTATTATGACAGATGGGATTGTAGTAACAACAATAAGTGGGTTAACAACCACTTTAATGTTTTTTAAAACATTTCTCTGTATAGTTTGTATATGTACATGAGGGTAACCATATCTTCTTGCTACATATGCAGGCTTTGCTTTTCTGTGCTACACCATGGTTTACTGCTTATTCTCATAAAGTAGGTTTATGAGTCAGCCAGTTAATTGAAAACAATACCCTTTATATAAAGACTGACATCTCAACAGTCATTGCACTGAGGTGCTAACAGCTGCCCTAGTGGCTAATCTACAAATCTTGATATTTAATACAATAGCACAAATATGAAGACTGCTATCCCCTTGATAAAGATGACAAACGTGGGTGTTATACTTGTTGATATGGAACTTTAACAAACTGTACACCTAGATGTAAATTTTGGCATGCTGGCTGTTTTGTACAGATTTTAATAAACATAAGGCAGGCCATACAAGGCGCAAATGTCTTTCCTGTTCTTTCCAGACAGTGTTGACAGAGGAATCCCTCTTGCCGAGCCATTGTCTTCTGCCGGCGAGGGAGCAGGTGAAGCCATCCCCACCAGGAGAAGACAGTGATTATTGCTAGTGGCTATACCATCGCAAGTAAATTCCGGCAGGCTGGTTGTACCCAAGTTGATCAATCGATCAACTTGGTACATTCAGCCTGTCCAGACATGGTTCGAATCTCGGCCGGTTCTTGCTGAAGTAGCTGAGATTCGAACCATCTATGGCCAGTATAAGACATGTAACACTTTGCTTGAGGGAAAGGGGAAGGTGACATCCTCCCCAATCCCTGAAAAAGTACTAATAAAGAATGTATTAGGGGCAGAGGGGTCATTTCCTCACCCCAGGAAAGTACTAATAAGATATTTTAGCCTGCTGATGCTGAGTGGAGATGCCTCACCATTAAGATATAGATCAGAGCGGGACCAAACTGTGTCAAATGCTGGCCATTAAATAGCTACCTGCTGCCTATTAAGACCTGAAATCCCAGCACCTGGCATTTCGAAGTTTTGCAGCTAGACTTCCTCTGCAGCTCTGAGATGTCATGTGAGCAAATGTCAATTGCCACAAAGAAAGCTGATGCTGGAATTTTTAAAGGTGCCTCACTAAAAACCATGTCTTTTGGGAACTCCCACTTTTCACGATGCCCACTCATCAATGCATTATCATGGCACACTTTGCTTTGTATACTTTATTTAGACCAGAGATATTGGTCTCTACCATTAAAGGCCGGTTAGTTGAATTTGCCCCCAAGGCCAAATGATCTAAATTCTCCCCTGACACAAGCAATCTATTTCACAGCTATATTTTTTATTACAAATGCAACTATCCTAAACAATCTGTTTAAAGGAAGATGCTGAAGTTCTTTCCAATAAAGCTGTAGAGGGGGCTACATCTCTGTCACTTCCTAAAACTGAGTTTTCACTGTAGAAATGGTAGTCTATAAAGCCTTTTAAATATATCACCTAATTAAAGTGGAACTCCACCCAAAAAGGGAAGTGTCTCTTGTTTGCGTCTTCTTCCCTCTGGTGACACATTTGGCACCTTTCAGGGGCAGAGGGAGGAGTGGGTACCTGTTTTTGACATGTACCCATCCCCACTTCTGGGTGATCTCACCACGGCAAGGTCCCCCCAGAAGTTCAGCCCCCCTCCTACTTCCCGCCGCCGCACCATTCACAAAGCAGCGCGCTTGGCAGAGCCACAGCAGAGAACTGGCTGTGAAGCCGCAAAGGCTTCACTGCCAGTTTCCCTTACAAGGAATGGTGGCGGCAGCAGCCGAGGGCTGATTAAAAAATCCAACATTGCAGGATCCCTGGACAGGTAAGTGTCCTAATATTAAAAGTCAGCAGCTACAAATACTGTAATTTTTTGGTGGGGGGGCTGGAACTCCTCTTTAATTATACATAATTCCAAGGCTAAGCTACCTATTCCATTATTCAAATATTTTGTTTTGAGAAAGGACCTCTGCATGACACATATTAAAGGGTACAAACTGCATTTATATTTGTGAACAAAGACTTTCAAGGTAGGTTTTCCTCTCTCTGCTAATTCCTTTTTTTTTAAATCTCTGGTCAAATTGGTCTTCTTTTTTATTTATACCTACAGGTAAGCCTATAATAAGGCTTACCTGTAGGTACAGTAAATATCTCCCAAATGTGCACCGCTTAGGAGATATTTACTTTAGTAGCAGCTGGTAACATTACTGGCGCATGTGCACTGTGCTCTCAATGGACAGCAAGCGAGCTGTGCCACAGGCATGACTCCCACACGCATGCGCTGGAG
This sequence comes from Pelophylax lessonae, assembly GCF_965119305.1. Taxonomy (NCBI): domain Eukaryota; kingdom Metazoa; phylum Chordata; class Amphibia; order Anura; family Ranidae; genus Pelophylax; species Pelophylax lessonae. The sequence continues at coordinate 334,416,972 of NC_138770.1, forward strand.
TGACATCATCATGATTTGACCTTTCAAGCAGCCAACGCCCATGTTGAACCTAGAAGGAGGACCGGGCAAAGATAGAAGCCCTGCCAGTGGTGACAGCGTACTGCTGGAGGGCTTCGTTTTAAGGCAAGTCTGTCATAATGTGCTAGTATTTGAAGCATACTAGCATAATATGACATTATCCTGCATGGGCCCAATTTATTTTTTGCAGTTTACTACCACTTCGAGACCTGCCTAAAACAAATACATTTTTCACTTCCCTAATGGTGTCTTTACTTAGCACCAGCAAGTAATCTTTTATTTGTGGGGAGAGTCACTGGTGACCTAAAAAAGTTGAGTCTTATGTCAATAACGGGAATGGAAGGCAATAACAAATATTTTTTTTTTGCAGAATATTATACACTGCTCTCTTGGATGATGGGTACCATTTTCATCCTGCATTCATTTCCTTTGAATGTAGAAGGTTATGCAAAGTTCTCTCTTGCATAATGTATGTTCTTTTTTCTTCTGCTAGAAATTCTTGTAAAGTAGTGTTTGTTGTGCCTTTTCTTTTACCATACTACAGGGCTGATATATAAGGCTGGATAAATGTGTAATACTGCCAGCGAGATCTAGTTTCCCACAAGTAAGTGACATAGAGATAAACCAATAACGTGTGGGAAGCAGGGCAGATCTCTCTTCACTGTATTCAGTCATATCTAAATGATGTGGGAGGAATTTTTCCATAAATAATATAACAAATTAATTTAAAGTGGTTGTAACCCTAAAAAAAAAAATGTATTATGTGCCTTTAAAGCACGAATAACAGCACAGTGCTTGTGCTCTATAACTTTGCCCTTTCTATCATTTAATACCTGGCTGATCCTGCCTGGTGCTGCCCTACCCTTTGTAAACTGACCAAGTTGATCATGGTTGCTGAGTCCCTGGTACTGTAGTCTGTTTACCTGCCTCCGTCATCTGCTGCCTCTCCTTGCTTCCTCTCCCTCCCCTCCCTGCCTGTCAGCTGTGTTAGTGCCCACAACCCCCCCCCCCCTCCCCCCTCATGCAGCTAAAATAACTTTGTAATGTACACACAATTCCTTGTGTTAGATAACACACTAGGCTCCAGTGCATGTTCTTTGAAAAAACTATGGAGACTTGTACCTTATTTCAAAGCACCCTTTGACGCTCATGTGACTGCCTGCCGCTCTCCTCCTCTTCTCCCCTCCTCCTGACTGACGTCAGCAGGGGATTTTCAGCCCCTCCTGCTGTAGCTGTCAGATCGGGAGAGGGAGCAGGGGGCAGTCAAATGAGCGCCGAGCGGTGCTATGAAATAAGGTGTAAATCGGCATATTTTTTTTACAAAGAACATGCACTGGAGCATAGAGTATTATCTAACACAAGGGATTGTATATACATTAAAAAGTGGCTTTACAACCACTTTAGGTTGTTATACTTACAGAAGCATAATGAAAGTAATGTTCTGTATTAATCATGCATACTTAATTGGGCATGCAAGAACCCTACATTCTCCATCAGACTGCCTCCCAAAGTGATACACAAGCCAGAACCCCCTCAAACAGGCAGGGGATGGCGTAAGACCGCACAAGGAGGACACGGAGACCGTAACCAACCAACCTGCCACCACTAAGGAGAAGAGGTATTTACCACATGACATATGCAAAAATGTATATTAAAAAAGAATAGCGCACACATGCATTAGAAATGACTATCAAATATGAAGACAATCCATAAATAAAAATGGGGATTTGGTCCCACCATATGGCCATATCGTGCTCAAGCCCACCACTACGTCAAAGTACCCCATTGTCAGTGGGTCCTACACTATCCATAAAAAAAGGGGTGAATCCAGCCTCTCTAACCCTTGGAGACAACACTCCTTGCTGGGAGAGATGTGCAAATGCACTACAAGGGACTCCACTATCTACTTGATAGTGGACACTGATAGAGTACAGGTGTGTGTGGGGGGTGGGGTGCTCAACATGAAATTACATGTTCAGGGTTTGCTCCCCCAACTTTTTGCTTGTTTATTATGTATTCAGTCTGACCAGACTTCTGAGGTTGAGCACCCCACCCCCCACACACACCTGTATCCTATCAGTGTCCACTATCAAGTAGATATAGGAGGAGTCCCTTGTAGTGCACTTGCACATTTGCGCATTTGGGACCAAATCCCCATTTTTATTTATGGATTGTCTTCATATTTGATAGTCATTTCTTTTGAATTTGTGCACTATTCTTTTTTAATATGCATGTCGCTTGGTTCATAGCTGCAATAGCTTTAGAAATACATGTTCAGAGTTTGCTCCCCCAACTTTTTGCTTGTTTAATATGCAAAAATGTACTACCTATCACAAATGCATTTAGGTCAGAAGATGTGGAACTAAGGCAGCTCTAGGGCTGCCTTTTTTCCACAACTTCTAGGGCTGCCTTTGTTCCACATCTTCTGATTTGAACGTATATGTGATGAGTTGGATAATTTTGCCTTTGTTATGTGGTAAATACATATTCTCCTTAGTGGTAGCAGGTTGGCAGGTTATGGTCTCCATCTCCTTCCTGTGTGGTTCAGTGCCACTTATGCCATCCCCTACCTGTTTGTGGAGGTTCTGGTTTGTGTATTGCTTTGGATGGCGGTCTGTTGGAAAATGTAGTGTTTTTGCATGCCCAACATATACTGTTTTGATGTTCCCGTGGGGTCCCTATGAAAGCAGTTTTTTCACTGCAAACCACATTGGACTACATCTAGGAATACACAAGCATCCATTGTTATATTTCTGCAGGACCCTTTATGTTTTTAATGGTTTATTACTTAAAATGTGTAAACATTTATGGTCATTTAGTCCAGATATTTTTATATTAATTTTATTTTTGCAATAAAATTATATATTTTATCAACATTGATTGTGCTATTGCCTTGAAGGCTTTAAAGTCCTAGTGGTTTTACTAGAAATGTTTCATCCCAATTGAGGTTTGCCTTGATATTATGGGATGTGGCATCATACGCTGATTTCAAGATCCAGTTTGTGAATAGTTTAACAACTTTGTTTTCTTTATATCAAAACCACTAGCCAAAAAAAGCTTGTCAATTGGTAACAAGTTGATATATACACTGAACAAAATTATAAACGCAACACTTTTGTGTTTGCCCTCATTTTTCATGAGCTGAACTCAAAGATCTAAGACTTTTTCTATGTACACAAAAGGCCTATTTCTCTCAAATATTGTTCACAAATCTGTCTAAATCTGTGTTAGTGAGCACTTCTCCTTTGCCGAGATAATTCATCCACTTCTCCATGCCATGTCTGTGAGGTGGATGGATTATCTCGGCAAAGGAGAAGTGCTCACTAACACAGATTTAGACAGGGTGTGAAACAACCGATCAGGAGCTGTAGACCAACTGAGTAGGTAACATAGACTCATAGCACAGTAAACGTGAGTGTTACTCAAGAGGTTAGAAAGGCGAGAGAGAGCTAGGCCTGAGGTCCCTGAGTCTATATATGAAGTAAGGGAATCATATAATGGTAGAGTACAAATAACTTGAATTAACATCTTAGTGGATGGTCAGGTGGCAGACACCGCGGTGTAGACATAATGTGGTAAAAGTCCATGCTATCAAGGCGGATAGTGTAGTTTAGCAATGCTGTAGCTCAACGGCTAGTTGATCTGTGGCATATGGGATAAGTCTCTAAAGCCTCGTTTCCACTGAGCGGATCGGTTCGGGTCAGTTCGGTTCGGTATGCTAATTTGAGTGTTTCCATTATCAAAGTGGCCCATACAACCGAACCAAACCGCACCATTCCTGGTCCTGCTTCAGATGTAGGGCCATAGGAAATGGTACGGTACGGTTAGGGCAGAGCTACTGGCGTCACACGATAGATTCCACTGATTGGTGGACAGGAAGACTTCAATGCTCACGTCAAATGAAAGAGCAAAACAAACACCTCATTTGGTGTAAACCCCGCATGGTCCCTAGTGGCCCAACTTGCAGTGGAAACGCTCACCTGAATAGACCGGACCATTCTAACCCTTCCAAACTGTACCGACCCGAACCGTTCCGCTCAGTGGAAACAAGGCATTAGTCATCCACTATAGACTGACATTCGGAAGCGAGAGCAGGAAAGTGTCCCATTTGCGGTTGAATTTGGTAGAATTGGGTAGAATTGGGTGAGAACGCAGTCTTGAGTTCGAGGGCTTCTCTGGTGCAAAGTTGTTGCAGGCCTATGATCCCTTCAGTCAGAGAAGAGGGGGTGGTGTGAATCCATTTGGCCAGTATTGACCTCCTTGCTATCAGTTGTGAACAATATCTGAGAGAAATAGGCCTTTTGTGTACATAGAAAAAGTCTTAGATCTTTGAGTTCAGCTCATGAAAAATAGGGGCAAAAACAAAAGTGTTGCTTTTTTAATTTTGTTCAGTATATATATATATATATATATATATATATATATGATAATAAGAGCTTCAAAGCTAAATGTATATGAACATACCCCTAAGGCAATACTTTATTTTAAATACATTATAAACTGGGCTGCCTTGGTCTAAGCTTTAGCAGCTGTGCTTCCAGTGGTTTTGTTTCACATGTAAATATTTACACTAATTTGTGTGCATTTATTCGATGCAGACTGATGATGCATATGGAGTAAATGGACTAGACAAAGTAGTTTACTAGTAATATTGTGTTGCATAAGGGACAAAGAAGTCAAAGAATGTCTTCTTAATTGTTCAAAAAGTTGCATCAAAAAAAGGTAATCCTAAGTTTTAGATAGAAAAATGTAAAACATTGTGATAATTTTCACTTTAATTTCATTCACAGACAAAAAAGATGATTGAAATTCATGAAAGGTAAGACAAAGGTAATCCTATGAGAGAAAGCTGGGAAAATATTTTAACGTTTTCAACAGAGGAGCTGCTAATTGACAATTTATGTCAGTTTTGTACAACACCGGCATTCGTACCTGGGTTCATTATTTTTGTTTGGTTTTGAAAGATCTTAAGCTGTGAGATACAAAATGTTACCAGATCCTTTGCAGAATACCTTAGAAATCATAAAGTTAAGGACCACAAAACCCAAATACTACATACTAATGTTCCTCACTCCTTAGGTGCCTCCATTTAATTTGTGTGCATTTTTAAATAGTTTATTTATTTGGTTTTGGCCTGGGTTGAAAAATAGATAAAGACTTATATTTTATTACATGAAACAATATGAAATAAAATATTGAGGACTTTTTAACTCTGGATGCCGCACATTGTTTTCCAATACCTGTGGCTCAGAAAATTGAATTTTTTCTGCAGTGTCTTGACTTCCTCCTTCATTACTTAGTGTTTTATTGATTTTGGACACCCAGTTCAGTATATCCCCTGCCTTCTTTACATGCTCTTTCTTTTCCTCTTCCAGTACCTTCTAGCAATACATGCATGATGTAAAAAACACAAATATTAAAGGTGGGAAAACAAAAAAAAAAAAAAAAAGCATTTTTATCTATGCACACAAAAAAAATACTCATATAGAATGTTTGGATATAATATTCATTTTGATATGCATATACATTCTAAAAGAGATATGTCAATACATGAGATTAAAATATAATCACCTTAACTACCTTGAACATGAAATACATACAGAGTAATGGTAAAGAAAAAGTACCCATGGGGTCTATTCAGCCATATCGTGTTTGGGGCAACCTCATGTGTAAAGTCACAAACAAATTAGGATATCAATATTTGAATTACCGAAATATTGCTTGAAGACAAAATGACTATAAGAATCTCAAACAGCATTACAATTTCCAAACTAATGTTTATGATACACATCATAGAGGCCTATTGTATATGTTTGTATTCATTATATACAAAATTAGGTAGGAGTATGTCTTCACAATTCCTTGAAAATATTTGACAGTAATATAAAATTAATATAGAAAGCTTTCTTTACATGATAGATGAAAGGACCCCAATGTTAAATCATTTTTAAAGGAAGAAGACATTGTGTAATAAAAACACCATCAATCTCAACAATAGCACCTTTCAGACCTTCTGCCTTTGCATTAGCTTGACCAACATAACATATGCTTGACCATTAAAAAAAAAAACTACTGTAACATTTGCTTTTTGGTACAATGACTATGTAGCCTGTATTAAAGACTTGCATTATCCCTCCGTTCACATACAATTGCTTTTCTGTAAAACTTGCAATGACATTCAAAAATATTTAATCAATTCTTCATGTGCTGATGTTTTAACTGATGTAAAATGCCTGTCTTCGGTTTCATCCTTTGATTAGGCTTGTTACAACTTGATAACACTTGTATGCTATTTTGTTCAACATGGTACAGGTATAATTTGCAATTTCAATATACAACTTGTTAAAAGAATACTACTTCAACATATAGCTAACATGGTAGCTAGCTATAGGTACAGTATGTCTAATTAATACAGCAATACTGGAATTCTAACAATGCTGACATTATATACAGTGCATTTGTGGAGAGTAATTAAATACAAAATATCACATAAATAAAGATTCAGCCCACTGATAAAGACTGTTCTATTCTACACTTATGTGACACAAGTGGGGAAGCATGTCGTGTGATACAAAATGTAGAGTGTGACAAACCAAGTATATAAAAAAATTGAACATTGCTTTCTTGTTATGAAAACCAAACCTAAGTGTAGTTTACTGTATATGCTTCTTGACAGTGGCATATACTGTTATTTAGTTATATACTGTAGTTTAGTTATTTAGTAATCTCCCATTATTTATCTATAACAATGGAAACCTGTAATATTTTATGTAGCTAAAATTGGAATGGGCCACTAATAACTGAGGGACATCACAAGCTTATATTTAACAATGTGACGTACAATAACCTATGAATCATACATACTCAAACACAAACATGTAGTATTGAAGTTCCAATTCAATTCAAGCAAATACTTAAAAATGAACATCCTTGGCAACAATATCACAAAACGTCATCTCTCACATTGCTTTTGTACTTCATGGTGGTAGTCCATTCTTTTTTTTTTTTTTTACCATTTTCTGCCTGTTCAACAGACCACTTACACAAATGTTCCATACTATGCAGAGTCATTGGCACTATTGTGAGGAAAAATACAGGCTAGGAATTCCAACATTCACAGGCAGTGGTGCTTTCATCAAGCGAAATCCTGTATGGCAGTCATAGACTGCCATTTCCAGAGCATCTTTGTAAGATATCTTCCTCCTCGATTTGGGGCAAGTAAGATTTTTTACATATGACTTTTCATCTTTAAGCTTTGTTGCTGTGGCAGCATCCACTATTCCTTTTCTGATGGCATCTTCTAATGACAAGCGTGCATGAGTTTTAGGATCTATTAATCCTCCCGTTAGGTACTGATACTCGAGACTTCGATAACCAATTTCTTTGTTTAAAAGGTTTACGTTCATGGCTTCAAAGGCAGACAGAAGTGCTTTAGTTGAATGCTGAATGACACCAGTGTAAGCTAATTCAAACTGGTGGATTTGTTTAGCACAGACATCGTCAATTAAGCCTTTCTGTAATGCTTCTGAGACACTATGTTTTTTGCCATTAGAAGGATCAAGGATTCCACCAGTGCTGGCCTGAGCTTCAAGGCATCTAAACACTGTTACCCTGTCTACCATGTTTCTTTTCAGTGCTTTAAATGCAGAGACTCTTTCACTGGTTTCAAGGATCCAAAATCCTGCTAAAGGACTATTGGGATCTTTAGCTGGCCTTGTTCTGCTTACTAAAATGTCAGCTACCTCAGTGGCAGAAATCTGTCCCTCCTTAATCTTGCCGATTTGTGACCTCTCAATTTTTCCTTGGCTGACAGCTTCCTCCAAGCTAAACTGCCTTCCTGTCTTCCGATCAATTAGGTGTGTTTGTGATCTACCCTGGGAATCAAAAACTGTAGCGGTTTCCCACTGGCACTCATACTGTGAAAGCTCAAGATAGGACCTCTGGTCAATGAGTCCTCTTTCATATGCCTCAAATCGTGTCAACTCAATACTAGATCGAGTATCTACTATGCATATTTTGTGGCCCTTTTCTGCAGAAAAGGCAGTAATGTTTCTGTCACCAATTGGTAAAAGGAATGTTTGGCTATTTAAATCTAGAACACATAGTTGCAACAATTCAGAATAATACATACTCTGTTTGTTAGAGGGAAAGTGAAAGCCCTTCACATTACTTGCTGGTTCATGCAAAAACTTTAAGGTTGTATGATTCAACAAACCCTTCAAAACTGCCACTTCAGCTGGAATTCGTACACTTCTAATGGGATCAATGACTCCTCCAGTGGTAATTTGAGCTTCAAGAATTCTTTTCCCTTTCTGTCTTTCAAGGAGCCTAGCCTCAATGGCCTGGAAAACGGATAGTCTTTTTCCCGAGTGAATGTATCCTATGACTGCTTTTTCAGCTTCAAGGAGCTTCTCTTTAAATTCTTGGTCAGCAAATCCACTGGTGATGGCCTCCTCAACAGAATATTTTTTGCCTGTAGAAGGATCAATGATAAAACCTGTCACTGCTTGTGCTTCTAAAAACTCATACGCCAAACCTTTATCAATAATTCCTTTCTTTGCAGCTAAACTGAAAGATATTTTTTCTCTACTTGCTTCAAGGTATAAACCTGCTATTGCAGTAGCCTTTGTTAAATATGTGTCGAGTGCTTTCTGAACTTCCTGAATTGTCGTACGACCTGACTCAAGCTGTTCCATGGTTTTGCCATCGAGAATTCTAGCTTCTACCAATTGTTTGGCAGACACATTTTTTCTGAGCCCTTGAAAGATGAACCTATCATCGGTGGAAGAACTGTCACTGAGGGATGTCTCAGAGCCTGCATAGCTTTTATAACTGGAGGACATATAACCCATCTTCGGTAAATCTGATCTCCTAAATCCTTCCAAAATATTACGTTCTTCAAACACCTGATCTTCATTGTTTATCAAGAATTCTTTTTCCTGCTTTACAGTTGTAACTTCAACAGTCAAATCATACTGCTTGCTCTTCACTATCTGCAAATAGCAATATTTAAAATAAAGGAAGTATGATTAGGGATTATGCCTAGGTCTTGCATCAGTATACAAACAGTTATTTATAGCAAAAGCAGAAGAAAATGAGCAAAACAGATTATTTATAATTAGTGCAGATAAGGTAAGATACCAAAATCCAGCTAAGATCCCTAAGCCATGCACTACGTTACAACAGCATGCAATAAACTTTCGCATATATTTATATAAAACTAACTCCAAAACTTGCCTCAGCACATAATATGGAAAGAACAGTACTTTTCACAAAAAAAAAGAAAATTAACTGAATAATAAGTAAGCAAATAGGTCCCAAAAAGTCCATTCAAGAAAATGAAAAGCAAAGCATGTCAAGTAGCATGAAAGTAGGCAGGATACAGATTGAATACCTCCATAGATTGATCAAATTTTCCTAGCTCCTTTCCGATTTTCTCCTCTTCAATTCTTAATGTCTGAATGGCATTCTGTAAACTTTTATCCTTTATAGTCTCTAGCTCTGAAAGCTGTCTGTAGGGGTTCATGTTGTCAATAGATATTTGAAGCTCTGTGCTGGTCTGGGTAACATACTCAGTAAATGGCTGTGCCTTTTCTCCACTGTCAAGAGACTGTTTTATTCTAGAGAGCTGTAACTGAAGTTCCTTCTGCACAGTTTCATCATAACCATCCATTTGCTTCTTCTTTTCTTCTATGAGGGTAGAGTTATAAACAGGAGAACTGACCTCAATATGGCCATCTAGTTTTCGTCTCAACACAGGCGAAGATTTAGCTCTTTGGCTAAGTATGTCAAAATCCTGTTGAGAGCTGGATGAAAAGGCAAAGCTGTTTCCTTTCATGTCATATTCACTTTTCTGGAGGGGGCTTCTAAGGCTGCTATTTTGCTGGATTTCATTCTGCAGGTATCTAAGTTGATTAATATGGTCCTGTCTTTGCAGATCAATTTTTTGTTTAAAGCTTTCAACTGTTCGCTTCTGGCTCTCAAGTTCTTCCTCTAATTTTCTGCATTTCTGAGCATGGTCTAATGCTGATTTTTTCTCAATATTCAGTTGTTCCTGGGATCTCTGCAATCTTTCCTTCACTTCTGAAAATTCAATCTTCAGCAGTTTAATTTTTTCTTCTAGCATTGCTTTTTCTTGTTTCAATGAAACAACTTCAAGCCTTATATTTGAATACTGATTTTCAGTGCTTAAGTTAGACTCCACTGTTTTTTCTAACTTCATCCTGAATTCCTCCGCTGTGCTTTTGTATTTTGTAGATTCTTCCTGGTATAAAGCAAGCTTTTTATGAGCTAACTGTTCATCAACCGTTTTCTTGTGGAGATCATCCTGTGCCTTTTTAAATTTTGCATTTACTTCCTGCAGTTGAGATTGATGCTGCTGAATCTTCTGGTCTACCATGCGTTTTTCAACTGACAAACTGTTTATTTCTGTTTTTAAGTTTCGTATGTCCTTTTCATAATTTAAAATTGTCAGACTCTGTTTGTCAAATTTCTGTCTAATTTCATTTAGAGCGTTTTTAGATTTTGACAATTCATCTTCGAGCCGCTTTACCATATTCTGAGTTTCATATTCTCCCTTGGACTGTTTCTGTAGCTGTTCATGAGTCACTTTTATTTGCTCTTTAGTGCTTTCTAGTTGTGATTTTGTCATATCAAGATTTTTCTGCAAATTATTCCTCTCCATAGTAGTCTTCTCAGATTCAGATTTAACCTTTCTTAGCATCATCTCAGTCTCATTGTTCACTTTAGTAAGCTCATCTAATTTCAGCTTTAGGGAGTTAGCCCACTGATTGCTTTTTGCCAATTCATCCTGAAGTTTCATGATCTTTTGCTGGTCCTCCTTATGTGCCCTGGCATTTTGGTTGTACTCCTCTTGAACTTTTTTTAGCTGGTCGCGCAAATTTTCAACTTCACCACTTCTTGATTGTGATCGTTGCTCAATTACAGTTTTTTCTTGCTGCAAAGATGTCATCTGAGAATTTAGGATTTTTACGCTGCTCTCTGACTTTGCATGTGCTCTGGAAAGCTCTTCCATTCTTTTACGCAAGTCATCCACTTCCTGTTTCTTTCTAGCTAAGTCTTCTTCCAGGAATGATATTTTTTGAAGGCTGCCTCTTTCAGACATATCCTTTTGCCTCAGTTCATCCTGGCAAGCTTTCAGCTTCCCTCTGACATCATCATAATCAGCTTTCTGCATCTTTAGTTTATGATCTAAGGAAACTTTGTCCTGTTGCAATAACTTCAGCTCTTCCTCAAAACTCATTCTGATTTTTTTCAGGTCATTAGCCTCTTGCATAACTTCATCTGCTTTATCCTGGCTCTGGTACAGCTTTCGTTCAACTTCTCTTATCTGCAACACATAGTTTTGCTCTAGCTGATTCTTCTGTTCCAGTTCCATTTTAAGCTGCTGCAATATATTATGTGTATCATCTAACTGATTTCTTAGTTGGCGGCTTTTTTCATCTGCCGCTGCCTTTTGTATCTGCAGTGTACTTAGTTCTGTCTTATACTGTTTAATCTCAATTTCTGCTTTTTTGTGAACCAACGTAAGCTCATCAAGCTGCTGCTTTAGGGTTTCTGCCTTTTTAATATACTGTTCTGCTTGGGCTCCCCTTATGTCTGAATCAATCATATAATGAACCTCTTGTACAGTGCGTGCTGGTATAACCAACTCTTTTGAGGAAGGATAGCTGAACAAGGAATCCGAATATTGCCTTTTGGTTTCATATTCTATTTTCTCTCCTACGATCTTCTTCTGATATACAAGATCACTTTCGAGATGTTTGATCTGTCTCACAAGTTCATCTTCAATCTCAGCTTTTCTTTTTAGCTCTGTCATAAGACTTGCCTTTTTACTTTCCAGATCTTGAAGGTCAATTTCTTTTCTCTTCAAGTGTTCTTCCAGTTTTCTCCTTGCAGTAGTGCTTTCCTCTATCTGAGTCTTAAATGCTCGGAGTCTTTCTTCCACAGCATCTCTTTTAGACTCAGCCTGTTTCGTCATTTGGCGTACATGTTCAAGCTGTTGTTCTGCAGCAGTCTTCATCTTGACTGTAGTCTCCAGCTCTAAGCGAAATTGCTGTGCTTCAAATTCAGCTTTTGTTTTCTGCAAGGTTAATTCTTCAACTGTTTTTTGGTGCTTTTTGATCTCCATCTCAGCAGTAGCCTTAACCTTGGGCAGCTCTTGCTCTAATATAAACTTTTGCTTTTTCACTTCTTCTAGTGCTAGCTCAAGTTCCTGTATTCTCTTTGAAAGCCTCCTATTTTCCTCTGTGCTGGATTTTTGCTGTTCCAATAATTCAGGATATGCTGACATGGAAGAGCGTTCTGAATACATTAAAATCTAAAAATAAAAATAAAATGTAAAAAAAAAGAATGTTAAAACTTTACCTCCTAGTGGAAAAAGTAAGGCCGAAAAAGATAATGGTCTATCAAATTCAACCTCTCACCATTTTGGTCTAAGGGAAGGCAAGGCAACCTACCACACAGAGGGAACTGTAACAAAATTTTTCTTTCCAGCAAAAATTTCCTTAGTTAACCAACATGGTAGTTGGATTAGTTCTCTGTACTATCCTTATTAATTATAATTTTGGATACTGTTAGTTTATAGAAAATATTCCAAACCTCAGTATTTTTTTACTTTTGATGGTAGGTCAGGGCATTCCACAACTTATACACTCTTACCATACAGAATAGCTTCTTTTACAGATGGTAAAATCTTTTCTTTGTAAAACTCAAAACAATATAGGCTGACCCAAGGCCTAAAAGTTTAAATATCAGATACCCACCAGTGTATAGATCAATATGAGCACCAAAAAAACAAAACCTGAATTGTGATCTCACCAATTACATTAAACGAAAAGAAATTCAAATAATTCAATCCATAATTTAGAGCTGTCTGCCAGTAATACATCACAATATTAATTCTATAGAACATATAAATACAGTAAAAATAATAGTGATTAAAAAAATATCCCCTTTTAGACACTTATTAGAAATTGTTATGCATACAATTCCTGCGCTCCCTAGCCTGAATGTAGGACCTTTTTGTCTTTGTTTCCATCTTCAGCTGCTCTATGCTGAATTTTTGATATTTGAGTCTGCAAATATATATTGATTTAGTCTGTGATATTTTTTCTATTTTACCAATAAGATTGATGTCATGAGAACATATTACCCTATGACCTTTTGTATTACTAGTTGGTGGAATCACACTCCAAAGAGGATGGGAAATATTTGCGATTGGGGAAATGTTAATACTCACCATAGTTTTTAACATGCGCTATGTGCTATGCAATAACAATGAATTGTGATGTATTAATGACAGACGGCTTGTGGTGTGTGGATTTTTGTCATTTAGATTTATAGTTTTCATTTAAACTAATCATTGAGTCCACTGTTTAGGTTTTGTTTTTCTGAGCAATTAAAATCTACTCTTCCCATATGCAACTACAAGGTTAACCAGTCACATCTATAATGACTTTCGGTTGATTAATATATCATTTCTAAGTTCTCTTTTTAACTAAACTAAACTAGGCCAGATTTTTTTCAACATATCCTTATCAGATTCTATCAGATCTCATTAACTTTTGCTGCCTGCATAGTCTCTTCACATCATCTGTGACTCTATGTCCTTCTCCAAAACTCTACCCCATATTCATGTGTTACTTCAGGATGTTCACTTAAATATATACCAAACTATACCTGCATAATTTGTTTTTAAAACTCTTTGTTTAATATAGCAATATTTGTTTATGTAGATGTCTGGTATTGAGTGGTGCTACTTACTTTACTTATCATTTTTCCAAAGTACTTTTCAATGTCTGTTTTACAAGTCCTAGCCCGTACACATACAGGGGACTCCATATGAAGTGCTGAAGTGCTTACCTTATACTTACATTTATGTATTATATTTTTTTTGCTATTTAGCTGCTCATGGTACCATTTTGTCAGGACCCTTTTTAAATAAATCAATAACCCACCTAATTTACATTATTTCATCCAGATCATTGCTAACAAGACAAGAAAAAACGGAGCCCCTTATTGATACTTGTGGGACATCACTGCAAATGATGCAAAAACAGTTCAAAGATAAAAAAAAAAGTGAGGATTCAAATAAGGTATTTTATGCTCAGAGAGAAAATAGCTTAGAAAAATAAGTGTATTTAGTATATGTAGCAACTTACCACAATTAGGCTATTAAAAGGAACAGATGCTTTCAGCCACCTTTCTGTGTCAAAGAAGTATCGAGAGAGCAAAGAGAATTGAAATACCCAACTCCACAAAAGCAAGATAAATATTGCATTATAAACAAAACGTAGAGTGACCAAGCAGTTAATGACAGTCAATAGAAAAGGACCAGCATTGTATTTAACTTACCAGAACATGCAAGACCACACAAAACTGACAATATATAAGGAACAGGTCAGAGAATAAACAAAGAAAACACCATACTTTAATAAACTTTTACATGTTAGGTCATTATTTGAAGCTAATGCAAAGGCAGACAAGTCCTTTCCTTTATTGTGTGAATACTTGCCGTGTTAACTAGTGTTAAGGTATACCAATTAAGCACAATATGTATTTAATGGAAATTTCTTATCACCATATTTTCTTCCAGAATATAATTTGTTCTCCCGCTGTAGATACATGTTTGTGATTGAAAAACATACCATAACTAAATTCTAGTCAACTTCTAGTTCAGGACAGTGTTCTAAAATTAAGATTATCCTGTGTTCTCTTTTATGCAAGTCTATTCACTACTGTTCAGTCTATGACACAGACATCAACAGGGATTATCAGAATGCAGAAGAATAGTATAGTACCCTCCACCATGAAGAGAGCAACAAGCAACACTGACAGTGCACCAAAAATAACAAAAAAGAACAGTATTTCTCTCACCATGCTGCTTGACTGTTCTATGGAAACTTAATTTGGTTTAATTGCAGTGGTATGTCTGGTAGGTGTAATGCAGCAAACACTTCCACAACCCTACCACATATCAAAAAGAATATAGTCATACAGTCTTCTAATGCAAACGTAATCCTCCTTGCACTGCCCCACACATGTGGCATATGGCCCACAGAAATGAATGCAGGAACTGTCTACTGCAGTAAATGATCCTTTCACTCACTCTAATGGCCAGCTGCCAGGCATTGCAATACATTACAGGCATCCTGCTAGGTTTCTCATTGATACCCCATGTACAGACAAGGGATCAGTGCAATAATAACTGTACAGGTCCAGTTATAAAGAAAAGTACACCTGAACTTTTTCATTAACAAAAGAAAAAGGATAATATTGTGCACCATGATATACTTAGCATTTTACGTAGCTCTTCTAGAAATAGTGATGTGTATATTTTATTATGTGATATAAATCCATTTATTTCATTTTGTTTTTGTACCTCTTCTTCCTCCAGTCTCTTCAAGGTTTCACCAGAAAATTTAATAAACTGGTTAATTAAAGTCATCAAAGCATTGTAACGGGTCTTTAAATCCATGTACTAAAATAAAACAGAACAAGTAACTTTTGATTACAAAGCAAGAATTATAGTAATGTGATACAGTATATGATGATGTATTATCAGTGAGCACCCTCTCCTCTAGCCTAGAGACCAGTCATCAGGAATGAAGGGTGGTAATATCAATATGTAGCAACTGACATAATCCCTGCATGTTGCTGATGTACACTGGATTGGGAGTTTTCCCTATAAACGCCGGCCACAGACATAAAAATATGGCCTGTTCAGCAGGAACTGGCTGAATTTCCATCCATCTATGAGCAGGCTGGTTATATTGAAGTTGATTGATAGATCAACTTCAGTACAACCAGACTGCTGTTTTTTTTTTGTATGATTACTGCCACTGGCAACAGCGGTGCCCCTGATGACAATGACAAAACAGAGCAGAGCTTCACCAATCCAGGAGAGAGAGAGTGTCCATGATTCAAACATCAATTTAACCTTTACCAGTAGCAGAGAAGAAGTCAACTTCTTGGATTTAACATTCATGATTAAAGATGAACAGATCTTTACTAAATTATTTTTTAAGTTCACAGATAGGAATAGCTACATTCTGCTGAACAGTTGCCATCACCCTACATGGCTTTGGAACATATCTAAAGGGCAAATTATAAGACTGAGACGGAATTGTAGTAGGGAGACTGACTATGCAGAACAATCACTGATTCCAAAATGAAGATTTTTGGAAAAAGGGTATGCAGAATTAGAAATTGATAACACCATTGAATTAGTTAGACAGATGGATGGGAACACCCTGTTGGCGGTGGGACAAAATAGGTGGGACATCTTAAAAGCGGACCCTGTTCTTAAAATGTCTTTGCCCGATAAACCTGAAATATCTTTAGAAAATCCAACCTTTGAGATCAGTTGGCACCTAACAGTATTGGTCCCCCTACACATATTACTTTTTTCACAACATGAACCTTGTAACTGTTGTGTCATCTGTACAGTGAGCAACGTCTAAGGAAAATTGCCTTAATTTAATTAATCTATTTTTGTGTATATATATATCTATATATATATATATAGATATATATCTATATATATATATATATATATATATATAGATACATAAATATATATATATAGATATCTACATCTACATATATATATATATATATATATATATATATATATACATATATATCTATATATATAATTTGTTCTGTATCTAGTTTTTATGTTCCAACTCATATTATCCTATCCCTTTTGGGGACCTCTTCAGCATTTCTATAGATTTTGTATGTTTTAAAGTTACTATTTAGTCCACTCCAGAATCCAATATCTATTTTTATTTTTTTTATTTTTTATGGCCATTTTCAATACCATATCTCAGTACATAATGTTATATTTCTACTTGATGGTGCCTTAATGTTATTTAGTCATTTTTTTATTCCACTGTACAATCGTTCCTTTTATATAAAAGATCATTTTTCTTTTTTGTGGTTTCCCTTTTCAATAAAGATATTTTTAGATTTAATAACACATCTGATTATTTAGCTTCTCGTGTATATGAATTTACAATGTTAGGCATAGGTAGGCCCTCAAAATCATCAAAGAGATGGCAGATACTGAAATCTATTTGCATATCAATAGAGGTATCTACGATAAAATGGTGACCGTTAATCTTTTATATAGAGATTTTTTAATATCGATGGTAGCAGGGCGCCTGATTACTATTTTAGCATCTTTGTGCAATAAAGCCTATTTATTTTTTTTATTTTTTTGTTTTTAGTAAGGTGGCCTAATATTATACTTTTATGGCCTGATAGTTACAATATGATCTATATACACTTCCTGGTCATTAACAATATGGCGCTGGACCGGAAGTTACACCACGTTGTTTCCGGCGGTGGGCTACATAGACATGGCCGCCACTACAGACGCTAGAAGCCCTTCAGGACATACTGTTGTATGATGCACGCAGGGCAGAGCTTGTAGTGTGATGTCACGCCTCCACATTGGAGGTCTGTGTAGCGGCATTTGATGTAAGTGTTGGCGGCTTGATTTCAACTTTTATGCTGGGGTTTTAATGTATGCTCTTTCTATTGGTTTGAAATAAATACTACACTATGGAGCATCTTCCGTTTTATGGCCATTGTGTCTGGTAAACTATGATTTGAGCACTGCCCCCTGGAGGAAGAAGAAAAATCCTAGGCAACCTAAGATCGATGCCTGTGGTTACCATCCATACTACCTTTACTACTGCACAGCATATATGGCGGTGAGTGCGCACTGCATATGGGTGGTTGCTGGTGATTGGTAGATGCATCTTTCTTCACAGAGTGATACCAGCTGCACAGGGTGTCACACTATTTTCACATTACTAAGTGTTAGCAATATGACATAATATGTTATTCTTCCTTCTTGGATGTATCCTGAGTTCCAATCTCACAGACGCTTGAGGTTTAGGATTCACTGGAGGAGATACAACCCTTTCCTAGGACTAGAGGTTTATGAGCGTACTTGCTGCACTTAGCTAATAGGCCTGGATTTCCGGTGAGTTTAAAATTCAGCTGACTGGAACATTGGAAGGTTACCTGACACATTTATTTGTTTTTCATCAGACGGATTATTTAGTTGCATAATAACATTTCTTTTGATCACCATCTATTGATTATATTGACTGATTCTGCTGGTAATTAGCAAGTGCAAACCAAGTTGTTTTCCTTTTGGACTTTAAAATATGGACTTTAATACACATATTGCACTTTGAGTTTACTATTGATTATATAGCACTGCAATTTATATTGTATAAGCTGCGAACTTCTGTTATGTTTCCTCACAGAACAGCTGTGTCTATGCTTTTAAATGTAAGGGGAAGTGGCAGCTTGGTACTTCTTTGTGCAGTTAGACTCTGGCTCCTTAAAGTGAGAGCAATTTATGCTTTGAAATAATAACATTTGTTTTATGGGTTACACTATGAGGTTTTCTTATTTTTTGAGCTGGTCTTTGATTTGAAGTTGAATCTTCTGTTGCCTGCTTTGAACCCCTGCATTTCAATTGGATAAACAGCTGTAGCAGCCATCTCGGGTCTCAGATTTTTTGAGGCTTCACTGGCCTTCGTAATAAGAGCCAAATTTTAAGGTGAACATACACTCATTGGGGATTCCTGGTGAAGGTCCTATGCATGCCTTTCTGGATTAATATTTCTCCTTGGAATTTTAAATCCAACACTGCTCACGGATAAGTTTGCATGGATCACGAGTAAACACAAATTTCTATGAACTTGAATTTTATGGTTATCGTTTTTTTTAATTGATTGGTTGTGCACACTGATTGTACTTTTTTACATAAATCGTCCACAGATAAGTTTACGTGGATCACAAGTAAATTTGATGTTATTTATTTTTTTATGTTTATTGATTGGTTGTGCATATTAATTGCATAGTTTTTTATTGATTGTGCTTTGCATCTTTATAGACAATTTTTGCACATTGTATTTTTTTGGTTAGTTTGCACCTTATTAGAGCTTATGTGGTGACATATGAAGTTTGACACATTTATAAGGTTTTTTTTTTTTTTATCTCAGTGAGTTGCATGCACAGAATACAATAGCACAGCAGGAGGGATTCAACCATCAACACGGACTGTATTGATGGGGGAATCCAGTGATTTTATTTCCTTCATCTGGTGGTTGAAGGAAAGAAAACTGCATAATGTATGGCCAGCTTTAGAGCCGTAAGAGAAAATACGTTTTAATATATACAGTCCTAGACTGTCATTTTTTTTTATGAGGGGCAACTATAATTTAAGGGCATGATATTACTAAATATCAGTAGATTCATACTGTTCAAATAGTTTTTTTAGCATCTGCATAAAAAGCTTACCTCCTGTACAACAACATCTGAAGAGCTCTGAAATCTTCTGCGTTTCATGGGAGACTTTTGATGGGAATCCACTAACGCTCTATAAGTCATTAGCTGTAGTTCATAATCCTGTCAATATAGAACAAGCAATATTATGTCTTGGGAATCAGATGGAAACAGCACTAATAGGACTGCAGGAACATAAAAAAAACACATATACCTTTATAGCCAAAGAATATTGCTCCGAATACTTCTGACATTCATCCACCTTGCTTTGTTTCATCTCAATTTCTGAAATCAACATCTGCATAATGTATGATATTAAATTAGAAAAATACATATAGGTGTACTGTACATACAAAAAGGCAAATGTCACAGAGAAGCAATAGTACAATTCTCATAAACAGCAATCAAATTTAGATATCAAATAAGCATTTCCCCAAAACAGTAAAATGTATATTTTCCTGATGCATACTATGTAACTTTGAGACTAGCGGTGACATCTCTTTCTGCCGCAACACGACAGGAGGGGAAATACATGCTGACAAGTTTGTATCTGATTTGCTAGTATTAGCCACTGCACTAAAGTTTATATAATCACAAAGTGACCAGCCATCTTTCATCTTGGAACCCCAACTGATGGATATCAGCATAGTTTAGAGGTGAGTGACCAGCTGAATATTATCAATTTAGGTTGAGCTAAGTTATTAGTTAGAATGATAGATCAATTTTTCAAAAGACTTTTTTAGGAAAAACTGCATACTTTTCATTGCCAACTAACTATAATCTACTTACATGCACACACATCTTATTACTATAAATTCTAGCACAAAGTACCCCCTGTCCACTGCATGCTGCTGTGATAATTAAGCATTCCATTATGATAGCCTAATTCTTGTGCAAGTCAAAGACAGTGAGGGCAACTTCTGTGGGGGCGCTATACATTTTTTTTTATATTATTTATTTTACACTGTTTCTTTAATTGTTTTTTAATCATCTCTTAGTATTGTTATCACAAGGCACAAACAACATCCCTTGTAATAGCATGTGCAGTGACAGGTACTCTTTACAGAGAGATTTGGGGTCTATTAGACCCGTACTCTTTCCTCTGCCTCAAAAGCATCTGATGAAACCGAGATTGGTTGGGATTCACTTTCCACCACATGTACAAGTGATCCAGAGGCTATATAGCTGCTCAATTAATTTTATTATATGGAGAATTGTCTATCTAAAGAAAGATACAAGGGTCATGGTTGTAGCCCTGGTGGAACTACTTAAACCCAAAGACATATGGGTACGTTTATTTGCTGGAAATGATTAACATGGAAATTACAGAGTATAAATAATGGCATATTTGGCGCCAGTCTCACTAGCAACTTTAAACAGTTCTATAAATGAGATCCATTCAGGGATAATGTTACAATGTGGTCATATTTCAATTGTCTCTTATTTAGTACATGTAATAATTGCTGACATTTTAAAGGAGTTGTAAAGTCACAAAGGTTTTTTTTTTTAATGCATTCTATACATTAGGATAAAAAGCCTTCTGCGTGTAGCAGCCCCCCCAGCACCCCTAATACTTACCTGTGCCCTCTCTGTCCTGCGATGTCCATGAGTCACTCGGCCGCCCTGGTACTCTCCCTCCTGATTGGCTAAGACACAGCCATGGCACCATTGGCTCCCATGGCTGATAATCAAAGTCAGTGAGCCAATCAGGAGAGAGGGGGCAGGGCCAAACAGCAGCTCCGTGTCTGAATGCACACACGGAGCTGCATCTCAGCTCGGGTGCCCCCATTGCAAGATACTTGCTGTGGGGGCACTCAATAGGAGGTAGGGGCCAGGAGCAGGAACGAGGGACCCAAGAAGAGGAGGATCCGGGCTGTCCTGTGCAAAACCAACTGCACAGAGGAGGTAAGTATAACATGTTTGTTATTTTTTTTAAGAAAAAAACAAGATTTTACAATCACTTTAACTCACCTTCTGCTGGTCTAGCTGTTTAGAAAGTGCCTTGCTGTCAAGCATACTGTCTTGCAGCTTACTTTGTGTATCCTCTATTTGCCTAATCCAGGAGTCAAGAGTAAAGTATGATTCTTTATAGTACTTCAGCGATTTGATAATTGCATCCAAGTCTCGCAACCTGTCAAACAACAAAGTGCATAATTTCCATTTATTTTATGGTAAAACAAAGATACCTTGGTAAAGCAGCAATACTATTTATCTTTTTTTTTATTATTAAAGAAAACCACATACACATTTACACGTAATGGAATTTCTTTACTAAAGGTAAATAAGCTGTTCACTTTGCAAAGAAAGGGAAGTTGCACTTTGAAAGAGAATCTTCCCCAGAGCTTAGTAAACGTGGTGAAACTTCACTTTGCAAATAATACCCAAACACATGCAAGGAAAATGAAAAGCTCTTGCTTAATTGGATGATGGAAGTCAGCAGAGCTTTACTTATTCACTAAGCTCTGGGGGGAATTTACCTTACAAAGTGCATTTTCCCTTGCAAAGTGTACCTTTGGTACCCTGATGCATCAATGAATGTTAAATATGAATGCATATTCTGCATTATACCCATGCAACACAGCCGCATCTGACAGAGGCAGCCACTGCTAGTATTGATAAGGGTAGACAAAGATGATGATTAGATCCCTATGACTTCACCCAGATAGAGAACCCTGGGCAACTGATTTTGATGGAAATACCACATCTTAGATTTCTTTAATGGGATCTGCTATAGTCTTATCCGTAATAAAATGGCTCAGGGTTGTATTCTTGCTTTCCCGCTACTCCCCCCAGAACAAATTGGATATGTGGTCAGACAACCACCTATCCATCAACTTCGTTATGTTAACATAAGCCTGTCTCAGGTAGGGTTAGTGATCTAAACAGTTTTGCTGCACATGTAGCTGTTTTTCCACTGTGGCTTGCCATCTACTAGTATCATTTGAAAATAAAAAATAAAATATTGAATTAAAAAAACACACTTTAACAATTAAAACACTTAAAGGATAAGTTCAACTTTTATAAAGAAAAAAAAAAAAAAAATGCATATCTTTGCACACCATCTGAACCAAATAAGTTGTCTTGGTCTCATCAGACCACAGGACATGGTTCCAGTAATCCATGCCCTTAGACTGCTTGTCTTCAGCAAACTGTTTGCAAGCTTTCTTGTGCATCATCTTTAGAAGAGGCTTCCTTCTGGGATGACCAATTTAATGCAGTGTGCAGCATATAGTCTGAGCACAGACAGGCTGACCCCCCACTCCTTTACCTTTTGCAGCAATGCTGGCAGCACTTATACGTCTATTTTCTAAAGGCAGTCTCTGGATATGAGGCTGAGCACATGCACTCAACTTCTTTGGTCGACCTGTTCTGAGTGGAACATGTCCTGTTAAACCGCTGTATGGTCTTGTCCACCGTACTGCAGCTCAGTTTCAGGGTCTTGGCAATCTTCTAATAGCCTAGGCCATCTTTATGTAGAGCAACAATTCTTTTTTTCATATCCTCAGAGAGTTCTTTGCCATGAGGTGCCATGTTGAACTTCCAGTAACCAGTATGAGAGAGTGAGAGCGATAACACCAAATTTAACACACCTGCTCCCCATTCACACCTGGGATCTTGTAACACTAATGAGTCACATGACACCGGGGAGGGGAAATGGCTAAGTGGGCCCAATTTGGACATTTTCACTTAAGGGTGTACTCACCAGCATGGAGGAGTGGAAGAGGACTCCAGTGGCAACCTGTGAAGTTCTGTTGAACTCCATGCCCAAGAGGGTTAAGGCAGTGCTGGAAAATAATGGTGGCCACAGAAAATATTGACACTTTGGGCCCAATCTGTACATTTTCACTTAGGGGTGTACTCACTTTTGTTGCCAGCGGTTTAGACATTAATGGCTGTGTGTTGAGTTATTTTGAGGGGACAGCAGATTTACACTGTTATACAAGCTGTACACTCACTACTTTACATTGTAGAAAAGTGTAATTTCTTCAGTGTTGTCACATGAAATGATATAATAAAATATTTACAAAAATGTGAGGGGTGTACTCACTTGTGAGATATTGTGTATCTATCTATCTATCTATCTATACACACACACACCTTGATTTTAAAAGACAAACTACAAACCTGTTTTCAATCTGGGAATGTACATTTTGCCACCTCTCTGCAATTTGGTCTGCCTTTTCCTTGTGCCAGTCAAAGTCGAGATCTCGTTCCTTGTGTACTTTGAACATTTGATCGCTGATGGCTTTGGCTTTCTGTAGTTCATCTTCCAATGCGTGAAACACCTCTCTTTTCTCATCAACCTCCGACCTCCATTGCTTTAATAAAAAATTACAATAAAGAAAACTCTGGTAAAACACAGTCTTTACTAGAAGAAGTGGTTTTAGTATGATATGATAAAACAAAGAGCTGCACTAGGACAAATCATTGAAGTGACAGTGGATGTTACTAAAAAAATACAGTGGATTTATTTAAAATATTAGCAACAAGTCTTTATATTAATGCTTTCAGAAGGTTACTCAGAAGCAGTGATTAGACACAAATTTGGAGGGCATTCTCCCTGGTAGGAGTGGGTTTGGATTGTCAGAACTGATTTGGTAAGTATTATTGCATTTTTACACCTCTAATGGGACTTTGTCAGCAACCACACATAGAGAAATAAACACTTTCTTACAAGTACAAAAATTGTTTTCTTTGTATTACATCATAACATATTCACCACTTAAATTGTGGCATATTAAAGCAGTGTTTCTTTAGACATAAATGACAAAAATAAACAGAGGATCTGATTATAAAAATGTACTTGATAGACAGTGGTACAACCAGTTGTTGTCCACTGATTGGAATGTGACACTTCCACAGTGCGCTTCAATTGATTTGGTAAGTAGTCTCCTTCTGGGATGACATCATATGACGGCGCCCTAGAACAGCCGTTACCCATGTGATCGGCTGTATCCAATCACAGCTGGTCACATGTAAACGCGGAGGTGCCATTTATCGGCGCTCCCTGCCCCACACTGTCAGGGTTTGTGGCGATGAGAGCTGACCAACAGCATCTCCTCGAAAGGATGACCAGTACAAGTAATTAGTGCCCTGATTACACTAAAGCCCCAGCATTACCCATCAGTGACACCAATCAGTGCACACCAGTGGCACCAATCAGTGCCCATCAGTGACAACAATAAGTGCCCATCAGTGACTTCAATCAGTGCCCATTAGTGATGCCAGTCAGTGCCCATCAGTGTCTGCTCATCAGTGCTGCCCATGTGCTGCCCATCAATATCTACCATCAGTGCCCATTAGTGCCACCCATCAGTGCTGCCTATCAGTGCCCACCAGTGCCACCTATTAGTGCCCATCAGTACCACCTATCAGTGCCCACCAGTGCCACCTATCAGTGCGACATATTAATGTCCCTTTATCAGTGTCAGCTAATCACTGTCCTTCAGTGTCTCCTCATGAGTGCCCATAACTACCCCCTCATCAGTGCAGCCTATCAGTGCAGCCCATCAGTGCCGCCTCATTAGCGCACATCAGTGAATGAGAAGAATTACTTTCTTTACAAAACTCATTAAAACTTTTTTTTAATTTTCAGGTATTTTTTTTTTAGTTTTTTTTTTTTTAATTTTCAGGTATTTTTTTTTTAGTAAAAAATAAAAAACCCAGCAGTGATTAAACACCACCAAAAGAAAGCTCTATTTGTGAAAACAAAATTATAAAAATTTTATTTGGGTACAGTGTTGCAGGACCACGCAATTGTCATTCAAAGTGTGGAAAAATCCCACCCTACCTCACTTCTTTAAGATACCGGACCCTGTGATTTGGACTAAATACAAGGTCAAGTCTCTTTCTCAGGTAGTTTCTCAGGGCTTTTTGAAGTCCTTTGTTTAACTTTCTGAGGAGTTTAGGATCCCACCCACTTATTATTTCTATTATAGGCAATTTGCTCATGCTTTCAAAAGTTAATTTTTGAACGCATCTTTGCAATAAGAGAAGTCTAAGTTGAAGTGTTTGCTTAGTTTGGATTGTAGTAAAAAGCGCATGTCACGGATTTATGCTCATTTAGCAATGGATGCATTACCTCCGCTAGATAAATTATGAGCTAAGTGGGAGAGGGACGTGTCAAGGTTGGGCCCGGAGGACTGGGATAAAATCTGGGATTTACTATTTAAATGTTTAGTCTCCCTGCATGACTAGCAAATTCAGTATAAAAAAAATGCATAGGGCTTATGTTACTGCTGCTAGATTACAGCGGATGAATCCATCACGGTCTTCGGAATGTTGGCGAGGTGGAGACCTTGAGGGGAATTTTACACATATTTTTTAGGTCATGTCCTAAGATCATTATTTATTGGGAGGAAGTTTTGGCGGTACTTAATGTACATACAACAATCTCTATTCCTAGGACCATTGAAATCTGTTTATTGGGTCTAGTGACTGCCTTGTTACATACAAGAGCTGAAAAAGTAATAGTCTTCTTTTGTTTTATGCCCACAAGGCCATCATGCTATATTGGAAGAGAAGGGCTCCGTCCACGGTTTCCTTTTAGAAAGGTCTAGTCAATAATAATTTACCATTTCATAAAGAAACCTATGCACACAGGGGCTTTCTGAGGAAATATGACAAAATATGGTCAGGGTGGTTGGCCGCTCCTGGTACAGCCGCATAGGGGTTTGGATATACCTCCTTCATTTCTGGAAGAAGCTAGGCAGCGAGTAGGGGTCAGGAAATCCCAGTAGAAGTAACATAAGGAGCATCTTTATGATGATTATGCATGGGGGAAGGAAGAAAGGTTTTTTTTTTTTTTTTCCTTTCTTTTTCGTTCTTGTTATTATTCTATGTGAAATGTGTAAGTTATGATTTGTTGTATGTACTAAAATCAATAAACAGATTTATAAAAAAAAAAAAAAGTGTGAAAGCACTGAAAGCTGAAAATTAGCCTGGGCAGGAAGGGGGGAAAGTGTACAGTAGGCAAGTGGATAACATCTTCAGCTTTGTCCTATACACTGCATAATAAATAAGCACTGTATGGTGCTTTGTAATAATTCACAGAGCAGGTTGGTATACAAACACCATATTGCCCAAATAATGAGTGTCTACCTTTGTCTCAGTATATGAGGAAGATACTGCTTACCTTTAGAGTGGCAATCAGTCTATCAATTGCAGCTTTATCAGCTGTAATCACGTCCTCTTCACATAGTTTGGTTTCATACGTCTTCACCAGAGTCTCAGCTCCTTGTGTGTTCTTTAGCACCAGATTTATTGTCTTTAATCTAGGTTAAGAAAGCAGAAACAAACATTAATATTTTCATTTCTCTATCTTATTTCACATTACTTTCTTTGGTTTTAATTTGTGCTTTTTAGTTGGCTCTAACAGTAAAAATGTTCTATAGTTTCTCTGGACACAATAATATGCCATATTGTACAATTGCAAATTAATTATGTTATCAACAATAAACAGTGGTCTCTATCCTGAGATTTCAACACTTTCCTACGTAGCTAGCTCATAGCGCTGAAAGTGTGCATATCATTATAAGATCCCTGACTGGTCCTGCAAATTTTAGGTGCAATTAAGGGACTATAATACTTGTGGGACTTGTTTTATCTTATAAATCTAACAAGTCAGTTGGGTTTAATATTTTTGGCAGACTTAAACACTTACCTGTCCTGGAATTCAGCAATGTCGGCACCCCAGTCAATGTTTCCATCGGCTCTCAGGTGCTACTGCCACCATTGTCTGTAAGGGAAACCAGAAGTGAAGCCTTGCAGCTTCACAGCCGGTTCCCTATTGCGTATGCGCGAAGCACGCTGCGCTTTCTGGACAGCCCGGCGGCAGAGGAAGGAGGAGGGGGCGCCGAACTTCTGAGTGATCGCTGCGTGGCACGATCTCCCGGAAGTGGGGACAGGTACCTGTCAAAAACAGGTACCCGCTACCCCCGAAAGGTGCCAAATACGGCACTGGAGGGTGGAAGGAGTCAGATAAGCAGAGCTTCCACTGTTGGGTGGAACTCCACTTTAAGCCCCGTGCACACAATCAGAATATCATACAAAAAATACCGCTTTTGACGCGATTGTACGATAATTTGATCAATACTACTCAGCTTGCATCCGAAAATTTCTGATGGGACAAACACAACATTTTTTCTCGTACGATGCCAGATCGTACGATTTTCGTTTAATCAGTACAGTTATCTTCCCAAAACATATAATACAAATACATTACATCACTTCCGAACTTTTATTCTGTCCTATGATCATTTTAATACTTTGGTAACCTGTTCATTTTTGATATGGAGACTGGGCATGAAAAAAAAAATGGACAATCATTTGTCCAATAATCTCATTGTGTGTACTAGGCGTATTATTGCTCAGAAAAAAAAGCCATGGGGATATGTTCAGATCACTAATAAATGTAAATCTGTTGTCTTTATTTTCTGTCATAAAAAAATTACCCTACCCAGCATGCTTGATGGTACTCACCGCTCTCCACAACAGGAAAGGTCAAGTACAGAAAATTACAGAAACTAACAAGGATCTTTCCTGATCACAACAATTTGAAAGCCAACTACCTAAATCCTAAATAAACAGCATGGCGTTGTATAAATTTAAACCAAGTTACATACTTTTCCAGGTAGATGGAAGACATAGAATACAGCGTGTTCATATACTGGATAACTGCATTCAGTTCTCCTTGTAAAGCTTTGATCGATGGAGAGGCAGCAGCTTGGCTAAAGAACTCCTCACATTTCTCTGAAATTGCTGATAAATCTACTTTCAGATGATCCAACTCCTTCTTTACTTTCTGTAGAGACAAAAAGAAAACTATTTTAATACTCTCCTCTATATAACTTTCAATTAATGTAATACGTAATGCTGTGATAGTGATAATAAAAATAAATCTTAAAACCATATTAAAAAGCCTTTTAATAACATAGTTCCTGGTTACTATTTGTAATTCTGATGATTATTTGGTGGAAATAGCAACTAGAACAGTCCATGTTCAAATTCCCTTTGTAGGCCTTAGAATTTCCATCATCCTTCATGGTACATTATCAGTTATGAATTATAGTGAATAGGATTGTGCTTCATACACATTCCAGCCATCTCCTCAGAAAAGCTGTGATAAAAAGCCTACACACACTTTCCAAATATCTTTGTTATGAAGTCATTTGTGTTAACTGGCTATAGAAAAGAATCACCCTCCCTTAAAATAATCACATTGTGTTGCTTTGCAGACTGAAATTAAGACAGACACAATTTTTGTTGTATCCAGCTGTATTTACTTAGTGTCACTTATAACATCCAAGTAAGTTATAACACCAACATGTCAGAAAAAAACAAACAAAACAACAAAAACTGAATCATTGAGTTGGAAAAAAGATCACCCCCCTTCTAAAAATGACTTGTAAACTCAATCAGGTGCAGCTAATCACCTTCTCAATGGCACCCATTGCCATTTGACTGTCAACTGTGACCAGCTGTGGTCATTTTGATTAGCTCAGCATGAAAAAAGATTTGCTGGAGTATTTCAGTCCCTGGTAGTGCAACTGAAGCAAACAATCAACTATGGGTGGCAAGGCACTATCAAAAGATCTCCTGGATAAAGTTGCTGACAGGCACAAGTCAGAAGATACCACGTGACCAAGGCTCAACGCCGAAATGCGTTAGCCACCTTGTATATTTTACTCACTGAGGTATGATAATAAAGAACTGGAAGATTTGCCGGCTGTCCTTTTGCTTGACAGGTCAGAAGATAGATACAAACACATTTTTGAAGGCTTTATCAATGCCTAGAAGCACAGTGAAGTCTATTATGAAGAAGTGGAAGGTATTTGGTACAGCACAGACCCTCCCTGGATCAGGGCATCAGTCCAAACTGGATGAAAGAGCAAGGAGGAAACTGGGCAGAGAGGCTACAGCAAGTCTGAAGCAATTGCGGGAATTTAAGGCAAAGAGTAGTGTGCATGTGAGAACGACATCACAAATTCTCCACAAATGTGGCTTGTATGGGAGGGCTGCAAAAAAAAGCCACTTCTCAAGAAAGGCCCCATGCAGTGCCGACTGAGCTTTGCCAAAATGCACCATGAAGATTCTGAGGACACATGGAAAAAGATGTTATGGTCAGATGAGACTAAAATTGAATTATTTAGCCTCAACGCCAAACGATATGTCTGGCGGGAATTCAATACAGCTCATCATCCAAATAACACCATTCCTACAGTAAAGCATGGAGGTGGTAGTATCCTGTTATGGGGGTGCTTCTCTGCAGCAGGGACTGGTGCGCTTGTCAGGAGAGAAGGAAAAAATGAATGGGGCAAAATACTGTCAAATTCTTGAGGAAAATCTGCTGCCCTCTGTCAGAAAGTTTTCAATGGGAAGAAGGTTTACCTTCCAACATGGCAATGACCTAAAGCTCACAGTAAAAAATGGCAGCTGTTGTGGCTGAAAAAGAAAAAGGTGAATGTCCTTGCATGACCTAGTCAGAGCCCAGACTTAAACCCCATTGAAAATCTGTGGAATGACTTAAAGACTGCAGTCCACAAACGGTCACTATCAAATTTAACTGAACTTGAGCAGTTCTGCAAAGAAGAGTGGGCAAATAGTGCAAAGTCTAAATGTGCAAAGTTAGTAGAGACGTATCCCAACAGACTAAAGGCTGTAATTAACACTGACATGCAAAATAATATTTTTCTTTTATTAAAATAGCCAGCAGGAACAAGTTCTGTTCTGACAGATTTTGCGCTAGGCACATTGCTTTCTCAAAGAATGATTGTTTGTGAAAATGTTGTGCCTAGCGTGTGGAATTCCAATTTCTGGTACAAGTTCAATTTGTATTGCACTAAAGTACAGTGTTGGAGTTAGGAAGTGGTTATAAAGTAATACGACCAATATTCAATATGATTGGTAAATGGTAATACAAGCTAAACTTCATCTAAACTTTTATGAAGCCCACATGATCAATATGGATTTACTTGGTTACAAATACTTAGTGGGCCACAACTATATCTGGACATGTTAATGATATGCTCAGTATTGCTGACCATATCAATGTTTAAAGATGAAGTGACCCCAGGTAATCCTAATTTCCACATAGATTCCCAAATTTAAGTTCACTGATTACTGAATGACTGCTGAAATATTTCAGCACCTTCTTTAGAATATCGCAGTGCTGCCATGTCATGTCTCTTCAACATATACATTAATGAGCCCTGCCATACCTCCTGTTCAGAAATCCTCAGTGCACTTTCATGAAGATCATCCCTGTCCAATGGAGTTCTGATTTGTCGAATGAGACGTTCCTCAATGCTCTCCAACCTAAGTCGAAAGTTGCGAATCTCAGAAGTGTAAAGGTTGTAAATAGATTCTTCTTGCTCCTCTATTAAATGAAAGATGTTACAGTTATTTACCATGTTAACACTGGCACTTGGCACCAAACTAATTTATTCTAATATTATCAATAAAAATATGCACATGGATATAGCTACCGTATATACTCGAGTATAAGCCGAGTTTTTCAGCATGTTTTTTCATGCTGAAAATGCACCCCTCGGCTTATACTCGAGTCACTGACTGGAGTGTCTTTTTAAAAATGGCGCCGCTCGGCGCCGACGTGTCACTGCGCATGTGCCGCATGCCCGGAAATAGCCGAACGTGTTCAGCTTTTCCCGAGCATCGGTGGCGCATTTGCGGTGACGTATGGCGGCGCCGGGTGGCGCGATTTTTAAATCGAAGACGGCGCCTCACCGACAGGTAAGTGAGATGCCTCCGCAGCCCCTGCATTTCCTCATGCAGTGCTGCGGGCATGGTACAGGACATTCTCCTGTACCATGCCCGCA
Organism: Pelophylax lessonae; assembly: GCF_965119305.1. Taxonomy (NCBI): domain Eukaryota; kingdom Metazoa; phylum Chordata; class Amphibia; order Anura; family Ranidae; genus Pelophylax; species Pelophylax lessonae. The sequence goes on from NC_138770.1 coordinate 334,448,162, forward strand.
GCACTGCATCTCCTGTGCCATGCCTATACCTACTGTGCCATGCCTATACCTACTGTGCCATGCCTATACATACTGTGCCATGCCTGTACATACTGTGCCATGCCTGTAATTACTGTGCCATGCCTATACCTACTGTGCCATGCCTATACATACTGTGCCATGCCTGTACATACTGTGCCATGCCTGTACTTACTGTGCCATGCCTATACCATCACCTGTACTATGCCTATACCATCACCTGTGCCATGCCTATACCATGCCTGTACCATGACCTGTGCCATGCCTGTACCATGACCTGTGCCATGCCTGTACCATGACCTGTAACATGCATGTACCATGACCTGTGTCATGCCTATACCTTCACCTGTGCCATGCCTGTACCATCACCTGTGCCCTGACCTGTGCCATGCCCTTACCATGACCTGTGCCATGCCTATACCTTCACCTGTGCCATGCCTGTACCATCACCTGTGCCCTGACCTGTGCCATGCCCTTACCATGACCTGTGCCATGCCTGCACCATCACCTGTGCCCTGACCTGTGCCATGCCCTTACCATGACCTGTGCAATGCCTGTACTATGACCTGCGCCATCTCCTGTACCATGCACGCAGCCCCTGTTTTGTGTCTCGTGGTGGTCCAGTAGCTGCAGCATTTCCCACCCAAGGCTTATACTCGAGTCAATAAGTTTTCCCACTTTTTTGTGGCAAAAGTAGGGGTCTCGGCTTATATTCGGGTCGGCTTATACTCGAGTATATACGGTAAGTATTGGTATCTAGTTTATAGTTGTTCTAAAAGCAGTACAGCATGTATCAGGAACCAATGCACAAGTTATCACTACCTTTTTATGATGTGCTCTTAAACAAATAAAAAAAATATGCAAGTAATTAGGCAGGATAACAATTTTGTTTAAATGTATTAACACTTTTTCCTGGAATTTAAAAAGTGATATACTGCAAGCGCAAACATCTACATTTCTACAGCACATACTATGTGTAATGTGCCAAATACCTCTGAGGTTGATTTTCTAAAGGCTAATGCAAGTGAATTTTCTCTTAGCCTTGTGAAGGTGGTGAAAATTCACTTTTCAAACTGAACAGCCTATTTGTCTTTAGTAAAGTAAGCCACATATATCTAAAATATCTCTAATATCTAATAATCACACCTTCCAAAACAAGGGCTTTGCTCAAATGATTTTTGACAGGAACAGGTTATTGTCCTGTTTATTCAGAAGATCTGTATCCATGAACCCATTTGTTATCCCTTTCTCACACTGCTCACAATGCTGAGCACATCTGAGTGTCAGTGGTAGTCACTATGGGGTTGATTTACCAAAACCGAAGAGTACATAATCTAGCGCAACTCTGCATGGTAATCAATCAGCTTCTAACTTCAGCTTGTTCAGTTTGGCTTTGACAAAAAAAAATGGAAGCCCATTGGTTTCTATGCTCAGCTGCACCAGATTTAACACTCTCCAGTTTTAGTAAATCAACCCCTAGATGTGTAGCTTCTTTTGGCTCTCAGGAATTTGAAATAATTCACTCCTGGTGAAGGAGCTCTCCATATCGGGACACTTAACCACTTAATGACCACCCAACGACTATATATGTCGGCAGTTTAAACCTAAATACCGGTGTTATGGCAGCAGATAGCTGCCATAACACTGGTATCTTTTTAAACTGCAGGCGGTCGGCTTTCCAAGATGCGTGGTCCCAGCTGCGGATTCGCCGCGGATCACCCTTCTGGGGCGGCGGAAGAGGTGCCCCCCCTCCCACCGCGTCCCGGTACTTTTCCCCGCTTACCAGGACCCGCCGGCAGCGGGGAACACGATTCGGTCCCGGATCCTCACAGACAGGATGTCGAGTGAGGGCAAGCTTGCCCTCGCTCGACTCTATGATCTTGGGGGACTGGAGCGACAGCAAACGTCTTTGCCTAGCAACCGGTTTAAAGGCCCAATTTTGTTTTTCATTTTTTTTTTTCATCTTTTAGTGTACCTGTGAGATCTGAGGACTTTTTGACCCCAGATCTCACAAAAAAAAGGTCCTGTCGCGCCTATTTCTATTACAAGGAATGTTTACATAGGAATAAAAATGATCCATTTTTTTTTTTTCAAACGGTGTAAAAATAAAAAATCATAAATAAAATAAATAGCAAAAAAAAAAAAAATTAAAGTGCCCTGTCCCCGTTAGCTCACGTGCAGAAGCGAACGCATAGGGAAACCCCGCCCACATATGTAAACGGTGTTCAAACCACACATGTGAGGTATCGCCACGATCGTTAGAGTGAGAGCAATAATTTGAGCCCTAGACCTCCTCTGTAACTCTAAGATGGTAACCTGTAGAAATGTTTAAAGTGTCACCTATGGGATTTTTAAGTACCAAAGTTTGTCGCCATTCCGTGAGCGTGTGCAATTTTGAAGCATGACATGTTGGGTATCTATTTACTCTGCGTAACATTATCTTTCACATTATGGAAAAAAGTGGGCTAAATTTACTGGATTCCTATTTTTTAATTTAAAAAAGTGAATTTTTTAAAAAAAAATTGCGTTTGAAAGACCGCTGCGCAAATACGGTGTGATAAAAATATATTGCAATAATCTCCATTTTATTCTCTGGGTTTTCTGAGAAAAAATATTTATAATATTGGGGGTTTTAAGTAGTTTTCTAGCAAAAAAAAATGATTTTAACTTGTAAACACCGAATGTGAAAAACAGGCCTGGGGCTTAAGTGGTTTAGTTTTGGATACAGTTCTTCAATAAAAGCCTTTTCTTTTTTTTGTATTCGCTCTAATTTTTAAATAAACTTACCAGAGGAGTAAGGGTGGACTGAAACAAAAACACAGACATACTAAGTCTTTTACAAGCTATTCTCAGTACTGATTAAGAGAATACAATGAGCAAACATATATAAGGCAGGCTGAAGTTGGAACATAATACATACAAAAGCCAAGTTACCCTGCAACCTATATGATGATATGAAATACTGGGACCTGTTATTCAATCTCACTGGGACATGCCCAATATGTTGTGTAATTCATTGAGACATCTCAAAATGTAGTTGTAGAAATAAACACAATTTTTTCTAGAGTATGTCACTGCTACATTAGAGCAATGGTCAGTTAGATTGCTGGTATTTATGTATCTGTGTTCACCTCTTTCTGCAGATTTCAGCAGCTCCTCATAGTACATTTTGCAGACATTCACTTCCCTCTCTAGCTGGGATATGTCAGAGACAGAGAACATCTTCGACTCCTGGCTGTCTTCCAAAAATTCTTCAAAACGGGTTTTCAGATTGCCCATTACTTGCTGATGCTCTCCAGGCAGCAAGGTTTTAATCTGCAATGTGAAGTAAAAATATATAATTAATCTTAAAACTAGACACATGACACAGAAAAGCTTTCAAATTGACCATAAGGAATCATCAAAGGTATCAAGTTAAGCTTTTTTTACCCCCTTCCTGTTGACTGTGTACATATATATGTGTTTGTGCTGGAAGCGTGCTGCACAGCTCACTCGCAGCACAAAGACTGGGCTATCACTAAGAGCCTTGGGTCCCATACACATGATCGGGAAACATGAGGCCCACATACAAATAACCTCAATGCTGGCTGTGATAGCCTTTGATTGGCTATCACAGTGATGGGTACACCCCTGTAATTTTTTTTTCTACTCTTGAATCATGTAAAAGATACACTGTATTAGAAAGTGTGTGTAAAACAAAAAGAGTAATAAAAATATAGGAAAAATATCTAGATCACAATTTGATCTAGGTAGGGGCAAGGGTTAGGGTCAAAGATCATGGTCAGGTCAAAGATCATGGTCAGGGTCAGTGTATTTTAGGTAGGATTTTAAAAAAAAAATTTTTTAAATTAGTATCAGTGGCAGTTAGGATCCACATACACTGAAAGAAAATCAGACCCGAAATCTAAAATATATGTATATATATATATATATATATATGTAAAACAAAAAAACACAGAAAGGGATATATATGTATATGTATATATATATATATATATATATATATATATACAGGGATCAAGTCCTGGGAAAAGAAGTGTGGGAACTCACCCAAGATTACCACCCCCACCTCAAAAATTAAAAAGTGTGTGTTTGTGTATATATACCTTTTGAGGAGTGAGGGTAACCGGTCACGGCCCACAATGAGTGGAGGGGGCAGATCAGATGACAGGTCCGTGTCAGCATATGCAGAGCAGACACGGACATAGCCCGCTTTACTCTATGGGCACTCCAATCTGATCTGCCCAGACAGAAGGGGACCAATCCCCATCTGTTTTTTTTAGTGGATTGAATTGGGTTCCTGCTGGTATCGCTGGCTGCTGCTGTCCCCCAGGTGGGTATGTCTGGTGGCTGCTAACTGGATGTCCTCCAGGGCTGGTACTGCTGGCTGGTACTGCTGGTGGATACCGCTGGTGGGTACTGTTGGCAGGAAATGCTGGTAGGTACTGCTGGTTGGTACTGCTGGTAGGAAATACTGGCTGGTACTGCTGTTGGGTACTGCTGACTGGTACTGCTGGCCGGTACTGCTAGTGGGTAATGCTGGCTGGTACTGCTGGCAGGAAATGCTGGTGGGTACTGTTGGCTTGTACTGCTGGTGGGTACTGCTGACTGGCACTGCTGGCGGGTACTGCTGGCTGGTACTGGTGGTGGGTACTGGTGGAGGCTACTGCTGACTGGTACTATTGGTGAGTACTGCTGGTGGGTACTGGTGGTGGCTACTGCTGGCTGGCACTGCTGGCGGGTACTGCTGGCTGGTACTGCTTTGGGTAATGCTGGCTGGAACTGCTGTGGGTATTGCTGGCTTGTACTGTCGTGGGTATTGCTGGTGGGTACTGTTGACTGGTACTGCTGGCTGGTACTGCTGAGGGTATTGCTGGCTGGTACTGCTGTGGGTATTGTTGGCTGGTACTGTTGTGGGTATTGCTGGTTGGTACTGCTGTGGGTATTGCTGGCTGGTATTGGTGTGGGTATTCCTGGGGGGGGGGGTACTACTGTGTGTATTGCTGACTGGTACTGCTGTGGGTACTGCTGGCTGGTACTGCTGAGGGTATTGCTGGCTGGTACTGCTGTGGGTATTGCTGGCTGGTACTGCTGTGGGTATTGCTGGCTGGTATTGCTGTGGGTATTGTTGGCTGGTACTGCTGTGGGTATTGCTGGCTGGTATTGGTGTAGGTATTGCTGGCTGGTACTGTTGTGGGTATTGCTGGCTGGTACTGCTGTGGGTATTTCTGGCTGGTATTGATGTGGGTATTGCTGGCTGGTATTGGTGTGGGTATTGCTGGCTGGTATTGGTATGGGTAATACTCATGAACAATGGTGCAGAGCCGATGCTTCCTCTTTTGGTCAGTCCTGACAGGCTGAGTCATAGGCGGAGTGGTATCAAATGCATGCCGCCTGTCCATTAGATATCACTCTGCTTGTGACTCAGACTGTCAGGACGGAGCCGGAACTACACAGGAGGCATCTGCTCCATTATGACAGCTCAGCTGTGAGCTGGTTTATCGCGGCTTTCCGAACACTGTGCTCGGGAATGTCGGGTCGGGAACTTGCAAACTGGGCTTACCGACCCGCCATCCCAGAGCAGGAGGTGGCGCTGGGATCGTTTCGGGGACGCAGCTGCTAACGGGAATGGCGTTCCTGCTGTAGAAAAAGTACAGGAACGCTGTTCCCATGCATTCCCGCAGGACTTGAGCCCTGTATATATATATATATATATATATATATATATATATAAATAAATGGAAAGGGGGGGAGGAGCGGTTTACCACTGATCAGTTGATATTACAGATACAATTAGGGATATGATATGATTAAATTAAATTGATGATTCAATTTATGTTTATTCTGATATTCTTCCGGGTTGTAAGCAACTTCTGATCATGCACAATTTTTCGTATCGGATTTTTCTTGTCCAAAAAACATACACATTTACAGAAAACCGTTTGTGCTGTTGACGGATGACAAAAATTTTGGAGTTCGTCCTTTTTTTTTTTCCGTTTTGGTGGATGGGAAATGTCAAATGTTGTGTACACACTATGCGAAGGTCAAACAATTTGTCCCAATACAAAATTGTTCTTATAGTGTGTACCCCAGGTAGAATAAAAAAAAAAAAGCAAAATGGCCACTATTGTTTCTGGGCCCTACAGTTTGTACTAGCAACAAATTACATACACATATGTGGTATCGTTCTGATCGTCAGGAGCAGGAGAACTTATTTTGGATTGTTCTCTGGTAGTCTGTTCTGGTAATAGCAAGGAATATATAGCTTAATATAAAATGTATTATTATTATTATTATTATTTTTTTTTTTTTTTATAATTTTGTGTCAGTTTTCTTTTCCTAATAAAAAAATCAGGGACTACCCATTATCATTTACCACCAAACAAAAGCCCAATTTATCTTATAAAAAAAAAAGTTATATTTCTCCTGAATACACAACGTAGTTGTAATGATATGCACAGTTTTACACATGCCAAATTTCAGGCATTAGGATTTGTTTTACCTTCTGTCATGAAAAGGCTAATTTAATACGTATATACATTCCCACACATGCACACACCAACTTATCCACAAGACCAAGCATATAATAAGGCCGATTTACTAAAACAGAGTAAAATCTTCACTCAAACATTTGTGTGAATAATTACTTAAATTATCCAATCACGTGAAAAGTGTCAGAAAATGGTTGGGTATTCAAAGTGAACAAGAATTTGCTTTTCAGATGATGTGATAACTGAAGTTAATATTCAGATAAATTTGTTAATAAAGATTCTCAACTCGTTTAGTAAATTAGCCTCTCAATGTCAAATTTTGATTCTGTAGAGGGTGGAGCTTACTGAAGAAACCTTGCTGGCCCGGATAGCCTCAATTTCACTCATTAGGTAATGCCAGGACACCATGCTCTTCATGTTTATGTGAGATTCATGCCACAGGGATAGGACACTCTGATAGGTTTGTTCAATCCTGAAGTAAAAAAAATAATAGAACTGATCAGATCTTCCAAAGGTCATATGGGCAGTCACAGGTTTAACAATTTACAGATTGTAAAGTTAGCATGTAAGCAGCTGATTCATAAGCTGTTCACAGTCATCTTTGATATTTGTATGCATGTAATAGAAACTCCAAGTGCTGAAACAATATTTGTACAAGCATGTGTCACTGTATAGCATGTAGGTACACATATACCATTCTGCTTATTTCCATTAGTTACTAGCCATTGGGTTAGTTTGCAACACACAACATATATCTGTCTGACAACAGGTTATTCATCTAAAACGCACAATTTAAGGCAGTGATTATGCAAAAATAATACCAAATTGAGTCCCCACAAACACTGAGGTCTGTACGTGTTTGGGAGTCTGTCAAGGTAAGCAGTTTTAAGTTCTCCAATGCGAGACATTGCATAACTAACTGCTAACATATTATATTATGTATAGTAGCATCTACCTGTTTGCAGCATCTATCGCCTCTTTGTTTGGTGCTGGCACGGTAAAGCACACAGAAGGGACCATAGCTTCATTGCCAGTTGGACTGATCACTTTCCACTTTGCCCGATGTGAATTGCTGCCCATTACACATTCATCATCTTTGTAGATAGTAATCTAGACATAAAAAAGAAGACTTTATATATTTCATTGATTGATTGCTATTGTTTTTCACTAACAGCACAGTGGCTAAGTGATTGGCACTTCCACCTGGCAGCACTAGGGTTGTCGGTTCAAACCCCAGCCACAGCACTACCTGCACGGAGTCTGCATGTTCTCCTCGGTCTGTGTTGGTTTTCTCTCACACTCTAAAGGCATGTTAGTAGGGTATGACTGGGCCAGGGGGGCAATTGCCCCTCGGGCCACTCTGTAAAAAGGCTGCACTGCTTCTGCCACAGACATGCCAAGGATTCCTGGTGAAGAGAAGTAAAAAGTCCACACCGCTGACTTACTGAGTGCGGGAAGAAGACAGGGACAGAGCACAAGCCTCCCCCCAGCATGGATGAGACTCTCCCGGCCAGCCCTGACTGAGCTGTGCTAGCTCCCCCCAACTCCCCAGTGGCAAGGTTAGGAACCAGGATTCGGTCAGTGAGTAGAGAGTACCTGAAGCAGAGCTTCAGCCTGGAATGGGGGTCAGGAGGAGGCCAGGAAGAAGGAGAGTGGGAGGAGGGCTGAGTCGCTGCACCATTGGCCTCTGGTTTGTACTTGCCCCCTAGGCCGAAAGTTGCCAGTCAACCCCTGCATGCTAGTAGGTTAATTAGTTCCTGTCTAAACGGCTCCTAGTATATGTATGAATGTTGGTTGGGGACCTTACATTGTAAATTCCTTGAGGGCAGGGACTGAGAGGAATGGACAATATGTATACACAAAGTGATGGTGCTATATAAGTACCCTAAATTAAATAAAAGGCTACCAGACCACAGTATTATGCTAGGATACTGATTATGAGACGGCATATTTATCTTCCTTGCATGTCTCAACACAGCTTTAAAACTGGTAAGCACTCCAGAAGGAGGAATGATATACTTCGATAAGAGTTTCCCCAGGCAGATGTCACTGCAAACAGCAATGTAACTTGGGCTCTCTGGAAGCTGTACACGGAGTTACAAACTACTGGAGTTTCCTTTTAGCCTCCTTCAACAGATTTTTTAAATGTAGTTCTGTGTTATTTTTTAAGATTCCATCGGTTTGAAAGGAATATGTATTCAAATAAAACTAAAAGATAGTCCTCTTATAGATCTGTTAAAACTAAAAGCATACTACCTACTCAGGGTAAGCAAGAAAACAAATCTGAGTGTCAAATCTGACATACAGTATATTTACAGTGCTTTGTGTGGTAAACATTTCAAGCAATGACATGCCTCGCTGAGTTGTACATTATGAAAAGCAATATTTTATTGAATACCTGACAGTCATAAAGATACTAAGATTCTCACAAGTCTAAGAACATGCTTACAAAATAATGAGGTAGTGTCATCCAATAAAGACACACGAAAAATTAGCAACTAAAAAAAGACACGATAATCAGCTGCGCAAACTGTTGGCGCTATATAAATCCTGTATAATAATAATAATAAGGTAGGCACAGGAAAAAATTTTAAAACTTAAAATTTAGACTGAAGTTTTTAGGATGAGTTCACCTTCGAGAAGCACATGATCCCCTTTTTTTCTTACTAGATATTAAAGTGATTGTAAAGGCAGAAGGTTTTTTTATCTTAATGCATTATATCTTAATGCATTCTATGCATTAAGATAAAAAGCCTTCTGTGTGCAGCAGACCCCCTCAGCCCCCCCTAATACTTACCTGAGCCCATCTCTATCCAGCGATGTTACAGGAGAGACCTGGCTGCCCGGGACTCTCCTCTTCATTGGCTAAGACAACAGCGGAGTGCCATTGGTCAATCAAAGTCAGTGAGCCAATGAAGATAAGGGGAGGGGCCTAGTCGGGGCTCTGTGTTTAAATGGTAACATGGAGCTGTGGCTCGGCTCGGTGCCCCCTTAGCAAGCTGTTTGCTGTGGGGGCACTAATCAGGGGGGAGGGGCTAGTAGAGCCAAAGAGGGACCCAAGAAGAGAAGGATCTGGGCTACTCTATGCAAAACCACTGCACAGAGCAGGCAAGTATGACATGTTTGTTATTATAAGGCAAAAAAAAATGTGACAGTATAATTTTAATATATAATTGGGGGTCTCTTTTCTAGGCCCCCAACTACTTTGCTAAAGAATCAGAACATCCAAAAGTGATAATTCAGTTTCTTGGTAGATTCTGGAAATAATCTAACAGCTTTGAACATTAAAGTCATTATAGATGATTCCCTCGTTTAGCCTCTCGGAGAGTAACTCAGCTTTTGAATGTCAATAGGCGGTATAAAAGAGTGGGTCTTCATGACAGTGCTATTTGTAATAGATGTGGTCAAGCCTTAGTAATCTTTATTCATCCTATTTGAAGATGGTGTGATATTTGAGAGATGGGTTTTCTTTTTGTTTTTTTGTTTTTTAACATTATGAATGCAGGAGCTGAGCAAAAAAGGCAGGCATAGTTGGGCACTTTGGATAAGTGTCTGTCACAACTCTATTAACCTCTGCAGCACTGAAAAATCACGGTAGTGGGGGTAGAGCGGGGATTGATAGAGGAGAATTTCGGTAAACAGAGAAACCAGTGGTAAAAGAGACACATCCTACTGATTGAAAGTAATGTTCTTTGTGCTGATTTTTGTTTTTTGATCTCTGAGTAACCTAGGCTTTAAGGGGGAATTCTGATAGGCATTCCTGGATGTAAGAGCGAAGTCTACTCTGCACACATAAATGACTCTGCACACATGAATGAATGGCCAATTCTGGATGTAGGGGGAAATCATTATAAAACTGAATTTAGTACTGAAAAGTTTGGAGACTCCAGCCATAAATACAGTTCATACATATTCAAAGTGATACTGATCATACTGACCTCGATTTGCCTATAGTCACAAATAGCTCTGATAGGGACTGAAGATTTTAGTGGATTTTCTGGATTTCGTGGTTTTAACTGCACTACTGACTTTGCCTTTCCCACAAGGCTGGCGATGGTGCTCTTGTACTGCAAAAGCTGTTCTTTTTCTTCCTGAATTATTAAAAAGAAAAGGCACTGTTAGTCATGCTGAGCAAAAGTTTTCCTTCCTATATTCTATTAAGTCTTAACACTAATTGTTTAATTCATTAATGTGTAACAATGTCCCTTTGCATTAGTAGATGGCTTGTTTAACACATAAATTAACATGCTACCTGCTGTTATTGTAACAACTGATAGTCTGCAGGTGCCAAAATGTTTTGGTTTTCAAGCTATTATAGAAAATTGCATTGATTGTTACCATAGATTCTTGCACCAGGTCTTCTAGTTTGTGTACGCTGGTTGATTTGTCGCAGCTATATTTTCTCAGTATGCCATCTTTTAAGGTCTTTAGATAATTAGTGGCTTCTTTGGCATCATTGAAATACTAAAACAGTGCAAAAGCAAAAAAAGAAAAATAACATTAGTTTGAACAACATAACATCAAACTACACCTTATTATGGAATTTGCTGCTCTATTAAGGGTTTGCACTCACTGGCCTCTCCAGCTATGTCAATTTACCCAACTGGCAATATATTTCTAATTATATATATTATAGACAGCCAAGTATTTGCCTTGCAAAAGCAGGATCAGCTTTATTGCAGCTAATCAGCCTAAAGCATATTGCTAATAATCTGGGAAAAAAAAAAAAATTTCTATGTGTGGGGGGGGGGGGGGGGCAGAGTACACAGAGTTGTTAAGTGACTACAACCTTCTGCCTTTCATTGCTGGATTCTTGTATTCCATTCCATCCAAGCAAACTACTATTAGCCTATTACTTTCATGGGTGCATTCACCAACCAATAGTAAGATGCAAGATACGGGGGGGGGGGGGGGGTCCAGTAATAGTCATTGCCCATAAATCCTTGCTGTTATTTATATAGCACATTGTCCATAGTTCAGGGATCCATCGCCCATGGTTCATGGGAATAAAGCTGACATACAAGCATTTGCAAATGCATGCTCTTTGGAATAAATGCCAATTTTCATGGTTTTTGAGTGCCAATTTTCATGGTTTTTGAGGCTCATGGATTTCTCTTTTAAAAACCAGTAATGAATAACAGCTGGCACATATTTTAAATCAGCTATAATTTCTAGCATTGAGGAAAGTAAGGAAATATCCTGGAAGGAAATATCATCAAAGAAAATATATTGGAAGGACTATATAGCCTTTACATTTACAATAACAAGAGAAGTAAAATGTTAGAATGACATTTACACTTAATTCCTCCAAAACACATAATTTCTAGGAATTATCATTTAAAAAAAAAAAAATGTCAAAGATAATCATCAAACAGGAATGTAATGGTGTAAACTGTCAAGCTGTCACAAAAATGTCCATGTGGCAGGGAGTAGTTTTAGCAAAAAAAAAAAAAAAATGGGAGGTTCTGAGTGTGATTTACATAAATTTGGGAGTAGCTTGGTCATAATAGGTGGGGCTACTATAAGGGAACAGTATTTAAAGGTTATTATAATTCCATGCTAACAAATTGAGGAACTGCATCTCAACATGAGCATGCATACCATAATATTTAGAGACTTTCTACAAGAAAGTATAAAGGGTCATAGACTTATTCAAATAACTGGATTATGTAGAAAGTGTGCTGAACAAACTAAGGCAGGTCATAGATGATACCATTTTCTTTCCTGCAACCACGGGCCACAGTCAGTGTTAATGAGGAAATCTTACCCGTGGAGCTATTGGGTATAACCACTGGCAATAATCGCATACTAAAAACCCAACATGTTTGTTGTCCTCAAGCTGATCAATTGATCGACTTGGGTACAATCAGCCTGCCCAAACATGGTTCAAATTTTCGACCAGTCTTTGTTAAACAGGTTAAAATTTGAGCAGTCTATGGTTGGCTTAATTATGCAGCAAATAAAACTGCATTGGCACTGATAAAATACCTCAAAGTAGGCAGTGTTCTGTCGTATGTGTTGTTCTACACAGCTGCAGAGCTGTAAAATCCAGTTCCATTGAGTCTGCATGGCAGCTTTGTAGGACTGAAAAAAAAAATGCACATTAAATACAGTTTAGGCTGACAACAACACCGCATACATTATTTTATGGAAAATATTAAAGAAGCAGGTACTAAGACAAAAGAAAAGCAGGAAAACCTCAAAATAACCATATATTGTATTACGTTCAGGATGGTAAAAAGGAACAGTATATTAAATAATCAAAGATGTGCTAGACAATAACGTCATCTATAGCAGAAACATGTACTGGAATAACTTCAGCTGCACTAAGGCACATTGCACCTGTTCACCACAGGAACCTGCAGGCCAGAACACTGCAGTCCATATCAGAAGCATTCTAAATACTAACCTCAATAGTGGATCTTGCTGGATGATTTTGAAGCAGCATCTGCTCTGCTGTGTCCTGCAGTGATTTAATAACTTCTTCTTTATGATCAAGTTCTCTCATTAGATCCTTTATAAACACAGACATCAAAGTTACTTCAAAGCCAGTCTAATTGTACTCTGTCTCATTGTGTGCAGAATTTAGACAATTAATGCATTTGTTTATTCTAGGGATCTCTTTATTTCATATGAACGATTTGTAAATGCACACAACATCTAACAGACATTCTTTAGAATAGCCAATTTAAAAAAAAAAAAAAAAAAAAAAAGATGATATAAAAAATGCAATAACCCATAACATCCAAACAGATTTTAGCTTTAAACTTAAACTACAGTATTTAGGCATGCTAGAAAGGGAATTTGTCACAAAACAAAATACCCTATCTAAGAAAATTGTGATAAAAGCAGTACATTGTACTTCACAAGCTGCACACCACTGTGTGCCATCACTCCAACTATCTAGGCTCTGTTTCAGTGTGCTGGAACAAGGATACGGCCTAGATGTCAGAAAAAATGTCTGATTCCATTTTAGGGTTCTGAGCTGAAGGACATATCCCCTTCATTGCGGAGTCATACATTTGTTAAAAGTCCTGATGTCAATATGTGTCATGGGGAACTTCCCCTGCAATTTTTTCTATAACTTCGGCACCAGCAAGAATTATGGTTCAGTTGCAATTCTTTGAAAAGCACATCTTCTGACACATGCACGGATTTGGGGTCAGATCTTTGAGGGACCCCACGGCAAAGAAAATGATTACAGTAGACTTCTACTGATAAATGTAATGAGACACTGGGGCTGATTTATTAAAGGCAAAAAGAATGTGCACTTTGCAAGAGCAGTTGCTCCAGAGCTGAAGCTCTGCTGACTTCCATCATTCAATCATGTGCAAGCAAAAATTATTATTTTTTTTTTTTCTTGCAAGTGATTGGGTATTCTTTGCAAAGCAAAGCCTTACCTTTACTAAGCTCTAGAGCAACTGCACTTACAGAGGGCAACTGCACTTTGCAAAGTCCAAAGTCTATTTGCCTTTAGTAGATTAACCCCATTAAAAGCTTTTTTTTGCCCATACTATTTATTCCATTAATGGTTGTTCTATTTACACTCTACTGACTGCAGTAAATTGGTGCCAAATATTTGAATGATCATACTACTTCTTATACAAAGATTTGAATGCCCATCCTACAGAATTACCATTTTTGTTAAACTTTTGCTGCTTTTTAGACACAAAGAAATGCTAAAATCAACTGTGTGAAAGTAATTTTAGAAAGCATCAGGATAAAGGTAACTGTTTCCACACTGACAAGACACTTTTAGACTGATGATACTTACAGCATGATAATTTTTTTTACCAGATATATTTTGGTTTCTATCGCTCCAATCATATGCTACTTCCTCCTCCTCTTTTTCATTTAGCCATATGAGCTCTCTTGTGGCTCTTGTTACAAAACTGTGCAAAGAGTCTAGGTGCTTATGTCGGTTTCTCGATGAACTCTTATATTGTTTAAGGAAACAAAAAAAAAAAACAATGTCAAGAAAAGCCTGTACTGTATTCATGGTCAATGCAGCATTATTAGAATGATGAATTATTCCTGTCCAAAGTGGCCTACAACCCCCAGTCTTACTACAGAAAGGATAATGAGTGGAAAGTACAATGCGTTTTTTGTTAATATAAGTTCTGTGCAGGGTCAACTAGTAAGCATGTTTGGTGTAATTAAAAACATTTTTCTTGCCCAACTAAAAGGTTTAACATTTACATATCTCAAATACACGGTATTTATGTTGTCACAAATTCTACTTGCAGAAATAATACTTACCAGCAGTTTCGAATAAAGGCCCTCCACCTTGTGTAGAGTATCAGAGTATGAACTTTTTAAAGGACCACTTATTTGAAGCTGCAAACATAGAAGATTGGTAAGAAAATGACAAAAAAGTTAAATGTGGAAAACCAATGGGAAATTTTAAGGGAAGTTCTAATTCTGTGCAATGAAGATGTTAATGCCCAGCCCCAATATTAATGTGTGATGAGTAAATTGTTATATAAGGACATTAGGATATAACATATCCCCAGCTAAGTCTTGGGGTCGTGTTTATAAAGCAGTGACTGTAAAATTCACCAAACATTCAGTGCAGGTGTATCAACCACTGTAATTCAAAACTTATACATCAAGAAGAGTTAAATGCAGTGAATGTTTATTGAATGTCACATTCACTGACATATAAATATGCTCCTAATATTACATGACCTAAAGGAGACCAATGTAGATGTAAATTTACTTGATATATAGGTCTTTTATTTGAACACGTAATGTATGATTTGGGTCTTAATCACCTAAAATTGACCAGCTTATGAATTTTAGGAAAGCTACAGATCATATTTACCAATGAGGTATATCCAAATGATTACGTGTGTATATTTGATCAATAAATGTTCTCCATTTCTATAGAAGGGCTATTTATCTTCAATTGAAATGTGAACTTGCTAAAGCGAAACTCACCCAGTGATTTCTCAAGAAAATAAAATTCTTAAAGTCTTCAGGTAACAGAAGGTAAAACTATGCACTCATTTATAACCAGAGGCATTACATGTACACTGCTTTATTATATTTCATATTTCACAAAGTGCTAATGTCAGGACTCAGGAGAATTTCCCTGCAAGCACAGGCATAGCGTGATCTGTTCAGAGAGACAAAGTATAATCACACATTGTGCACTGTGGCAGGTAAAATGTATTTCACTGGTGAGAATAAGGGTAAGATTTACTGAAACTGGTGCACACAGAATTAGGTGCAGCCGTGCATAGTAACCAGTCCACTTCCATATTTTATTTTCAAAACCTAATAGAACAAGCTGAAGTTAGAAACGGATTGGTTACTATGCACAGCTGCACCAAATTCTAAATGCTCCAGTTTTAGTAAATCACCTTATGTGTTCTGCTTTTCATTTTTTTAATGCCAAGGAATATATATTGCAAACATATCTACCACAAAGCAACTACCTAAAATTAAACTGGTTCTTTCGGGAAAACTGTTACAACAGAAACAATACATGCAATTATAGCTGGGGACAATATGAGAGTTATAAATGCAATTTTTAACAAATACCTCAGTCATTTTTGCCTCTTTAAGACTGGTCTCAAATTCTTCAATGCCCCCATGAACATTTTTGTGATTTTCTAAATTGAACTCAATACTTGATAATTCTGAACCCCAGTCTCCTCGGTCCAGTTGTATCTGTCAAAAAACATCAAGATGGTTGACATTATTTCAGTCACCATTACCCTTACATAGCTAATTAGCTAGCACCATGCTGATGAAAGTACACCATTCTATATTGCAAATGGCAATATGACATTTTTATATAAAATCTGTTCTTCCTTGGGGCACAACTGTTGGGAGCTCAATATCCTGACAGTTAGGGAGCTGCCATGCCCTCTTTTCTAATATTTATAGTCATGTGCAGTTTAATTAAAAGTTTTATATTAACTTCTTCCACTAGCAGAAGATATCCAGCAGATTCTGAAAGGTGTGACATGAACACTTGTAGCTCTGATAGGGGTGAGTTTACTCAAACTACTTGTACTTTAGGTATGGAACTACACAGTTCTGAACACCATCTTCAAAGAACCTTGGATTTCTGCAATTACTAATTAAGTACTTTAACCAAGATATGGCACTTTAACATAAGTACAAAATACTTCCTAAACATTATCCATAATTTATCCAAAAAGAGTTGATGATAGTGTAGGCAACATTTGTTGTTGCTTCATTCATTTTACCCAAATGATCAGTCAGAAGATCCCATACAACATTTCTCATGATTGTCCCATGTTTGTAGCAAGGTAAGTAGACTGCCTTCCAGACTAACAAATCAAACACCCTTCCAAGACTAAATCCAAAGATTTTACCTGCATTTCTTCCACCCAGCTACAAAGGTCTTGAACAAATGTAAGGTTGGCTTCTTCTTCTGGCAAATTTTGGTCAGCAAAAGATGATTTTAAAAGTGGTTTCTTAACCTGCATGAGTTTGAGTGACTGTAATGCATTTGTATTCATCCCCGTTGCATAGTTCTGGATTAAACCTTGGTTAAAACCTGGTGCAAACCCTGGCGTCATAGCAGGAGTCAACTGTGAGTTAAAGCCTTGAGAATAATTTGCATTAAGGCTGGATGGATGACCAGGTGGGAGAGCAGGAGACAGGCTGCCGGAAACACCCTGATTTAAGTTGGCGGCAATACCCTGGGTGAAATTGGTGGAAATACCAGGAGCCAGGCTGCTGGAAATCCCTGGAGTTAGGCTGGTTGGTGACATGGGTGCCATACTGTGGGATACACTGGAGTTCATTGCAGGGTTCAAGCTTTGTGAAAATCCTGAGTTGAGGCTTTGTGATATTCCTGATATCATAAGTTGTGTTTGGTCAGATGAAAGCATCCTTCCTTTGCTGTATAAAGATGAGTATTCATTCCTTAACCCCAATAGTTCATCCCGTAAAGAAGCGACCCTGTGTATAAATGACATTAAATCAGAAAAGCTAGCAAATGCGTAACAAAAAAATGATCAAGCAATTATATGCACAACTAAAATAAAGCCCTGTGCCAGACAAAGAACACAAGGCGAACATATTTTCATTATGTAGACAGCATTACCTCTGTACTAGCTGATCTGCTTGGTAATACTTTCCATCCACAAGGACCTGGACGTCAACAAGCTGCTGTCGCAAGAGATTCTCACATTCAATTAGGTAGCCTGCAATTTCTGAATCATTTTGAAACTGAATGCCTGATTCCATCCGTTTAGTATCCTGTGATTAAACACACAACAGGTTTATACTCCATTTATTAATTTGTTTCATTGTCTACATCATTAAAGTTTTAGATAAACCAAAAAAGATGATCATTAATTATGAAATAACTCCAAAATATATGTGCAATAATGTTACAGTAAATGTTGTAACATTATTTAACTAAAATAAATAATGTGACTGAGATATTAATATCAATGTGTTTAGTTAGACCACATTATGTAATTATTAAATTGTGACAATTCAATATAATACAAGTGCTGAGATCTAGAAAGTAATGTATTGTAATGTAACTGTGCTAGAAAACACTCACAGCTTGAAGAGCACTGCGAGCTAGAATCAGCTTGTCTTCACAACCGAGGCTGTCCCTCTGCACTCGGTTAGCTATTTGTTGCAGCATGTCTAACCTAAATGGAAAAAAAAAATAACACAAAAAACATAAGAAGAATAAAAAGTAAGAGGCTACATCAATAAAGAATGTGTCTCAGAAAAGCCTGATAGTTAAAGTAATAGAACTAAAAAAAATAATGAAATATAATAAAATAAATAAAAATAAATAAACACTACCTCACATATGCTCAAAGTATGTTAATTCTTTAAAAGTGTGTAATTATACTAAATGACATACCTTGAGTTGTTGGATTGGTCGCTGCCAAAGCTTATATAAGAATTAATCATTTTTGGACCACAGTGAACTGACAGTAAGTTCTCATTGGAGCTGATGCTGGTGCGGTTGCTCCCCGTGAGCACAGAGTCACTACTGTAGTAGCCATAACAGGTGCTGTTCATTTTTATACTACTGACCCTTATTCACCCATTCAAACTGACAGTATGATAAAAGATAAAAATAAAAAAAGGCTACAGAATGTACAGCTTCCAGGAACGAAAAAATATCCCTACTGGCTAAGAGTACCACTAGCGTCCTTTCTTAAATAGGCTTCAACATGTAGATTCATAACCCAGCAAATAATATTCACATTGCTCTTCAAAGGATTTCGCCTGCAGCCAAATATACCAGTGCAAGTTTGCCTTTCCTCCCCAGCTTTAATACAGAGCAAGTTTGGGCTTATCAGCTTCATTTGGGCGTCTGTGGGAAATGAATATGCCAAATATTTCAATTATTCTCAATTAGCCAGTTCCAAACCCTGTGTTGATAAACCCCTGGTGTTTACATCCCTGAAAACTGACAATAGGAAATCATTAACATACACATGGAGCACACTGTCAGTTTGGACAAGTGATTGTTGCAGCATGTTGTTACAAAGATTTAAAGTGATAAAGTTACAGCAAATAATAATTCTACTTACTGATGCAGTTTCTAGAGGGCTTTTTGTACAGTCCTTCACAAATCTATTTTTAATATATAAACTGTAATCTAACATTGAATATATGTAGGAAGAACTTCAGGGATAGGTTACACATAGTTAAGTGTAAAGAAATGTATGCCACTTTTTGGTTAGCTGCCTTTTCTTCCAAATCGACACTTACATTGATGCCTGAGAGTATAGCTATGTAATGTTCTGGTACCTCTGGTACCCTTGTCTCCATATTTCTCCTCTCCTAATTGCGTCCCATCTTGTGTAACAAGGGACGCATATACCTTTAAGACCGGATGACATCATTGCCGAGCGCCGCTATGAGCGGCTATTTCAATCGCCGGTTTGCTCTCACTCATCGCTCGTTCAAACCGCATGTTCACCGCACCTACTCCTGTGAAGTCGGAGCTGCTGACATTCTCCCTTGCTGAACTGAAGCCGGAAACCTCGCTGGTGATCCGTATCTCGCTACGGGATCACCCTTCTCCAATGGACACTGTTACTCCTAAACCTATCTAAGTGATAAGTACCCCACAGGGGATTCTTACTAACCAATCTCCTACTGTCATCTACTGCAATTACCAAGACTATCTGTATCTATCTATTCACTATCATCTGCATAGACTGTTAGCTCTTGGGACTACCTTCAACTATCCTTGCACTAGGTTACTCTGTCTAAGTATACTCCATCTGTGTCCTCTTACCATCTGCACTATACTTGACATCAGAATCTGCTTTACCATCACCTGCAAACTCTCCTAATACTACTTCTAGTGCTCACCATACAATAGCCTGTCTCTCATCTATATATCCTCATATATTCTATCCCTCCATTAACATCTATTAATATATATGGTATATAACAGGCTGTACACGGTGATGAAGTCCTGAGAGTTGGATATGTTTGTTCAACAGATTCTCTACAAGGCTACTGAGTGTAATAATTCTGCAGCTGTAAATCCATCCACTAACAAAAACGCATGAACGTTACAGATTGAACGAGCCTTTAAAAAAAATATGGATTCAGCAGAATTATCCACTACTACACTACAATTAAAACAGCAAGTAGATGCATTGATCCTTGCGCTTACAGAGGTACAAAATGAAAATCAGACCTTGAGACAGCAGCTTGGCCGTCTCACACAGCCTCCTGCTGTTCAGCCCCGTGAGCCTAAGATAAACCCTCCTATAGTGTTTTCTGGTGATCGGAGCAAGTTCCGTGAATTTAAAAACGCATGTCGATTGTTTTTTTTTTGTTAAAACCTTTAACCTACACCACTGACCAAATTAAGGTTTGTACCATCATCTCCTATTTAACGGGTGAACCCCGGGCCTGGACAGATGCTCTCTTTGAAAAGAATGATCCACTCCTTAATTCTTATCCCTTATTTCTAGCACAACTTGCTAGTTTATATGAAGACCCCAACAAGCAGAGTACCGCTGACACCCAATTACGGGCCTTAAAACAAGGAAGGAGACCTGTTGAAGATTTTGTGGCGAATTTTAAAAGATGGTCCCCTGATTCAGGGTGGAACGACACATCTTTGCGAACGCAGTTTAGACTCGGCCTATCTGAGGCCGTTAAAGACGAGCTCGCCCGAGCGGATTTACCTGGCACTCTAGAGGGACTGATACAGACCAGTATCAATATTGACAGACGACTACGAGAAAGAAAGGCTGAGAAGATGGGCTCACCATTTTCCAGTCCTTCTCGGATGTTGCCTGCTGACCCTACTCCTATGGAAGTAGGAATGATACGTCCACCTCTGACCCTTTCTGAACGTGCCAGGAGGAAAACCGATCATCTTTGCATGTACTGAGCATCCCCGAATCATTTGGTAAACGGCTGTCCTCTTGTCCGTAGAAAAGAGGGTGAGTGTTCAAATGTCTTGCTAGGGGGACTCACAACTTCCTTTTCTAATCCCTATCTTTTTGTTCAATTAACATTGCAGTGGGACCAAAGTAGGATCACCACCAAGGCTATGATTGACACCGGATCTTGTGGAAACTACATTGACATTTGTTTTGTCTCCCTTAATAAAATACCTATTGTTTCAAAACCCAAACCTGTCTCCGTTAGTTTTATTAACGGTACCCCTTTATCCTCTGGTCCTATCACCAGTCAGACACAGGCACTTCTTGTAACTGCTGACGAGTCTCATGTGGAGACCACCACCTTTGATGTATTAACTTCACCACATTTTCCAATCATTTTGGGACTTCCCTGGTTACACATACATCAACCAATCATCGATTGGAAAACAAGAACGTTAGCCTTCTCTTCTCACTATTGTGAGACGACGTGTAACCTCCCCACACATGATAGGATCCTGTCTGTACTGCCGGATGACATTATTCCTAAGTGTTATCAGGATTTATCGGAGGTTTTCCTTGAGAAAAACGCTCAAATGCTACCTCCCCATAGGGACTATGATTGTTGTATCGATTTACTCCCTAATAGCAAGTTGCCTTTCGGACATGTTTATCCTCTCTCACAGGATGAACTCTCTCATCTTAAGGAGTATCTGGATGAGAACTTGGCAAAAGGATTCATCCGACCTTCTACTTCCCCCACTGCTGCTGGGCTCTTCTTCGTCCGCAATAAGGACTCTAGCCTTAGGCCTATCATTGATTTCAGACAATTAAATGCCATCACAATAAAGGATCGTTATCCTTTACCCCTTATTCCTGAACTTATCGAACAGGTGCGTGGGGCTTCTTTCTTTTCAAAATTGGACCTAAAAGGGGCATACAATTTAATTCGAATCCGTAAAGGGGATGAATGGAAGACGGCATTCAGAACCAGATACGGACTGCTTGAGTACCTTGTAATGCCATTTGGGCTATGTAATGCTCCCGCAGCCTTCCAACGGTTTATAAATGAGATATTCCGAGACTTGCTTGATGTTTGTGTGGTAATATATTTGGACGATATACTTATCTACTCTCATTCCTTACCTGAACACATAAAACATGTGAGACTTGTGTTGTCAAGACTACTTGCACATAACTTATATGTTAAATCAAAGAAATGTTTGTTTCATAAAGAGGAAGTACTATTCCTAGGGTATATTATATCTAAAAGTGGAATCAAAATGGACATGAGCAAAATATCCTGCATTCTGGATTGGCCTGTACCAACCACTCGCAAAGCATTACAAAGGTTCCTAGGATTCTCTAATTACTATAGGAAATTCATTAAGAACTTCTCTGCGATTGTGAAACCTCTCACACAACTTACAAGTACGAAGAAACCATTTAATTGGTCAAAAGAAGCAAATGGAGCATTCTCTCTACTGAAATCAAGCTTTACTACTGCCCCCATACTATGCCATCCAGACCCATCCCTTCAATACATCTTGGAGGTAGATGCGTCTAATATGGCAGTAGGAGCAGTTCTCTCACAACGACCAACAAACACCTCACCTCTTCACCCAGTTGCTTTCTTTTCAAAGTCATTAAGTAGCCCCGAGGTGAACTACCCAGTAGGTGAGAAGGAGTTATTAGCAATAAAACTGGCGTTAGAGAATTGGCGACATCTACTTGAGGGCACTCAATTGCCAATTCTGATATATACTGATCACAAAAACCTTCAATACCTTCAGACTAATAGAACTCTTTCCCACCGGCAGGTACGGTGGTCGTTATTCTTTCTGAGATTTAATTTTTTAGTGACTTACACGCCCGCAGACAAAAATAAAAAAGCGGATGCACTCTCACGACTAGCCGAGAAAGATTGTACTGAGGTTCCCTCAGTTCCTATAATACCACTTGAACGTATTATCGGAGTCGTTCGCTCCCTGAAGGAGGAGATTTTGCACAGCATAGGATTGGATTCACCTCCACCACAACTAACTACTGACGCAGAAGGCTTCCTCTACTACAACGATAAATTATACATACCCCCTACTATGCAAACCAAGATCTTAGAATTGTCGCATGATGTACCTATGGCAGGACATATGGGTATGACTAAAACTCTCAATCTACTCACTAGGCAATTTTGGTGGCCAGACATGAAGACAACCGTAAAAAAGTTCGTTTCATCTTGTGATATCTGTGCAAGGTCTAAAATTGACAACACGAAACCATCGGGGTTACTTTGTAGTTTACCGATACCCCAGGTTCCGTGGGAAGTGGTATCCTTAGACTTCATAGTGGAACTACCACCTTCCAAAGGATTCAACACCATCTTGGTGTCAGTGGACCATCTGACCAAGATGGCACATTTCACTCCTATCCGAAAACTACCTTCATCCAAACAAACAGCGGAATTACTTGTGAAACATGTCTTTAAGTTACATGGTATTCCAAAAACACTGCTGTCTGACCGTGGTTCACAATTCATCTCAAAGTTTTGGCTAGCTCTATGTCAGATACTGCGAATAGAGCGTAACCTTACTTCTCCCTACCTCCCTCAGACCAACGGACAGACAGAGAGAGTTAACCAGTGCATTGAACAGTACCTGCGTTGCTATACTTTGTATCTACAGGACGATTGGGCAGATCTCCTCCCGCTGGCGGAATTCGCCTATAACAACGCTACTCATAGCACTACTAAGCAAAGTCCGTTTTACCTGAATTATGGGTTTCATCCCACACTCCTTCCTCCACGTATCTTGCCATCAAGTAATCCAGTGGCATCTGATTATCTTGCCCAGATAAAGGATTCTCTGGGATTACTCAACAATACCATATCCCATGCTCATAGCCAACAAAAAAAGTACTACGACCTCCGTAGGAAACCCTCTCCCCAATATGCCATTGGGGATCTTGTTTGGCTTTCTACAAAAAATCTGAGACTAAAAATCCCTAGTAAAAAACTTGGACCTCTATTTCTGGGACCTTTTCCAATAGAGAAGCTTATTGGAAAAGCTGCAGTACAACTCACATTGCCAGTAGACCTCAAGATACATCCTGTCTTCCATGTGTCTCTACTGAAGCCCCATGTTCCTAACCAAGGAATAAGGCCTACTATCTCACCTCCACCTCCTGTACAAGTGGAGGGCGGAGAAGAATTTGAGATAAAAGAAATTTTGGATTCCCGTTTTAATAGAAGAAGACTCCAGTATCTTGTACGATGGAAGAACTATGGGCCCCAAGATGACACCTGGCTGGATACCTCCGATATACATGCCCCTAGACTGATTCGCAATTTCCACTTGAAATATCCGGAAAAACCAGTTCTAGAGGCCTTCCGGAGCCGGCCTTAAGGGGGGGGGGGGTACTGTAATGTTCTGGTACCTCTGGTACCCTTGTTTCCATATTTCTCCTCTCCTAATTGCGTCCCATCTTGTGTAACAAGGGACGCATATACCTTTAAGACCGGATGACATCATTGCCGAGCGCCGCTATGAGCGGCTATTTCAATCGCCGGTTTGCTCTCACTCATCGCTCGTTCAAACCGCATGTTCACCGCACCTACTCCTGTGAAGTCGGAGCTGCTGACATTCTCCCTTGCTGAACTGAAGCCGGAAACCTCGCTGGTGATCCGTATCTCGCTACGGGATCACCCTTCTCCAATGGACACTGTTACTCCTAAACCTATCTAAGTGATAAGTACCTCACAGGGGATTCTTACTAACCAATCTCCTACTGTCATCTACTGCAATTACCAAGACTATCTGTATCTATCTATTCACTATCATCTGCATAGACTGTTAGCTCTTGGGACTACCTTCAACTATCCTTGCACTAGGTTACTCTGTCTAAGTATACTCCATCTGTGTCCTCTTACCATCTGCACTATACTTGACATCAGAACCTATCTGCTTTACCATCACCTGCAAACTCTCCTAATACTACTTCTAGTGCTCACCATACAATAGCCTGTCTCTCATCTATATATCCTCATATATTCTATCCCTCCATTAACATCTATTAATATATATGGTATATAACAGGCTGTACACGGTGATGAAGTCCTGAGAGTTGGATATGTTTGTTCAACAGATTCTCTACAAGGCTACTGAGTGTAATAATTCTGCAGCTGTAAATCCATCCACTAACAAAAACGCATGAACGTTACAAGCTATCACTATACTTCTGGCACTCCATCAGGATACTTGCAGGTCTTGTACAGAGCAGCCGTTCTGTTGTCTGTCCGCCCCACCTTGCCCACCCCACCTCTAGCATATTTACAGAACACTTCGTATTCTGTGAACTATTCACAAAATACAAAGTGTTCTCAAAATGTACAAAGGAGACCCTGGAGTTCTTTCTTAAAGCTCAAATCCATCTAGCCCAAGATAAAAAATATATGGACCTTTTAGCAGCTTAAAAGGACAACTCTGACTACTATAATCACCCTCCCTCTGTCACTGTCCCCTGCTGACTCACCTACTCACTGATCCAGGTTGATCCTTTTCCAGGTTGAACAATACACCCTCCCTCGCCTCACTGTCCTGGACTTACTGGAAAATGCTTTAGAGAGTGGTGCTATGTCATCATGCGGCACTGCTCTCAGCAGCATTTAGGAACGAACCTCCATCAAAGGGAGAAAAAGGGTGAAGAGAACCTGTGAAATCTCCCAACAAGACTGAAAACAACTTAAAACTAAATTTTTTAAATTATTATTTTTACTAAATTTTTCTAAAGGGTTAGGTGCACCAATCTGGGGACAAAGGGGTGGGGGTCCCGAGGACGTAATTGGCTATAATGTGCACCAACCCTACAAATCACTAATTAGAAGAATGAAAGCTGATTTCTTACCAGGGCTTTTTTTCAGCTGGAATTTGGTGGAAATCAGTTCCACCACCTTTGGCTCTGGCCCTCCGCTACCTGCTCACCACTATGACTTGTAAACACAGAATACCGGCTTCCGTGTTTACAAGTGACAGCTTGTCTCCCAACAGCTCCCACAGATCTGATCTCCTGCGTGTCTCCCGCCGAGTGCAGGATGGGGAAAAGGGAGATGCAGATGCCCGGGGTGCAGTGCAGATGCCCACAACCCCAAGTGGATGATCCCTCTGCAAGTGAGAGAGGCAGAGCCAACTACAGTGTGAGGGGAGGACTAGACCCTGCTGGGTGCTTCTGCTTAATACAGCAACAAAAGAAAGACATGAAAGATGGCGAAGCTTTAAAGGAAGTTAGGGGGAAGATGGGGGCATTGGAGGGGTGTTGCATGCAAAGGTGAGCGCTGAAGAGAGATGAAAGTGAGGTGTTGATAGGGGCTGCAGAGGTAAGCAACTGTGGGAGAAGGCTGAACTCTGTACTATGTATGCAGCGCACCCCTAAACTCTGCACTATGTACGTATTGCAACCCCAAACTCTGAACTCTAGTTGTTTACCCCCCTCCCTGAACTCTGCACTCTGTACATAATGCACTCCTGGTATTTAATGCCCCTTTAAAACCCTCCCACAGTACTATTGGCTTCATATGGGTTACATATTTGACAACGTTTTATTGGCACAAATTTAATTGGAAAACACTGAAATAAGAAATCAAACTTATATCGCCAAATAGTCCTGTGATTTTTACATGAACAGTATTCACTTGCTTTCACTGCTACTTTCTGCACAAACCACTCACCATCTGGTGATCAGAAAACTTAACATGCAATCATTCCTAAAGGATAAGTTCACGCTTGGTAACATGTTACATGTTGCTTCCTATTTAGGATGGAATGTAACATGTTACGAAAGAGCACCTACCTGTACCCCTTTAATCTCCTGCTGTGACAGTGGGCGGAGATCCCCTGTCACAATTTGAAGAGACTGTGGTGTGCGGAGATCTGCCCACCACACATTACAGAGAACCTATTTGTGGCTTTAACCATGTAGGGTTAAAGCAGACCTGAACTTTAAAATGTGTATTTTTCTCTCAGTAACCCTCCCACCTTCACATTTTTAAAAAGCTGTTTTTTTTTTTTTTTTTTTATCTAGCTCTGCCCCCCAATGCCATTCTCCCTGCACTTGCAACCTCCTTGAATATTCCTGTCACATATCCTAGAAGGCTGCAGGAGCAAAGAAAATATGGGCAGGAGATTGGAGCTGCCTGTATTTTTGGGGGCTGGCTGCTAGCACCTGAAAGATATAGCAGGGCTCCCAATGACACCAGAGAAAACGATGGTGGCGCAAGACCAGGCATGTGGCAGCAGTGCAGCAGATCGCAAAAGGACAATGTTGAATTCACTGGGCAGGTGAGAATGTGATTAGAGAACACTGCATAACAGGTAAGAAAAGGATAAAAAATAAAAAACAGAAGGGGTGGTGAAATTCCTCTTTAACCAAGAAATATTTGCTGCATAGAATATTGGTTCCCTTATTTAGCACTACTTACTTCGTCTGAGATTGAAACATCTCATACTAATGCATTTATGCACACTCAGGAGTCAGAAGACAGTGTGAGGGACGATAAATTTGACAGGGTAGCAACTTTATGTCCTGATACAGGATACTCAAGATGAAATGTCATTGGAAAAGTAAAAAAAAAAAGCCCAAAGCTAATAAGTAGGCATATTTAAGTATTTTTTAGGTAAGCCTGCCAAGCTATAATAAATTGAGTATAAATATTCAGATTCGGGCTTAAGTCCAACTATGGCAGGCTTTCATTACAACTTCTAAAACCACATTTGTAAATCCAAATTTTACTCACCTTTCGATTTCAGGCCTTATTGCTTTCTCTCTTTCAAACATGGCGATAATGAGCTTTCCCCATTCTTTTTCTATATCATTTGGATGGTATCCTTGAGAAAGCTTGATGCGGCCAAACTCAATCCATGGCTTGACGGACACAAATTTTTTTTAAAAAAAGTTAGTTCACATTATGCTTACTAATGTAACAAAAAAAAATTGCAATTAAATTTCAACACGGAAACCTAAATGCCCACTATGCTCACCCATTGGAGCACAATTTTTTCAGGTGCAGACTCTAATTTTGTGGTGGGGCCCCCAGAACCCAACAAAAGCACTCATAATAAACTGAATTTATTATAAAAACAATAGAAAAAAGGAATACCAGTCTTTATACTAAGATCACTTATACACAAATCACTAGAAGCACTGTTCATTTTTATTAGTATAAATAATACTTATTATAATAAAGTCATTGCCATTAATTAATGTCATTAGAAGATAAGAGGAGTGCCTGTTATTAGGTGTTCCTACAATATCATTAAAGCCATGCTAAAAACCAACACCTAATTTTCATGCCACTTTTGCACAGCAATAGGTAAACATAATTGGTGTTGAAATTCTTAATTTTGATTATTAGGAACATTTACACTTCAAAAGGAAATAATGGACTACTCATAGATTGGTAAATCTATGGATCAAGGACATAGCCTATTCACTAGTGGGGTACGGTCCAAACATTCAGCTAAAATTCCAGCATGGGTACTAGCAAATCAGAGTAAAATCTGATCTGAGGATCTGCCTGCTTCCACTGGGTGCACAGAGTTCCAGCAAAATCCTCTTTAAAAGAGATGCCCTTGGACCATGTTTATTTTGCTGTTTCTTGACTACAGTCCTGCATCTAAGCCCTATGACACACCCATACTGTGTCCAGGACCAAGTCCTGGGATCACAGCATGAACCCTATTTAAGTTTGTTTACATTCGCATTATCACTAAAATGAAATAGTAGTGGGGATCAGGGCAGTGAGTGGGTAGTCCCCGCATACTTAGAGACAGGGTCAGGGCATGACCAACCTAACAATAGTGTGTAATGGGCAGCCCTGGCATAGTTAAAGGCACTATCTGGGTGAGACTAACAAATAAGGTGGGCATGATTTGGAAGTGATCAACCAAAAAGTGGGTGCACAAAATGTGGCCCATGGGTGACTTAACAATGTTACAGGATCCAGAATCATAATGTTGGTAAGGATGCAGCTCCATGTAAATTGTAAATAAAATTAAGTGTAATCTCTGTTTATTCTCGTCGGTCATCCTCAGGAAATGTTGCAACTCTACACCCAAGTATATAGTCGGTCCACAAACCTGGGCCTGCACTTCCTAGGGTTGATTTACTAAAGGCACGTAGGCTGTTCAGTTTTCAAAGGAAGCTGCTGGGAATTTGCCCCAGAGCTTAGTGAATGAGATGAAGCTCTGCTTACTTTCACCATCCAATTATGTGCAAGCAAAGCACATGATTTTTTTTTTTCTAACATGTGATTGTGTATTCTTTACAAAGTGAAACTTCACCACATTTACTAATCTGCCTTTAGTAAAGTAAACATATGTCTTTCACTTATTTCAAAACACAACTCATCATCAACACAACTTATCATACTTACTTCTAACATTGTGTACAGATGCTTGATCTTAGATTTTTCACTTTCTTTTGGTGGGATGTCTTTCTCTTTAAATTGTAAATACTGGTAATAAAGTGCCTGTAGATGTAAAACGAATATTCAGATCAAAAGAAAATGCATCCCACAAAAACATTTTACATGTCAGTAGGTAAAATGTAATATACTGTGTATAACACAAAAAAAGCCTTACCTTTAGTTCCACAACAGTGTTTGGAAAATTCCTCTCAGACATTAATGCTACATGGTGCCTTATCCATTGGATGAGGTAATTCACCATATTCTGATATTCTATCCATTTTACTTCAACATCCTGGAGAAAAAAAAAGAATGAATACATTTCACATGTAATAAAACAGTGTAACTCAATATCAACAATAACTGTAATTCAACTTTGTGATATAGTTACTTTGTAATAGTTACTTTGTAATATAGTTACATAATAATGTATTCAATTCAATGTATAATAATTCAATTTTAGTCTCATCTGACCATAACTCCTTTTTCCATGTGGCCTCAGAATCTTCAAGGTATATTTAAGGTGGTCAGATGAGACTAAAATTGAACACCAAACTATATGTCTGGCAGAAATCTAATACAGCTCAACATCCAAATAACTCCATTCCTACAGTAAAGCATGGAGGTGGTAATATTCTGCCGTGGGGGTGTTTCTCTACAGCAGAGGCTGGAGCATTTGTCAGGATAGAAGAAAAATGGATGGGGCAAAATATCATCAAGTTCTTGAGGAAAATCTGCTGTCCTCTGCCAGAAAGTTGTCATAAGGAAGAAGGTTTACCTTTCAACATGACAATGACCCAAAGCATACAGCAAAAATGAGCACACAGTGCTTGAAAGAGAAAAAAAGTAAATGTCCTTGCATGGCCTAGTCAGAGCCCAGAATTAAATCCCATTGAAAATCTGTGGAATGACTTGAAGACCTCAGTCCACAAATGGTCAAAATAAAATTTAACTGAACTTGAGCAGTTCTGCAAAGAAGAGTGGGCAAATATTGCAAAGTCTAGATGTGCAATGCTAGTAGAGACAAAGCCCAAGTTTTGGGCTTAACACCTTTAGCCACTTGTGATCTATGATAAATGCTTGAGGGTCCCCGCTCAGGCTGTCAAAGTCCAGTTAGTTGGATGCCGCTGACCAGTGAGGGTGCAGGCTAAAGAAAGGTCCATCCAGAACCAATGCATAACGCAAAACAGAAAAAAGGCAGCCCGACCACTGCACACTTCATACAGCTCGAGTGGTAAGCAAGTAAAAGCAGTCTCAGCTCGATTCATCCAGACCACAACTCCAACATGTTTCACCCCACCCCCAGGGCTTAATCATGGAGAACCACTTGAATACCAGCCTGTAAAAGTCTTTCATTATCAGACCAATTTTCAGTTTTTAGCGATGTGAGAGTTTGACTGACAAATACTCCTTCACGCAACACTGTACTTTAATACATTTTAGATTATCTTTGTGTTCAATAACTGCAAGTTTTTTTAAAAAAAAAGACCAAACATTTTGATAAAACAGTTTTTCCTTACTTTCTGTTAAAATAGAAATGCCTGAATAGTGAAAACTCCCCAAATGACCGTTTTTGGACAGTAGACACCCTAAGGTGTTCTCATTTTCTGCCACAATTTTTTGGAAATGAAGACACATGCTGATACTGAGGGGGTTAAACATGGAGCTTGAGAATGTTGCACTAGGGGTTAATTTACTGGTCACATACAGTGGCAGGCTGGAGATGAAGGAGTTAATGTTAGATGAGCATGATAAGATAAGTGAAAGGGTTAATATACAGGTTACATGGAGACAGCATGTCTGCAGCTGCTGATCCATTCATTCTGTCCCCATTCACAAGTGCTTGATCCCTCTGTGTTGTAAGGGAAAGGAGAGGGATCATGTGGTTGATGTGATTGCTAATCACAGCAATCACATGGTATCCAGCCATTTGGATCGGCTTGCTACAGTGTTTCTGCATGTCAAGTCGTCCAATGATAACAATTTATCTAGTGCCATATATTAACTGCACTGGGTAAAAAAAGGGCTGCCATTCTGCTGTATAAAGGTGTAGAAAAATGCTTAAAAACTATTTCTAACATCTTCTAGCTTTACTTCAGAACTAGGCCAATAATATACTCAAGTTTAATTAAACATGAACTCTCCAAAGAATGTAAAGAACCACTGTAAACTTAATATGCAATTTACTTGAAACATTTTTTATTTTATTTATAAATGGATCTATCTATGTTAGGCCTCTGTTTAGCTTCTCTGATAACCAGGAAACTTCTAAACTTCTGATGAGCCTAAAGAATTTATGATTTGTTGCCTTCTGCGCATTGATGCAACACAGAAAAACACTATATACACGTAATCTTAGCTTTTTCTAAAGCTGTCCATGAATGGATTGAAATTTGTCAGGGACCGGCTGAATTTTGATCTATGCCAGTGGCATTGTGTGAGTTGTCAGCGCTCGGGACAAGGCAAGTAATTTGTGCACCCTAACCCGTGGACTGTGCATGGAGAGGACTGTAGCCTTTAATAAATTATCACAGCAGAGCAGCCAGTCAAGAAAGAAAGAGCGAGAGAGGGAAAGAAAGAGAGAGAAAGAGAGAAAGAGAGAGCGAGAAAGAGAAAGAAAAAGAGTGAGGGAAAGAAAGAGAAAGAGAGAGCGAGAGAAAGAAAGAGAGAGCAATCCAACCACAGTCTGTACACCGCTCAGGCAATCAATAAATTGCTGACCACTGAAGGTGCTTACCATGAGTCACCACTGAAGAAGCAAATGAAGAAAAATAAACTGGTGGCACACTGCAGTGAAGTCAAAATATGAAGAGTCCTTTATTGTCCCATGCCAGACAAAAGGAAAACACAGGAACTGGTTGACGCGTTTCATATGAATCGCTCGTGCTTATTTATCATGAGTAAGACAGAAAAAAAGAAAGAAATCTGCAGAGTTCCCCTTACATCAGAGTCCCTCTTACATTAGAGCACCTTTCCACTTCTGGCTGCTGGGCTTCAAACTTCCCCTGCACACTTCCCCTTCTCTGAGGCACAACACTGCCAGGGAGTGTGGGGGGGCAGACACAGTAGGAGAGGGCAGGAGGAGGAGCAGAGCCAGCTCCCCCTCTCCTCTACCATTCGTGCAGGTGGGGGTGGCCTCTCAGTGTTGGTTCTGGGCTGTGAGCTGTGACAGAGAGACTCTCTTAGCTCAGAGCCCTGTGGCCATTGGAGAGTCACAGTTCCTAGCCTTCTGCCCCCCCCCCCCCCACAGTGGCATCAGAGCCTCCCCTGCCTTTCCCGCTACTAGAGAGAGCACACAGGCAGCTGCTGCTGCTGGCTGCAACACACAGTGCTCTGCAATTCTCCTGTGCTCGCCCTGCTGTCGCAATCCAGCATGAGCCCACTGTCTGTCATCAAGCACCCCTTAATGATGTGGCTGGGACGACCGCATCTGCTGCCCTGCCAACACTATGCCACTGATCTATGTACTGTATGCGCACTGTGGTTGTACAGAAATCGATCTACCGATGGCCTTTTCTATAGCCTGCAGTACTGATAAGTATATTGGGATGGTGAGAAAGTCTCCCGCTGTCAGAATACAATGATAGAGCGACAGGAGTCCCCCATCTACCTCAAATGTGTGGCTGGATGAATCGAGTCAGAACATATCCTGTGTGGCTGGGGGAATTGAGTCAGAATACAATGACAGAGCAACAGGAGTCCCCCATCTACCTCAAATGTATGGCTGGATGAATTGAGTCAGAAAATATCCTGTGTGGCTGGGGGAATTGAGTCAGGACATATCCTGTGCCCTGGTCATATATATTGAGGTTTGCCATTTAACTCTGGTGTTTTCATCTCAGTGTTTTATTTGCTCAGTGTATGAAACTTGTGTTACTTACATTTACACTAATTCCTTCCCCACCTTCTGGTGTCTTGGGAAAAACAT
Source organism: Pelophylax lessonae (assembly GCF_965119305.1). Lineage (NCBI taxonomy): Eukaryota > Metazoa > Chordata > Amphibia > Anura > Ranidae > Pelophylax > Pelophylax lessonae. Next base: position 334,481,423 of record NC_138770.1, read on the forward strand.
CATACATTGAGGAGACATATGTAATCACTGACTTCTCATCGGGGGAAGAAACATCTACATCTAAAAAAATAAAAGAAAATAAATTACATGTACTATTGTAGTCCCGATTCTGCTCATTCATACTTTCTATAAGATATGAATTTACCTTCAGGATCCAGAAGTCTTGTGACGCCCAATTTTTCTGCTACATAAAAAGCATTTTCTAAATTTGTAATGTTGCTTTGAACAGCAACAGTATCCATGTCAATCAGGTCCGGCCTGGATAAAAAAAAAAAAAAAAAACACAAATTTATAAATACATAGATCAATCAAGGTTTTAGTAATGTTAACAGTTTTAAAATTGTCATTGCTTCCTTCTTGTGACAATATGATTTATCTTCTGGACATCAGCAAGGTTAAAGCCTAAGGTTACCTAAGAAGGAAAAAAATAAATAAATAACAACATAAGCACAAAGGAAATTACCTTCAGTGCGATCTGTCCCTTGTGCTTAGTTCAGTAGTAATCTTCCTTCCTTCTCCAATGTCCCTCTCCCCATCCCTGTAATCTGGTGTGGGAGGTATATGAACTAAGTAGCCGTCACAGGCGCTTATTAAGGGTGTTTTCACACTAGCACTTTTGGTACGCACCCGGGTTTGATTGACTTTAGAATTCGGTTCTTTTTGATGTGAACACTGTCTTTGAACTCGGGTGCGCACCTGTGAACCGTACCCGAGTCCACTTAAAAAGGGTGGTCTGGGGTACGGTTCATGTGAACTCCAGTACGGTTCGCTTCTGATGAGAACGCAATCGTACCAAAGCAAGCAATTCTATCCATTTTGACACCTTCTGGTTTACAGCGGTTGCCAAGCAACATGAGTACGTGCCGGCTGCAGCTTGATGACACAAGTGTACAGCGGTTCAGATACAAAAATCAAATGTGAACACAGTCCATCGGGTGCAGGGGGAGGGGGGAGCAATCAAACTTGGGTTCAGACCAGGCAATCGCACCAAGTGTGAAAACACCCTAAGAGTGCCTGATTATGCCTACCAAGCTCATCTATTCTAGAAGCCGTACTACAGCTTCTATGATTAAAACAGGATCTATGACTGAAAATCAGGTGGATGATTGAAAGGTCCACCCATTCCACTCAATGATTGTGCTTCATTCATAAAAGCTGTAGTAGGATTCTATGAATGGAGAAGCTGGGCAGGAAGAGCAGGCATAGTTGGGCGCTCTTGGTGAGTGACCATGACAGCTCCTAAGTTCTTTTAACCTGTGCCTCACCAGAAGTTTAAGGGTGGTGGGGTGGGGGGCATTAGAGGAGGAAGATTGTTACTGAGGTTTTTTTTTTTTTTTTTTTTGGTTCTTTGTGTCCCATTGGGAAGAATTTCACTTTACTTCCTATTAGAGAAATGCAGGGATTCTCCAAAGTAGAGGAATATCCCCATTCAGTCAATTGCTACCACAACAGGTGTCTCCATTGGAAGATTTCTCCTCACTTTCTGTTTCTGTGACAATTCTAACATTTTGGATTTCCCATCAATTTCTCTACCGGAAACTATGGCCACAAGGACAAATAGAGAAGATGAATATTCCTAGTGGGGCATAGATAGCAGTAAATGTCACCTGGCTACCAAGATATCAATCCTTAAGTACTCAAACTCAAAACTTTCCATATGGGCAACCCATAGCAGTAGAGTAGAGGAAGCCAGGTTTTAAATCAGATCAAAGCTAAATTGTTACTTGCTCCAAACATTTTGAACTTGGCTCTCAGATTATGGAAACATTTGCTAAGGGTTGGCTGGCTATATTTAAAAGTATAAAAACAATCCTATAGAAATATGTTTAGACTGTTGTTCAGCTAAAGGAATATTTAGTTTGGAACAATATAGGAAAGAGACCTGAAAAATCCTGCACTCTGTAACATAATCAATTCACCATGATGGATAACATGCTTATACTGAGTCTGCCAATGCCTAGAATATTTTAAAGAGTAATACTAAATTAAGCATGGATGCAACTATTTAAATATATGCAGTGTCCATATAAAGAGAAATGTTCCGTGTTCTGATTCTATACAGCTATTCTAACAAAAGCTCAGATTTACAAAGGTTGCACAATGCTCTGACTTGGAGTGTTGGAAAACTGCTATCTTCATGTATATAAAAATCTGCTCTAAAATTGTAATCTAATGCCATGTTTGATTCACTTTAAACGTACTTAAGCTGTCTAGTAACACAAAAATCTAATTTAAAAACCAAAAACAAGCTTTTCAGGTGTATATCTAGTAGTAGCTTGTCACATTCAGTTGGAGTTGTTCTGTATTGTTGAAGATGTTCATAGCTTACAAAGCTCCTTCTTCAGTTCCCAGAGTGTCAGGAAGATAGAGTACACCCAGCACTTATATTCACACCTTAGGATACCTTTAAGTGGTTGTAAAGGCAGAACACTTTTTACCCTAATGCGTTCCCTGAATTAGGGAAAACATGTTCCAGATGTTATACCAACCCCTCTCTGCCCCTATACTTACCTGAGCTCTCTAAATCCAGCGCTGTGCCCATCTGCAGCGGCACTGGTCTCTCGCTCTGTTCTCACAGGACACAGAAGCAGCAGCAGGAGTCATTAGCATTTGCTATCAATCAAATCCTGTGAAGAGAAGGGGGGGCAAGGTTGGCCCATGCTATGTGTGTGTATATGGACACAAACAGCTCAACTTGGGAACATGCCCACACGTGTGCTCCATAGCAAAAAGAGGAGAAGTGTAGAATGCTGACGGGGGACCCCAGAAGGTTTGTGGCTGCCCATTCCTTGCATTACAGCAAAAATTGTGTAGATAGCAGTATGCCCTCTCACCCCCCCCCCCCATATACTTATCTGAGCCCTCACTTGATCTATCACTGTGCCCATCTGTAGCGGCTCTCTCTCTCTTCTATCCGCACTAACAGGCTGAGAGCAGTGGAAGCTGTTGGCTCCCTCTGCTGTCAGTCAAATCCTGGGTCAGGGCCAAGCCATTATGTCTATGTCTTTGGATACAAGCAGCAGAACTCAGGTATGCCATGATGTGAAGCGGCTATGGTGGCATGCCAAGAAGAGGAAGAGCCAGGAGCACTGGCAGGGGACCCAAGAGGAGGATGATTAGGGCCGCTTTGTTTTTAGGAGGGGAAAAAAAGGTTTAAAACCTCTTTAATCCAGTTACCATGGAATGTGTAAATGTTGATTCTAGATGGAAGGTGTGAAAGTTGTGGTGCTATCTTCTAGTTACAAAACCCAATTTTTGGTGTTAGGAAGCCTGAATAAGTGCTAGTTTTTTGACTTGCATAGCTAAAGGTGTAAAATGTTGTCAACTAGCCAGGTTAGAGGGGTTAAAACATCATTATATGTGGAAGAAAGATGGTGATGAAAGACCCCACCCCTATTCAGCGATGGATGATTGTTTCATTTTGACATAGATGACCTCTTTCACACCTTATAAAACCAGTTCCTTTCTAATCAAAATGTGCAACTCACTGTCCTTGAAAGAATGCCTCTTTTTCTTAAGGTGTAGCAAGACCCTTGAGTCTTGGCCTATAGAATTTGCCCTCCTTTGTTAGATCATTCATTTGTTGACAGGTTGTTTTGTATCCTTGTACAAGTCTTTGAATTACTCACTGCACTGCATATACCATTTTACTTTGCTTGTGTTTGGGTATCCTAAGGTGTGATTATAAATGCTGGGCTATGTTACTGAAACTCTAGGAGTAGAGGGAAGTGGCTTAGTAAGCTGTGAAAAAGAACATGACCAGTTGAATGAGACAAACTACCACTAGATAAAGAATGACCCTGGATAAATGAGAACATTCACAGACAACATTTCATGTTCAGCTTCCAGATTTTAAGATGAATGAGCTCAAGCCTTTACTCCAATAATTTAAAATGAATCTAATATAATAAAGTCCAAGTGTCTCTGCGTCCAGTCCCTGTGTCCTTGGGATTGCGCTACTGCGCATGTGCCCCACGGACAGCCGTTGGGACTTGGAGCGCAGAGACTTCGGACAGAAGAACTGCGGTGTATGAGGGGAGGGGGCGTGTCTGCAAGTGCTAATGATGGCCAAGACCAATCACACGAGAGTGGGCAGAGGTGCTTCGTTGGCAAAGACCAATCACGCGAGAGTGGGCGGAGGTACTTAGTCATCACGTAAGGAAGAGTCAGCACGTCCCGCCTGGTCTCTCATTCAGGATATGCGTATCACCATCGGCCAACCACGGGAGAAGATGCGTTCCACAGGCTGGAGCCTGTGACAGCACACACTCCTCTACATTAAGCGTATCCCCACTGGCTAACTGGTGTTCTGTCAGAAAACCCTACCCCATCAGATTTCCCTAACAACGGCCGAAGAACACAGAGCGTGTGGGTGTATATGGAGCGCTCTCTGCTGGCTGGAGGTCATCTTCACCCAGGAACAGAGCGCCCCACTGGTGACATATAGTTAGTGGTGTACAGAGCGCCGTCTAATGGTTAAAAGACAGAATGGCCAGAAAAAGTGTCTAAAGCGAAAGTAAAGGCAAAACCCAACTAAATGGAGGTGTGCCTCAGCCCTTACAATGTTATCAAAATTCCCGACCTATTCTGCGCATGCGCAGTAAGACGTGTGACGCGGCTACAGCTGGTGCATGACGAACATGCAGCGGAAATCTGATGGGGTAGGGTTTTCTGACAGAACACAGGTTAGCCAGTGGGGATACTGTTCTGTCAGAAAACCCTACCCCATCAGATTTCCCTACCTACGTCATTTCCGGTGCAGGTTCGTCATGCACCAGCCTTGTCACACGTCCTATTGGGCATGCGCAGAATAGGTATATTTAGGGGAATTTTGATAACATCGTAAGGGCTGAGGCACAAGTCCTAACTGCGCATGAGCGGGCACATGCGCACCAACGGATCGGGCAGCAGCATCTCTTATAACAAACATACATCCGATCTCCATGGCACACACTGCGCCGAGTCGACAATGGGACAATCCTATTCCCTACCCACGCGCGCTCGCCCACTGTCTCATTGTCGGGTCAGCGCAGTGTGTGCCATGGAGATGGGATGGATGTTTGTTATCAGAGATCCCGCTGCCCGACCCGTTGGTGCGCATGCGCCGGCGCATGCACACTAGGACTTTTTTCTGACCCCTTACGATGCTATCATAATTCCCTACCTATTCTGCGCATGCCCAATAGGAAGTGTGAGGCGGCTACAAGCTGCTGCATGAGGAATCCACAGCTGATCTCAACCGGAAATGACGTAGGTAGGGAAATCTGATGGGGTAGGGAAATCTGATAGAACACCGGGCGAAACTGTTGAAGCGGCAGGTGAGCGCGGGCACGCAGCGGGTGCGCGCTCGCGTGGACTTACTGCTAAGCGGCAGCGGCCGTTACAAGTGGCGGCGGGCGAGCCGCTCGGTCAGCTCTGCACGTGTCCCCGATGTTGCTAGGGCAACAGGGACGCTATGCGCAGAGCTGGCTACGTCATGCGGCTCTCGCGTTGTTAGAAAAAAAAGAACGAGATAAGCGAGAGCAGTTCAGTCAGCTCTGCGCATGTCCCCGACGTTGCTAGGGCAACAGGGACGCAAAGCTGACAGAGGCTCTCGCTTAACTGGAACAAGTCTGATTTTACAAATGTTTGACCACATATGTTCTAGCGCCCGTTAATTTAACGGGCTTAATGTCTAGTAAATAATATAAAATACTTAAATAAAATGACACCGTTGACTACATACAATTGCTATGAGGACACCTTTCAGATTACATTAAAACTGCCATTAATCCTTTTTAATGGTTTATACATTTTACTTGGCAAATCTTTACATATTTAATAAACATGGTCATATTTTATTTTTATGATAAAAAAAATGTTATTGCAGTATTTTCATAGCCAAATTTTCTGTTGCTGCATATTATAGATACATTTGCTAAAGGTGTAACTGTTACATCTCAGCAAAGCATGCATATTTTCCCATGTTTTATCTTCGCTACAAATACATAAAAATGCCTGTTTTTATTGGCACACTTGTAATATAAATAGAAGAAAAATTTCCGCGCTAGATGTGACAGAAAACCAAATGATTAAGAACAATAGTGAGCAGCTGGCACAAAATCAACTAACAGTGATTCAAAAAATACAATAAAAACCAAAAAGTGCAGCGCTGAAATCAGTATACAATTATATAGCTGAAAAGCTCATATAAAGAAAACAAAAAAGGAGAGGGGATAATGTCCAAATGAATAGTCCCAATATTAAGTGCAGAGATGTGAATCCACGTGCAAAATAACTTTCTTCCAGTGACACCAGGGAAAAGTGTAGGAAGGGGACACCCTTGTGCTCAGGTATAACAAGCAGCTTACCGAAATTCCGTGGCTGCTCAGTTTAATGAGACAGCCTCTCCCAGCTAGTAGTAAACCAGTAGGTCAACCGATATCAAGCTCAGGTGCTTCGAAAGACTCCAAAAGCCGAAAGCCGTTTCCGGTGTGTTGTTAAACCGATCACATTAATATGTGGCACACTTGGAACTTCTCATATACTCCATTGAACGTAAAGCCATATGTAGAAAGAAACAGAGGCCCATAGCGTAATCCCGTAAACCAATAGGTAAATTTATTAAAAAAACTACTTACAATTTAAAAGACAAAAACAGGCATGTAGTATGTGCCGGTCATGGATCTAACCGCGGCGTCCCGCAAGTCTCCAGATCAGCATATGGATAAACAGCCGGCTTCGTTGGGGGGCGTGTGGACGTTTATGTCTGGGATCCCAGTGATATCGGTTGACCTACTGGTTTACTACTAGCTGGGAGAGGCTGTCTCATTAAACTGAGCAGCCACGGAATTTCGGTAAGCTGCTTGTTATACCTGAGCACAAGGGTGTCCCCTTCCTACACTTTTCCCTGGTGTCACTGGAAGAAAGTTATTTTGCACGTGGATTCACATCTCTGCACTTAATATTGGGACTATTCATTTGGACATTATCCCCTCTCCTTTTTTGTTTTCTTTATATTGGCACACTTGATGCTGATGGTAGAGTCCTTCCCATGGGGCAATTGTGTTCTGCCAGCAGTGGGGCCATCCCTGCTGGCAAAATATAATGATCAACGTTGCCGGCTATAGCCAGGGGCACTGATTGTTTAGGGAAAACCCAAAAAGGCTTGTTGTACACAATTCGATCAGTAGATCAACTTGTGAACAGCCAGCTAGCCCATACATAGATTGAGATTCGGCCGGTCCTTGCTGAAATGGCCGCATTTCAATTCATGTATGGCCAGTTTCAGTGACAAATTATACCTCTATAGTAAATCTAACCCACTATGTTATCAGCTCAGATAGTCAGGAGCACACTGGATCTCTGGCTGATCAACCAGTTTTTTTTCAGAACTTAGAGAATTTTAAATGAATAAAGCAAAGGGAAATGTGCATGTATTCCAGAGAGGTACTATCTATGTTTTTATTTTGCCCAAACACACAAAAGAACAGTTAGAACAATTATGCAAGGTTTATACTTAAATTCTCTGTGGACATTTTAACTGTGGTAAATGCATGCATGAACTGTTGGGAAGTGAATACCATTCTTTTCACTGCACATCACCTAAAATTCACACTTCGGTAAATCAGGCTCAGTAAAATTTGTCATTCTCATAGCAGAACTGCTGTGATAGAATCAATAAACATCATAAACCAACTGAAGAGATAGTATTAGTATACTGACTAGGTAAAGTAAAAGAATGATTATTTTATCTGGGTAACTTGGCCTTCACCATACTCCTAGAACATGTATTTATTCAGTGATCTGTTCACATTTATTAATGGGTGCTTTAATCAAATAAAATATTTAAATATTCTCTTTTTATTTGTATATTGGTAAAAGTGAAAAGTGACGATTTTAGAAATGGAATGAGAAAATAAGAAGAGATGAATAGAAGATTCCAGTGTGTACTGATGTACGGTAAATTGGAATTTTGAGGTCCATGAGGAATTGAGAGGTCCATCGTCCTATATCTGTTAAATGCGGCAAAGGCATGTATTCCTAAATATTGGAAGAAAATGCAAGCCCCCTTATTATCAGACTGGATAAGGAAGGTAGAGAATATTAATAAGATGGAAGATTTGATATTATCTTCACAACTTAAGCGAGATCAATACAAAAAAATATGGAACATTTGGGATCTTTTTATAACTTCAGAAGAGGGGAAATTACTTCTGATAGGTGGATAAGGTAGAGTTAGGGAAGTTAAAGAAGATGTGGTCCACTACCGTCAGTCACTGTATGTTTTTTTTTTTTTATAGGGGGTGGGGGGTCTTATTGGGTAGGGTTGATTTTATAAAAAATATAAAATGGGATGTTAAGATTCAGGATGAGATATTTTGTGAAAATTTTAAATAAAGAAGAGGATAGATAAATTATTAATTAAAAGTAATATAAAATCTTGTCTGTGGTTATATTGAGATATTTTGATGTACATGATGTTGAATTGTATCAATCCTCGTATGTAATATTTGATTCATTCAAAGTATTGTTGTTTGTATAGTGATCCCAAATTTTCAAAAAAAAAAAAATAAATTGGAATTTGGAATCACAATGATGCTTAATGTCAACATTAGGTTACGCAGATTCGATTTTTTACTTTTATTATACAACTTGTTGGTTGAGAAAACAAATGTTCTTGCCTTGAAGCAGTAATGTATAATTATGATTTGAGTAGTAACAAAAATAATTAAGCCAAATTCCTCACAGCACGGTACTGCAGGCTGTATTTTTTTTTTATTAGTGTTCTCGCAGCATTAACCAATTGCTGACACTCCTTGAAAGCTATAAAGGAGAAAACGGTTTAGAATATACACTATGTTACCAAATGTTTTGAGAGTTTAGACCTGTTTTACCTACCTAAGGGTTTGCACTTCTGTGCAGTTAGATACACTATATTGTCAAAAGTATTGGGATGCCTGCTTTATATATTGTCAAAAGTATTGGGATGCCTGCTTTAACACACACATGAACATTAATGGTATCCCAGCCTTAATCCGTAGGATTCAATACTGAGTTGGCCCACCCTCAGCTATAACTGATGTTGGACAAGAAGGCCTGGCTTGCAATCTGCGCTCTAATTTATCCTAAAGGTGTTCGATCAGGTTGAGGTCAAGACTGTGCAGACCAGTCAATTTCCTCCACCCCAAACTCACTCATCCATGTCTTTATAGACCTTGCTTTGTGCAATGGTCAAAATCATTTGGTGGAGGGGGATTATGGTGTGGGGTTGTTATTTAGGGGTAGGGCATGGCCCTTAGTTCCAGTGAAGGGAACTCTTAAGGCGTCAGCATACCAAGACATTTTGGACAACTTCATGGGATTAGTTTGAGGTTGGCCCTTCCTGTTCCAACATGACTGTGCACCTTTGGGATGAATTAGTGCACAGACTGCAGGCCAGGCCTTCTCATCCAACATCACTGCCTGACCTCACAAATGCGCCTCTTGAAGAATGATCACACTCCTAAACCTTGTGGACAGCCTTCCTGGAATAGTTGAAGCTTTTATAGCTGCAAAGGGTGGGCCAGCTTAGTTTTGAAATACAGACTAAGACTGGGATGCCATTAAAGTTCAAGTGCGTGTAAAGGCAGGTGTCCCAATACTTTTGGTAATATAATATACAATCTGGCAACCAGCCTTTTGTTAAAGTATGACTTATATGAATCTGATACTGATCTGAATCCCCCGTTTACCAACAAGAAAATAATGAAATCAAAGTGTATGATGAATCATTCAGATCCCAAACATTTACACAGATCTAGCTTTTGGTACTGGAAACTCTCAAGCCTGACATGTGAGTGGGTACAGATGGACTGAAATGTGACAAATTTTGATCTGCGTAATGACTCTCCCTATTCAACAGAAGTTGATTAGACCAATCAGCTGCAGCTGCTGATCAGAGTATTCTGACAGTGGAGAGTCCCCACTGTCAGAATACAATATTGCAGTAGGGAGGATTCCTACATCCACCTCACTTGTGTGGATGGGGGAACCAGTATAGTTTTTTTCATTCAGCCACGTAACAATGTAAACCCAGCTTTAGTCAGGTGCTATACTGAGCTGATTTTGATGTAAACTATGGCCATAGATACAGGCGTTCCTTTATAAAAAAAAAAAAAAACATAGATGCTGGAAGGGAGGGATGTCTTATAAGAACTATACAAATAGATGCTGGTGGGGGGATGGGTATGGGAAATACAGTGATATACTGTAGATAGATAGATAGATAGATAAATAGATAGATAGATAGATAGATAGATAGATAGATAGATAGATAGATAGATAGATAGATAGATAGATAGACAGACAGACAGACAGACAGACAGACAGACAGACAGACAGACAGACAGACAGACAGACAGACAGACAGACAGATAGACAGATAGATAGATAGATAGATAGATAGATAGATAGATAGATAGATAGATAGATAGATAGATAGATAGATAGATAGATAGATAGATAGATAGATAGATAGATAGATAGATCAGTATATATACATATCTGCTATGGTCTATGTGGATCAGCTCCTACATAGTATTTAATGTTTCCCACATATTCAGAAGATTGGTTTAGGCTTCAAATATACTGTTCAGAGCTTCCTAGAGACAAAATGCCTAACCTACCTCCAGCTCGATTTTTATGTAGGTTTAGATAAAATCAGAACAAATTAAGGTGTATGGATAGCCAAAACTTCTTCATAGTTTTTGACAGCAAACGGAAGAATTAGAACCCCTATCAGATATTTATTGTTGTCTGGAGATTTACCTTCTCCATTTGTCCCAGGACCCACATTCTCCAAGAACTCTAAAAAAAGTGATGGGAAATCCAAAATATTATAATTGTCATCAGAAAAAGAGGTGAGGGTAAATCTTCCAATGGAGACACACCTGTTCAGGTGACAAGTGTCTAAGAGGTACGTTCTTGAGAGTTCTGAACAGAGTTTTTCTCACTTCCTGTTGTGTCTCCAAGACACAAAGGGAACGTAAATCTTCCCAACAGGCACAAACAGAACAAAATAATCTAACAGGGGGTTTAACCCATTACTTAGTCTATCCCAAATTAATGGCTATATATACATTTTAAAGTGAACCTTAAACCAGAACATTTTTTAGTTCTCGGTTAAATAAAATATGCTTAAAACTCCTGTAAAGTTTTTTTTTTATGGTGTCCTATTGAGGAAATTTTCTGTCACTTCTTGTCTTGAGTTGGAACTGGAAGTAAGAGAGGACCTTTCCTATGTAAGGAAAATCCATTGCCTCTTTTAGTTGAGTTGTCCTTGATGCTGATGAGACTGGCGTTGTTGGTGTAAGCTGGTCGATCATGTCCCCTGGAAGTGAAGCCATAACCCTTTGGGTTTCAATCCCGCTCTCTGACCGTTTGTAATTAGATGGTCAAAGCTATCTGGTAAGAGGCAGTGTGTGACTCCCTGGCTGTGGAGAATCTTTTCCAACTTTACCTTTATATCTCTTTTTTTACTCTTTATATCTTTATTATTCACTGGTCACCGCATGCGGACTGTGAATGGACTTATTTGATGCATGTTATTTGATATTTGCACATTATGACTCACCCTGGTGGGATTTTATCTTGTACTTGTGTTTTAATTAAAGAGTGCTATACTTCCTTCTCTATGTTTTTGTTTGCTGCCTGCAAATTGTGTTAGCTGCTTGTTGTATCTATATTGTGACCCAGTGCAGGTATCTTTTTTCATGACTTATATTTTGAAAAATTAATTCCATTATATATTAGCCACAGAAGTTAAGAAAGAAGAACAGGAGAACCAGAAATCGAATCAAAATAAAGTCAAACCGGATAATTCCCACTAGTAGAAACAATAATTATTTGCTCTTTTTCACTGCATTTACTGCTTTCTTTCCCAGCTGCATTTTGATTCTCCTGATTGCCATTGTATACTTTTAAAAACTGTAGGGCCCCCTTCATGCATGCGGACCGTTCATTTCATCAGTTCAGTCATGTTTTTTCAAAGAAAAATGGATAAAGTTTACATCAGTTCGTCACAAGTTTGTCATCAATTTTCCTTCTATTTTTTTACGTTCTCCAGCTAGAGTCCTTAACCACATGAGTCCCGGAGCAATTTTTTCATGCAAAAACAGGCTGTTTGTCCGTTTTCATCTGTTTTTCAGCCAATCTGTTTTTTTAATGGAAGAAAAGTAGGGCTTTGAACTGTTCTAAAAACTGAATGTTGACGGAAGCGGATGTAAACAAATGTACATCCTTTTTTCCACAGAGATACATTGATGTCAGTTTTTTAACCATCAATTGATGTGTGAAAAGGGGCATGTGTGAAAGGGGCCTAAAGCAACAAAGCTGAAATAAACAGTAATAAGCTGGCAAAAGCTTGCAAAATAAAATTCTTGATTTAGTCACCTGTTATAAGTATCCCCTGAGTACACATATTTGTGCAGTATTAGTTGTAACACATTGCACTGCTTGAAAGAAACATGTGAGTTCATATGCCACTAACTTATATTTTCAATATCTTAGTCCAAAATGTGTTATCCTACATTTTTATGGTAAAAATAACCTAAATCAGTGTACATTATTTAGTCTGTAGGAAAGTCATAGAGTCTTGAAACTGTGGTATATATCTGAATATTGGTCAATCCTGATGTACTGACGGCCTCATTTCTTGAGGCCTGAAAACACCAGGACAGTAAAAATATCCCCCAAATGACCCCTTTTTTCAAAGTAGAAAGACCAAGGTATTTAGTAAGAGGCATATTACTAGGGTATTTAGTAAGAGGAATGACAAAAATTAAGGAATTAAAAGAAAAAAAAGTCCACAATTTTTTTTTACATACTGTCACCAGTGCAGTACAGCAATATCATATAACAGGTGTAGCGGTGATCAGGGACACTGGCTGGTAACAGTATGTAAAAAAAAATAATAATAATAATTTTTTTTAAGATTTTCTTTTTTATTAATTTCACATGGTACAGATGAGCTGTGATTGGCCCTGTCTGTACCATGTAGTCACTGTGATCAATCACAGCTAGCAACACAATTGTACACAAAGGATAGCATTAAAGGAAGCCATCCATTGTTTATAACTGTCATGTGATCTGCTGTGATTGGTCATAGCGATCACATGGTACTAGCAGTGGGTCGGCACACTGGTCAGTCATTGGCTTTCTTTTACTGGTATTTAATCACAACTGTTTTATTTTTTTTGTTTTTAGTTAATAAACGAAAAAGACAAAAATTTAGGCCAAAATGTATTCTGTAACATTTTTATTGTTAAAAAAATAACCTAAATCAGTGTACATTATTTAGTCTGTAGGAAAGTCATAGAGTCCTGAAACTATGATATATATCTGAATATCGATCAATCCTGATTTACTGGTGGCCTCATTTCTTGAGGCCTGAAAACACCAGGACAGTACAAATATCCCCCAAATTACCCCTTTTTTGGAAAGTAGAAAGTCCAAGCTATTTAGTAAGAGGCATGACAAAAATTAAGGAATTAAGTCACCAGTGCAGTACATCGTTATCAAATAACAGGCGTAGCGGTGATCAGGGACACTGGCTGGTAACAGTATGCAAAAACAATATGAATAATAATTTTGTTTTACTTTTTTTTTTTCTTTTTTATTTGTTTCTTTTTTTTTTTACGATGCTTTTTGTACACACTGTGACCAGAGCAATACAGTGTTACCATATTAACATTTCACTACTCTGGGGGAAGAGGTCAGGTTTTTTTTTTACACATGATTTTTTATAAAAGTCAATTTCACTGGTATAAGCAACCATTTTTAACTGAATGAAATAGATTCATTCATTGTGTTTTGTTGTAATTAGCTGTGATTGACCACAGCTAATCACATGGTACAGATGAGCTGTGATTGGCCCTGTCTGTACCATGTAGTCACTGTGACCAATCACAGCTAGCAACACAATTGTACATAAAGGATAACATTAAACAAAGCCATTCATTGTTTACAACTGTCATGTGATCTGCTGTGATTGGTCACAGCGATCACATGGTACTGGCAGCAGGTCAGAACACTGGTCAGTCATCGGCTGTGTCCAAAGGACACAGCCCTGCAGCCGCACGTGATCTGGCAGGACGGTACACCCCTCGGATTAACGAAAGTCCCACCCGGAAGTCATTTTGCTATAGGTAGGGCGGGAACTGGTTAAACACAAAAAAACTATAGGTCACTAAGAGAGCTAGGGTGGTTGAGTAGAGTGTTGATAGAGTCACAATGCAAAAGGGAAAACAAACAAAGTGGGGCTGATTTGTTAAAACTGGAGAGTGAAAAACTGGTGCTGCTCTGCATAGAAACCAATCATCTTTCAGGTTTTATTGTCAAAGCCTAATAAAACAATCCAGTTTTAATAAATCAACCCCAGTGTGTTAAAGTAAAAGTATGTGCTAAGTTAATCTTTATATATTTCCAGACTCTCTCAGGTAAGTATCATCGCTCAAGTAGCGCCATTTGGGTTGATCCGAGTGTTGAACCTATTTTGGACTATTTTTCCTTCTCAATCTACCTCCTCTGCTTACATGGCGACCGGACCGGATGTAGTCATCCTCGACTTCCGGTTCCGGGCCGCATCATGTGATGCGGTTGCGTCTGTATGACGCACTTCCTGCTTGGCTTCAATTGGATCGCCGGGTGCACCTTGCTCTCACTCCTACGGTGACGTCAGATGCCGCGGGAGTGGAGAGGGTGTATAAATGCCGGCGCAACATGGTCAGTATTACACTAGACCACCGGGGAACGACACATGCGGTTGAAGATTTCTGCGGTAATGAAACATTTCTCCTTTTCACCATTCCACTGATTCCTTTTGGGCTTATTTATGCTGACTAAATTACTTCGTGCTTTATGCCCCTTTCTCTCCCTTGTGCAGCATTGTTTTGGAGCATACCATTGGGAAAGTCTGTCGCAATTTGGCGTCCGATTACATATCAGTGTGGATGGAACTCTATGTGTGCAATATTGCCTCATAAGGGTAAATATTCTTGGTCATTTTACCTTTTACCATCAGCATATATATATATATATAATTTTTTTTTACAATTCTAGGTGTACTTATACACCATATATATATTTTTTTGTCTTGCTTAAAGGGATATTTCTTCCTGGGGATTTATATGGGATAATCTTGGTTCTCCCTCCCCGCTTTTGATATTGGAATACCTTTGAAGTATATTTTATTGCTATCTCAGAATAGGTAAATATATTCCAATTCAAGAATGTGATATTTATAAGTCACAAAATCCATATGGTTTCTAATATATTCCTATATTGCAGTTTCTCATTCTCAATACGTATTACCCTTGGCTTGGCTATCACCCTCTCTATGGGTCAACTTTAAGGGGCTAGATGTCTCAGTTCCTCCCTCCTCATTCATCTGGTCTCCGGCGCCTACGTTGTGTTCACCTCCGGCAAAAGAAAGGGGTCAGGTCTTTATAAAGGTACTTTTTTGATATCAGTGCTAAAATTGTGAAGTGTATGAGGGCATCAAATTTAGGACCTTTTGGTTTCTGCCCTAGTAGTTATTCCTTTGTTCTATTGTTTATGTTCTTTTTTTCTGTAATTTAGAAATGTTCACTCTCAAGAAATATCTGGCAAAACTCCTGAAGAAGCTATTATGAAGATGGCGAAACATGTAGAGTTGATATTTTTGAGTGCATTCCTTTGCTTTTAACATTTTATCAAATGTCCTGTCTTGTCCTTTTTTCTTTGTGTAATAAAATGTTCAATTTTTGAGAATTCAGATTTTTCTCCATCATTTGCACCTTTAAAGTCCCAATTTGCCCCCCCATTGTATGTGCTAAGTTAATGTTTTTGTCACCGGATTTAGTCTAGTCAATGTTTGTGATGTCTGCTTTATGTATTTTTATTTTAGGTTCCATGCTGTCATTCGTTTCTAGAGAGGGTGTAGTAGGAGATCTAGGTGGCATTGATATAGGTCTTCCCCTCTCCCCATTGTTTAGTGATTTGCATACAGCCTGCACAGCTCCCTTCCCCTCCTTTATAAGCATCCCTTCTAATCCTTTATCCAAGTTTCACAAAGGGCCACGTTCATAAAACACGTTGCCATGTCCTTCCCATTCTGCCACACTTGTGTATCTCTGGCTCCACTTTTGGTTTGAGGCTGGCAAAGCGCTCTTTTATGGTTTATTTTCTGGTTATCTATAATCTCCAGCCAGGATTCCACCGCGTGCTGTGCATATACAGCTCAGCAACTTCCAGCTGTAACCCTGCTCCATCCAGATGCTGTCCTGCCGAGTTCTGCAGATACCAGGGGACTAATAATGTTTTTATAATTTTATACAATGTGAGTGCAATTTTACATAGTTAGTCAGGTTGAAAAAAGACACAAGTCCATCCGGTTCAACCAAAAAAAAAAAAAAACGATTGAAAACCCAACCATACAATCCGATATGCAAAATCCTATACCCTCTGTTGATCCAGAGGAAGGCGAAAATAAACCCCAGCAAAGCATGATCCAATTTGCTACAGCAGGGGAAAAAAATTCCTTCCTGATCCCCCCAGAGGCAATCGGATATCCCCGGATCAACTTTACCTACAAAAAATTTTAGTACCCATTTATATTATGTACACCTAGGAAAGAATCCAGGCCTTTTTTAAAGCAATCTAGTGAGCTAGCCAGAACCACCTCTGGAGGGAGTCTATTCCACATTTCCACAGCTCTTACTGTGAAGAAACCTTTCTGTATTTGGAGACGAAATCTGTTTTCCTCTAGACGTAAAGAGTGCCCCCTTGTCCTCTGTGTTGACCTTAAAGTGAACAACTCAACACCAAGTTCACTATATGGACCCTTTATGTATTTATACATGTTGATCATATCCCCCTTTAATCTCCTCTTCTCAAGAGAGAATAAACTATGTTCCTCTAATCTTTTCTCATAGCTGAGGTCCTCCATGCCTCTTATCAGTTTGGCTGCCCTTCTCTGCACTTTCTCCAGTTCCCCGATATCCTTTTTAAGAACTGGTGCCTAAAACTGAACTGCATATTCCAGATGAGATCTTACTAATGATCTGTACAGGGGCAAAATGATATCTCTCTCTCTCTCTGGAGTCCATGCCTCTGTTAATACAAGAAAGGACTTTGCTTGCTTTGGAAAAAGCTGCTTGGCATTGCATGCTATTATTAAGCTTATGATCTACCATACCAACACTCAGATCCTTCTCCTTTATGGATTCCCCCAGTTCTACTCCACCTAGTATGTATGATGCATGCATATTCTTAGCCCCCAAGTGAATAACTTTACATTTATCAACATTAAACCTCATTTACCACATAGTTGCCCAATGAAACAGTGCATTGAGGTCAGCTTGCAAGTTGGAGACATCCTGTAAAGAAGTTATTCCACTGCAAAGCTGTCACATTTATTGATGCCACGAATGTCCTTAAACCTACATGGGTATACTCAATATATCTGTGGTGGTATTAGTCACTACATATACCTATATCGGATATCTCTAAGCTTGCCTGTTCTGTAAACCTTTCCTTTTAAAGTGGAAACAAACATGGTTATAGACACACTTTAACTTCAGGCAAAATATCAGCCCCCAAACGGTCAAGCTGTGTACTGATTTTTGTTTAAATAAAGGATAACAACATCCTTACTTTAGATGAATGCAACTTAGCTGTCAATGAAATGTATGAAACAATGAGTCACTGTGCAGTAACATTCATTAAAATGGTTATAACTTGAAGATGTGTTGTTTTGCAGTGAAGCAGGCCTTAACATGAACTGATTAATAAACTTCCAAGTATGTAAGACGCAAAATATTTATATTTATAGAAGTGCTCATAGAACAATGAACAATTTACACCTATCAGAGGCTATGCACTTTATAATCACTATAATTCACTGAGCATTGTAGTATCTGGAATTCTTTAAGTTTCCTGTTTGGGAAATATATCACACATGTGCGGGTAAATACAGATTTACCGAGGCATCTACATTTTTACAAGTAGAGGGTCATACAGCCATTCACTTCTATGTCCAGCTGTACACCCCACTTTCATCAACTCAGGCACGGGAAAACACCAGAAAATATACACTTAAAAAGGAGACACCAATGCCACAATAAAATATTTTTATTGGGAAAAATAAAAATCCACCCAGCCCAAAAAATGTACATTTGTACAAATGTCCAGCAATGTACATTCTCCCACCTTCCAACCAGCACTTGCCATTTTTCTGTCCATATACAACCTTGCCCCCAAATTTTCAGTGTGTAAGTATAGGATGATGTCATTGACCACATATGATAACTGATGTCACTGAACCACCGCTTTGTTGCCTTTTGGAACAATGTCATATGTAGCTAGAGAAGTGGTGAGCACTTTACATTTACACATGGAAAAATGCAGAAATCATTCTGCACAGCTTGGCTCTGCACATCACACCAACATACTGGTGTGAACGGGGCACATTGATAACAATAGTTTCCTGTATGCCTTGCAAAGGCATCACAAAAAAAGAAATTTGCAAAAAAATTACCTTTTCTTTAATGCAGTAATAATAAAAAACACAATCTGATAGAATATTGTTTTGCAGTTGCATAAACTGCACATTATCTAAAGCTCAATGTAGAATTTTCTCTTAATTCATTCAGTAACATTGACTCCTGTACAAATCTGATTTCTTTTTTCTTTTTTTTTTTTTTAGTAACTAATACCAGCATTCCTACTGTCATGTGCAATAGGTAAACAATTTAGCCATAGGCATTTTAGGCAGAAGACAGCTTCAGTTCTGTTACTGTATCTACACATATAACACATTCCAGATAAGGTGTGGCCAGGGATTGTTAGTAACTTTCGCTCATTAGTGCATTTCCACTCATTAAAATACAACTCTAGAAAACTTTTTTAGTTTTAGACAAGCAATTGAGGGTTCATTAACCCTTTTGTGATAGATTGTTTTTTTTTTTTTTTTCTTTTTAGAGGTCCGAGTTTAAAAGCATCAGTCATTTAACTTAAATGTAGCACTACTCCCATGGGAGCTGCTGGTTACGGGCTTCCCTGGGTTACCATTAGCAACAGCATGACAATTAGGCATTTTCCAAGTGAATATGGCTCAGTCAGGAAACCGTCCAGTAGCTTTGGTTTTTTATGTTTTATTTGGAACTTGGATGGGAGAAGGGAATGAGTGGGATACCCCAACTTTATACAGTATGCACAATATGCTGGGACAACTGGAAAATGCTGAATAGCGCTGGGTAACGCTGAGTAACGTTAGCCACGGCTAGGCCGCTGTTTCAGTTTGTCACGGACTGTGACGCAGAACTGAATTAATTCCCTGAGGTTATCTGTACTTTGATGCAACTGAACTGTACTGCTGAACAACTTAAGGGCCCTTACTGGCACCCCCTTGTTCCTAATCTTCAGGGTCAATTACACGGCACCCCCTTTACTGATACACTCCTTGTGTGAGCTAGCTCCTTGATCCCCTGACTTCTCTGGAGGGGTCCCCTCTCTTAGGCGGACCCCTAGGCAGATCTCCTGGTACTCAATATACTGTTTTTCCCAAGATGACTCTGCCAGCAGCTCCACTTGTCAGCACGCTGGATCCTCTGCAGCTCAGCTCCACACTCCTGGTTCACTAAGCCGACCGCCTGAATCACCTTCCTCACACCTGCAGGAGGAGAAGCAGCCGTCCACCTCCTCCTGGGACTTTGCTCACGCCAAAAGACACTCTGCCTCATGTGCTCTCCGTTTTTATCACCAATCCCATGATGCACCTCTCCAGGTGCCAACCCACTGGGACAGATCCAAAAGCTTGTGTATCATTGGCCAAGTTTCCTCCACTGTCCAACAGGCCTCCCCATTGGCCACAGTGGGGACACTCCCTCAGACCAAATGTAGACACACTGAGCACAGAGAGCAGGCCTAACTAAAGATCAGGCTCCCCTGATAAGCAGCAGGAGCGTTAGATGATTTTACCTAGCACCTGTCTAGGAGGGTGCTACATATACAATAATTATACAATAATTCTAGGACTAATTTTTATAACTGACAGCAGGTCTGATACTAGGAACACACATGGTTACACATTCTTAATCCTTTGCAGCAATGTTAATTAACGTTCCCACTGCAGGAGGCATTTCATATTTAGATTTTTAGTGGTCACAAAGAATTAAAAGAGAAGTATGACCAAGCCTTTTTTGGCCATTCATTTTTTTGAGTGACAGGAGTGCACTTTTGCTCTCTTGTTACTCAGAGTAAGCTGATTTTTTTTGCCGATATCAGCTGATATGGCAGAGCCACTCCAAACCCTGGAAGAATATCGACAATGTTGGAGGATGTTGGCAGGATACCCCAAACTGCCTGATTGACAGCTGGCTCCACTACTCAGCGCATGGCTTAGAGCCAGCTGCGTCCACCCCCTCCTCGGCGCTCCAGAGAGCCCCTGAGCGGAATGGTGAGCGGAGGCTGACAGTCACTGCTGTCCGCTTAGAGCAAACCAAGAAATGATCGATCAGCAGTCATGTGATCTCTCAGTTTCTGGGCTTAGTGCCAACGTGGGACAGCTGCAGCATCACACCGATGCTGCAGCAAATTTTAAAAAAAGTTGTGGGCAGGATAAATACCCTCTACTTTTTATTTCACCCATATATAGCTTATTCTTTTTGCTTCACAGCACCATCATTTTGCCAGAAAGAATTTCATAGCAAAATTCTCAATGGTACCCAATGGTACTAAAATGCAGCTGCATGTAAGAAGTTGTGATACAAAGTGAGTAAGTATATGCTAAAAGGGGAGTAACAGTTGCATATGTAGCTAGTGGTGTACCAGTAATAATCCCAGCACAGGTTTTCAAAACAAAACCAAATTACCAGCAAGATGCTTGAGGCTGTTTCCTGTAATCTAGTTGCCTGCCTGAAGCTCACCCACCAAAAGTAGAAAATGTCAATGATCGCTCCATGAAGTAACATTTTTTGCTGAGCAGAGAGGACAGTAAAGTCACCTTTTCCTCCTGCTGTCTCCAGAGCTCTAACTCTGTATGTCACCAACTGCTGTTTTGGAAGTTCTACAAGCTTACTTTGCCAAGCAGTAACGTTGGAGAGAGTGCTGTGTAGTACAGAGAACAGTCTGACAGTACAAGCCTTAGAATGCTTATATAAACTGCTAGGTAGTAGAGCAGTTAAGCTGGCCATACACTAGTTGATTTTAGAATGAAAGTTCATACAGACATTCGTACGAAAAGTTGTGCCAAATTTCTCAGCACATTCGATAACCTGACGAATGTTGTTCAAAAGCACATCAAAATTTTGTTTGCTTTTAACGTGTAATTTTGGAAAAAAAATAAACTTTTTCAATTGAAAACCACATACACTGTTAGAGATCCAATCTTTCATCCTAGAAAGATATTGTTCTGGTGGGGGGGATCCCCCTGTCAGAAAGAAATAGAACAGCAGAGGAGATCGTTGTATAGTTAGTACAGTGGCTCCTCCTGAGCTGTCAGGTTTTTTTTCATTCAGCCCTGCAGGGTTGAATGAAAATAAAACGAATAGTGTGTACTAAGCTTTATGGAGAATTCTGTTCTCCACCCTCCACAACATTTTGTCAGGGCTATCAATGGCCTACCTCCCTGCCTATATAATAGAGAAAGGAGATTACAGAAATGGGATGTGAACAAAAAAAATCTACAGTAAAGGTTTATAAAAGACAATGTTCCTGCACAGGCATGAGCATATCAACCTGCCCCTCCTGTACGGCACCCAATCTATTTTACCCCATGACTCATCAAATCCAACAGGCCTGTATGTCATGTATATGGTTATGCTGTGATGTGTATGAATGCATGACAATGCATGCCCTTTAACCTCCCTGGCGGTATGATTCTTTCGGATTTTAGGTGCTGAAAGCGGTACCATTATTGTGCATGTAATTCTTAAGAATGAGCAGCCCAAACCAACTATTTACATATGATGTTTTTTTTTACTGTGCGTTCTTCTCTATAACATCTTGGGTATGATAAAGTTTGAAATACAAAAATCATAAATTATAATATAATAAATAACTATAAATAAGTTAAAGTATGTATGTATATATATATATATATACACTGTATATATATATATATATACACAACTATACGTATGTATATATATATATATATATATATCTATCTATATATATATATATAGATAGATAGATAGATAGATAGATATATACGTAAAAAGTACAGTAAACTGCAGGAAAGGGCACTGGGGGGCAAACTAATGTGAATTTATTTTATTTTGCACTGTAATCAGTGTGTTTGGTGTGTTTTACTTTTTGAATTTTCCGCCGCTTCCACCCCCCTGCAAGCGTCACGTCGAAGGAGACGGAAGCCGGGGCACACAGAGCATCGGGAGGAAGATCCGCCACCGCACACCGCCGGGATACATCGCTGGATCCTGGGGACAAAGTAAGTAACCTCTCTTACAGGATCCAGCGATCTTCCTAGCTTTTGACACTGAAATTTAACCCCGAGCCACACTCGGGAATACCGCTAGGAAGGTTAAATTTCAAAAAGTCGTGTGGATGAACATGTTATTTTTAAAGCCCCTCTACTTCCCCAAGAATATACTGAAATTTCAAAGTGCATCTCTGGCCAAAACTATTTTATTATTTTTAGTAAGAGTGGGAAAGAATTAGCCCTTTGTCAGGTTTAAAGTGGAACTTCGCTCTCCCAATTAACATTTACTATGTTTAATCCCCATGCTGCTAACATTAGTAAATAGATAGAAAAGTATATCATATTTGCTTGTTTTATACTCTTTTTTACATTTCTTCTGTTACTTCCTGGTTTCCTGCCTAGGCAAACAATGTCATACATCCCAGGAGTCTTCAGGAGGGAAGGAGAGGAGGAGGGGTTTTCTCAGCTCAGCACACTCCCCTGCATGCATACTTGAGCTAAGGGCAGGAAGTAAATGCTGCATGAATCATTTGCCCTTACTTAAGATGGCCACTGCCAGAAATGCTAGGGGGTGTTTTTCAAGTGTTTTTTCACCAAAATAAAGAATAGAAACATGGATGGATGGGGGGGGGGGCGTTGCTTTGAATATTAAAAATGGATTAAATAGCGTTTTTGGTTTGTGGTACTCAGATGCAGTGAAGATTCGCTTTAATTTAAAGAGATTTCCGCTTGCTCAGTGTCCCAAGGACAATCTCACCAGAAAGGAAGTGAAGGAAAGTCTTAAATTACAACATATACGGAAGTAAAAACCCCTTTTGTATATGCAAACAGGGAAATGCAAGAAACCCTGTGAGCTATTATTGTCACTTTCTGCATTGCTGATTTCCTTTCATTTCCTGTCTGGTAATGCGTCATCTCCAGAGCAGGAAATAAGAGAAAGTCTTTCCAACAGAGCACTGCATAGCATTAAAACCTGACAGAGGTTTTAACCATTCCCCTATTCCATCTAAAGACTAGAAAAAATGTTTTGGCTGTTGATACAGTTTAAGATGGAGTTCCAGACTGTGGGTCTGATTGTGTGGTCCTTATATCATCTGCTAAATGTACATATGTATATATACATACATATGTAAATAGACAATATTTATGGATATAAAAAATGCTGTATTTAGTATCTTTCTAAATATTGTTTCTTCAATGCTGTTTTTGAATAAAATCTGTTCGATTTCACTACCGGCTACTAATACTGGTTGAATTTACCCCAGGCCATTGCTGGGAAGTGGAAGTAACAGTGTGGCAGCCACAAGTTACACACTGGGGGATCCCACTCTAGTAGATTATTTTAACAAAAGGGGGTGGCTGCCCTAAAGTTAAAAATCTGCCTAAGATCTGCAAGTCCTGCTTGTTGTTACTGAAATATGTTTTGACTCTTACAGCATTACATGTTCCAGTGCTCCGGTTTCCTGGTAGTACTGTCATTCTTATTCATAATATTGTCCCAGCAAACAATCTGGCATGTGTAACCACCCTACCCTTCCCTGAAAACCATCACACATACTGTATACACTGCTGAAAAGGTGTGCTGTATTTTAAAAACAGAAATATAATACAATTGAAACAAAACCACTCCAGCATGTCCATGTGCCGGGTATACTAGATGAAGAACAATGGTCAAAATATACTTGAATTTTATTAAGGGAAACATTATTCTTAGCTCAAAAGGCTATTGCACTTAAGTGGAATCAAACTGCTTCTCCATCTACCCTCCAGGGGATCCAGATGGTGAACCAAATATTGCCTTACGAAAAAAACATTTTCAGGGGATGTCTCCATAAGTATGACAAGGCATGGGATGTCTGGCGCTCCTCCACTCTCACCAATATTAATAGTTGAAGTAATTGCTATCTGTTCTTGCTTTTTTGTGTGAATAAGGGATCTTAGATATGTCTTGGAAATCAGATCAAAGGGTGATTTGTCACTGTTCTTTAATACGACTGTATCATTTTTGAACTTCTATGTATTTGTGTACCAAACTTTATACTTTATTATGCTCATGTTGAGCATGCTGGTTGCTGTACAAGATTGTCTTTGTCAATAAAAAGAGTTTAAAAAAAAAAAAAAACAACAACTTCGGGATCATCATCATTCCTACTCTCAGTATTTTGTTTAGCAAAATTCCATGTTCTATGTTTAAGTAGCCTGCTATGAAAAAAAAATATTGGTGGTCATAAAATGTTTATTACTCCTTGATTAAAGGTCCCAGTAGTCTCCATAATTTGACTTTTTCAAAGAAAGTTTTGAGTAGTTTTGATTACTTTAAGATATTTCTACTATGAGACTGTAGATGGAAGTAGTGGGCCCAAAGCTGTTTAGGCTCACCTTGGTATACGCCTTCCCACTGTCCCTACCACCACCTGGCTCAGACCATCTTCAATGGATTTGGACTGAGCCTTTATTATTGCAAAATTCTAATGTTAAAGGAAAAAAAAAAAAAGAGAAAGAAAAAAATGTGATGACATTAGCAACCATGCAGATGTATGTTTTATTTTTAATTTTTTTCCCTAACCTTTATTAGGAAAATGTCAACTTTGCTATCTCACCAGAAACAAATTATGCACACAATCTGACTGGTTGCTTCACTTTGTTTTGTTCTAGTTTGATATAAACCAGAACAAATCAACCACACAACAGACAAGTGTTCTATAAAATACTGTATATGCAATGTAAATAAAACACAAACATAGGAATGAACTCATATTCATAAGAAAATTACTAGGTTTACTGTCATGATCTGTAGTAAATCTGGAACAAAGTATACAGTATATTCATGGTTTGCAGTCTCTTTAGTCCTGTGCCAACATTACACATGGATCTGATCTCTTACCAAAGGTTGGCATATGAGACATCAATCTAAGGCAGCAATTGTTTCATTCATGTATTTAGTGTATACTTGAGTTCTTTGTTGGAGTCCCACACCCAGAATTAGTTCATCTCCATTTGTTTGTCTCCTTTACCCTAGACTTCAAAGGAGATTGCACAAATGACTTCAGTCTCTAGCAAGCGTTTGACTACTGCTTTATACTAAATACAAAACTATGTAGCTGTAGAAGAAGAAATATTTTAAATGAGAAGGATGTGTTATACAATACTTCTTCATAATATGTACACAATTCACAATGATTAGGCAACCTAGGCGGGTACCTAGGGGCCGGTGGGTGCCCGGTCACTAAGACCACTTTGCTAAAATCAGTAGAAGTGTGATCACTCCTACATGCATGCAATCCTCCTTCAAGCCCCAATGCTTATCAGACACCGCTGAGAGACTGGAAGTGCTGTGGATCACTATAAGATGGAAAGGGAAGGATTGCCTTTCATCGACCTCCTCTGTACTTATAAGTGCTCAGTTCCCGAGCACTTCTGGGTTCAAAGCTGGCAAATATCAATGCGCAATGGACAAAACTGCACAGTGGAGATACCAGGCATGAAGGTGCTCTATGTCCAGATCCTACAGATTTGGCAATTCAGGAGAAACCTGTAAAAATTCCAGTATTACCCTGAACTGCCCTGTTATAAATACCTACAGATAAGAGGGGGCTGCCCCAAAAGTCATCAATAATAGTTGCATCGAAAACGATGCAGGTCTCTGGGCACTCCTCGCCTTTCTTGGATGAAGAACTAATCAACTAATTCATCGCTAATTCAAATTGTGTGTGATCAATTTGCTAGCCAACAGAACAATGGTCGTCTCATAAATAGTGTGGATGTACTGTAAGGCTTTATGTACACTACAGCTCCTACACTTAAGTTTAGGAGCTTTTGGCTATTTTTTTTTTTTGCCAAAGCTCCTCAACTCCATAAAAGCCTATGTGCCCATGTACACATAGGCTTTTACTAAAGTTTAAGAACTGCTGCAGTTAGGGGAGCTTCAACTTCCTTCAACCTCCCTCTCCTGAACGCGGAAGAATAATGTTCAGGATAGTAACGTTTTGACTGCCAGGCGCAAAACGTGGTAAAATCGCTATAAAATCGTGGCGCGATTTTGCAGCATTTTACGTTTTCCCACGGCTGACCTTCAAAGTAGGCTATGTGTACATGAAGCCTAAATGAACCAGACTTCCATTTAAAGAATTAGAGATCCACATGTTGGTGAGCCGCTGTGAATGCAGCTCAGCTGTTTAAATGTGCAAGTCAGTGCAAATAGAAAATATTTATTATAACTGTGGAAAATCTATCATACATTTGGTGGCAAAATGCAAAGAATGATCAATTAATTATTTGCCACTATAGAAAAAATGCTCTGTTAGGGAGATCACATGAGTTAGGGAAAAGCAAGAAATAAAAGTCTTATAAAAAATCTTGATATAAAAATCATAAAGGGAAGATCCATTACACTTAGCTTTATGGTAAGAAAAAGACTCTAAATTATTAGTACTGAACATCTAGTCCATATGGGTAGAACAATGGTGTCATCACAAAATCTAAATGATGAACTAGTAAAAGTCAAGTAAAAGAAAATGACCAAAGTGCAGCTACTAGAGCTGGCCATACCCTAGTAGTACTTTGTTCAAAAATTTTAATTTTAAGAACGTTTGTTGGGTTTTTTTTACACAAGATTTTTTCACACAAAAATCCATAGAAACATACATTCTAAAATCTACTAATTGCTCAGTTAGCAAACACTGAAACTAGACCAACTAGTTAGAATGTTCCCTCAATTCACCCTTAAATCCCCAAAATCAAGACCTCATTATGTCCTAGGCAGCTTCTGGTTCTTATACTTACTGTTACCACTGCAACCCTAAAACGATTTTTGACACTGCTCCTGCAAAGTCACTGGCAATCATTGGCAATAACCAGTGTTGTAAACACCTGTACACTGGCAAGCGCATCCTTTAGGCCAGGTTCTCATCTGTGTGGGGCCGTTATTCTGCGTCGCTTTTTCTACACATTTTAGGTGCACTGCCATTAAATTCTATAAGAACACGCATTTTTATGAAAGCACATCAAAGCTCTGCATGCTGCATCTTTGATATACTTTCATAAAATGCGCATACAGTTTAATAGCAGAGCACCTAAAAACACTTTGAAAAACGCGCAGACAAATGTGAAACAGAAAAAAAAGCACCTCACATTTGTGAACCCGGCCTTATGTCTGGCAAGTGGCCACTCAGACCCTAAAGGCTAGACTGTGGTGTCACATGCTTCCCCACACCAGATATCCACAAATGATGTGTCACATGCCTTCCCACACAGGAGTGGTGGCAATCTACGCAGCAAAGGAGCAATGTATGGATAAGTATAGGCCCTGTATAGTGCCTAGTTCAGGGTGGGTGGTGTGCTTTAATTTTAATTATGTTAGCAGCAGAATCCAGAAAACACTTCCCAGAGACCCTGGGAGTACACTTTCTAAAAACAATGTGACTTGCTCCCTCTCCTTTCTGCATCTCCAATTACATCCAAGCCTCCAAGTTAAGTTTAGATCTGATTGGTGGATGGGGTTGACCAAAATAAATACTGACAAAAGCAAGCAGAGTGGACAGGTGTACCAAATCAATGCATGCACGAAAAACCTGCCCTGAGCATGTAGTCTGTACTCCCTGCATGTATCTTTAGAAATAATTTACATTTTGAGCATGGCGTCCCCTTAACAGTAAGGTTTAACATTTCACATAATCACTCACTAGCACATAACAATTTATAAAAACAAACACACTTCATAAAAATCCAGTGAAAGTTTTGATCATATACGAAGTAGAAACCATTTGTACTAACTGCCCTGGGGCAAGATGAACATAACATGTGCAGATAGTCACTCATACTTTTACTCTTTTGACAGTTTGGGGCATGCTTACATATCAAAATTGTTACCTCACACGAGGGCTGAAGGAGACCAAGAAATATTACTCCACTGAAAAAAAATCTCATTTTCACCTGCAGCAATAAATTCATGGTGTCATATACAGAGATTTGTGAACCTTAAACCACTTTACGCTCCTTGAACACATTATTATTCTATTTAAACCTACAGCAAACCTGCAACTCTAGTACTAGTATAGCATGATAATACCATTAACTAATTCTAATTCTAATTTTTTTTTTTATATATATTATATTATCATTTATCCTTAAATGTAATTAAATAACCAGCTTTGTAAATACTGAAAAACGACATCAAAAGTCCAGCATTACCAACGTAAGAGTAGGGATGATCGAACTTTTCAAAAGTTTGGTTCGGCCAGAACATCCGAACTTACTGAAAGTTCAGCCCGGATTTCAGAACACGATTGAAATCAATGGGACCCGAACTACGGTAATCAAAAAACACCATTTTGAAGCCCTAAAACCCAATAAATGCCCCTAAAAAGTTCCTAGGGTTCTGGGTCATACCCCAGGGACTATTAATCACACAAAAAAAAGTTCTTAAAAATTGTCATTTTTGATAGAGAGCCAATTATTGAAAAAATAAAAAAATAAATAAAAAAATTCTTTGGATTTAGTATCTGGGGGTCTAAAAAGTGTACCTGTGAAGTTTCAGCTATGTAGCATGTCCAGAACCATAAAAAAAAATATCGTTTGTATTTTGTCACTTATAGAACAGGTTAGTAGCTTCTCTCTTTTCACACCTTGCCGGTTTAGTAGCAAGCGTTTTTTTGGGCATTTTTTGGGGTCTTTTGAGGCAGGCAAAACATCTGAACATGTGTATAGGGGGTATATATACACACCCATGTATGTATATATACACCTAGACATATATAGGTGTGATAGTAGCAGAAATATATGCTTGCGCTAATGAAATCATTCACACTAATATGGCTCCGCTCCTATCACACCTATATATGTCTAAGTGTAAAATACATATAAGTATGTGTGTATATATACCACTATACACAAGTTCAGATGTTTTGCCTGCCTCCAAAGAACCCAAAAAAATGCCCAAAAAAACGCCAAGGTGTGTTGTTGCAGGCATTTTTTGGGGGTTTTTGGAGGCAAGCAAAACATCTGAACTTGTGTATAGTGGTATATATACACACATACTTATATGTATTTTACACTTAGACATATATAGGTGTTATAGGAGCAGAGCCATATTAGTGTTAATTATTTCATTAGCGCAAGCATATATTTCTGCTACTATCACACCTATATATGTCTAGGTGTATATATACATATAAGTATGTGTGTATATATACCCGTATACACAAGTTCAGATGTTTTGCCTGCCTCCAAAAACCCTAAAAAAATGCCTGCAACAACACACCTGGGCGTTTTTTTTTTTTTGGCGCTAGCGTTTTTTTGGGCAATTTTTTGGGTACACATAGACCTATATATGTCTAGGTGTATATATACATATAAGTATGTGTGTATATATACCCGTATACACAAGTTCAGATGTTTTGCCTGCCTCCAAAAACCCTAAAAAAATGCCTGCAACAACACACCTGGGCGTTTTTTTTTTTTTGGCGCTAGCGTTTTTTTGGGCAATTTTTTATATACACCTAGACATATATAGGTGTGATAGGAGCGTAACTATATTGGTGTTAATTATTTCATTAGCGCAAGTAGTGTTTTCTGCTCCTTTCACACCTATATATGTGCAGGTGTATATATACATACATGGGTGTGTATATATACCCCCTATACACATGTTCAGATGTCATGCCTGACTCCAAACATGTGCTCAAAAAATCACTATAGACGCCTGCAGCCAAAAAGCAAGCTGACAGGGGCGAAGCCATATTACTGCAGCGAAAGTGACTTCAGAGAAACTATCTTTTCTCTATAGCGGTCACCCTTATATGGAAGGGTTTGGTCACCCTGCCATAGCAGTCACTGTCAGTTCACCCTATACTACATTACGGTCACCCTGATATGGAAGGGTTTGGTCACCCTGCCATAGCAGTCAGTTAACCCTACACTACATTACGGTCACCCTGACACTTCACACTTTCCCTACAGAAACTAAATTTTTGCATCTAACTGAAGTGTAAAAGAGCACCCTAACTACACTAGATATCCCTTTCCTCACACTAATAAATGCTAAATGACACTTTAAAGTAAAATTAACAGAACTGCTTCCACTCTCTTCCATGTCCCTGTATTACAATGCTAGGAATTTGGCGGGGGCTATCTTATATACTGGGGGGCGTATTCACTAATGATTGGACTATGGACCCCCTAGTCACTCCAATCACATTCCTAGCATTCTCCTGCCCCCTCAATTGGCTTTTGCTAATGGTTCTGGTTCTTTTAAAGCCCATTTCCTGAACCATTGCACTTTGGTCGGTTCTGGTTGCAGAATTCCGAACTTTTTCAGCAAAAAGTTCTAAATTCGGCCGAACCTCGAACACCCAATGTTCAGGTCGAACCGATGGTCAACCCAAACCGTTCGATCATCCCTACTTAAGAGGTTATTCTACTGTTTTCTTACATATCATAAAGTGCTGTGCATTCAAGGTACGTTTACAGTGATAGTTCATGATTTACGGTTGGGGAAAATGCTCCAATATTATTCCCTGATGTAGTTTTACTTTAGGGAGTGAACCAGTATGGCAGCTATTTCAAGCCTAATTTTGTTTTTTTTTTTTTAGTAAAGAAGGGTTAGGACCTTTGTCAGGTTTTTTTGACAAGCTGTTGGTGACCTCACTAAGGAGATTTATGCACACCCTTCCACTATGTCAGTGATGGCGAACCTTGGCACCCCAGATGTTTTGGAACTACATTTCCCATGATGCTCAATTACACTGCAGAGTGCATGAGCATTATAAGAAATGTGGATTCCAAAAACATGTGGGGTGCCAAGGTTTGCCATCACTGCACTATGTCATAGTGACTGAACAGCTTGCACAGAATGAAGAAGGGAAATGTTCTCTTGCATCATAGGAGCAGAGCTTGAGTGTGTTTCGTTCAGACCTGCTTAAAGCGTATCTATGGTCCAGAATTAAAACCGTATATTGATTTCCACATTGAATTTTAATTATTTGCAGCCTACTCCAATAAATCTTAAAGATCTTGAAGTTTGTAAATGTACTTTCCCAAAACATTTACTTAATTGTGTGTGTAGCACCCTACAAGGTAGTTGCTAGGTAAAAGCATAATGGGGTTTGGCTGCCTAACAGCATGGCCATGATTTTCAGCTGGACTGCCATGTCTCCCAGGTGTGGCTGCTGAGAGAGAAGTCTCCCAACTGGTTCCATGAGAGGATTATCATTGGGCAGTGGAGGAAACCCAATCAGTGCCCCATTCAGGCCTGTATCTACCCTAGAAGGCAGATTCTGCCACAGAGGATTCTGGGAGTGGGTATAAGTTTGAGGGGTACGCATTACGCAGCATCTTTGGTGGGAAGCAGAGCCCCAGGAGGGAGAGTACGGCTGTCTCTCATCCTGTCAGAAGGATCAGGTGTCTTGGGTGGCTGCCTGAGTATCCAGAAGGGAGAGCTGAGTTGAGCTGCAGAGAGGATCCGGTGTGACGAGGACCAGTGGAGAAAGAGGGGTTCAGTTCCAGGAAAGCCTTCCAAAGTCGTGAGTACTGTGAACTGCCCCTGGGGTTTGCTTAGTGTAGAGGGGACCACTCCGGTGAAGGTCACAGGGATCCTGGAGCCTGCAAATGTCAAGCGGGTTGCCTAGTGAAAGGACCCTGAAGTGTCAAGGGGGTTGCCTCGTGAAAGGACCCTGAAGTGTTAAGGGGGTTGCCAAGAGAGAGGACTCTGGAAGTGTAGAGGGAGCGCCAGCGGTTGGGCCCTGAATAGTTAAGTGTGCTGTGTTGGGAGTTGCAGCAGTACAAGCAGTTACATGGAGCTACTTCAGTCAGTGAAGGACTGGAGGGAGTCATGCAAAGGACTTTTGAGCTAGACAGAGTGTCAAGAGTCAAGGATCATTACAGTCCTGGATCTTCTGAGTTAACCAAGGAGTTAAAATCAAAGGTTCAGCACTTTCCGCAGAACAGTTTTTAAATCTTTAGGAAGCGTTGGTCGGCATTCAGCTGGCGTCAGGACAGTGCTAACTGGCATTTTCTACAAAGTGTCCCAGTTAAACCTAGTTGAGCAAGAGGAGTATCCCACTCATTCCCTTCTCCCATCCCCATTATAAAATAAACAACACAAACCAAAGATGCCGGAATGGTCATTGTCTCAGTTCTCACACTTTTTTTCAACTTAAATGTGTTGGAAGTGTTTCCGGTAACAATGGCAAACCCAAATCAGGCCCAATGCCTGGAAATATTGCTACATGTGATACACTATATTACACACACATGAACTTTCATTGCATCCCAGTCTTAGTTTGTAGGGTTCAATATTGAGTTGGCCCATGTTCCAACATGACTGAACACACCAGTGCCTTCCCAGAAGACTTGAAGCTGTTATAGCTGCAAAGGGTGTGCCAGCTCAATATTGAACCCTATAGACTAAGACTGGGATGCCATTAAAGTTCATGTGCGTGTAAAGGCAGGCATCCCAAAACTTTTGGTAATATAGTGTATGTATTCACAATGCCCTGTTGATAGACACTGCCATGCCACACATTTCACATAGCCTGCCTTCTGAAATATTGAGGTGCTGAGAGGAGGTGTTTCAGGAGGCGGTGTCAGTACAAAATAACAGAAATAACTGACTGCATGCAGCAAGGTACCATGGGATATGTAGTCCTTAGAAATTGAAAGAAAACAGCAGAGGAGAACCTGCAAAGTATGCAGACGATCCGGGAAGTTGTGAAAAAGCCAGCAGACAAACAGCAATCACAACAGAAAATTCAAATTTTTCTAGCAATCTTATATCGGATTGTCAAAAATAACTAATATTTGTATTGTCATTATAATGCTGATGTTATGAAATGAAAGTGTATGCTGTGACTAAAGATCTCCTGACTTCCATGTAGAGACAAAGGGAACCAGTGTCATTTCACAAACATTTTTGTTTTATGATTCTGATATTACACTGTATTGTTTATTAAAACCCATCGGGAGTGACTGTTGAAGGAACATTCCAGACTGCCAACGATGAGGTCAAGTCACTTTACATGAAAAATGATTGACAGTTGTTTAACTGGGAATAGTTTTGACTGCTTGTAGGTCAAAAGTGATAGTATACTGTATATACTAAACTATAAGTACTATTTCATCCCAAATGCCTGTATTAAATGTACCTTTTATTTTACAGGAAGGGTTGGGTTCCAATTTGAATGTTACCCCCGTGTAACTTTATAAAATATTTTTTAGAGGGAATAAAGTAATATAGATATTGCAGTGATACCGATGCAATAGAGAAGAAACAAGGGCAAAGTATAATGTACAAGTATAATCCTAATTTCCCAAAAAAAAAATGGGACGCCGTGTAAAATCTACATAAAAGCAGAATTCAATGATTTGCAAATTTCAAATCTAGAAAATAGAAAACATATCACACGTTTAAACTGAGAAAATATACAATTTTAAGAATAAAATAAGGTGATTCTGAAATTGGCAAAATAGAAGATGGCTTGCAGAAGTAAAGATGGGCAGAGGTTCACCAATCTGCAAAAAGCTGCATCTAAAAATTGTCAAACAGTTTCAGAGTAATGTCCCTAATGTAAAATTGCAAAACAATTCAAGCAACTAGAAAGATGCTGAATGCCTTTTCTAAAGCAAAAAAAGAACTAAGCAGAGTGAACTGATCAAATATTCTGTAGTGGAAACAAGGAAAGCTATTCATTTTAGTTAAAGGCATACAGTAAAAAAAAAAAAAAAAAACAGGCAAAAAACGCTATTAAAGACACATAAATATTAGACAGAATGCTGACTGTGGGGTTGATTACTAAAACTGGGGTGTGCAAAATCTGGTGCAGCTGTGCATAAAAACCAATCAGCTTCCAGGTTTTATTGTTAAAGTGGAACTACGCTGTATTTGCGCATCACAAACCAAAAGAGCTATTTCATTCATTTTTAATATTTATGCAAACTCCCCCATCCATCCATGTCTCAGTGCTTTATTTTGCTGAGAAATCATTTAGAAAAACACCCCCTAGCATTTCTGGCCATGGCCATCTTGAGTGAGGGCAGATGATTAGGGTAGAAATTACTTTCTCGAAACAATCTGCCCTTAGCTCAGGAATGCAGGCAGGAGAGTGTGCTTAGCAGAGACAACCCCTCCTCCCCTCCTGAAGACCCCTGTGATGTATGACATAATTTGCCTAGGCATGGAAAGTAGGAAGTAACTAAGGAAATGCAAAAAAAAAAAAAAAAAACAGTTTAAAACAAATAAATATAATACATTTTCCTATCCATTTAATAATGCTAGCAGCAAAAGGATTAGAAATACTCAATGTTGATTAAGAGAGTGAAGTTCACTGGGCTGCTACTGCGGCAAAGCGGCTCGTTACTGTCAGGCGACGTAGACCTACGTCACCAGACTCCCCCCTCCCTCACGCCGGAGGCTCGCGGGACACAGCGGGAGTCCGGTCAGGGGAGGAGAGGTGGTGATCACCGCTGCTCTTACCCGATCGTCAGGAATCGAGTAAGGAAATCCGCCCACTTGTGTAAACAAAGCGGGCAGATCTCCTATGTGACAGACGGTCACAGATTACAGGATTCAGCTTAGCTGAGCCTGCGATCTGTGTCTGTGTCACACAATCCCCTCCCCCCACACACGTCAGTAAGCATGAGGCATACATTAAACCCCTTGATCACCAACAGTGTTAACCCCTTCCCTGCCAGTGTCATTATTACTGTAACAGTGCATATTTATAGCACTGATTACTGTAGTAATGTCACTGGTACCCCCAAAAGTCTCACAAATGTCAGTCAGTTGTCCTGTCTGTCCGCCGCAATGTCGCAGTCCCGCAAAAAAAATCGCAGATCGCCGCCATTACTAGTAAAAAAAAATTAAACAATAAAATGACATAATAAAATAGTTAGTAAACGCAATAACTTTTGCGCAAACCAATCAAAATACGCTTATTGTGATTTTTTTTACCAAAAATATGTAGCAGAAAACAAATTGGCCTAAAATGTTAAAAAAATTTGATTTATACATTTTTTTGGGGGAATGTTATATATCAGAATGTAAAAAATATTGTTTTTTTTTTTTTTCAAAATTGTCGCTATTTTTTTCAAAAATTAAAAATCACACAGGTGATCAAATACCACCAAAAGAAAGCTCTATTTGTGGGGAAAAAGGACATAAATTTAATTTGGGTACAGCGTCGCACGACCGTGCAATTGTCCGTTAAAGTAACGCAGTGCCGAATCGCAAAATATAGCCTGGTCAGGAATGGGGTAAAATCTTCCGGTCTTAAAGCGGTTACAAATACGATCATTGAGAATTTTTTTGTCAAAGACATGTAGCTAAATACATTTTGGCCTAAATATATGACAACAATTTAATTTATTGCATATTTTTTAACTGTCAAAGTAGAAAATGTCAATTTTTTCCCAAAATTTTCGGTCTTTTTATAAGATCGCATAAAATGAAAAGCGCAGAGGTGATCAAATACCACCAAAAGAAAGCTCTGTTTGTGGGGAAAAAAAGGACGTAAATTTCATTTGGGTACAGGGTTGCATGACCGCACAATTGTCAGTTAAAATCGCGCAGTGCTAAGTTGCAAAAAGTGGCCTGGACGTTAAGCAGGAAAATCCTCCGGTGGTAAAGTGGTTAAAGCTTAACTGATTAAGCCAAAGTTAGAAGCTGCACTAGATTTCGCACTTTCTAGTTTTAGTAAATCAATCTGTGTGTCAATATCCACTTGGTGCCCGCCCGCAATGTACTGAAGGCGAGCAGCAGCTGTAGGCAAAGCAATGTACCTGTACGATACTGCCTACTTCTGGGTTTAGGGGGTGCGCATGGGCGCGCCCAGCTCCTGCTGTGATTGTACACAGCAGGAGCCTGTCAGCAAGTCCTGGCCAATGATTCATGGCTGGGACCTCTTGATCGTCTGTGTGCAATCACAGCCCAGAGCTCTGTGTTGTTAAAAGATTTAGAATTCTGTACAGAAAGAGATCTGTCAGTTTTTGCAGGGATGAGAAACAGAGATCATTAGTGAAAAGCAGCACACATTACACATAGTTAGGCACACTTTTAACCCCTTGATCGCCCTAGATGTTAACCCCTTCCCAGTCAGTGTCATTAGTACAGTGACAGTGTATAGTATCACTGATCACTGTATTAATGTCACTGGTGATGTCAGTGGCAGCTAGTCAGTTCCCCCAGTTAGTGTTAGATTGACCGACGCAGTATCGCAGTCCCATTATAAGTCGATGATCCTGCCATTAATAGTATTAAAAAAAATTCCAGTATATATACCATAGTTTGTAGGCATTATAACGTTCACGCAAATTAATCAATAAACTCTTATTGGGTAACATGTAGCACAATACATTTTGGCCAAAATGTATGAAGAAATTAGATTTTTTAATTTTTTATTGGATAAAGTTTGTTTGGATACAGTGTTTTATGAATGTGCAAATACCAGGTAAAGTAGCGCAGTACCGAATAGCAAAAAATGGCCTGCTCACGAATGTGTAAAGTCTTCAGGAACGCAAGTAGATATAGTACACCGGTAATAGAAAAAAGCACTACCTGACTTTACGCTAGTTCACATACCTCTTACAGTGAAAATGTTTTTGTGTACATAATGTTAGTTACTGCTAACATCAGGCAAGACTTTAACATGTAGTTTTCTACATGTTTGATGTTCCATATTTTGATTGTTGTATTTGATATAGAAATTTGTAAATGTTTCCCCCCAGGAGTCACCTCTTTGGCAGGGAATGTGGTTAGAAGCCCTGTTACAGCTACATTTCAGATAAACACGTAATATACTGAAATGTATTGTAATTTATTAAAATACATACTGTATATGGAACTATTTAACCTGCTAAAAAAGTGTAATTTGGCCAAGTCCAGAAGCTCTCCTACTCTGAGTAGTGCTGCACAGAGGATTACAGGACACTGATATCCAGACAGGTTTAGGTACTGTTTTTTCAATTTGAAAATAAATGTACTGTTTTACAAATTAATACTGTACACACATGGAATAAAATATATTTTTACATCTGCCTAGATATCAGCATTAAAGCATAAAAATTAAACATTGGAAGAAAAATATTGCCTTACTGCTGGGAAAGCCCAGGATGACAAATATTGCAAAAAGATACTTCAACACTGTGCAGGGGTGCATTATTGTGGGATTTGGGGTCCTCAGCTTTCCTAGAATTCGGTAAGATGGCCCAGTAATGTTACCCTAATCTGGGTCTAATTCCCACCCCTAGACAAAGACACTGGAAGCAGGTAAGTATTTTTATCTATATTTTTCCTATTTGGGGATAAAAACAAACAACTGTCACTCAATCAAAACCATAACAGTCAGATCTGAAAATAACTGGGATGTATGTAGTTATATTGAAGCCTGTGCAGATCCCTGGCTGGGAAAACACTATACAAATCCAACTGTCCCGGACTGCCTACTTTTTGTTCAATTGTCCCACAATGGCTATGAGCCAGAAATGAGCCACGGGATATGCATATGATTGAGTCGAGGCCAGTTTATGTGCAAACCCATGACTCATTCCTATGCAAGTCCATGTTCTTGTTCTGTGCAGTGAGGGAGGGATGAGGGAGGGATTAAGGGGGGATGAAGAGGCAGACACTGGATAAGTTGTGCAAAGCAGCACTGTGGACGGAGAATACAGATGAGGTCTGGGGATAAGGGTGCAGAAGTGGGCAAATTCAGGGGGTTATTACAGCACCTACTGACACTAATGCTGGGGGCTATTAAAGCACCCATTGACATCAATTCTGGGGTTATACTGCACCCACTGACATCAATTTCCGGGGGGTATTACTGCACCCACTGACACCAATTCAGGGGGCTATTACTGCACCCATTGACATCAATTTTGGGGGTTATTACTGCACCCACTGACATCAATTCCAGGGGCTATTACTGCACCCATTGACATCAATTTTGGGGTTATTACTGCACCCACTGACATCAATTCCAGCGGGTATTACAGCACCCATTGACATCAATTTTGGGGGATATTACTGCACCCACTGAAACCAATGCTGGAAGTTATTACAGCACCCACTGACATCAATTCTAGGGGTTATTACTGCACCCACTGATACCAATGCTGGAAGTTATTACAGCACCCACTGACATCAATTCTAGGGGTTATTACTGCACCCACTGACATCAATTCTAGGGGTTATTACTGCACCCACTGACATCAATTCTAGGGGTTATTACTGCACCCACTGACACCAATGCTGGAAGTTATTACAACACCCACTGACATCAATTCTAGGGGTTATTACTGCACCCACTGACATCAATTCTAGGGGTTATTACTGCACCCACTGACACCAATGCTGGAAGTTATTACAACACCCACTGACATCAATTCTAGGGGTTATTACTGCACCCACTGACACCAATGCTGGAAGTTATTACAACACCCACTGACATCAATTCTAGGGGTTATTACTGCACCCACTGACATCAATTCTAGGGGTTATTACTGCACCCACTGACACCAATGCTGGAGGTTATTACAGCACCCACTGACACCAATGCTGGAAGTTATTACAACACTCACTGACATCAATTCTGGGGGTTATTACTGCACCCACTGACACCAATGCTGGAGGTTATTACAGCACCCACTGACACCAATGCTGGAAGTTATTTCAACACCCACTGACATAAATTCTAGGGGTTATTACTGCACCCACTGACACCAATGCTGGAAGTTATTACAACACTCACTGACATCAATTCTGGGAGTTATTACTGCACCCACTGACATTCATTCTGGGAGTTATTACTTCACCCACTGACATCAATGCTAAGAGTTAAGGACCGTACACACAATAAGAAAATCGAAAGTAAAATTTCATCCGACGAACAATCTGCTGATTTTCGGATCGTTGGTATAGTGCTTTCCAAAGCCGATTACGAATTTTCGTACAACAAAAGCTGAAAGTGTAGGCTATAACATTTTTATCGTATGTGAACACAACATCCGATTTTCATTTAATTAGTACAGTTTTCGTCCGAAAAAAATAATAAGAGCAAGACTAGGCATGCTCGGAAACGAAAGAATACATACAAAACAATTCAACACATGACATCACTTCTGAAGTTGAATTCTGTTGTACGAAAACGTTTAAAAGTAACCTCTTCACTTTCCATATGAGACTAGCCTGCAACAAACAGACGAAAATTCACCCGATAATCTGATCGTGTGTACGTGGCTTAATTATTGTACCCACAGACAATGATGGGGCTTACTTTATTCCTACTTTCTCTTCAGTGTAACCTCACACCCTATTTTGTCTATGGGCTATTAGACTACAGTAGGGGGCAGTGTGGTGCGTGATGCAGAGCATCACGCAGCTCCTTTTTTTTTTGTGCAAACATTACTTGAAGGGTACAAAAGTACACTTCATTCATGGCGCTGTACAGCAGCTCAATGTACTGCACTGCTGTACAGTGGAATGAGGTTCTTGTACAGTGTGATGCAAGAAAATGCTGTGAATGGGGCACACAGTATACAATTGTTTTTAGAATTCCTATTTGTTTTACTTATTAAAACAGATACGATATATGTTTCCATAAATCCAACAAGCAATTTGTTACTGGTAAGGCCGAGCCAGATAGATTTTAATGCCTAACAATTTCTGCTGGCTCACAAATATGTTTTCTATTCAAAAGGCAAATCTGTGCTGGGAGAAAGTTGGGGGCTGCCCAGCAGTGGAAGCTTCCATATTTTTATCCTCCCTGTAATTTCTTCCCTGTGGTTCTTATAATAGTAACTTACTTGGGCTTGGTTCTCAGTTTAGAGGAAATACGTGTGACCTGGGAATATTCAATGTTTCAAAGTTGCTAACTTTTGAAAATCATTTGGACACCTTAAGGGGATTGAGAAGAAAATGCAGTGCCCATAGGGCTCCACCTGTTCCAGCACCCACTGGCAGTATGTGGGTGGAGCCAAGAAGGGCTTGCTCAACAAAGTGTTGGCTTGTAGTGTGGCACCTTTTCCCCTTTGCTTTGCTATGTTTTAGAGTTATTCATAGTAAAATGCCTGTCACTGCAAAGACACACAAAAATTATGTTTTATGATCATGAGGAACTATGTATTTGTTAAATTGTTTTTCTGAGAAGTAATTTTAAATCAATACAGTTGTAACCTGCCCTTTGTACACTGCTATTTATTACAGGTTTTTGTATTGCGAAAACCCCTCCTCCTCCCCTCCCGAAGACTCCTGGGATGTATGACATCATAAAAATGTAAAACAAGTAAATATGATATATATCTAATCTATTTACTAATGCTAGCAGCATGAGGATTACGCAATGTTGATTGAGGGAGTTTTTTTTTTGTATAATTCGCCTTTAGAGGGGCATGACAGTGGGTGTGTCCTATGCCTAAATACTTTTGCTAATAGGTGTCCCTCGTTCCCATCTCAAAAAGTTGGGGCGTATGGTTAAAGCTACATACACACTATACAACTTTTGTTGTTTAATTTCCTTTAGATTTTACCTTCTACTATGTAGTGCAAGGGCCTGCCTGATAAAAATTAAAAGTGTTTAGGTTTGACCTCATATTATATGATTTTGATAAATCTAAAGGAAAAAAAACTAAAGAAAATTGTATAGTGTGGATCAAGCTTTAAAGAAAGGTTCCAACCAAAAGTGGAAGCTCCGCTTATCTGCTTCCTCTCCCCCTCCGGTGCCACATTTGGCACCTTTTGGTGAGGAGGGGTGAACGGGTACCTGTTTTTGAAAGGTACCTGTCCCCCCTTCCAGGAGACCTGGCTGTGGCAAGATGCGGTGAGGTACCCCAGAAGTTTGGCACACCAGAAGATCAGCCCACCTTCTCCTTCCATCTTGCTTAACGCATGTGCAGTAGGAAACTGCCGGTTCCCCTTACAGGCAATGGCGGTGGCAGCACCCAAGAGCCGATGGAAACATTGGCTAGGGTGCCGACATCGCTGGATTCCAGAACAGGTAAGTGTCCTAATATTAAAAGTTAGCAGCTACAGTATTTGTAGCTGCTGGTCTTATATTTGTGTGTGTGTGTGTGTGTGTGTGTGTGTGTGGGGGGGGGGGGGGGGTTGGACCTCCTCTTTAAGTACAAAAAAAAGTATCCAAAAATTATATCTGACCCTGCTTAACTCTATTGATCTAAACCTATTGATCTAAACCTAGACCAATATTCTACAGTCTCTGTTGAAAGAAACACAGTTAAGAGGGATCAGATTCTGTGTTTGGCAATTGTATATTGAACAGTGTGTGGTTTGGGATGATCTCTGTGAATCTAACTCCTTAAGTGGAGTGGAAGGGACATCTGACCCTTGCATGGGGATGATTCCTTTTGAATGGCTGCTGTTTAGGTAAATTAAAGTGTGTCATGGTTCATCTAAAATTACATTTTTAAAATGGAGTGATGCATTCGGTAAACTTATACAAACCCATCACTATAAGAAATAGGCAGGAATCCATAGCTGACTTCTTCTACTCAACATGCAAACTTCCTGCATGTTTTCCTGATTCTATGGCATAAGACTTTCACTTATATGGAATATGCAACCAAATCAGGACATCTGACTGCACACTTTGAGGACTACCACTTATAAAGTATTAAAATCAGAGACAGTGGAGCAACTAGTATTTTCAGTAGTAAGTTAGCAATGGAAACCCCATAGTTCTTACAGTACAGATGTTTTAAAGCAGGGGTGATGAAGAAAAAAATCTGTTCTCAACCCCGAGATTCACAATAAACATTCCTATTCTTGTTAGATATCTGTCCTAATACATAAAGCTTACACACCAGTATAAGGATATTTAGGATATTTGAAAACAGTCATGTGGCTAAAATGTTCTTACCCTTGTTAGCTTTGTGAATTGAGTTAAATATTTGTTTAACCCAAATCTGAACGTTAAAGTGATATTAAACCCAAAAGAAAACATTTATATTGCTTAACCATTCTTAGATGTGGAGGCTGCATTTGATTTATTATCATTAGACTTATGTTTCTTTTTTTTTTTTCACCTGGCGGCCCAGCTAGCAGATCTGTTATTTTTTTTTAACAGACCAAGTTTTTCCAGCAAAAGTGGCAGTTGAGATAAACCATTTAACACTGACAGGGGTGCTTACAATGATTAGCTTTTTTCTATGCATGTAAAACCATGTTGCTGTAATTACTTAAGGAGTGTTAAGCTGGCCAAATATGGATCAAAATTCAGCCAG
This sequence comes from Pelophylax lessonae, assembly GCF_965119305.1. Taxonomy (NCBI): domain Eukaryota; kingdom Metazoa; phylum Chordata; class Amphibia; order Anura; family Ranidae; genus Pelophylax; species Pelophylax lessonae. The sequence continues at coordinate 334,524,084 of NC_138770.1, forward strand.
TTCCGCAGGAATTGAATTTCAATCCATGTATGGCCACTGTGGGTGAAGAGAAGTCAATCTACCAATCGACTTTACTTCAACTATCCTGTTGGAAAACTTCCACACAATCAGCGTTGCTGGCTATAGACTGCAACATTGATCAATGTATTCTGACAATGCGAAAGTCTCCCTGCTGTAAGAATACAAAGACACAATGGGGAGGATTCCCCTATCCACCTCGAATGTGCAGATGGGGGAATCAGGTCAGTTGGTTGAAAAAAAAAAAAAACTGACCTATCTTTTGCCAGCTTTAGCTGGAGTTTGGCTTCAATTTGTTAGTGTATCTAACTCTGCTAGTACATATAACTCTATCCTCTCCCTAGATTAAAAATGCTGCGGTCAAAAGGTGTCTCTGTTGCTCCTTCATTCAGAGTGGAGACACCCTAAGGCCACTTCCATATGGGACGGGATCCACTAGGAGTCCATTTGCTCAGTGGGGTATTGGTCCACTGAGCCCCTATTATGCAGAGCAGACACAGATGCAGCCCGGTCAGGCCACCTGTCCGTTTACACCCGACTGCCACCCAAACCGGATTGTATGTCAGCAGGTGCAAACAGACACATGTCCATAGAGGAGAATAGCGGTTCCATTCAGGTCCACCTGAAAAACTGACAGGTGGCCCCGATCAGTCCAGTTGTGTGTAAGGGACCTAAGACAGGAACTGTGTTACTGACCTGATCACCAGGTGAAAATAGAGGGGGGAAAAGTCCAAAAAAGAAGGCAAATGCAGCCATTTAAGATTTGGTAAGCTGCAATAAGTTACATGTTTGCTTTTGATTTTAATACAGCTTTAATCTTTATGTAATAGCAGCTTTAGAAGCTTAGACACCCTTGATAATAGTTATATTAAGAGATTCAAAAAGTCTGCCATTAGAAACTACAGATAAGATTTTTCTCAGACTGGAGCTCTTTATTAGTAGAAACTTCCTTTAGCAACTGGGAAAATAGGTTAACATGTTACTTGTATTATGTATCACAATTCTGAGTTAGGGTACACACCATGAGAAAATTGGAAGAAAAATTCCATACGAGGAACAATTGTTCGATTTTCTTATATGCAACTTCCAACATCCGATTCAAACTTTCCAAACGGACTAACTCCCAAAATTTTTCTCGTATGTGAAGAGAACGATTTTCGTTTAACCACTTGCCAAATTCGCTTTATCTGAATAACAGCTACAGTGCAAATGGCTAGTTCTGAAAGGCCGTCATATGAGGGCCTCCCATTAATGCGCCTGCTGCTGGGCGTGGGCAGCGCGCTCTGTGATCTGCAGTGTTCGGAGGACACTGCAGATCACAGATGGGGGTAAAGAGCCAATTAGCGGCTCTTTACCACGTGATCAGCTGTGTCCAATCACAGCTGATCATGGATGTAAAAAGAAGCTGGTTATCAGCACTCCTTTCCTCATGCTGACATGGGACATCTAAAAGGGACACGTACACTGATAATTAGGGCACTAATTATCAGTGTCCTGATTACCAGTGCCGTCAAAACAGTGCCCACCAGTGCTATCAATGTTTGCCCACCAGTGCTGCCAATCAGTGCCCACCTGTGCTGCCAATGTGTGTCCACCAGTGCTACCAATTAGTGCCCATCAATGCCTCCTCATCAGTGTCACCCATCAGTGCTGCCTATCAGTGCCCCCCATCAGTGCCACCTATCAGTGCCATCTATCAGTGCCCATCAATGCAGCCTATCAGTGCATATCAAGCCCATCAGTGTTGCCTCATTAGTGCTGCCTTATAAGTGCCCATCAGAGCCTATCAGTGCCCATCAGTGCAGCCACATCAGTGAAGGAGAAAAATTATGTTTCCCAAATTTTATAACAAACTATGAAACAGTTTTTCCTTTTCAAAATGTTTGGGCTTTTTATGTTTATTTCGCAAAAAATAAAAAAAAAATCCAGTGGTGATTAAATACCACCAAAAGAAAGATCTATTGGTGTGAAAAAATGATAACATTTACAGTGTACAGTACTGCATGACAGCGCAATTGTCATTCAAAGTGCAACAGCGCTGAAAGTTGAAAATTGGCCTAGTCAGGAAGGGGGTAAAAGTGCCCAGTAGGCAAGTGGTTAATGTGTACTGTAAAAAAAATTGGATGCGAAAGACTGCACATAATCAGAAACTATAAACAAGTCAAAGAAAAAAAGCCTTTATGTTCAAGAATTTTCATACAATTATTACCATGCTCAGTTTCAACCTGCTGTTAAACATTGAGGAAAACCGGACGATTGTTCGTCCAATTTTCTTAAATAGTAGTGTGTACGGGCCTTAGGAATACCAGGAAAGACAAACTGACAATAGTATTTAAAAGCAAAATCCAAACTCTTTTTCTTTGCAATCCCTTTAGGTCCTCACCATTACTAGTGCATGTTTTGGCCTTCACTGCTCCAGTCAGATGGAATGCAAGTCATGCACAGGCCTGAGTACAGGGAACAAGTTTAAACACTGCCATCTATAAATGAAGCAGGCTTGTGTATTGTCACAATCCTATGAAAGCATGTATTTAATAAATTATATACAGACATTACCCAAAAAAAATCACAGCTTCTACCTTGTAAGACAATACGCAAAAGAACATAAGCACACTAAAACACTCCCACAGGGCAGTTTATATAAAAATAAACACAGCAAGAAATTAGTTAAACTACGATGAAACACCTTTGTATATTGTTTAAAGTTACATAATAATAACACCTTATTTAAGTACTTCAACCTACTATAAATCAGTACTTTTACTATGGTATAAGTGTAGTCAACACACTTGAAAACCTGTCATCGGATAATTTGTGGTCTTGCTGACCCTGGATCATTACTAGAGACCAGGAGCTGCTTATGACAGCTCGGTCACTGTTCTGGGAGCATGGACAGATATGTGTGGTGTGTTTAGAAGCTGCACATATACATCCAAAGTTTCAGTGCTGAAAGTGTACTTGCTGCACATTCCTAGCACAGTGACCAAGCTGACACAGACAGCTCCAGGTCTCTAGTAGGGATGATCAAACTTTTGAAAAGTTTGGTTCGACCAGAACACCCTAACTTCCCAAAAGTTCGGCCCGGATTTCAGAACCCCATTAAAATCAATGGGACCCGAACTTCGGTAATCAAAAAACACCATTTTGAAGCCCTAAAACCCGATAAATGCCCCTAAAAAGTGCCTAGGGTTCTGGGTCATGCCCCAGGGACTATTAATCACACAAAAAAAGTTCTTAAAAATTATCATTTTTGATAGAGAGCCAATTATTGAAAAAAAAAAAAGTTTCAGCTCTGTAGCATGTCCAGAACCATAAAAAAAAAAGATTGTTTGTATTATGTCACTTATAGAACAGGGATATGGCTTCGCTATTTTCACAAGCAAGCGTTTTTTCGGGCATTTTTTGGGGGTTATTGGAGGCAGGCATAACATCAGAACTTCTGTGTAGGGTTATATATACACACACACTTATATGTGTATATACCCATACAAATATATAGGTGTGAAAGTAGCAGAACACTATACTTGCGCTAATGAAATAATTAACACCAATATGGTTACGCTCCTATCACACCTATATATGTGTAAAATACATATAAGTATGTGTGTGTATATATATATATATATATATATATATATATACCCCTATACAGAAGTTCAGATGTTTTGCCTGCCTCCAAAGACCCCAAAAAAATGCCCAAAAAAAACGCCAGCGCCAAAAAAAAAAGCCCAGGTGTGTTTTTGCAGCAGGCGTTTTTTGGGCATTTTTTTGGGGTCTTTGGAGGCAGGCATGACATCTCAACTTCTGTATAGGGGTATATATATATATACAGACACACTTATATGTATTTTACACATACACATATATAGGTGTGATAGGAGTGTAACCATATTGGTGTTAATTATTTCATTAGCGCAAGTAGTGTTCTGCTACTTTCACACCTATATATGTGTATAGGTATATATACATATACGTGTGTGTGTGTGTGTATATATACCCCTATACAGAAGTTCAGATGTTTTGCCTGCTTCCAAAAAAATGCCCAAAAAACGGGGTTTTTTTTGGGGCATTTTTTTGGGTTCTTTGGAGGCAGGCATGACATCTCAACTTCTGTGTGTGTATATATACCCCAATACACAAGTTTAGATGTCATGCCTGACTCCAAACTTGTCCTCAAAAAATCCCTATAAACGCCTGCAGCCAAAAAGCAGGCTGACCGGCGAGAAGCCATATTAGTGCACTGAATGTGACCTAAGATAAACTATGTTTTCTCTATAGCGGTCACCCTGATATGGAAGGGTTTGGTCACCCTGCCATAGCAGACAGTGTCAGTTCACCCTACACTACATTACGGTCACCCTGGCACTTAACACTTTCCCTACAGAAACAAAATTTTTGCATCTAACTAAAGTGGAAAATAGCACCCTAACTACACTAGATATCCCTTTCCTCACACTAATAAATGCTAAATGACACGTTTAAAGTAAAATTAACAGAACTGCTACCACTCTCTTCCATGTCCCTGTATTACAATGCTAGGAATTTGGCGGGGGCTATCTTATATACTGGGGGCCTATTCACTAATGATTGGCCTAGGGACCCCCTAGTCACTCCAATCACATTCCTAGCATTCTCCTGCCCCCTCAATTGCCTTTTACTAATGGTTCTGGTCCAATCACAGGCTTTTAAAGCCCATTTCCTGGCCCATTGCATTTTGGTCGGTTCTGGTTGCCCGAATTCCGAACTTTTTCAGCAAAAAGTTCTAAATTCGGCCGAACCTCGAACAGCCAATGTTCGGGTCGAACCGATGGTCGACCCGAACCGTTCGATCATCCCTAGTCTCTAGTAATGATCAGGAGTTGGCAGGACCAGCTCCTGATCATGTGACCACAGTGACAGCAAATCACAGTGGTCAAGTGATCAGGCAGTCCCTTCCATCCCTGGATGTAAATACCCAATTAAAGGAATGCAGGGCTAGGCAAGAAGGGGTTTAATGAACAGAAGGTCAAAATATGCCTAAACTAGCCTAAAGCTGATCTACAATCGTAATTCAAGCTTGGCATAAAAAGTAGCAAAAAGTGAACAAAAGACAACAGATAAAACTACGTATTCTCTAAAATCCTCAAATTACGCTCCCTTTCGCTGCTGGTCATATGACCATGCCAGTATTTGGTAAAGTGATCCTAGAAGACCAACCATTAGCTCTGCCTGATTTCTGAGCCTCACTTTTGGATTACATGTCTAAACACTGGCAAGAGACCATCTAAGCAGCTCCATAAGGGAGAAAAATAACTAGATTATAATGGAAAGGTAAGTGTTCTTCGACAGTCCACTGAGGAGGATGCTTAGGAAACGTGTACTGACAGATACATGAAGGCTGCCACTGCAGACCACTTCTGTGAAAATGTTGGTTGTATGACCTTCGTGATGAGCCAATAGTTGTAACAGTTTTAGCATCACTGAACAAATATTCATTTCAGGAATTCCTCATATTCAATGCTATATGTTAACATTAGTATAATTATTATTAATGTGGAAAGCAAGTCTCTTCCCCTTCACTTGTAAATGATCAAATGACATGTCCTAACGAGTACAATGAGATCCCAATGAACAGCTATAAAGTTAGGTTTATGACTATCTAGGAAAACATGGAATTTGTGATGGAGTCTATGCATGTTAGGTAATTCAGGGTTTATAATTTGAAACATGTACAGATGATAACTAAATAGTGCACATATAATAAAAACATATTGTAATATTATAAAGCTGTTTTCTGTATGATCTGCCTTTCATCCTACCATTTTTATGCCCAGTCAATTGCCAATGTTGTCCACTTTACTAAACATAATCCGACTAACACGCCCCTCAATACCTTTGTGTAGTATGTATCTCTACTCTCACTCAAGACAACTATGCCTAAAACAGCCATATCATTTTTAATCTTTTATACTGTAAACTCTATATAAAGGAACAATGAAAGCACAGAAAAGAAATGAGGGAAATGTTTGAAATCATGCACAATCTTCTCAAGTTTGAATCTATTGACCATCTGGTGTTTCTTACACCCCCTAGGCCAGTGATGGAGAACCTTGGCACCCCAGATGTTGTGCAACTACATTTCCCTTGATGCTCATGCACTCTGCAGTGTAGTTGAGCATCATGGGAAATGTAGTTCCACAACATCTGGGGTGCCAAGGTTCGCCATCACTGCCCTAGGCTGTCCCAAGGGATGTTGTTCATCGCTTCTGATAGCAATATAGTAAATCCTCCAAAAAAGTCTAAAAAAATAAAGTTTGGTATAAAATAAATTATAATTAAAAAAAAGAAAATGTAAACACCCCTGTCCCGCCGTTCTTACGCGCAAATGCAAACGCATACGCTACTCCCGCACACATACACTATGTAACCAAAAGTATTGGGACACCTGCCTTTAGACCTACATGAACTTTAATGGCATCCCAGTCTTTGTCCGTAGGGTTCAATATTGAGTTGTCCCACCCTTTGCAACGTTAACAGCTTCAACTCTTCTGGGAAGGCTGTCCACAAGGTTTAGGAGTGTGTCTATGGGAATGTTTGACCATTCTTCCAGAAGCGCATTTGTGAGGGTCAGGCACTGATGTTGGACGAGAAGGCCTGGCTTGCAGTCCCTGCTCTAATTCATTTCAAAGGTGTTCTATCGGGTAGAGGTCAGGACTCCATAATTTCCCCCTTCACCAAATGATTTGGACCAGTGCACAAAGCAAGGTCCATAAGGACATGGTTGAGCAAGTTTGGGGTAGGGGAACTTGACTGGCCAGCACAGAGTCTTGACCTCAACCTGATAGAACACCTTTGGGATGAATTAGAGTGGAGACTGCGAGCCAGGGCTTCTGGAAGAATGGTAAAACATTCCCATAGACACACTCCTAAACCTTGTAGACAGTCTTTCCAGAATAGTTGAAGCTTTTATAGCTGCAAAGTGTGGGCTAACTCAATATTGAACCCTACGGACTAAGACTGGGATGCCATTAAAGTTCATGGGTGTGTAAAGGCAGGCGTCCCAATACTTTTGGTAATATAGTGTATGTACACAGTGATTGCACCACACAGGTGAGGTACTAACACGAACTTCAGAGTGAGAGCAATAATTCTATACCAGTCCTCCTGTGTAACTCTAAACTGGTAACCTGTAAAAGTGTTTAAAGTGACGCCTATCGAGAGTTTTAAGCAATGTAGTTTGCTACCATTCCACAGGCAGACACAATTTTAAAGCGTGACATGTTAGGTATCTATTTACTCGGCATAACATCATCTTTTAAATTTTACAAAAAAATTGGGGAAAATATTGTGTTTTGTTTCATTAACCACTTAAGCCCCAGAGGATTTGGCTGCTCAAAGACCAGGGCCTATTTTGCGATTCGGCACTGCGTGATTTTAACGGACAATTGCGCGGTTGTGCGACACTGCACCCAAATGAAATATACGTCCATTTTTTCCCACAAACAGAGCTTTCTTTTGGTGGTATTGGATCACCTGTGCGATTTTTACTTTTTGCGCTATAAACAAAAAAAGAGCAACAATTTTGAAAAAATAATATTTTACACATTTTTCTATATGAAATTATCCCCCCAAAAAATGTAAAAATCAAATTTTTTTAACATTTTAGGCCAATTTGTTTTCTGCTACATATTTTTGGTGAAAAAAATCGCAATAAGCGTATTTTGATTGGTTTGCGCAAAAGTTTACTAACTAAGGGAAAGATTTATGTCATTTTTATTGTTTTTTTTTTTAACTAGTAATGGCGGTGATCTGCGATTTTTTTGCGGGACTGCGACGTTGCGGCGGACAGATCGGACCCTTGACTGACATTTTTGACACTTTTGGGGGTACCAGTGACATTACTACAGTAATCAGTGGTATACATATACACTGTTACTGTAAAAATGACACTGGCAGGGAAGGGGTTAACTTTATTAGACATCCAGGGATTAAGTGTGTCCCTAGGGGCTTGCTTCTAACTGTAAAGGGGCGTGGCTTTTGATGTAACCACAGAGACATACGATCCTACATAGCAGGACCGTATGATCTCTGCAGTTACACCAGGGAAAATGACAGGTGGCTTTGTTTATATTAGCCGCCTGCCTTTCTCCCTCTCCAGCGGGAGATCGCGAGTGACCGGCGGCTCCGATGTGAGCCGCCGGTCACTCTCGCTGGGTTGGCAGTGAACGAGCAGGGGGCGGGATGGCAGTGAACGAGCGGGGGCGGGAGCGAGCCTCCGGCGGTGCGCGCTCGCCCCCTATTGGCTCGCGGGCAAGTGACGTACCGATACGTCACTTTGCCCAGGGGGGCTGACCGCCACAGTATATGTACAGTTTTTCTTTTTTAATAAATCTGCAACAATGTCAACAATTCTGTGTTTTTCTGTCAGTATGGGGTGCTATGTGTACATTCATCAAGGAAGAAGAATGAACCTAAATGATTTTAGCAAATGGCTGCAATATAACAAAGAGTGAAAAATTTAAGGGGGTCTGAATACTTTCCGTACCCACTGTATATATATATATATATATATATATATATAAAGTTTTTGGGGTTCTTAGTAATTTTCTAGCTTAAAAAAGTAGTGTTTTACACATGGGAGTGAAGTGTCAGAATTGGCCCGGATACAAAGTGGTAAAAGTTCTAACCCATCTCCACTGTACTAAGAATGTACTTCTGTTTGTGTTGCAATTTGAAGAGATTTCTTATCAATTCCTGTCTTAACAGAAAGTGAGGGAAAATCTCCACAACAGAGATACAAATGGCAATAAAACCCATACAGAGGTTCTAATTCTTCTCAACTTCATCTAAAATGATATATAATGATTTATCTAGAGTTGGGCTTTAACTAACTATTGAACATAGTTCATACTAAGAGCAGCAAAAACATCTTCTTCATCATGTCTGTATTGCCAAGAAACCTATAAAGCAATATTATACACTCACCTGTATCTATGAATGATGGCATTAAAGAGTCGTCCATCTCGCCAGCATGTCGTAAAATTTTCACAGCGAATTCCACCATAGCCTTCTGCAGCTTGTTGTGTCCAAAGAAGAAGTTTTTCTTTGGCTGACATATCTTCTGACTCTCCAGTAACATGGATGTCAGAAATCTGTAACGCAAGACAAAAACAGTTATAACAAAATCTATTAAAAGATGCTGTGCTTGAAGTGATCTTCTTCAAGTGACTCGCTAAGACAGTGCAGTTCAGTGGATTTTATGGTACAATAAGTATGCCATGGGTACAATGGTTAACTAGAAGAGCAAACTATGCAGAGATAAAATGCTACTGTACATTTATGGTTCCCAACAAAATTTTGTTCTCCTGATTTACTTATAATTACTGACAGCATTCTCTCCTCTGCTATATTATGCCTGCATATCTGGAAAACATTGGACTGGAAGGATCAGGGGATGCACAGTTTTCTAAGGTGGAGGAAGGTTGATTACATTAAAGGATAGCAGTCACATTTTTAGAAGTAAATTAGAAAAAAAAAACTCAGATTTACTTCACAGGTGTTTTTGCTTACAGGTGTGGCCAGAGAGCAGCCTGTACAAATCAATGACAGGCTAACAGATGCTGCTGCTCAGTGGTGGCCGGCTCGTTAGGAGCGCAGGGGTGCCGCCCCCCAATCCATGCGTCCGGCCCCCTAATGTGCATGCAGGGGTGCCGGATGCATGGAGTTCAATGGGGTTTTTTTTTTTATCACCTGATTAGAGCCAGAGGCTCTAATAGGGCGATGGAAAGGGCGGTCCCGGGGCGCAGAGCAGTGCGTCCCGAGCCAGACCATTGTGTGACAATAGCGAATGAAAATTCGCTATTGTCACACCGATCCTCCTCCTGGCCAATCAGGAAGCGCGTCCGATATGCGCTTCCTGATTGGCCGCAAGGCAAACCCCATGCCATTGGCTGAGGAGGAGGCGGGACCGGAAGTACTGGAGACGCGCCAGGACCGAGCAGAAGAAGCCATTCGGGGGACTGAGGAGGAGCCGATCGCCGCCGCTGCTGCTCCAGGTAAGTAAGGGGGCATGCACGCTGATCTCTGCATTGGGGACATGTATACTGGTCACTGCATTGGGGGCATGTATACTGGTCACTGCATTGGAGGCACACACACTGATCTCTGCATTGGGGACATGTATACTGGTCACTGCATTGGAGGCACGCACGCTGATCTCTGTATTGAGGGCATGTATGCTGGTCACTGCATTGGGGGCATGTATGCTGGTCACTGCATTGAAGGGGGCACGCACGCTGGTCACTGCATTGGGGGCATGTACGCTGGTCACTGCATTGGGGGTATGTATACTGGTCACTGCATTGGAGGCACGCACGCTGATCTCTGCATTGGGGACATGTATACTGGTCACTGCATTGGAGGCACGCACGCTGATCTCTGCATTGAGGGCATGTATGCTGGTCACTGCATTGGGGGCATGTATGCTGGTCACTGCATTGAAGGGGGCACGCACGCTGGTCACTGCATTGGGGGCATGTACGCTGGTCACTGCATTGGGGGTATGTATACTGGTCACTGCATTGGAGGCACGCACGCTGATCTCTGCATTGGGGGCATGTATGCTGGTCACTGCATTGGGAGCATGTATGCTGGTCACTACATTGGGGGCACGTATGCTGGTCACTGCATTGAAGGGGGCACGCACGCTGGTCACTGCATTGGGGGCATGTACGCTGGTCACTGCATTGGGGGCATGTATACTGGTCACTGCATTGGAGGCACGCACGCTGATCTCTGCATTGGGGACATGTATACTGGTCACTGCATTGGAGGCATGCACGCTGATCTCTGCATTGGGGACATGTATGCTGGTTACTGCATTGGAGGCACGCACGCTGATCTCTGCATTGGGGACATGTATACTGGTCACTGCATTGGGGGCATATATACTGGTCACTGCATTGGGGCATGTATACTGGTCACTGCATTGGAGGCACGCATGCTAATCTCTGCATTGGGGACATGTATACTGGTCACTGCATTGGAGGCACGCACGCTGATCTCTGCATTGGAGACATGTATACTGGTCACTGCATTGGGGGCATGTATACTGGTCACTGCATTGGGGGGCATGTATACTGGTCACTGCATTGGAGGCACACACGCTGATCTCTGCATTGGGGACATGTATACTGGTCACTGCATTGGAGGCACGCACGCTGATCTCTGCATTGAGGGCATGTATGCTGGTCACTGCATTAAAGGGGGCACGCACGCTGGTCACTGCATTGGGGGCATGTACGCTGGTCACTGCATTGGGGGTATGTATACTGGTCACTGCATTGGAGGCACGCACGCTGATCTCTGCATTGGGGACATGTATACTGGTCACTGCATTGGAGGCACGCACGCTGATCTCTGCATTGGGGGCATGTATGCTGGTCACTGCATTGGGGGCATGTTTTCTGGTCACCACATTGGGGGCATGTATGCTGGTCACTGCATTGAAGGGGGCACGCACGATGGTCACTGCATTGGGGGCATGTACGCTGGTCACTGCATTGGGGGCATGTATACTGGTCACTGCATTGGAGGCACGCACGCTGATCTCTGCATTGGGGACATGTATACTGGTCACTGCATTGGAGGCATGCACGCTGATCTCTGCATTGGGGACATGTATGCTGGTTACTGCATTGGAGGCATGCACGCTGATCTCTGCATTGGGGACATGTATACTGGTCACTGCATTGGGGGCATATATACTGGTCACTGCATTGGGGCATGTATACTGGTCACTGCATTGGAGGCACGCACGCTGATCTCTGCATTGGGGACATGTATACTGGTCACTGCATTGGAGGCACGCACGCTGATCTCTGCATTGGAGACATGTATACTGGTCACTGCATTGGGGGCATGTATACTGGTCACTGCATTGGGGGGCATGTATACTGGTCACTGCATTGGAGGCACGCACGCTGATCTCTGCATTGGGGACATGTATACTGGTCACTGCATTGGAGGCATGCACGCTAATCTCTGCATTGGGGACATGTATACTGGTCACTGCATTGGAGGCACGCACGCTGATCTCTGCATTGGGGACATGTATGCTGGTCACTGCATTGGGGGCATGTATGCTGGTCACTGCATTGGGGGCATGTATACTGGTCACTGCATTGGAGGCACGCACGCTGATCTCTGCATTGGGGACATGTATACTGTTCACTGCATTGGAGGCATGCACGCTGATCTCTGCATTGGGGACATGCATACTGGTCACTGCATTGGAGGCACGCACGCTGATCTCTGCATTGGGGACATGTATACTGGTCACTGCATTGGGGGCATGTATACTGGTCACTGCATTGGGGGCATGTATACTGGTCACTGCATTGGAGGCACGCACGCTGATCTCTGCATTGGGGACATGTATACTGGTCACTGCATTGGAGGCATGCACGCTAATCTCTGCATTGGGGACATGTATACTGGTCACTGCATTGGAGGTACGCACGCTGATCTCTGCATTGGGGACATGTATGCTGGTCATTGCATTGAAGACACGCATGCTCATCTCTGCATTGGGGGCATGTATACTGGTCACTGCATTGGGGGCATGTGTACTGGTCACTGCATTGGAGGCACGCACGCTGATCTCTGCATTGGGGACATGTATACTGGTCACTGCATTGGAGGCATGCACACTGATCTCTGCATTGGAGACATGTATACTGGTCACTGCATTGGGGGCATGTATACTGGTCACTGCATTGGGGGCATGTATACTGGTCACTGCATTGGAGGCACGCACGCTGATCTCTACACTGGGGGCATGTATGCTGGTCACTTCATTGAAGGGGGCACACACGCTGGTCACTGCATTGGGGGCATGTACGCTGGTCACTGCATTGGGGGCATGTACGCTGATCACTGCATTGGGGGCATGTACACTGGTCCCTGCATTGGGGACATGTACGCTAATCTCTGCATTGAAGGGGGCATGTATGCTGGTCTCTGCATTGGGGGCATGTATGATGATCTCTGCATTGAAGGGGGCATGTACGCTGGTCACTGCATTGAAGGGGGCATGTACGCTGGTCACTGCATTAAAGGGGGCATGTACACTGGTCACTGCATTGAAAGGGGTGGCACGCTGGTCACTGTGCATTGAAAGGGGGCACGCTAGTCACTGTGCATTAATAGGGGGCATGCTGGTCACTGTGCATTAAAAGGGGGCACGCTGGTCTCTCTGCATTGAAAGGGGGCACGCTGGTCTCTCTGCATTGAAAGGGGGCACACTGGTCTCTCTGCATTGAAAGGGGGCACACTATACCTTAATTACTGAAGGCCCCTTTCACACTTTTGCGACCTCAACGTCACGCAATCTTTTACAGCGTTTTTTGCCGCAAAGCAATGCCTATTACATTTTTCTGTTTGCGCTCCCCCAAAAATTTTGAGCACCAGCCGCCACTGCTGGCATGTAACCACACATCTAAATGGTTATATGTACAATGGGATAGATGAGCAGCCTTGGAAACAGCCTGTACAAATCAATGACAGGCTAACAGATGCTGCTGCTGTATGCATGTAACCACACATCGAAATGGTTATATGTACAATGGGATAGATGAGCAGCCTTGGAAACAGCCTGTACAAATCAATGACAGGCTGACTGATGCGGCTCCTGTACGCATGTAACCACACATCTAAACAGTTACATGTGCAATAGGTTAGATGAGAAGCCTTGAATACAGCATGTACAAATCAATGACAGGCTGGCAGATGCCGCTGCTGTATGCATGTAACCACACATCTGAGCAGTTACATGTGCAATGGAATAGATGAGCAAACTTGGACATAGCCAGTACAAGTTAATGACAGGCTGGCAGATGCCACTGCTGTATGCATGTAAGTACACATCTAAGCAGTTACGTGTGCAATAGGATAGATGAGCAGCCTTGGATACAGCCTGTACAAATCAATGACAGGTTGACAGATGCCACTGCTGTATGCATGTAACCAAACACCTGAGCAGTAACATGTGCAATAGGATAGATGAGCAGCCTTGAATACATACAGCCTGTACACATCAATGACAGGCTGACAAAAAGCGCTGTTGTATTCATGTAATCACATATCTGAAGAGCTACACAAGCAATGTGATAGATCAGCATCCTTGGACACAGACAGTTTGCATCCAAAGTCACTCATCTGCCCCACCTTTTCATGAATTTTCACAGGCTGCTGGCTGCAGTTGTACGTAAACACCTGTGACTCCTGAGTGCAGAAACACAATCCATCTTGACATCAACACACTCCATCCAAAGTATGGCTCTCTACAGCTGTGTGATTGAATTTACTCTTTCTACTGATGGTGTCTTCAGAGGTCCCAACACCTGACTGTAACAAACACCTATAGAGAACTAAAGATGACCTAGTCTGTTAACACAATTGTGGGTACCTTCGGTTCTGAAAAATACATTCTGCCTTTTGCTTTTCCTAAACCTATATTATTGCAGCAAAACAGATAACCAGACCTGCACCCAGTCGAGAACATGATTGAAAATTGTAAAAATAAACTGCTTTTACAAATTCTAAGTAAATGAAGGACTGCACACAAGTTCCTATTATATATATATATATATATGTATATATATATATATATATATATATATATATATGTATATATATATATATATATATATATATATATATATATATATATATATATATATATATATAGTGACTTGTGTTTAATCATGTGCTTTTAGTTCTCCAAACCTGCTAGAATGCTATGTCTATCACAACAATAAAGAACCCCTTATAATGCTGGATCGATCACAGTAGAAGACCCCTTATAGTGCTAGATCCATCACAGAAAAGATTCCCTTAAAGTACTAGATCTATCACAATACAGAACCCCTTATAATGCCTTATAACCCCTTATAATGCCTTATAACCCCTTATAATGCTACATCGATCACAGCAGAGAGCCCCTTAAAGTGCCAGATCTATCACTGAAAAGAATCCCTTTAAATACTAGATCTATCACAGTAAATTACGCCTTTTAGTGCTAGATATATTACATTAAAGAACCCCTTATAATGCTAGATCTATCACAGTAAAGAACCTCTTAAAATGCTAGATTTATCTTAGTTTAGGAACTCTTATAATACTAGATCTATCAAAGTAAAGAACCCCTTACAATGCAGGATCCATCACAGTATAGAACTCCCTAAAATTCTAGATCTATCACAGTAAAATCCCCCTTACAGTAAGTAGCCCCTCATAAACCTTGATCATTTACAGTAATGAGCCCTTTATAATCCTAGATCTACATAGTTACATAGTAGTTGAGGTTGAATAATGACAGCTATCTATCACAGTAACCTCTCATAATGCTAGATCTATCACAGTAAAGAACCCTTTCATAATAAAAGATCTATCACAGTAAAGAACCCCTTCATAATGCAAGATCTACCACAGCAAATAACCCATTATATTGCTGGATTTTAAAAAACGTATAATGCTAGATCTATCACAGGAAGTAACTCTATATAATGCTAGATCTATCACAGTAAAGAACCATTTATCATGCTAGATCTCTCACAATAAAGAAAGGCCATAATATTTTACTCTATGGTAAATCTTTTTACTGGGCAGTATAGGTTAATGTTTTCTCTGCACTCGATACAACAAAGAAAGGTCAAAGAAATGTTTCTCACGAAGAGCAGTGCAATAAATATTAGTAGGGCTGTCATTTGCTGGATTGTGCTTTTATTTTACTGAAACAGGCACCTGATAGTCAAAGCCATTTAAAAGCCACAGGCTCAGCCCTGGACATACATTAGAATATTCTGAATTCTATTAATCATTTTCTAGAGGTGTTCATAAATTTCACTATCACAGGAAAATAAGCATAAACAATAACATTTATTAAGGTCTGTCATGTTTACCTGCACTGCCGGGCAAGAAGAGGACAGCAAGCCGTCTCTTGAAATGGAAGGTAAAGTAGACACATAAGAGGGCCTGTCTAGCTCTGCAGCACTGTAATACCTTGCATACACCAAGCAATCACTGCTCTTCATTTTCTCTTGTCTGTTTACATCACTTTCACCATTTGTATCACAACAGCTATTTGTACTAGTTGTCTCCTGTGCTAGTATACAGTCACAGCTTAGGCCGGATGCTGGTTTTTCATAACAGGCATCTGTGTTGGGAAGGAATGTTAATTTATTTGGAATGTTTGGGAAAGAAAGATTTCTGTTCACAGCAAAACTGATGTTTTTCAGACAAAGTTCCCGTTGGGCAGCCGGTTCAACACTGCTTGAATTGTATGATTCCAAGGGAAGTGCGGCCAGGTTGTCCGCGTCTGCCGATGGGATGTTACAGACATACTTTGACGATCGCTGTGTGACTGGAGAGGTTTTGGTACTGACACCCAGAAAGAAATCCTCAGGGCTATATCCATCTCCGTTATTCTCTGCTTCAGCTTCTGTTGCCGTTGCTCCATCGCAGTTCTCAGCCTCATTCTTTTTCCCTGACTTTCTTCTTCTAAAAAATCTTCTGCCTGAAGAATTCTTTCCAGGACTAAAAGGAGTCTTCGCAGGATCAATATAGTATTCCTCCTTCTGAGCTCGCACACATCCACACACATTGCCCATTTGTAAAGAAGACTAGTTACATTTCAGTGTAAGAGATGACCCTGGCAGATATATCCTGTGTGTCCAGCACAGAGAGCTTCAAAGTGAGCCAAGCATCCTGACTTCTCCCAGAGATCATTCCCTAGCTCTGCAGTGAGCAGCCATGTTGGTAGCTGAGAAATGCACACGTAATAAATGTCATGGCAAAGTGCCCAGTCCAGGCCTGTGTCTGATTAGACGCTGACTTATTTCTGGCCACCAATCCTCTTAGACAAACACATAATTGCCTCTGTGCTAAAATATGAAGCGAGAGCGATTAGCTTTCGAAGGCAGGACACTTGCCATGTGACTGAAAAGTGTCAGATGCCTTTTAATTTCACTTCATCCAGCTTCCTGACACATAGCACGAATCACAATAACCTTTGGAACCATTACCTGGAGTTACTGATCTGAGCAAACAGAAAGGAGAACTAAGTCAAAATACTTCGTGCCATTTAAAAGATCATTTCTTACGATTATTGTCAGCTTTTAAAGGGATATACAACCTTGGATATGTCGGGATGGCTGTTGTAAAACCTGGTTGTTCCAGCATTTTATGTGCAAAGTTTAAAACTTGGGAAAATCATTATATAGCTATGATATAGTTTAAAGCCCAGCAGCAGCTTTTTTTTTTTTTTTTTTTTTTTTTTTTTTTATGTCAAATGGTAGAAAATAGGATTTTTGACTTACTGTAAAATCCATTTCTCTAAAGTTCATTGACGGACACAGCTCCTGATCTTCTTAACCATTGGGTTATACTGCCTCCTACAAGAGTAGGACACTAGGTAGAAAAAAAGTCAGGCTATGCCTATGGGCAGTCCCAGGGGGTATACTCACTCTCCCTGCTTTAGGTACTCAGTTTTGTTACAAGCAATGTCAGAAGAGGTACAACTTCACAGAGGGGTGGGTGCTGTGTCCATCAATGAACATCAGAAAAATGGATTTACGGTAAGACAAAAATCCAATTTTCTCTTTCATTCTTTGACGGACACAGCTCCTGATCTTCTTAACCATTGGGACGTCCCAAAGCAGTGTTAAACATGAGGGGTGGGAACAATGAAAAGAAACTCCAAAGGCTAACTATAGCCAACCAGGTAACGAGAGCTCAACCTTGCAGCCAAAAGAAGCATCCGCAGATGCCAACACATCCACTTTATAGAACTTTGTGAAAGTGTGCACTGACGACCAGGTGGCTGCCTTGCAAACCTGCGTCACTGATGTCTGATGATGGAAGGCCCAGGAGGCACTGAACGCCCGAGAAGAGTGTGCCTTGACAGGGTAAGGAGGAACCTGACCCTTGATGGAATAGGCTTGAATCACTATCTGTCTGATCCATCTGGAAATGGTCGCAGAGGAAGCGGACAACCCTTTCCACGGCTCATCCGTAAGCACAAATATTGAGTCTGATTTCTTAAAAGACTCCGTAGCTGCCAGGTACACCCTAATCGTCCGGACCACATTCAAGGCATGCATAGCAATTTCCTTTGGCTGTTTTGACCTGGGACACAGGGAAGGCAACACAATGTCTTCATTTAAATGAAAATCAGAGACAACCTGAGGAAGGAACGACGGACAGGGACAAAGAACCACCTTATCACTGTGAACCAACAGATAAGGTAAACGACAGGGTAACGTCACAAATTCCAACACCCTGCCCGCAGAGGTGAAAGCCACCAAAAAGGCCACCTTCTGGGACAGCGTAAGCAGGAGAATCTCCCAAAGATTCTCAAAATGAGGCTTCTGAAGGACTGAGAGCACCAAACTGAGGTCCCAAGGCCGCAACAGAGACCGCACTGGAGGGGTCAAGTGCCTATCTCCCTGAAGAAAAGCACACACCAAGGAGTATGTGACCAAGGGCCCTTGTAAGAAGACCGCTAAGGTGACACCTGACCCTTGATAGTACTCAAGGCCAGTTTCTGCTCAATCCCCCGTTGAAGGAAGGTTAAGACCCGAGCCACCGAAAAAAGAACGAGGATGAATCCCAAGAGACTCACACCATGCAACGTGCTTCTTCCACATGCGATGGTAGATCTTCCTAGAAGTAGATTTCCTAGCTTTTAACATCGTTGGAATCACCGACTCAGACAAACCTCTATCCCATCACCCTACCGTTCAACAGCCAAGTCAATAAAGCCAGCGACTGTAAAGCAGGATGGAAGATCAGTCCTTGGGACAGCAGATCCTCCCCGAGAGGAAGCTTCCAGGGAACGTCAGTGACCAGCCGCACCAGATCGGCGTACCAAGCCTGACGAGGACAGTCCAAGGCCACTAAGATGACCTGAATCCCTTCTGCCTTGATCCTGTGTAGAAGTCTTGGCAGAAGCTTGAAAGTAGGGATGGTGTAAATCAGACGATACTGACCCCATGAGGCCACCAGCGCATCCATGGCGTCCGCCAGAGGATCCCATAACCAAGCCACAAACCTCTGCACCTTTATGTTGAACCGGGACGCCAACAAATCCACCTCGGGAATGCCCAATCGGTGACACAGCTGATGAAACACCTCCAGATGAAGGGACCGTTGGTCCAACGCCTGCCGACTGAGGTAACCCGCCTGCCAGTTTTCCACCCCGGAAATGTGTACAGCAGAGAGGGCTAGAACGAAACTGTTCTGCCCACCTTAGAATGACGACTACCTCCTGAGCTGCCAGGACACTTCTTGTGCCCCCCTGGTGATTGACACAAGCCACCTCTGATTGAATATGCACTGTACATCGTGAAGACGATCCGTCCAATGTTCCAGACACAGTCTGATCGCTCAAGGTGCCAAGACATTGATCGGTAGTCTGGACTCTTTCAGTGTCCAGACCCCCTAAACAGAAATTTTGCTGAGGATGCCTCCCCAGCCGGACAGGCTGGCATCCGTCGTGACCACTGTCCAATACAATGGGAGGGAGGACTTGCCTAGCCGTAGCGCCGAAGAACGAAGCCACCATATCAGGGACTCTTTCATTCCCTGACTCAGCCGGATCTGATTGTCCAGAGACTGTAGATTCTTGTCCCATTTGGCCAGAATCTCCCTTGCAGGGACCTTGTATGGAACTGTGCAAACAGAACCATCTCGCAGGTAGACACCATCAAGCCCAGCACCCGCATGCAAATCCGGAGGGATTACTATCTGCTGGACAGCAGGCGATGAATTACAGCCTATAGTTTTTGGAGTTTGTCCACAGGAAGGAGCACTCTGGCTAAGGATGAGTCAAGAGTCAGACCCATATAGTCCAGCTTTGTGGACGGAACCAGAGCAGACTTCTAAAAATTCAGAATCCAGCCAAACACCCTCATGCTCGTATGATGATCTCCAGGTTCTCCACCAGAGCAGTAGTAGACTCCGCTTACAGAAGGAGGTCGCCCAAGTAGCCCAGTACCGCGATCCCCCATTGGCGTAACAATGCTAGCACCGGGGCCAACACTTTCGTGAAGACCCGAGGAGCAGAAGCGAGACCAAAGGGTATGGCCACAAACTGATAATGCTCCTCTCCCACGGCAAAGTGGAGAAAGCACTGGAGACCGACACATATTGGAATGTGAAGGTAAGCGTCCTTGATGTCAATGGAGGCAAGCAAAATCCCCTTGATGCAAGGAAGCCACCACCATGCAACTCCATTCTGAACTTCTGCACCCGCACAAAGCAGTTTAGTGCCTTGAGGTCCAGAATTGGACGCACCTTGCCTTCCTTCTTAGGGACTGTAAACTGTAAACAAACCTAGCCTCCAGCTACACCGGGTTACGTGTCTTCCTCAGGGAGAATTCTAATTTCAGCTTTGTTCCTGTGTGCTGAGTGAAGGGGGCGTGTGTCTTCCCTCCAATCAGCTCTCAGAGCCCTCCTCACTGAGTTCTCCAGAGTGTAATTTCAGCTGCCCACGCCCTGTTTTCTGAAAGCTTAGACAAGCTTTACAAATTTTGGGAGGAAATGGTCTTTAACAAAGCAGGCTGTTTTCATGAAACAAGACTGTGAATAGTACTTAATATAAATAATGTAAGTATAGCTGCTAACAATATCCTCTGCTACATTCACCATGGAGATAAAGAAGAGCTGATGCAACTGCAAGCAGACTGTTATGACTTGTACGTCTATAGCTCTGCTGGTTACACTGAACGTTTTCTCAAAGGTTTGCCTCTTCTCTAATATATTTACATTGGAAACAAATTTCTGCATGCCTTATTTCACCGGTCACTGTACATCTTGGCATTAGTTCTGCATTGTATGATGCCAGAGCATTTAATTTATCTATAAAAGAAAGCATCAACAGACCCTGAGTTCCCAGCATGTTTTTCCTCCCCTTTGTAACCGCTCTGATCTATAACAGATATGAGGACGAATAGTCTGTGTCCAGTAGAGGAATTACTGTATTTCATACACAGTGAAGGTGAAGTCTTATTTTAGTCTCTCCGTACACTAGACAGCAGATGGTCGCTATTTCAAGCTGACAATCTGTAAGTTATCTGTCCAAATGCTCGCATATATGGCCCATGTAGCAAGTAACCACATATTTCAGGATGTACATGTATATATTTAAAGAGGAAAAACTGGATGTAGTTGAAAACTATTTTGGTTTTTAAGCATTGTTGACCTCATGCCTTCAAGATAAAATGCTATCCAGCTGGATTAATTACGTGGCAAAAAAGCAAAAAATGGAATAGGTGATATGGGTACATCTGACACTGAGAGTAATTCTAGGAACACAAGGGGAGGTTTTTTTTTCATTCAACCCAGGGGGCTAGGGCTAAAGAAAAAAAAAAACTGAGAGGTCGCCTCACTAACCTAAGGAATGTTAGTGCAGCGATCTCCACTGTTGAGCTATTTTGTCCTAATAGGGGAAATCCCCCCCCCCCCCCTCCCACCAGAATACACTGATCAGCGCTCACAGCCATTGGCTGCAAGCGCTGATTGGATGCTGGTTTTTACAGCATACTCATTCAATAAAAGCCAGTCGCTAGACTGGTTTCTGTTGGATAGGTTGCTGTACACACAGGCCGAATGTCACCCCATTTCTGTTGAACCAGCTGATATTCGGTCTGTGTGTACCAGACTTAATCAGTGAACTGCTGGGACCAATTACAATCTTTTCTGCACCTCAGTCAATCTCTAATGAGGAGCATGCGAGACAAAACATTCCTTCCAGCATATCAGAAAATCTCAAGTGATTGATGGCAAGCTCACTTCTACTGTTTAGACAATACCAAAGCTGAATGGTGGAAAATGATGCCTGAATGTGTTGGATTGCTTGCTTTTGCTTGTTCATGCATGGGCAAACTGTTTTTTCCTTTTTTTTTCTGTACTTCCCTGTACAGCGGTTCTTCAGAAATAATTTTATATAGTTGGCTTCTAGCTCATAAATTCATGTATGATAGAATTTAGGGGGCAGTCACTCCAAGTCTCAGAGCAAGCAGGCTCAAAAATACAGGTAAATTAAGAAACTCCATTAACAAACTTTAGATACCAGCTTTAATATTTTTAAGAACATCAATATAACTGTATACAATTTTCATAGTAGCTCAGGGGGATAATCTACTCAAAAGTGATATGTTTGTCATAGGTGGAATCGGATTACCTAAATCTACAGTTAGCATATTATACCTTTGGGACACGTCATTAGTGAAACCATCTAATTTCAAGGTCCAGCTCTGCCCACCTTGGTGCGTCTACTTATCTTGGGATGTTCCCACTCTATCTGTACATCATTCAAATTTATAACACTAATAAGTAAAATGTAGAAAAGGTGCATATAAAATTTACAATAGTCCAATATAGCAAACTATAACGCACTAGCAGCGCTAAAACAAAGTGCAATACAGGAGGTAAAGTTCATGCATAGTGCCCGAAGGGTATCCACTGATGACAGTCCTAAGCACATATGAATCCTTGTTCCTGAACTGCAACGGACCCTCCACCACACCAAAGTGCACCCCCTTAAGTGAATGCACTCACCAAACAAATGCCGATCACCCACTGCAAGTAGATCATACGATCTCCCCTTGGCCAGGACCGATCAAACTCCAGACACAGCACCTGATAGACCTCGGTCTCAGCGGTATGTGTAGCAAGCCAGGATTCAATGATGGTACATGTGGGAATAACAGATCTCATAGAACAGCACCGTTTGACTAAAAGCCTCTTTATTTTCCCAAGCAAAACAACCCCTGTAGATATTGCACTTACATGTCATACCTCTCGTTCCAGCTAGGTACCAGCGACGAACCTTACTACGGGGACCGGCTCCGGGACGCAGGTCATGCCTCTCTTCTATTGTTTTCATGCCTAACTTGATTGTATGACATGTAAGTGCAATATCTACAGGGGTTGTTTTGCTTGGGAAAATAAAGAGGCTTTTAGTCAAACGGTGCTGTTCTATGAGATCTGTTATTCCCACATGTACCATCATTGAATCCTGGCTTGCTACACATACCGCTGAGAATGAGGTCAATCAGGTGCTGTGTCTGGAGTTTGATCGGTCCTGGCCAAGGGGAGATCGTATGATCTACTTGCAGTGGGTGATCGGCATTTGTTTGGAGCTTTTCTTTATCCAAGTTCTGGTGCATTCACTTAAGGGGGTGCACTTTGGTGTGGTGGAGGGTCCGTTGCAGTTCAGGAACAAGGATTCATATGTGCTTAGGACTGTCATCAGTGGATACCCTTCGGGCACTATGCATGAACTTTACCTCCTGTATTGCACTTTGTTTTAGCGCTGCTAGTGCGTTATAGTTTGCTATATTGGACTATTGTAAATTTTATATGCACCTTTTCTACATGATCTCCTGTTATAGCAGCAGCTCAATTTATGTGATTTTATGTGATTTTACATTACATTGTAATCTTGTGTGCTAGCGCCGGTTGAGCAGGTTACTTGTCCCCCGGTTCCTTATTGTTTTACTTGCTCCTTTTATACAATAAGTAAAATGTATTTACTTATTATTTGCTACAGGCCATAGAGTGTCCTGTCCTCCTGTATAAGCTGTGCAACACTTTTTCCTCAAATAAGTTAAATACATTGCCAAGGCAGATGTTCAAGTTCGTAAACTCGGTAGACTTTCTACTGGAAGTATAACAAACACCAATGTAGTTTACAGTGAATCTGTAATGACACCACACAACAACATAAACAATCAGCTGAACAGAAACACAGGCACCAAAATTTGCCAGGATATACCACTATACACCTCAGCCCTACAGAGCTTCCCTAGAGCCCCACAATTTTCCTATGCCTGTCCAAAGTACATCCATGCTCCCACAAATAGGATGGTGGCACTCTCTCACAACCAGGAAATAAACAATCCCAGACAATTTTTTAAATCTTAAAGATGCTTATCCATAGCTATCAGCCAAAAAGTTGTTTTAAAAGCCCTGTACTAATAATCGTCCTGCATATGGACTAGATAATCTAAGAGTTCTAAGACCAACAGATGTTGCTCAGATGGAAGTTGCAGTCATACCAGCCTCACAAAGTTTCATACAGCTGCTTCCACTGCAAAATAAGCAAATTTGGGGATTACTGAATGACAATCAAAAAATGTTGATGACCCAATCTATGTATGTAGTCATTTATGATCACATCTATTCTCTGCATAGAACATCTCAGTTTTGGCCCCCCTATGTTTTTTGCTTGGTAATCAGACACGTTCTAACATATCATGCTATCTAACCCCAAATTTGTTGGTGTAGAATGATTTACTCGATAAAGTCGCTTTGCCAGTCACCTGATATTTGCCACTGTGGTAAAGGCTGATGACTGGACATTGGGATAACATAGTTTATAGTTATTAACAACACATGGATGCTGAATGGATACAAGTGCAATCATAAATGAGGTGTCAGGGGAAAACTAGGTCAGTGGTTGGTCATTTCATCCACTATCCTATGTCCTATATATATAGCCAGCTTTTCAAACCCAGGTAATCTGAATATCCATGACCTTGGAATACAGGGGCCTCTCTCCATGTAAACCCTATGGTAAGATATATAAGATTTTTTTAACTCTCTGCAAGACTTGAGAGTAATGTAGTGCTTACAATTCATACACATTAGGAAAGGTATACTCATAAAATAACTGAATGTTAATACATTGTAAAGCTTATACATATTATCTTTCTGGGTTAGAACATTGATAAGGCATTATTAAACCTTTTACACATATTCTAGCACAGTGTTTCTCAACCTTTTTTCAGTCAAGGCACCTTTAATAATTCTGCACACAATCTCGAAACACCCCATTCTAAAATGTATAAAACTAAAGGAATAGCGCTGCAACATCCATACATGTAGGACACCCAATATTAAAAAATACCTATTTTTCCAAAGCAAATATATCTTTGCACATTGGTATTAATTAGTATTCCAATGTTTCTCTTCTACCTCGGTTTCTCTCCATCACTCAGCTAATGGGACCCCAGAGTTGATGGAGAGGGGCAGGAGAGGGCAAACAAGAATGCTGAGCAGGTGCCTTATGTCTCTCTAATCAACCAATGAAGTCATTGGTTGTTAGGATGCATGGTGGCTAGAAGGTTGTAATGGTGCACAATAAAAACCTGTGGCTTTGTGTAACTAAAAGGCAGCCTTCATCTACCTGCTGGCTTGTATACAATCGTGGGGCAATTTGTAGGCATTTTGTCAAGGCACCCCTAAAAAAAACCCAAGGCACCCTGGTTGAAAAAGGCTGTTCTAGCACATCTGTTTTTTTTTTTTTTTTTATTATTCATTCTTTTACCCATAAACATGAAGGAAGAAAGGAAAACCATTTTGGTTTGACTTTAAGAGTCGGTTCACACTGATCCGACTCAAAGTCGCCCCCGACTTCGGGCGACTAATGAAGTCGCCCGTGCAGCGCGACTTCGGCGCGGCTTGCAATGACTTCTCATAATGGAAGTCAATACAAGTCGCTCCGACTTTGCAAAAAAATAGTGCAGTAACCTTTTTCTAAGTCGGAGCGACTTGAGTCGCTCTGATTAGAACGGTTCCATTGCACAGCATTGGAAGCTACTTGTCAGGCGACCAAGTCGCCTGACAAGTCGGAAGGGTGTGAACCAGCAGTTAAGGCAGATGGGACAATAAATAATATAAAAACTAAGCATATTCATTTGTACCTGAACAATGTTAAAACAAAGGCACGTATGCCATGTGCGTTGTTAAAAACATGTGCACAAATGCATCTAGCAATAACAGTAATGATACATCAAATCACTGTATAGTGTTCCAGATAAATGAGCAATTGAATGAGTACTTGTGCATTAACATGTTTTTTATACTATTTAGTGTCCCATCTGCCTTTAAAGTCTGACCAAAATGTTTTTCCTTCCTTCCTTCATACTATATACACAGATGTAGCAGCGGAGTGACTCTATTTTAATTTACCCATTAACAGTATTCGCTTAGCACAAGTCTCTGAAGGTCTGCCTTAGGCAAAATACTGGGATACCTGTGTTCTCATCTATAAGTAATAAACTCACTGATCAGTGTCCTCCGTGTAGGATTCTGGAAGGTCACAAGTTAAGAGGCAGCAAGGGACTTATTTTTTGCATTGGATGAATTATTACACTGGAAGGTAAAGGGGTGAAAGGCAGCAGCAGAGGACCAAGTTATGTGAGTGTTATGGGTTTTTACACTTTCGGGTCACAGACTGTGAGGCAGCAGCAGGGGCCTGAGCAGATGCAATGGATTTTTACTCTAGTCACAAATTGGGAGGAAGCCACCATGCTGAGCTATTAGACCATTATGGCTCCTCCACAGGTACTAAGCTTTTCATGATTGTTTTATACTCATGCGATCATCTTAAGATGTTTTTAGACATTAACAAATTTTCACCCAATCTCATCATTTATGGTCAGAGAATATATCATTTACAGGACTATAGGCCTTCCCTGATGATTTTTGGCTGTGCCTCTTCAGCTAATGAATTGATTCTGATCATTGCCATTGTTTTTCTCTTTAACGGGCTGGAGAAGTGATGCAAGGATCCCCTCTATAGCTGCTTTAGTCCAAGTTCAGTGCTTTATGGTAATTTTAAGAACAGTATAAGAACGTGAACCTGACCTAGTATCTCGTAGTCTCATGCAGTCTCTGTACACCAGGATTGGAGTGTAAGAGGAAGAAGCAGCACACACGTGTTGACAACAGCAATGCTGTTGGAAGAAAAAGCATTGCCAGTTCATCACTGTGCTACTTCTCCTTTCACTGTCCGGTCACAGACTCAGAGGAAGTGGTTTGATTGATACTGATCATCAGAAACGTCTGCCGGCAGAAAAAAGTGACGGTGTGGTCAGCATATCTACCTTGCAGCACTAAGGTCCCTGGTCCAAATCCTGGACAAGACACTATCTGAATGGAGCTTGCATGTTCTGTGCTTGTGTAGGTTTCCTCCAAGTACCCCAGGTTTTCTCCTAGGCTCCAAAGACAATGTGGTATGCAAATTGTGCCCAGTATGTAAGTGCATTCATGTGAGATAGGGACCTTAGATTGCAAGCTCATTGAGGGCAGGGACTGATGTGAATGTACAGTATGTAAAGCACTGTGTAAATTGTCAACACATATATAAACACCTGTAATAAATAAAAGCTAGTTGTGTTATTTTGTCTTTTAATTGGCTGTTTTATTTTGTTATTTTCAACTGGAGTTCTACTTTAAGCTGATAACTATCAAACATATATTAAAACAATTCTACAGTTTTTTTACAAATCAGAACCCAGTTACGGGTAGCTCAAGCTAATAGCGTTATCAGGGGGACAGGCACAATACGGTTTCTGGTTCACTACATTAGAAATACATTGTGGTCATCTTGAACTGACAAACCTTTGTTTCTAATTATCTCCTTTTTTTCTTTTCTTAGAAAAGTGAATAACCATTTAAATAACTAATACCCAAAGATAAGTTATGTACGAACAAGCAGACCTCATCATCCAATTAAAAAAGCAGAATTATTTAAAACATAGTTTACTACAAGTATAATTTGCTATGATTACTCGTTTTATAATGTATTGTATACATTTACTATGCTGTAAGTCTATAATAGACTAAACTGTATTTGTGAAAAGTCGACCATATGTGCATTCATCACAATGTTAATCCTAGCATCTTGAAGGCTCTTGTATACATTCCTTATCCTCAGGGGGGAAAACTGTAGCACTTTGCTACTGGCCTAAAAAATGCTGGTAACACAGAGCCTGCTGGAGCTGCCTGTACATGTTAATACTCCTAGTGAAGTCTAATTAAAAATGTAAGATCCAAAGTAAACATTGTAATAATTTTAAAAACAAATCATATATGGAATGATTTGGGAGTTACCAACTTAATGAGGTTGGCTAATAAAGGAGTAAAGAAAGGTTACTTTGGTTAATGACGTGATGATCATGTAACACTGACAATTTTGTAACTTGTGACACCTTAGCAGCAACAGAATTAAAGTGCAACTGGTATGTTTCCTAATCGGTACTGCTCGCTTGCTCTACAGCCTTCCTTGCAAGAGTGCAGCAACAAGGCAACATCTTGCTGGTTTGGCAAGAAGGTGAGCATCACCATAGCATAAAATAAGGCTTGCCACACATTATACAATTTTTCAGTAGATACCTGTACTGGGTGATCCAAGCCTTATGAGAGATGGTAGCTCTGGCTAGAGCTGTCTAATAATTGCCTTTAAGCCTGCTTGCTGTAAAGACTGTGCTTTACCCTTCTGTGGATTTATTTCAAGACAAACCTGTCATTTTTCGGTTTGTTTTGCCTTTTCATGAATAAAAGCATTTACAATTTCACTGGACTGTCTCTGAGCCGGCTGTTCACCCCTCTGATCCCGTACAAAGGTCAAACTTAAAAACACTTTCTATTTGTATGTAATCAGGCAGGCCTTTGCACTTCATAGTTGAAGGTAAATCTAAAGGAAATTGAATAAGAGAAATGTATGGCCAGCTTAACCCCCCTGGCGGTAATCCCGAGCGTGACTCGGGGTGGATTTTTTAGTGCAGGATCAGTAACCCCGAGTCACGCTCGGGGTAGATGTGCAGAGAGCGCAGCGGTGTCTATTACCTTCTCCTGGTGATCCAGCGATGATCTCTCATTGCTGTGACCGCCAGCCGAGAGTCCCGCCGCTCGTCCGTCCTCCGTCGGTGTGATCACTTCCTAGTTCCGTTCCCCGCAGCAGCAATGCTGCATGGGAGCGGAACTAGGGAGGGAAATTCAAAAAACTTTGCACAAAACACAAACACATAACACATTTTATATTATATATATATATGCATATATATATATATATATATATATATATATATATGCATGCATATATGTATATGTGTATATATATATATATATATATATATATATATATATATGCACACACACATATATATATATACATACATATACCTATATACACACGTGTATATATATATATATATATATATATATATATATATATATATATATATATATATATATATATATAAAATTATATTATTGATTCGATTTTAATTATATATTTTATATATATATATATATATATATATATATATACACACACACACACACACATATATATATATATATAATATATAACGCATGAATTATAATCTAATCAATAATATAATTTTATTATATATATATTATATAATAAAATTATATTATTGATTCGATTATAATTCATGCGTTTGTGTTTCAAATTTATCACATCTGGGATGTCTACTAGACTCTTTTTTTGGTCAGGTTTAAGTCAGTAATTACTAAGAATTGTAGGCCTATAATACATAACGCCAAATTTCCATGAAAAGAATTGTACCGCTTTTGGTATGTAATTCCTGACAGAATCATACCGCCAGGGAGGTTAAGTAGGCATCTTAGCGATCTCATTTAGAGTAATATTTAGAGTGATACCCAACCAGTGATCCTGTCACAGACGACTACTTTGGATTGGTAGTGTGACATGGTCCTAAATTAGGTAAAGTTTTGATCATTTCAATCATTTAACCATTAGCAAGCAAAGTATCAATTTTTCATTTCTCTTGCATGTAATTGAATATTTCGAGTGAATGTTCACTTTTCAAAGTGAATAATTTAGTAAATCAACCCAAGTGAGTAGTTTTTAGGCTGTGTTATTGAATATGTTTTCAAATGTTTAGTCATTTTAGGGGTTTTTAAAACAAACCAAACTGAACACACCTGATCATATGTTTGATTGCATATCTTTGATTTTGTTGAGGAAGAATAAACACTCTTACTGAGTTAATGAGAAATCTGTTTACTGCTTAGTGCAATCTAAGTGATCGTTACCAATAATATGGGAAAAAAAATATATATATTTATATATATATATATATATATATATATATTTCAAAAACAGCATTTTGGAGCAATGAAAATCAGACTACAGGTCCCAGAGACTAGTGGATATTCTTTCTGTACTAAGGTGATCCCTTCAATCCCAACATTTTTTCTAAAATAAATGAAAAGACATGTCGCCTCACAACCCCAAAGATACCCTAGAACATAGCCATAGAACAAGATAGCACTAGACATATTTATTGCCATTCCCATAGCTGGATGAGAGCTGCGAGCAGGAGGGTCCTTCTTTGAGCCCACACCACCATCAGCACCTCTTAAAAAATGCTCCCACCCTTGAAACTCCAGTTGGGTGAGTGGCAGGCACTGGACTGTTTTGTACCACAAATAAATGGGAGATGGTCTATAAACCAAAGGAGAGATGGGGGGAGTGATGCAGCTTTCCTGGCCTAAAGAATCACTGTAGTAACTGGACCATGGGATTCGGGTGAAATCCTACAATCCAACTGCTAAGTAGCCTAAAGGGCCATACACACAATAAGATTTTCTGAAGACTTTTTCCTTCAGATTTACCTTTTCTATGTAGTGCAAGGGCCTGCCAGATTGCATACAAATTGAAAATGTTTAGGTTTGACCTCATATTATATGGTTTTGGTAAGTCTAAATGAAAAAGTCTTCAGAAAATCTTATAGTGTGTATGGCCCATTAGTCTTTAAAACTGGAAAAGATTCTACTGAATGATTGAATTTGGAACAGAACAAGGACTTCACTCGTAGAGCAGACCACTTTATCATGGCTGCTGAGCTATGAGATTGTGGTCAGGATACGCGTCATTTGCTCTGTCCTGTGTCCTCTCTGCCTGTCAGCTGTGTGTGTGTGTGTGTGTGTGTGTGTGTGTGTGTGAAAGCTGCCCCTCCCCTCCCTCCTGCCCCTATTAGTATGCATTTAACCATTTAAAAAAAATTACTGCCAGCCCCTCTCTTGTATTTAGCTATAACACACTATGTAAGTGTATGTGGAAAACAAAGCTTCAAAATACAATTTCTGCAGATAGCTTCAGGCCCATCACGTGACTCCCGGCCTGCTCTCCCCCCCTATCTAAGGGCTACAGCAGCAGCACAGCAGTCATGTGACCTCCCGACTGACGTCAGTGGGAGTTCTCAGCTTCTTCTGCTATAGCCCTGAATCGGACTAGATGAGTGGCCAAGAGTCACCTGACCGGCCTGAAGATATCTGCAAAAATGGTATTTGGAAGCTTTGTTTTTCTCATACACTTACATTGTGTGTTATAGCTAAATACAACAGAGGGACTGGCAGCATATCATACACCCAAGGTTACAAACAATTAAACTTTATTAGCCACAAGGATACAGCAATATTTCTGAGCTCTAAATCAGTTCCTTCATCAGGCACAGTGACTATACTGTTACCTGACGAAAGAACTGATAAAGAACTCCAAAATATCGCTGTATCCTAACAAAGAGATGTAAGAAGACATGTGGTGCAAACTTTTGTTCAAGACTTTGCCACAGCGCCATTTGCATCATGTCACTACAACACTCAGAGAAAAAGGTTCAAAGCTGTTGGGTGTACATCATATTCCTGAATTTCCATGAACTGGGAACAGGACCACAAGAAATTTCAAGAAATCCCACATGTATTTTAATACAGTTATTTCTATTAGAATCAATTAGCTAACCCGGAGCTGAACTTTAGAAAACAAATATGGAAAAGTTTTGCCCTGCTAAATTTAACATTGTTTAAAAAGGGTAGAAGACACAATATGGAGTAGATGGGTATCTTTGGGAAGAGGAGGCACTTGACAAATTATTTGAAAAAATAAAACCCATAAAAGTGGCAGATTGAGTAATATCCTAATATCTTTAACATTGTCCATTCTATTTATGTATGTGGATGATGTCACTGTAATTATTTTAATTAAAAAAAAACATCTAAGTACCTTTTTGCTAATTGATATACAGCTGTCTTATGACCCAGCTCTTTCCTAGCCTGTCGTCTGCAGGGAAAGGATGGCAGGAGAAGTTTCTAATCCTCTACTGTGGGTCACATGTTCAAAATAAAAAAAAAAAAACAGCCTTCGCGATATCAAGTAAAAATAAATAATATATCAATAAACTGTTTTAAATCATCATACAAATTCATATTTGAAATCAAGTATTTACTATGTTTGGCAATAACATGGTGAGGGCAGATCTCTGCCAGTCACAGGCTGTGTCACGCCCCTCCAGCCTGTGTCTTAATAAGAGGGAGGAGAAGCCTCCATCTTTCAAGCTGTACTATCCCGCCCCAATTGTGTTTAACTGGTTAGTGGGCATGGAAGAGGAGGGAGGGAGTGGGCTGTCATTTACCACTGTGTATATGCCCACATATGTGACTCTATAGTCACATGGGCTGCTTAGATGTGATAGGAAGGAGATGCACAGCATAGAAACACACAAAAAACTGAGCATGTGCAGAACTGCCAACACTGCTCTGCAAACTCCCTAACTGCATGGGGACAACATAGTTACATAGTTACATAGTAGGTGAGGTTGAATAAAGACAATAGTCCATCCAGTTCAACCTGTGTAGGTGTGTGTGGCCGTACTCATCTCACATACCCCTGAATGTTCTGATCTTTGAGATGTATGTCTAAGAGTCTTTTGAAAGTCACCATACTTCCCGCAGAAACCACCTCTTGTGGTAGAGAATTCCACAATCTTGTAGCCCTAACAGTAAAGAACCCCCCACGTTGCCTGAGGTTAAAACGCTTCTCCTCTAATCGCATTGTATGCCCTCGAGTCCTCATGCAATCCCTCCGATTGAATAGATTTTTTTCTATGCCGAGATCACCATTGAAATATTTATAAATTGCAATCATGTCCCCTCTCAGGCGTCTCTTCTCCAGGGAGAATAAATCAAGCGATTGCAGATGCTCTTCATAATTAAGGTCCTCCAATCCCCTTATTAGTTTAGTTGCCCTTCTCTGGACTCTCTCCAGCTCCAACACATCCCTCCTGAGGACTGGCGACCAGAACAGGACAGAACACTCCAGATGTGGTCGGACCAGAGTTTTATAAAGTGGAAGGATTATAGTTTTATCTCTGGAATACATCCCTTTCTTTATGCATGCCAACATTCTGCTGGCTTTGGCAGCCGTCGCTTAACATTGCATGCTATTGCCTAGTCTATCCTCTACCAAGACTCCCAGAAAGAGCAGCAGGATCAACCAGGTTTTTTGCAGAATACAGAAATAAATCCCATGGTGACTGAGTAAAAATAGCATGAATGTAATACACCATTTATTGATAGTTTTTTTATGATGTGGCTTTCGTGACACTTTAACCCTGGTACACACAGGAAGTTTTTTTTTTTCGTTCAACCCAGTGGGCTGATCGGAAAAAAAAAAAAAAACGTAGAAGGTCGCTGTAACACCTATGCAATGTTAGTAAAGCAATCTTCCCCAGCTGTGGCAAGCGCTGATCATATGCCGATCGGATGCCGATTGGCTGCTGGTTTTCCACCATGCTTGTTCAACAGAAGTCGGTCGTGAGACTGGCTTCTATCAGAAAAGGAGCTGTACACACAGGCCAAACGTCCGATGGTAACTGCCAAACTGGCCCTTTTTAGACAATTTTCGGTCTGTGTGTACCTAGCTTAAGTTTGTAAATAGAAAGAAAAATGGCATTTGGTTCATATATGCACATTCAATCAATATCTAAAGTCTATAGCTTGAAAGCTGTTGCTGAAACAATAGCTCAAGAAACAGTAACTTCAAGGTAACTGTAATTGCTTACGGATCTTCTTCTTTATCTATCTATGGAGCTGATAGCCTTCATAATTTGCCATGTGACAATCTCACTCTGTATCTATGTATATCTCATCAGCACACACTCAGCACCTGCACTGCAGTTCTCATCTTATTGCCTGCTGCAACCTTGACCTTGTTCTGGAAAAGCACATGCTACAAGAAATTGTATCCATACTCATCTTGACCTCCACTATGATTGTGACCAGTTACCATGTATCAGTTTCAGAACAATGCTGTCAATGAGTTCCACAATGTCCACAATCTCCAGGGACTGTTCAAGCATTTGAACGCTTGCTAACTGACATTTTTTATCTTGAAATGTCCCTGGTATCCAAAATAGACCAGATGCACTACAGGTTGTTCATTTTTTGTTCCAAAAATGTGTTTTATACTCGAAATATTTACTGCACACACATTTCAAAATTTATTGAAAATAAGAAATAAACAAGAAAGTTGGAAACGTGATGAGCAAAAATCTATTTCTGGGTCTGTCTGACAGTCTGACATATGCTATTAATCATCTTTCCCCAAAATCATATGTCTTAAAGCAGTAGATGGTAAAAGAAAAAATTAGCCCCCATGTAGGTTTAAAAGAGATGTATGGGATTTTTTTTTCACACACCTAAGTGGATGCAGCATTGGTCTGATGCTGCATCTGTCCCCCACCAGCTGTAACACTAAGAACAATCTAACACTGCCGATCGCCCGGATCTCAGGGCTCCATGAGCAGAGATCTGACGACTGTCAGTCACCGCTCTCTGCTCTGTCCCCCTCACTCACTGGAGCCCTGAGCTGTGGAGGGAGTGGGAGAGGCCAGCTCAGGCTCAGGGACTCCATTGTCGCGATTTTGCCCAAGTTTGCACCGGTTCTGTGACGTCAATGGACAGCAGGCCTCAGCTGAAAAAATGGGTCACAGGAGTGCAGAGCGAACTGCACTCCTGTGATCCACAGGAGAAGTACAGCAATCTTGCCTTTGGCTGTACTTCTCCTTTAACTCATAATGTACTAGTATACATACCAGTACATTATGACAGACTTATCGACAAACTGAGCCCTCCAGCGCTGCGCAATCACCGCTCTCCCTAGTCTCCAGAGGCTTCTAGCTTCGCCTGGTCTTCCTTCTGGGTTTCTTACCTTCGGCAGCTTAAATAGTCGGACTGCTGTGATGTCACTACCGTGCATGCGCACAGGAGTCACATCACCACGGCACACAGAGCAGGCCGTATATATGTGGCCTGAGCTGCGCATGTGCTCTTCAGATCACATTACCCGCTGACAGGCATGGGGGACATTGACAGAAGAGACCTCTAGGGTCTCTTTTGTTATAAAAACTCTGCCTGTCAGTGGATTTTTTAAATCTTCACTTAACTACCTGTCAGGGCACCAATAGCAGGAGTACTCTAGGACCCAGCCTCTCTGCCAGTACTTCACCTGAGCCTTTATAAGGGAGCCAGTTCTTGTCTAAAGTGCTGTTTGATCTTCAGCTGCTACCAACGTTCCCGTACCCTGCCTCCACACAGGTCCTTTGACTGTCCTATTGAGGTACTCCCCGGAGCAGGAATTCTCTTCGGACGCATCTTCCCTGTCTCCGAGGTGGAATTGGAGGCTTTTAGATAGTACATCGATGAGAACCTAGCCAAGGGTTTCATTCGTCCCTATTTCTCACCTGATGGAGCAGGCATCTTCTTTGTTGAAAAAAAAGACCCCTTCCTCAGACCTTGCATCGACTACCGGGAGCTCAGCAAAATTACCATCAAGAATAGGGTACCCTCTTCCCTTCGTTCCAGAGTTGTTCCAGAGGTTTCAAGCGGCCCGGGTATTTACGAAACTGGACATAAGAGGGGCATATAATCTGGTCCGCATTAGAGAGGGGGATGCGTGGAAAAACGGCTTTCAGAACACGCTATGGCTACTTTGAATACGTTGTGATGCCCTTTGGGCTATGCAATGCCTCTGAAATATTTCAACACCTGGTCAATTATATCTTCCGGGAGTACCTAGACTTATTTCTGATCGTCTACCTGGATGATATCTTGATCTTCTCTGCCTCTCTCAAGCTCCACCGAATCCACGTCAAGAAGGTATTGAATACCCTCCGCAGGCATGGTTTGTACACCAAAGCAGCCAAGTGTGATTTTGAGAAACAATCTATTTAATTATTGGGACTCAATCTCTGTTGAAAGGATTTCTGTGGATCCCCAGGTCTCAGCAATCCTAGACTGGCTTGCACCGGCAGACCAAAAGGGAGTCCAAAGATTTGTAGGCTTTGTCAATTTGTACAGGAGATTTATTATAGACTACTCAATGATCATTGCCTGAATTACTCAGCTCGCATGTCTCCATAACCGTTTCCTCTGGAATCAGGAAGCCCAAGTAGCCTTTGAAAAACTCAAAACCTTGTTTACCTCTGCTCCAGTGTTGCAACACCCGGACCCAACACTCCCTTTCGTTCTTGAAGTAGACGCTTCTGAAGTGGCAAAGGGAGTGGTGGTTTCTCAGCATCTGGGCCCAAAAGCACTACTGCACCCAGTAGCTTTCTGCTCTAAGAAATTAAACCAGGCCAAAAGAAACTACGACATAGGCGACCGAGAGCTTCTAGCTATTAAAGTGGCCTTCGAAGAGTGGAGATATCTATTGGAGGGCGCCAATCACCCGATCATAATCTTTACTGACCACAGAAACTTAGAGTAACTGAGGTCCGCCAAATGTCTAAGACCCCGACAGGCTAGATGGGCATTATTCTTCTCAAGATTTAACTTCGATTTAACATATAGACCAAGATCCAAGAACGGGAAGGCAGATGCCTTGTCCTAGATGCTCCCTGAATATGCGGAACCTGCTCCCCCGAGCACCATTCTTTCAGCCCAGAACTTTTTATTGATTCAACCCAGCTTGAAATCAGTCATTAAATGAGCTTCTGCTTCATGCCCTGAATCTGAACAGGCCTAGTTAAGGAAACAAGATGGATTACTCTGGCATCAGGATAAGGTATTCATACTTCAGGAGGCAAGGCTTCAGGTCTTCAAGATGTACCACGACCACCAGTTAGCCGGCCACTTTGGAGCTCGCAAAACAAGTGAGCTCATCCAATGGTCCTTCTGGTGGCCCAACCTTAGTCGGGACTGTAGAGCCTATGTCAGATCCTGCTCAGTGTGCCTATGTAGCAAGGGCGACTAGACAAGGCCCTGGGGACTATTGAGACCCTTATCTATTCCTAATCATCCGTGGGAAATGATCTCCATGGATTTTATTGTGGAGCTTCCACCCTCGGGGGGGGGGGGTTTACTGCCATTATGGTGGAGGTGGACCGCCTGTCGAAGATGGCCCATTTCCTACCCTTGGTAGGCACACCTTTAGCAACTGAGAGAGCGCACGTATTCATCAAGAAAATTGTGAGACTCTACAGCTTTACCAGTAGCATTGTTTCAGATCAGGGGGTATAATTTACCTCCAAGTTTTGGAGACCTCTTTGTAAGGCCCTGAAAAAAGAACTTTGCCTCTCATCGGCCTACCATCCTCAGAGCAACAGACAAAAAGAGCGTACAAATCAAACTTTGGAGCAGTACCCGTTTCTCAGCCTTTTCACAGGACGACTGGGCCTCGCTGCTCCCATTAGCGGAGTTTGCTGATAACAATTCGCTACACTCAGCCAAAAACCAGTCTCCGTTCTGGGCCAAGGCTCAAACCGACTACAAAACATTTTTCATCAAGAAACGCAGGGGGAATCCCTCCTTTAAAGTCGGGGATGAGGTATGGCTGTCTACGGCCAATCTGAAACTGCCATGCCCATCGAAGAAGTTGGGGCCAAGATACATCGGGCCGTTTCCAATCAAACGTGAGGTAAACCCAGTGGCGTTTCGAATCCATTTCCTGGGAGAGTGGAACTACCTCCACCACCAGTAACTGTTGGTGAAGAAACAGAATACGAGGTGGAGTCAATATTGGATTGCAGGAAGCAAGGCAGGCAAATCCAATATCTGATCAAAAATTGGAAGGGGTATCCACCCGAAGAAAGCTCCTGAGACCTGAAGATCAACATCCATGCCCCTAGACTCCTTCGGGAATTTCATGCCACATATCCAAGAAAGATGGCCCAGTTGGGCATCCGGAGCCTGCCCGCTGGGAGAGGGGGGGGGCACTGTCAGGGCACCAATAGCAGGAGGACTCTAGGACCCAGCATCTCCGCCAGTACTTCACCTATAAGGGAGCCAGTCCTTGTGTAAAGTGCTGTTTGATCTTCAGCTGCTACCAAAGTTTCTGTGTTTCTTGTTTCCTGTGATTCCTGGTTACCGACTCGGCTTGCTCCAGATCTGTCTCTGGCTCGCTCCCTGACTTTGACCTTGACTTGTTTAATGGATCTCCTCTGCCTGCTACCTGTCCTGACTTCGGCTTCCGCTTGACCTTGTCTCCTCTGCTGCCCACCTGGCACCAAACCTTGGCTTAAATAATCTACCCTCTGTCTCCGCGACCCTAGTTACCTGTTACATCGCACAGGTGCCACCTGCCTGCAGTAGCCCTGCAGCACAACAGCGGTATTCCTGAAGCTCTTTTCTGCAAACAACTCTGCGGACGACCTTTGCGTCTTTGGGCCTGACTCCTCCTGTCTCACCTCCAGGGATGTTTGGAACTTAGCTGCAAGGGAAGCCCTCTCTCCATTGGCCTCCAGCACTTGATACCTGATACTACCACTTTAAGGTCCCCATTCTCTGTAATACTATTGAGAAAGTATACAGTTTAGTCTAAATCCATTTCCAGAAGGCATGGCCAACCAACATCTTTACAATTCTCAGATATATCAGTAAAAGGCATCTGATATTATTTACAATGGCAAAAAAGTATGAGCCCCTTGGAATTAAACAAAAAATAAATTTGATTGGTCATAACCCCTTGGAATAACTGGTTTTCTGCAGTTATTTGCCATAAAATGTGATCTAATCCTCATCTAAGACAGGCCATACATTATGCAATTTCCATTCCTTCAACCACAGGCCTATAGCAGGCAATCATAAGTTGTACTAATCTATTTTCATTAAAATTAATTTTGATTAGTTGCTATAAGTTACTGCACATAAGTATTAGCAATTAAGACTCAGAATAAGACCAACATTTATTATGACGACATAAACATTTCACCTCTAGCTATGGAGAATTGGGAGATGTAATACATTTAAATTGACACACAGAAGTATGCCATTTGCCTAAAATGACTTAGCTCAGTCAACACGTAGGCATGCTTTGTCCACAGTAAAACAAGAAATACAATACAGTAAGAGAAGACGAAGAGACCTCAGCTGCTATAAGCAATGTAAATCACCTGGTACCCCATACTTTGAACAGCACCCTCTGGCTGGTGCTTCGATTGGTGACTGTAAGAAAACTATGCGCTTGGCTTGGAGACAGCACCTAAATTCCTGTCTACAAATCTGTTAAAAGGAGAGTGATTCCCCTGTGTCTAAAATAATTGATCAAGAAGTAACAAGAACAAGCCTTGGAGCATACCCAATAGGATCTTTATGAGTAAATGTTTTCTTGGGAGACAGGTGCAACGTACGAAAAAAATGCAGGCAAGCTGTCAGTGAATTCTGGCAGACTCAGCACATTAAAACATGTAGCAAAGTTCCTGAACTTGACCAAGAAATTCCGAAAATTCAGAATTTGCAAATGGTGATCTAAACACTTAATAACTTGGCTATAGAACGAGAAAAAAAAAGAAAACAAATATACAATGGGGTTGATTTACTAAAACCAGAGTGTGCAAAATCTGCTGCAGCACTGCATAGAAACCAATCAGCTTCCAGGTTTTTCTTTGTCAAAGCTTAATGGAACAAGCTGAAGCTAGAAGCTGATTAGCTACAATGCAGAGCTGCACCAGGTTTTGCCCTCTCCAGTTTTAGTAAATCAACCCCAAAATCTTCATTCTAACCATAGATTATAACAGGGGAAAAAAACATCACTTCCCCCTGTCAGGACGGAGCTCTGCCTTGTTTATATGGGCAGAGCTCCATTCTGTTTGCTTTCCTGTTGATCAGCAAGTGCTGGCGGACATCCATTGGCGGGGGCACCCGCTGTTTGGCTTCTGCTCTGACAAATCACAGCAGAAGAAGCATGCCGACGGCACATGCACGCGGCTCCTACCTGGAAGTGCAGAATCACTACACCGCCACCCTGTAGCAGTAAATCTGCTATAGGGCAGTCGGCAAGCAGCTAGTTAAATAAGTAATAAAATAAACAAAATTATTTGGAAAAACAAGCACCAACATGTAAACACAGGTTTTGGAAATCCAAGACAAATCAGGACATAGAGGTTGATTTACTAAAACAGGAGAGTGCAAAATCTGGTGCAGCTGTGCATGGGAGCCAATCAGCGCTTGACAATGGTGTCTACTGCAGTGATTTCTAGCTTCCACGGGCATCCAACACATATGGTAAATGCATATTTACATTGGTCCATGCTGAACCAAGGTAACTGTAAAATGCACCATACCTAAACTTCGACTACAAGAACCCCAAGAAATGGACTTTATGGTAAGTACAAAAATTCTGTTTTCTTTATTATCAATTAAGGGACACAGGATCAGCAGGTATTCTGATATGACTGAGATGTCCAAAAGGGGTCCAGCTGCATGGTGGGCAGCACAACAAACAAAATTATAACAGGTTTACAAACAAAAACAGAAAACTAATAGCAGCTTACAATTAAAGAGCAGCCAGAAGGACCATACATCAAAAATGTGGCATAAGATGAGACTTGAACATCCACCTGCTAAAACCTGAATGTACATACAGGGGACCAGGTGGACACTTTGCAAATTTGCAAAGGTGTTTAATGCCTAAAAGACCAAAAGGCTGAAACTTTGATCCTGAGATCATAAGTGTGAAAAATGATCTGTTTGCACCACTGAAAAATATTGGAAGGAGAAGTGGGCTCCCCTTTATAGGGAATATCAGGAATGTCAAAAAGAGTGTCAGTCTTTCTACTGGAAGCAATGGCTTGAGAGCTAAACTTGCATAGCACAAGCTTCAGATGTACTGGACCAGGACAGAAATATGAATGAACAATGCCCTGGCTGATGTTAAAGGCCGAAACTACCTTAGGGAGAAAGGAAGCTCTAGACCTCAAGGCTACCTTATCTGTGTAAGACCAAAAAGGGTTCTTTACAGGATAGGGCTGCAAGTTCAGACACATGCTTTGCAGAGGTGATGGCGACAAGGAACGTGACCTTGTAAAGGAGAGCGTAAAAGGGAATATACCTAATATTAATACCTAATTGCAGAGTTGGGAGAGTCAGTTTCAACCCTTTTTTCTAGAGGCTCAGGACCCAACCAAATGTTTTAAAGTCTAGACTGTCCTCATTAGATTTACAGTCAGAGTTTGAGCTGACTGTTCCAGCAGTAGAAGATCGTCGATCCTTAAACACTGATGCACCCTCAATAGGTATAGTCAGCGTTTTAATAAAGCAAGATATTGCCACATTTGTGATGGATACAAACCACTTCTTTACATTTAGGCAATAAAAACAATTTGTAAAGAATTTCCTTCTTAGCGTACAAAAAAAGTTGAAGTACTGCGTCATCTGGAGAAGCTTTAACAGGTTTAGGACCTTTAAGAGCTTATGAGTCAAAACAGTCAGCTGAAAATGCTTAGGAACAAAGTCATCCATGAAGGATCCGTGTGTTCCCAATTCCCAAAATGCTCTTATCGTTTATTAGTGGCACATAGCTGTAATACCAGGAAAATAAACTAATGTTGTAATGTGACTCCAGTTCTAGGCAGCGGGAATTGTCTTTTAGAACTGGGTCCAAATGAGCATTGACTGCTGATGCCAACAAGCGTGCATGATCTCGCATGACCAAACCCAACTCCAGAGTATGATCTCATCACAAAGACATGCTGCACTTATTGTATGAAATTCTCATTAACCTTAGTATAATGGCTTTAATTTGAAGGGTGTGTCATTTGTATCTTTTCATTTTACACATGTATACCTAATAATTCTTATTTAATTCAGGTATGCAAAAACCAGACTTTACACTATGGGGAGGTGGAATGGGGCCAGCTCTCCAACAAGATGAGAATAACAAAACGAAAAACCCTCCCAGTTCACTTTAACCAGAGATTTTAATTCGACTTCTAAGTATGTGTTTTTAAGAGCTTACTTATACAATCAATAATTCAATATCGCTGGTCCTGAATGTCGATGAAGTAATAATTTTTCTTGAAATATGGCTATTATCGAAGCAAAGCCTCATTTTTAAGGTTGTGGTGGTCAGCTACAAGTCCTGCAGCTAGCCCTGTCACTAGAGAAGTTGGCAAGATGTGCTCAAAAATGAACTTGAAGCATCAGAACATTATACTTGGAAGTTATCAGAGGATCACATAAAAACAGTATGAAAGTAAAAGAAAATAAGGTAATTTAATAAAGTAGCCTAAAAAAAAAAAAACATTACAAACAGGGTGCTAAAAAGCTACAGTCATCATGATATGTTTTGCGACAAAAACTGTACACAAA
The DNA here is from genome assembly GCF_965119305.1 of Pelophylax lessonae. Taxonomy (NCBI): domain Eukaryota; kingdom Metazoa; phylum Chordata; class Amphibia; order Anura; family Ranidae; genus Pelophylax; species Pelophylax lessonae. The sequence goes on from NC_138770.1 coordinate 334,566,345, forward strand.
CTTTAAAGGAGTAGTGTGGGAAAAAAAGGAAACAAACATACATACTCATCTATATGGCTGCAGCATCGGTCTGATGCTGCAGTTGTCCCCCACTGGCTCTAAGACTGAGAACCGAGCGATCACAAAACCACTGATCACTCAGTTCTTGGTCTTCTTGGAGTAAAGGACACTGACTACCAGTCACCACTCTCTGCTCTGTCCTTCTGGCTGTGGAGGGGGTGAGAGTGGCTGGCTCAGGCTCTCAGCAGGATGCTGAGAGGGTGAGCCAGCTGCTGGTCAGGCATCTTGGTGGATCCCAACATTAACCAGTTCCCGACTGCTTACGTTATATTTACTGCAGCAGGCTGGCTCGTACAGGAAAAACAATGTAGGTCTACTTCGCTCGCCTGGGAGGAGCTAGGGGGCAAGCGTGCGCCGCCGGCAAGGAGCTCCCGCCCCCGATCGTCAGCGGGGAAGCCGATATGTGTGTCAGGTGTCTCCGATTGCCGCCTGACACCTGCAATCGCTCCCTGCAGAGAGAGAAGGACGGTCGGCTGTTGTAAACACAGCCGACCGTCCTTCTCCCTGAAATGATCTCAGAGCTCATGTGATCTTTCTATATAGGATCACATGTCTCTGTGGTCATCTCATAAGCCACGCCCCCCTAGAGGTTGAAACACTCCATTAGGGTCACATTTAACCCCTTGATCACCTATACTGTTAACCCCTTCCCTGCCAGTGTCATTATTACAGTAACAGTGCATATTTCTAGCACTGATTACTGTAGTAATGTCACCGGTACCCCAAAAAGTTGTCAAAATTGTCAGTTAGGGGTCCGATCTGTCTGCCGCAATGTCGCAGTCCCACTAAAAATTGCAGATTGCCGCCATTACTAGTAAAAAAAAACAAAAAAACAATAAAAATGACAAATCTTTCCTGTAGTTAGTAGATGCTAAAACTTTTGCGAAACGAATCAAAATACGCTTATTGCGATTTTTTTTTACCAAAAATATGTAGCAGAAAACAAATTGGCCTAATATGTTAAAAAATTTTGATTTTTAAATTGGTAATGTTATATAGCAGAAAGTAAAAAATATTGTTTTTTTTTTTTCAAAATTGTTTATAAAGCAAAAAATATAAATCGCACAGGTGATCAAATACCACCAAAAGAAAGTTTTATTTGTGAGAAAAAAGGACACAAATTTCATTTGGGTACAGCATGGCACGACCGCGCAATTGTCAGTTAAAGTATCGCAGTGCCGAATCGCAAAATAGGGCCTGGTCATTAAGGGGGAAAATCCTTCCGGTCTTAAAGTGGTTAAAGCCAGGATTCCTCCAGAGTCTGGACCAGCTGAGTAACGTCAGCCAACATGCAGGTGTTAGTCCGCTGTTGGCTGAATACAGGTCCCAGGAGTGCAAAACGAATTGCACTCCTTTGACCCACAGGAGAAGTATGGCCATTTGCATGAAGCCTTAGACTTATGCACACTTAAACTCAGCATTTTTGGGTTTGTTGGATGTCTGCATCTCCTCCTTGGCCATTACATAACTTGTGTGTCCCTGCAGCTCAGTAGGGACAGACCTGCGTAGTATCAGGGAGACACCTTAAGAAAAGGAAAATTGGAGTCGATGGAGAGGCCCTAACGAGTATTATAAATGTATTGAACAAAGCAGTCATAGTGAGGTCTTTGTAAACCTTTGTAACTAAAGAACTATCTCTTTTAGCATGCACTGCCACTTGCATTTGTTTTTTTCCCCTGATCTTTCACTAAAACATCCCTGGCTCAGAACGCACACACCTCACTAGTACATAATTTTGTTTTTGATCAAAAAACCTTTATTGAGGAACATCAGATCAATACATTCCAGAATTCATAAATGTCAGTTTAGGTCACTTCTTGACTTCAATATTAGGATTATAAATAAGAAAATCATTGCATAAAAAAAAAAAAAAAAAAACACACATAGGGGTTAATTAACTAAAGCTGGAGAGTGCGAAATCTAATGCAGCTCTACACAGAGCCCAATCAGCTTCCAGGTTTTTTGTCAAAGATTAATTGAACAAGCTGAAGTTAGAAGTTGATACCTACCGTGCGTCTCCAGTTTTAGTAAATCAACCCCATAGAGTGCTTAATGTACAATATCACACCAGATTATGATGTTACAACTATTCATCCTACAAAGGGCCCAGCAAACAGTATGCCCACTAGTGTATAGTTCTAATGAAGAACTTTACAATCCATTCTATTCCATCTTCCACCTGTTTTAAAAATCAAAGATGTAGCTGACAGTGCCATCTAGTGGTCATCACAGTAACTGCAGCGCAAGCTATACTGGACCTAATGAGTTTGCAGGCTGCAATTCTTGCTGCAGTGATTACTTAACATACAAAAATCAGGAAATAAAAATACATGCTATGATGAAAGATAATTATTCCAGGAAACTAAACCCATCTTTGTCTTTACAGTGATGTTTGAAAATTCCAAATGAATAAATCATATGAAAGAATAATTTCAAACTTGGACCACATGATTCTTGAGATTAATTGCAGAGAAAGGGTACAGAAACAAATTAACCTAAATTGTAAATTGATAAGCCCAATTAATTTGGCAAAAATACACCTTCCAAAAAAAAAATATACATAAAGTTTAAAAAATGAGCTATTAACCTTCCAGACCATCATCACCCTTATTTTTTATTGTCTGTTTTTCTAAATAAATTAAACTTCTCCCCCTAAAGTGCACATTAAAGAGTTCGGCCTGGGAAAAAAAAGAAAATTAAAGTCAGCAGCTACAAATACTGTAGCTGCTGGAAGTAGCCATCAGAAGATGGGAACACTGTAGTCATAAAGGGATGGACATGGTCAGTAACAATACTCAGGTAGTCTGTGGCATTTAAAGGATGCTCAATTGGTACTAAGGGGCCCAAAGTGTGCCAAGAGAATATCCCACCATTACACCACCACCAGCCTGAACAGTTGATACAAGGCAGGATGGATCCATGCTTTCATGTTGTTTACAACAAATTCTGACCCTACCATCTAAATGTCGCAGCTGAAATCGAGACTCATCAAACAGGGCAACATTTTTCCAATCTTCTATTGTGCAATTTTGCTGAGCCTGTGCAAATTGTAGCCTCAGTTTCCTGTTCTTAGCTGACAGGAGTGGCACCCGGTGTGGTCTTCTGCTGCTGTAGCCCATCTACTTCAAAGTTTGATGTATATTCGATGTGTTCAGAGATGGTATTCAGTGGAGAAGAAAAAATACCTTACAAGGTTCTAACCCTTCTCTACTATAACAAAAACTGACAAAGATGTTACAAATGTAGGATCAGTTGCTGGGGCGATGGTGAAACTGTCAGTAAAGCGAAACAATTGGCAAACCCTATATTAAAACTAAAATGCTTGCAAAAAAAAGAAACTTACCTACCCCACCACCCTTGCCTAAGACCTTTTATTTCTTGCAGATCTGTGCTGGATACAAAAGATTCTTCAAGAGGCTTTGTTCTGCAAGTTAGCGAAGACCAAAGGCAAGGCCAGTGAGAGAGGCAACTTGTACATAGGTTTTCTTTCTATCTCATTGCTCTATTCTGCTAATGGGGGAAGGGGGGGGGGAGAAATACCTGGCACGTCTCTATATGGGGGGAGGGGGGTGGCACATTTAACGTATTCCCCTTCATCCAACATGAAACAGCTCCCCATACAGGCAACCCATACTGTCACATTTCGATGAAGACAGAGTCCAAAGCAAAGTGTAAGCTTCAGATCATAGTTTGGAGCTTATAATTTGCTAATTATAATACTGTGTATAAATCTTTCATAAAGCAAAGCATCACATACTGTAGGTTCGTCATAACCTTTAACATATACAGACTTATGTCCCAAAGTCATCACACTTCTCAGTTATTCAGAGGCAGTGGCAAGGCGATAAGAAAGAAGTTACAAATTACTTTAAACGGATAAAAAGCTACTTCTCAGTACCAGGGCCACAGACAGTAGCCGGCAATATGAAGCCAACAAATATAGAAGACAGTACTTACCAAAGCTACAATGAATACTATTAAAGGTCATATGCAACCAGCGGAAGCCACTGTCACTTATAAATATAGATCCACTTATCTTTACAGACAAAAAGTGAGGCTAAAACCCACACTGCTATCCATCTATCCATACTGTCAGCATATGCCCCTAGCAGACAGGAAGGAAGCCAGCGGCAGCTTTTAGAATTGAGCAGTTCAGATGTACGGTATGTATTCATTACATAAATAACCAAGTTGTATAAATTATTAAAACCAATCAAAAGAGGCAGAAAAAAATACATCTCCCTTGCATGATGAACCTGAAACATTACATTTGTACATTATGGATACTTCTTTCAGACAAGTTATTGTCTAAGTGACAGAGTCTGCACACAAACAGAAGACAAATAGGCTGTTCAGTTTGCAAGGGAAGTTGTACTTTGTAAGGGATCTATCCCCAAAACTTAGTAAATGTGGTGAAAATTACCATTTAAATGCAAGAAAATACAATTTTTGCTTGCAGATGATTGAAGGATGGAAGTCAGAAGAGCTTCACCCCATTCACCAAGCTCTGTAGAAAATTCCTTCCCTTGCAAAATGAACAGCCTATTTGACTTTATTTAATCAACCCCAATGTCAGTTGAAGAAAAGATGAAACACAAAGCATAGATCCACAAATATCAGCAAGAGAAGATGTAAAATCAAATTCACCATCTTACCTGAAAGTGCAGAATGATGGTCCATATTAAGCCCAAAGTCAATTTGGGATTCCCATCTGTTATATCATCATTTCTAATATTAACTAGTTTCACCTGTAATCATAAGTAACAATAATGTACCGCATTAGCTATGAAATATACTGCACATACAAAAACATACAATGTTGCCATATTTGTAACCTTTGGAAAATGATTATTAATGCCCCTTGTACACAGGACTGCCCAGCTGTAGTATATCCATCCCGGCATTTTAGTGTACCCCAGAGTGACTGGTTCACTGTCCAGCACCACCACAGACAGCCTATTAAAGTCTATGACAGGCTGTGTTTGGACGGGGCTGAACACTGTACTGGCATTTAGGGACCTAAGTGTTTAGGGGTCCAGGAATGCACGTATTTGGTATCTGAATGTCTTCTTGGATCAATTTACTTTTATTAAGCCCACAAGCTAAACCAGAGAAAATAAAACGTGTATGGCTAGCTTGAGGGTAGCTATCTCCATAAGAGGTTTTCTAAAAGGGAAGCAATACCTAACCTCCACAAGAATCAAAATCCAGCCCTAAACATGTGGAAGAATTGCCATTTAGGGCCTCTCCGCTATCAATATTCAAGGCAGGTAGAGACACAGCATACCACCCACTAACTCCCAACAATCTCAATCTTGTTGCACTCTCATTACACATGCTGTGCCAGACTCCTCTTTAGAAGCCGTGCACCCACTAATTTCAGATCTGAAGGCCTCCTTTGTGACTAATTACATCATCTTTCAGGCGGCTCCTTACATCTCCTCCCTTTTCCCTTCTCTCTGCCCCCCTTGCTAATACAGAGTGGCTTTAGGAAGGATGACTTACAGCCTTCTCCCTGCTGGTTGCCCCTTATATGAAGGTGGCAGTCCCCCCCCCCCACTTGATAAAGTAGAGTGGCTCCAGCAAGGATGACTGACAGTCTACTCCATGCTAATAACCCCTTACGTGATGTCAGCAGGCTCCATTCTATTGGACAATGCAGAGCGGCTCCAGCAAGCATTAGTGAGTGACAGAGTGTTCCCTCTGCTAGCCAACCGTTTGTGTGATGTCACAGGCTATGCTTTCTGCTTTGCTCCACCCACCCCTCTCACAATATGCTAAGAAGAAGGAACAGAATGTTTAGTGATCAAAAAATAAGATAGTAGGAAATATAATTTTTAAAAAATGTATGTACTGCTGTTTTTAGTGTTTCATTTCTTGATGATACATCTAAATAGGTTGCAGTGGGTTTACTGACACTTTAATGTAAAACAGTGTTTTACTTAGGAGGGGTTTGGGCTGCACTAGGTAGCAATACACTAGACTGGGGATGCTGCAGCCACCAACATTTTTTTTTTTTTGTTGCACATATGCTACCATATGCACTGCAGCACCACCTCTGCCCAGCCTGACAGTGGCAGTTTAGAGCCAAAGGGAGGCTCCAGTTATTCTCTGTTCACATGACAAAGCCCAGGGGAGGACTTCCCCTCATTCTCAACTGGTAGAAAAGGGTCATTTTTGGTTGTATTATGTACAGTGGCCTGTGCAAAATGCACTCCTGAGCCCTGCACTGTGCGTTACATACTCCTGACCTCTGCGTTCTGCGATTTACACACTCCTGCGGCCTGCAGTTTGTGCATTACATATTCATGACCCTGAACTCTGAGCTTTACATACTCTGCACGTTAGATCCCGACACCCTGTGCTTTATACACTCCTGGCCCCTGCACTCTGTGTGTTATGCACTTCTGAGCCCTGCACGTTGTATAATTACGCACTTCTGGACTATGCACTCTGTGTATTATGCACTTCTGAGCCCTGCGCTCTCCGCATTACGCACCTCTGAGTCCTAAACTCTCTGTGTGCCACCCTCCTGAGTCTGCACTCTCTCTTTTAAACACACCTGAGCCCTACGCTATAAATGCTATGTTGCACATTTCCTGCTCCTGACCACTTCACTCTAAGTACTTTAGAATTCTTCTTTAAGGTAGGCTGTGTGCAAAAAAAAAAAAAAGGTAACCTGGAAACATTGGCCACAGCGGAGCCAGCGTGGAACGCAAATGGCACCGATAAAGGAACTGCCGTCAGCAGAGAGACAACCAGATGCGGTAGATGGGCGGTACTGCATTTCTTCTTAAGACAGAGGCATCGGGGACACTGCACCCTTCATCCCTCTCCGTAAAGTGTACATTCATGCCATGCTTTCTCAAATGTGAGCTGTTTTTATTTAACCCATTATTATCATGACCCAGGAGGGGGAAATCCATGACAGGGGGGGGGGGGGGTTATCCTAATAACAGCTTTATTTCAGATGGTTATATATATATATATAATAATAATAATGAATAATATAATGAAATTAATACTTTGTGAGAGAATCGAGAAAGAATTGTGAGAGAATCGTGACCTTTATTCTAAGTAAAAAAAATTGTGAGTCTCATTTTTGCCAGAATCATGCAACTCTAATATCAGTATAAGTACTATAAGTAATTCGGTGGGCTATACATGGTACATTCTCATCCTTTTCCACCAGTTGCTACAAAACATGCTGCGAGAGCTTAAAAAAAAAAAGTATGTATATTACCTGACGTTTTTTCAAATAATCGAGTGCAATTTGTACATTCTGTAGTCTGTGAAAGCGCATTCGGCCTTTTTCTCGGGGCTATAAAAAGGGGAAAAGATATGACATGTCAGATAAATTTGTATTCTAATAACTCCATTTGTAACAGACATTATGCTGAACACTTCCAGATTATCAGTAGATAAATATCACATTAAGTGACGTGCCCTTTCATGCAGTGAATAGAATAAAACCCACACATTATGCTTTTTACTTGCCAGTCTCTCATCGCTATTTAAGTAGCATTCATGTTTTATTTTCTAGAACAGTGAACGTAGAATTATATTTAACTGAGAATAAACATTATTGTTCTCCATTAGCAATATAAAACTGTTGGACTGTTGGGCAATAGCCTTGCCTATGTTCCCTTTAAACGCCTACTTAGGTTGAAATTACTCTTGAAAATAATTGTAGTCAGTATAAAGTGTATGTATGGGCAAAATAAAAAAATTACATGTATGAGGCAGTCTGACACTAGCATTAAAGGGGTTGTAAAGTCAGAAGGTTTTTTATCTTAATGCAGTCTTTGCATTAGAATAAAAAACCTTCTGTGTGCAGCAGCCCCCCCCCCCCAGCCCCCAAAAATGCCTACCTGAGCCCCATCTCAATCCAGCAATGCCCTTGACTGTCTCATCAGTCCAGGACTCCCCTCCTCATTTGCTAAAACACAGTGCCATTGGCTCCTGCTGCTGTCAATCAAAATCAGTTAGCCAAAGAGGAGCGAGAGGGGGCAGAGCCAAACCGCACCTCTGTGACACGGAGCTGTGACTCGGCTCGGGTGCCCCTATAGCAAGCTGCTTGTTGTAGGAGCACTCAAAGGGAGGGATGGGCCAGGAGAGCCGAAGAGGAGGCAAAACCAACTGCACAGAGCAGGTAAGGATAACAGGTTTGTTATTTTTACTGAAAAAGAGGAGACTTTACAATCACTTTAAAGCAGATTTTGTACCTAAAAAATAAGGTCAGCTGTTTAGGTTTCCTCCTTAAACCAAAAAAAAAAAAAGTGTAAAAAATCAGTTAGACAGTATCCTCACCTCTCACATGGCTTCTGCCTGCGACGCCTGGGAAAGGGTGACATTATACTCCTTCTAGTGAGATCTGGGGAATGTAAAGTAAGCTACATCTTGCAAGATTTACTCAATACTCAATATTCCCAAGGATCTCATCGTAGGATGACAAAGTCACTCCCTGCATCACAGAAACAGGGGAAAGATGTGTATATCTTTTTTCCCATACAGGGGTTTCAGCCAGAGGAAGAAGGAGCAAATGTAAACAGCAGGCCTTGCACATAGTGTGAATTCCACTTTAGGACAGGAGTTTTCATTTTTCTGAGTCCTCCCCATAGCAAAGGGAGGTGCTTCAAGACCTTCTTTGGGTCCTCTTTAAGATTCTATTTGTTGAGAAAAATACAATTCTCACTTGATTGTCCATTAAAAAAAATACAGCTGCAAGAAAAAGTATGTGAACCCTTTGGAATGATATGGATTTCTGCACAAATTGGTCATAAAATGTGATCTGATCATCATCTAAGTCACAACAATAGACAATCACAGTCTGCTTAAACTAATAACACACAAAGAATGAAATATTGCCATGTTTTTATTGAACACACCATGTAAACATTCACACTGCAGGTGGAAAGTATGTGAACCCTTGAATTTAATAACTGGCTGAACCTCCTTTGGCAGCAATAACTTCAACCAAACGTTTCCTGTAGTTGCAGATCAGACGTGCACAACGGTCAGGAGTAATTCTTGAACATTCCTCTTTACAGAACTGTTTCAGCTCAGCAATATGCTTGAAATGCCTGGTGTGAATCGCTTTCTTGAGGTCATGCCACAGCATCTCAATCGGGTTGAGGTCAGGACTCTGACTTGGCCACTTCAGAAGGCATATTTTCTTCTGTTTAAGCCATTCTGTTGTTAATTTACTTCTATGCTTTGGGTCATTGTCCTATTGCAACACCCATCTTCTGTTGAGCTTCAGCTGGTAGACAGATGGCCTTAAGTTCTCCTGCAAAATGTCTTGATAAACTTGGGAATTCATTTTTCCTTTGATGATAGCAATCCGTCCAGGCCCTGATGCAGCAAAGCAGCCCCAAACCATGATGCCCCCACCACCATACTTCACAGTTGGGATGAGGTTTTGATGTTGTGTGCTGTGCCTCTTTTCCACCACACATAGTATTGTGTGTTTCTTCCAAACAACTCAACTTTGGTTTCATCTGTCCACAGAATATTTTGCCAGTACTGCTGTGGAACATCCAGGTGCTCTTGTGCAAACTGTAAACATGCAGCAATGTTTTGTTTGGACAGCAGTGACTTCCTCTGTGGTATCCTCCCATGAAATCCATTCTTGTTTAGTGTTTTACATATTGTAGATTAGCTAACAGGGATGTTAGCATTTGCCAGTGACTTTTGTAAGTCTTTAGCTGACACTCTAGGATTCTTCTTCACCTCATTGAGCAGTCTGCGCTGTGCTCTTGCAGTCATCTTTACAGGATGGCCACTCATAGGGAGAGTAGCAGCACTGCTGAACTTTCTCCATTTGTAGACAATTTGTCTTACCGAGGTGAACAACAAGGCTTTTGGAGATACTTTTATAACCCTTTCCAGCTTTATGCAATTCAACAATTCTTAATCGTAGGTCTTCTGAGAGCTCTTTTGTGCGAGGCATCATTCACATCAGGCAATGCTTCTTGTGAAAAGTAAACCCAGAACTGGTGTGTGTATTTTATAGGGCAGGGCAGCTGTAACCAACACCTCCAATCTCATCTCATTGATTGGACTCCAGTTGGCTGACATCTCACTCCAATTAGCTCTTGGAGATGTCATTAGTCTAGGGGTTCACATAATTTTTCCACCTGCACTGTGAATGTCAATAAAAACATGGCAACATTTCATTCTTTGTGTGTTATTAGTTTAAGCAGACGGCGATTGTCTATTGTTGTGACTTAAATGATGATCAGAACATATTTTATGACCAATTTGTGCAGAAATCCCTATCACTCCAAAGGGTTCACATACTTTTTCTTGCAGCTGTATGCCTATTTTGTTTTCAAGTGATTACATAGTTAGTTTGGTTGGGAAAAAAAAGACACAAGTCCATCTTGTTTAACCAATAGAGAAAAACATTTTACAATCCTATATACACAATCCTATAGCCACAGTTGATCCAGAGGAAGGCAAAAAAAAAAATAAAAATCCAACAAAGCATAATCCAATTTGCTCCAGCAGGGGAAAAAATACCTTTCTGATTCCCAAAGAGACAATCGGATATTACCTGGATCAACTTTACCTATAAATGTTAGTACCCAGTTATATTATGTACATTTAGGAAAGAATCCAGGCCTTTTTTAAATCAATCTACTGAGCTTGTCAGCACAACCTCTGGAAGGAGTCTATTCCACACTGTGAAGAAAACTTTCCTTTGGAGATTAAATCTCTTTTCTTCTAGACGTAAAGAGTGCCCCCTTGTCCTCTGTGATGACCTTAAAGTGAATAACTCAACACCAAGTTCACTATATGGACCCCTTATGTATTTATACAGTACATGTTGATTATATCCCCCCTTAATCTCCTCTTCTCAAGAAAGAATACACTCAGTTCCTCAATTTTTTTTCTTATAGCTGAGCTCCTCCATGTCTCTTATCAGTTTTAAGGTCCCACCTCCCACCACAAGAAATCTTTTGATTAGGTTTTGAGTTTAAAGCTAAATTCTAAGTTCATACCTAAATAAGCAGCTGGAATACATATATCCTCACAATAGATTAATTATTTTGTCAGTTCAGCCTTGAAATGTATACAGCCCTGCAGGATGGTACAGTTAAACTCTACTGCAGGTAAACTCTACAGCTTGGATACCATCCTGCACCTAGCTTGTGATTAAGTAATGAAGGAGCAGCAGACTAGACTACTAGGTTGTCTCTCTCCTCTCATCCCCTGTTGGCTTGTTCCTTTCTAGTACAAATGCTCTAAGAGGGATCCCAAGGTCATGGTTTACAGGCTATTACAGGAAGAAGATATGAAGGCACATACCGATTCTTACTTAGTTAATATATATTGATACATTTTATTAATACTTAAGGGTAATCAATGGTGTTTTTTTTTTTATATCAGTCTGGACTTCAGCCTTAAAGATTGTGGCATATATCATCTATAATGCTACAACTGTTGTGTTATATTTCTTGACTGTAGTATCCTGCCTCTGTTGAACAACTTTCACTGGAAGGCATAAATAGACAAGCACAAAAATGACAAATTCACTTTTGACACCTAGAATGTATCAATAGCTAAAATTTGGGTGACGGCAGATATATACTACCAAGCAAACTAAAAAGCATAAGCACATAGTAGAAAATGCATCTGTTAACATGAGAGGAAGCCAGCATGGCAAATGGAAATGACTGTAGAAAAATAAGCAAAACTGAAAAACATTTGTCAATTCTGGATGGTTTCACCAAGCTGGTTGCAAGCTGTTAATGCTGCCTGCCAGTGTAAACAATATGGCTCCTGGTCCCTGTCCATGTGATGAAGATCTCATGCTCTCAGATGTCACAAATTAGATCCAAACCTCTGCCATTTATTACTTTCAACATTCCATTTCCATTTATTTTGCTGAAGTAATCTAAGGGGATCACAGAGGTAAAGAATGCATTCCAATGTCACCCTCTGTGTCCCTCCAGTGATACCCTAACCTGTGACAATAGAGAAGGTAGACAGAGCCTGCAAAACCCAGCTTTATACATATCACCTGTCATACCAAAAATACACAAGTAGCTAAAGCATTGTTTGTATATTCTGGATGACTATAGAAAAATCAGAACACTAATTAACATTATCATATTATTACAATACTCATACACAAAGATGCTTTTAAAGTGTTTCTAAACCCACAACAGTAAAATCAGTCTGTATATGCAGTAAAGCATGCTCGGTAAACTAACTGTGGAACCTAAGGGGTAAAGTGATTATAAAGCTTAATTTTTTTTTCATTAAAATAACAAACATGGTATACTTACCTCCTCTGTGCAGTTGGTTTTGCACAGAGTGGACCAGATCCTACTCTTCTTGGGTCCCACGTTGGCGCTCCTGGCCTCTCCCTCCTGTCGGGTGCTCCCACAATAAGCAGCTTCCTATGGGGGCACCCGAGCCAAGACGCTGCTCTGTGTGTTCATTTACACATTGAGCCACCGTTCGACCCTGCCATCTCTGTCTCCCGATTGGCTCACTGGCTGTGATTGATAGCAGCGGGCGGCTAATGGCCAATAGCCAATCAGTGGGATGTGTTCCCAGAGAGGCAAGGTACTAGTGGACATCGCTGGGTCAAGAGGGGGCTGAGGTAAGTATTAGAGGGGCTGGGGGGGGGGGATGCTGCACAGAATGTTTTTACCTTCATGCATAGAATGCTTTAAGGTAAAAAACGTTGTGCCTTTCCAACCACTTTAATCCTCTGCATTGTGTAAAAAGGCTGTTTGGTCATATCTTCTCTGAGCCTCTCCTTCTTCCACTGTCCTCAATTTATCTCCTGATAACACAGAGCCTTGGGGCACTCTGCACCTGCTCAGATTGTTGAGTATTGCTAGAGAGTTTTTTTTTTTTCTTGGTGCGGGTGCATGTGATCAGCACTGTCCAGACAGAAAGTCAGGGGTCTTGCAGCCTCCTAGGACAGTCAGAGCAGAATGAAAACTCCTCCTACAAGCTTTAAAGCAGAGCTCCACCCAAAAGGGAACGCTCTGCTTGTTTTCCTTGCCAGCTTCCCTTAGCCAAGACAGCACCCGAGAGCCGATTAAAAAACCGACTCAGGTGAAGACACTGCTGGATTCGTGGACATGTAAGTGTCCTAATATTAAAAGTCAGATGCTACAGTATTATTTTTTCTGAAGGAGTCAGACACTAATAGAAGTCACAAGACTGCTATATACTGCTGATGAGAAAAGGCATTTAGCAGTTTATATTTGCATAATATAATGCATGTTATAAATAAAATAATTGCAGCAACCAGGGGACATGCTCAATTTAGGCAACGTACTTCCTTAGGAGTCTTCAGGAACCGGGTTCCACCAGAAGGGTGTACTGCAGCCCTGGACCTGTAAATCAAAGCTAACCCACATTACACCAAAGGTCCAAAAGTGTCTAGGACAGCACCTCAGCAGAGCCCAGTGCCCACAGAATATATTACAGGCTGGCCTTGATTTTTCCTCAAAAAGGGTTCCAGCTTTCAAGGTTAAGCTGCAAAATTAGTTCTACTGGCTGTGCCGCAACTGCAAAAGTTTGCTAAAAGAGAGAAGAATCTTGACAAAAAGCAGAAGATGTCAGTTCGCCTGGGAAACTAGCAAAAAAAAATGGAATATAATGGGAGTAGGAGGGATTATACTCGGCTGTCCCTACAGCTTTGTTGCCATTGTCCAATCTTCCGAAGACCCCATGTACCTGAACTCCATGTACTCCATGTTCCTGAATTACTCACCTTTTGCCCCCTAGTTTGTGATCAAGAGATTCTAGGTGCCTGGCTGTCTCTGGCTTCCTGATTTTTGAGTCACTGGCTCAGAACAAGCATGCCGCTTGTAAAGTCTAGGGAAAGTCAGCGCTTCTGACCAGAACATTTGTTCTGAGTCTGTAACTCAACATATTGAAGCCTTTAGATCAGCAGTCAATCAACAAACATTTTCAAAGAGAAAGAAAAAAGCAGCCAACTTGTTTCCTCAGTACTTAGCACCTTTAAATCTAATCCATTTCTATTCATAACCTGTACCAGCAGAGGGCAACATACCAATACACATCACACATACCTTACATATTCACAATAGAATCACAAAATGTGTTATGAATTCAACAAGTTTCATCTGTGAATGGGAATTTATAGTCACACCCACATGCACAAGAAAAGAGAATAAAACATTTTGTCTCCTCTCCCTATTCCTGACAAAAGACTTAAAAAGATTAGTCAATAAAGCAGCACCAACAGCAAAAAAAATGCAAGCCAATTAATAATATACGGTATAGTTTTAAAGTAGAATAATGCACAACACCAAATAGGGAGAGGAGAAAAGGATGGTGAAAGCATAAAGTAGCCATCATAAAGTCAACCTTATTTATCATGTGTATTAAAGGATCCATTTCCATATAATAAAATCAGTAGTGCTGCAATAGCAATGTGTGCAAGGCACTCTCTGATGCCTTTCTTCCACCAATACCTAATGTCCTTACAACAGGTCTTGGATTCAGATAAATCACTAATCACTTTCCTGCCTCGATATTGGTTGCTGTGAACTGATCTGGAAGCTACAAAAAGAAGCCATAGTGGCTACGATGCAGCCGCAATCTTTGAAAGAAAAAAACCTCCACACAGAACAGGTAAGCTTCTCTCAGTAGGGAGAAGAGGTCCATCACTATAAGGACACAAGCAAAAGAATGAGCCCAACTGGAAGGAGTGATATAGGATATGTCTTCGCAGCTTTCTTATTTTGCCAATGTCCAATTACGTGAAGGTAGCTGTTGCATGTAGCCTATAGTTAAAGACTAACAATCCTATTTCCTTTGCGATACGACTAAGAAATAAACATTTACTACGTGACAAATGATTCCCAGAGCATTATGGTTACATAGAGAGATAAACACAGCTACACTACTTGCTATGATAAAAATCTCATACTGAGCTATCTGTTTATAGATGAGCTAAAGCTCTGATAACTCACAGGGGTTGATTTACTAAGACTGGAGAATGCAAAATCTGGTGCAGCTCTGCATAGAAACCAATCAGCTTCCAGTTTTTTGTCAAAGCTTAATTGAACAAGCTGATTGGCTTAATTGGCTACCATGTGCAGCTGCACAAGATTTTGCACTCTCCAGTTTTAGTAAATAAACCTCACTGACTATCAGCAAAGATTTATGCTAAACAGTAAAAGGTGACTAGAACTCTTGTTGTCTCCAAATGATAATGAAACATTTTATTAAAGTGGAACTACAGGCAAAACTTTTTCCTGGTGCCTCCATAGCAGCATACGTGTGATAGTAGCCCCACCCACTTCCGCCAACAGGACTAGTGCATAGCTATAAAAAGGTAAAACCCAAACAACAGCCCATTCCCTTTTTTGTCCTCACGGAATTCACAGCCAGTGTGAAGAGAAGAAACCCTTACCTGCCACCTTTGGTTAACACAGATTAAGCCTCTCCTGTGGCACAGTCCCTGACCTTGGGACACTTAATGCTCTGATAAGGCAGGGAACCCCTTCTGTGGATCTTTTGGGGTGAAAAATCGGGTGCTAACAAGCCCCACATACAGCAGTGCAGCCAGGGCTATGTTCCTCAGAAGAGCTTTCCATGCCTAAGGGCCTGCATCCCAGAAGTGAGTGGATCCATTGAACTGTGACACCACATTTCCAAGATAAGTATGTTTTCTCATTTTTTTGGAATTGATCTGTGAATGACCTCATAAGTTGTGTGGTACATCTCCTCTCGGATGGGCTGCAGCTGCACCATGTTCCAGTATGCATTCTAGTGACAATTGTGGAAGAGAAGTGCTTACATTCAAGAGAATGATGCACATGCTGAACAGGTACAGTGGATAGAGCTCACATGGGAGCCATCTTTGGTTTGGTCAAGTACTCCCCCGTGGCCATATTGAAGTTGGGCAAGACTACCTGGAAGCCATCTTGGAAATGGACAAGGTGAGGTCGCCAGGAGTGGGAGGCCGGCAGAAGAGTTGAGGAACATGGGGTTAAAGAACCAGATAGAACCAGATAGGGTGTTCACATGATATGACTGCATGCCAGCACACCCATAGCCGCAAACCCTGCATCAAGGGCAATTTCCTGCTGCCTAGCGAATAAGTATGTCAGTACTCATGTCTAAGTGTGGCATTATTATACCTGACTAAATGTCAGTGTTCCAGCTGCCCTGCACTTTGAGCTCACTGGATAACAAAGATCCACACGGTTCCTATAGGTAAGGGTCATCAGACCAGGTCGGTATTTTGCTGCTAAAAGAGTGCATTCAGGTGCTAACTAACCTCTCTCTTGGCTAAGGAGCCCAGCCTGTCCCACTGACAGGAATATGCATGAGAGGAGCACCAGAAATCCAAGGTAGAGAAAATCCTCTTTCATACTGCAAATGAAACACTATGGCCTAAAGAGTGCATCAGGAACTCCTTAAAAAGGCAAAAGAGGTAAGGTCTATTAAGCGCTAACACCAAATTTTAGGCTGCCAGCACTAAATAACTGATAAACAGGTTATAAAGAAATAAGGTAACCTTATTCCTTAAAAAGGCAGTCAGAAGCTTCGGCCCATTATGCTTAACCACAAGGAATTTCTGTGAATCCTGGATGAAGCTGCATTTACAGAATAAATAATGTGTCAAGATTGTCTTAAAGTGGAGTTCCACCCATTTTAGTAACTTTAGATGTATGTAATCCCCTTTAAAATTACTTTTACCAATGGAAACTTTTTTTTTTTTCTTGCTAGGAAATACCCTTTTTTCTTCTTTATTCATCCTCTCCTCACTTCCGGGTCCGGCCGCCGATCGGCGATTACGTCATTCGGCGATTTGCAAGGGCTGCTGGGATGTATCTCATGGGATGAAATCTCGCATTATTACACAGGTGTCCTGAGCTGTACTGTATGTATTGGTACTCGGATGTATTGGATTGAGTCCGTACTCTGCCCCGCCTCCGCCCCGCCTCCTCTCAGTGAGCGAGGACTGAAAGCATTATATCCCATAGAGCTCACTGAGAGGAGGCGGGGCAGAGGCGGAGCGGAGGCGGGGCGGAGCACGGACTCAATCCAATACATCCGAGTACAGCTCACTGAGAGGAGGCGGGGCAGAGCACGGACCCAATCCAATACATACAGTACAGCTCAGGACACCTGTGTAATAATGCGAGATTTCATCCCATGAGATACATCCCCGCAGCCCTTGCGAATCGCCGAATGACGTAATCGCTGATCGGCGGCCGGACCCGGAAGTGAGGAGAGGATGAATAAAGAAGAAAAAAAGGTATTTCCTAGCAAGAAAAAAAAAAAAAAAGTTTCCATTGGTAAAAGTAGTTTTAAAGAGGATTACATACATCTATGTAATCCAAGTTATTAAAATGGGTGGAACTCCACTTTAAAGAGGGTGACAAAGGGTCTTCCACCCCACTAGTCATAACCACAAAGAATTAATATGAGCCTGGATGAAAATCCCTTTTCAAGATAAAGAGTGTGTCAAGATGTTCTTAAAGGGGTAGACAGAAGCTCTCCTGCCCACTATTCATAGCTGCCAAGGATTGCCGTGGGCCTGAGTGAAGTTACCATATCCAAGATTTTTGGGAATACCTCAAGCTGCATTCCGATTGCTACCAACTGCATAAAGCCAGAGAGCAGGCCGACTGCTGGAAAAGAAGAACAGAGAGGATAAGCTGGTACTATGTTCAGCCTAAGGCTTTTCCTTGCTGGCCATTCTCTTTAAGGTAGGTAAGTTTACCATGAATGGAGAAGAAGAACCAGAGGAGCCAGGTAAGAAACCAGAGCAGGCTCTAGATAAGAAGGTTGATACAGCATTTCCTCAGTCAGAAGAAGCAGCCTGCATGGCCTTCCAGGGACAGGTTCTCTTTGAAATAGTCCTGGGCAACAGCATTAGAGATGCGGCTGAAGTTGAACACTTGTCATTACTAGCGGAAGAAGGCTAATGTACAGATACAAGGTCTTTTTCTCCTACTAATTGTTTAGAAGCTTTTTTTGTCCATTTGTGGTCTCTACATATCCTTTGAAGGTTTTCTAGGTTGCCTCTGCCCCAATTGTGGTTGCCAACAGTTCACTGTCTAGAAGCCCATGGTGGCATTATCTGGTATGCATCTTGAAGTTTTTTTTTTTTTTTTTTTTTAGGAAGGCTAGTACTGGGTGCAGAATCCTAATACATGAGGTGCTGACCAATAGGTAAGGGCAGGATCCCAGAATGTTAGTGCATGGGTCCAAAAGCAAGGCACAGAAATTGCTTAAGGGATGGCCATTCTCTTTAAGGTAGGTAAGTTTACCATGAATGGAGAAGAAGAACCAGAGGAGCCAGGTAAGAAACCAGAGCAGGCTCTAGATAAGAAGGTTGCTACAGAATTTCCTCAGTCGGAAGAAGCAGCCTCAATGATGGCACACTTGCAAATAGTCATTAGCTATACCTAGCTCCTTAGAAACCAACAATGGTAGAAGGCTCCAGCACACAATCACCTTGCAGTTCCTGAAGTTAATTCTAAGGTCCGGCTATATGGCTGGGATACAACCACCGAAAGTAATTGCTGTACGTTCCTCCAGCAGCATCTGAACATCGTGGGCACCTTATGCAAAGATGTTAGCCAACATGACAGGCAGGGGAGCCAATCCGGTTCTATTTTGGCATATTTATTCAGCACTACTGATGGACTAAGTAGTCCTCACTACACCTGTCTTTGGCAGGAAGCCAGTAGCTTACTCACTTTCTTATGATGGAGTTTGCTGAAGCTTCCCACCCTGATAGCTAGTTATTGATCTATCACACATATGCTGCCATGGAGGCACCAGGAAAACAGAAAATTGCATCATACTTACCGTAATTTTCTTTTCCTGGTGCCTATCCATGGCAGCATACCGAACTCACCCAGTTTATTCCTAGTGATGTACAGGGAATGAACTGTCGTGTGGGTGTTAACTTTTTATTAGCTATGCACAGGTCCTGTGGGGAAAGTAGGTGGGGTTACTTTCACTCGTATGCTGCCATAGATAGGCACCAGGAAAATAAAATTATTGTATGATACAATTTTCTGTTTTTTGTCATTTTGGATAGAGCATGGGAAGGTTATACTGTAATCCCTGTCAGATTTGTTTTTTTGCAAAGGTTTCCCTTCACTTCCTGTCCCATACCCCAAAAAGGAAGAGAAAGAAAATCCCTGCAAACCAAGGGAATTCCTTGGGGACCCCCAGGTCATCAGAACTAGTGTCCCCATTGGAAGATTTTTCCCTTTATTACTTTTCTGAGGATAACCCAAAATTTGGGTTATTTCTTTTACTTTCACTTTCAATGATAATAGTATACAGGACAAATAGAGAGGGTGATTCTCCTTAGAGCCCTTTCACACAGAGGAGCTTCTAAACTGCTCAAAAAACACTGAGTGCTTTTGCAGCGCTTTTCAGGCATTTGCGGTGTGCTTTTTAAAGGACACATGACTTAAAAACTTCTCCCAAAAACATTTTGTGGAGCTTTTGTTGCATTTTTCAGGAGCTTTGCAGGCACTTCTTATTCATTTCAATGGAGAGGAGCGTTTTTGAAGTGCTTTTTTTTTAGCTCTCCAAACATGCTCCAAAGATGCTGCATCCCGAATTTTTATAACCGCACTGCCCCAGTGTAAAAACATTCAATCATTTTAATAGAAAGCAGCTTTTGTGAGCTTTTCAGGCACTTTTTTAAATGCCAAAGCGCTTGAAAAACTCCACTGTGTGGCACCTATGGTTATCAAGGTCTACTGTGCGCAGTGTAAACCATACTTCTACCACCTAACCTCTTGAAATTCAAATATAAATGCCCTCTAAATCCATACCCTTTCTCCCCACTGGCGTGTTGTTCAGGTATACTAACATGTAGCACGTAGTTTGTGTTTTGTTTTACCTGTTCTGTTTACTTATACTCCTTCTTACTATGTTGATGAATATTGCTATACTGTATGTACTGTTCTATTGCTACCACTACAGATATGTATCTTGACGATGTACTTATTGTTACTCTTTTGGAAAACCTAATAAAAATTATTGAGGAAAAACTCCACTGTGAAAGGGCTCTTAATGGGGGCACAAACAGCAATAAAAACTGATAAGCGTTCCAATCCCTCTGCACTATATACAAAACTTTTCACTTTAGTTATACTTTAAGCGATAGAAAGAAAAACAAAATATATACACTGTATATATATATATATATATATATATATATATATATATATATATATTTTTATACATTTTAGACGTTCACTGTGACTAAGAAAGGTTGTCTCAATATTCAAGTGTTCTCCTCCTCAGTTGATATTAGTGTAAACCCCAGGCTCACAAAAAGGTTATCAACTCCGAAAAGGTAAATGTAGGCCCCTTGTAGTGCCTATTCTGAGGATGGACTTTTACAAAGAACAAAAGGCAGACAGGTTTACTTTAAGAAACATGATAAATGAGGTTGAATTTGTGGAAACAGTTTACAAAGAGAATGCAAATACAAATAACAAAAAGCATGTGGAAACTGATATATGCTTTCCAGGAAAGAGGATTCTGACACCCATTTCTTGCTATGGTATGTACAATAACAGTATGATCGTGCATTGTACGTATGTAAATACAACGTAGAAGTTACAAATGATATTATTTTTCACAGATTGTCTCAGTTATAGCTTTATATGACTGATACTTTTCCTGTCTTGTTACATTTGAACTTTCCGGAATAACCTAGAGGTGTAAAATCTAATGAGAATACAAGAACAAAAATGTATCCATGTCAAATGCTTATTTGCTGCAGTGGGTAAAATTTGAACAACAACCTGTTTACCATTGATAAATAAGTTCACAAGGTCAGAGTTTCAGCAGCCTAAATGGTACCATGCCCTGCTTTATATTTTCTATGCTTACAAGGCCTCACTTTGAACTGCCTTTGAGTAGCGATATGCTGGAACAAAAACAATTCTTAGCTTGATGGATTGCTACTTTCACAACAGCCAAATCTACTAACTGCAATACCATGTTGATTGAGGGATTTATATTACTGACATTTAGGCTCCATGTACACGGGACGCTGGAAATGGTCGTTTAGGAGCAGTTGGGCGTTTTTTTCAGAAGCCCCTGAACCCATCTACATTTTATCTTATCTGTCCATGTACACCAGGTCGTTTACAGTCATTTGCAGGCAGTTGCGTTCAGGGACTTTTTTTAGAACGCAATTATTTGCGTTCGAACGTGTGTTTCCCGGCGTTTCAAATGCACAAACGCGTCCGAACGCGTCTAAACGATGACCCGCGTTTAGCGTTCGCGTTTTTCCATTTTAAAGGGGAATAATTTTTTTGACCTCTAGGAACGCTTCTAAACGCAAACGCCCCTAAACGCCGCTAAACGCGGGTACAAACGCGACCGAACGGACGTTTCAAACGTCCTAAAAATTCCAGCATTCAAAGGGACTTTTAATAACGTCCCGTGTACATGGAGCCTTAGGGGACAGGAAGGAATTTTACTGTTGTCGCAGTAAAACAAAAACTCGCTTGAGTACCGTATTTACTTTCATTGCATCAAGTGAGATATATTCGATTATACTTTGCTGTGCGGTATAATATAATTGCATATATTTTTTTTACGTTTTTTGACATGTTAGCCATCATTCACACTGTGAGCTTGCTGTCTATGCTGTTGTGCTTTTATCCTGCAACCATCTCTAAACTATACATAGTTACTATACAAACTATACACAGTATACCTTTTAGTTAAGCTAAGCAAAGAGTTAAGTGCAGAATATAGTAACCTAGAGCAAGCACTCAGGAATCCCCCTTTAAAGATTGCTAAGGATGATTGCTCTTTGCACAGAATCATTCCACTCTTCTGTTCCTAAGGGCCTGTGTCCATAGGCTTTTGCTCGCTTCAAGCAGGTTTTTTATTCCAATGCAGTTCTATGGGAATGCAACATCTCCTTGGAGCAGGTCAGAAGGTCAACTGCAGGTCAAATGCACCTGTTAAAGAATTCCGAATGCGCTCAGAACCATCTCAAACTAATGTTATTAAGGCTGGCCATACATTATACAATTTTCTGTACAATTTTCTTTAGATTTACCTTCAACTATGTAGTACAAAGGCCTGCCTAATTGAATACAATTGAAAGTGTTGTTTCGTTTTGACCTCATATCATATGGTTTTTGGTAAATCTAACAGAAAATTGTACAAGAAAATTGAACATGTATGTCCAGCCTAACACAGGCCCAAAGCTTATCAACACAGGCCCTGAAGTGTCCAACGTGTATTTTGAAACTGGAGTATATTACACTGCAGTGGATATTACCACTTAAGGTCCAAACCTATTTCTGACATTTGCTGATTACAAGTTAAAATCAGTATTTTTTGCTAGAAAATTACTTAGAACCCCCAAATGTTATATATATTTTATTAGCAAATGCTCTGGAGAATAAAAATGCAGTCATTGCAATATTTTATGTCACACAGTATTTGCGCAGCAGCCTTTTAAATGTAATCTTTTTGGAAAAAATACATTTCACTGAATTTAAACAAAAATAAACAGTAAAGTTAGCCCAATTTTCTTTCTATATTGTGAAAGATGATGTCACGCCGAGTAAATAGATACCTAACATGTTAGTATGTAAAATTGCGTACACTCATGGAATGGCGACAAAGTACGATACTTAAACATCTCCATAGGCGACGCTTTAAAAATTTTTTATGGTCAACAGTTTAGAGTGACAGATTAGCTCTTTTGCTAGAATTATTGCTCTCACTCCGATGATCGCAGTGATACCTCGCATGTGATTTGAACACCGTTTACATTTTTCGCGCACCTCTTATGTATGCGTTTTCATTGGTGCGCGAGCACACGGAACAGGGGCGCTTTAAAAATGTTTTTTTTTCCTATTTATTTTATTTTTTTATTTTTTTTCACTGTCCCTTTAAAAAAAAAAAAAATCTATTCACTTTTATTGCTGTCACAAGGAATGTAAACATCCCTTGTGACAGTAATAGGGAGTGACAGGTACTCTTTATGGAGGGATCTAGGGTCTAAAAGATTCGATGGGAGACCCAGGCAGAGCGGTGGAAGGCGGTGGGAGGGGGGACGTCCCCTTCCACTTCCTGTAATAACAGCCAAGCGGCTGCTGAGCCGCATCAGTTGTTATCACCAGAAAGCCGACCGCCGGCTCTATAAATATTACCAAGGTGATGCCTCTAGCTGTAGGCATTATCGTGATACAACCACTTCTTCAAGCCGATGTACAGGTACGTCGGTTTGCGGGAAGTGGTTAAAGGACATGAAGCGCCAAATCTCTTTTGGCCCTACTTCTTCTGTGAGTCACAAGAGTCACTTAGTTCTGCACTTCTGTGCCCTCTGTCGGCTGATGTTACTCAGCCGGTCGAGACTCTGTAGGGATCCCAACTTTAATGTCAGGATCTACCCAGATGCCTGAACAGCAGCTGGCTCAGCCTCTCAGTATGCTACTGAGAGGCTGAGCCAACTGCTCCTGCCCCTACATACTCTGGCGCTCCAGTGAGTGCTGGATGAGCAGAGCATAGAGCCAGAAACTGACAGTCACTAGCTCTCTGCTCACTGAAGACCAAAAACTGAGCGATTAGCGGTCTCTGATCTCAGCAGTGGCGGCCCATCCATATGGGGCGCAGGGGCGCCGCCCCCCTAGTCTATGCGCCCGGCCCCTAATCTACAAGCAGGGCGCCAGACGCATTGATTTCAATGGGTTTTTTTTTTTTAAGCACATAATTAGAGCCTGAGGTTTTAATTGGCTTCAAAGAAGAAGGGTGGGCTCGGGGGGCAGAGCTCTGGGCCCTGAGCCCACCCAGTTGTGTGACAATAGAAAATTAATATTCGCTATAGTCCTCCTGATTCTCCTCCCAACCAATCAGGAAGTGAGTCTTAGGACTCCCAGACAATTTCGGTCTCATGACCTACTTTCTGTTTGGCCGGGAGGAGAAGCAACGTCCCCAAAACAAGGAGAACCTGGAGTGCGGAGCAGCAGCCCTACCTTGGATCCTTGTCATCTGCCTCCTAAGGAAAGGAGGCATCTGAACGCCGCTATCCCATCCGTCTCGCCGGGGGTTGGCATTGGTTTGCCGCCCCCCCCCCTAAAATATCGAGCACCAGCCGCCACTGGTTCTCAGGCTTAGAGGTGGGAGGGGACAGAAGCAGCATTGAACTGATTCTGCATCCACCTAGGTGAGTATGAAGGTTTGTTTGTTTTTTTACATCCCACTCGTCTCTTTTCTCTTTTACCAGACATACAGCACAATCTGGACCTCCCTGCAGAATAAACTGTAGTTACCTGCCATACAGACTGGTCCCAGATGCAGCAATCCAGTCATTGGCCAATATGGAAATAGCAGAGTCACCCCTATGCTTTTTTTTTTTTTTTTTTTTTTTTAAAGCCCGTAGCGTGTGAAACACACTCAAAAGACTTCACCCGGTGCATAAAAAAGTGCACACACACAAACGTGAGGAACACAAAAAATGCACAGGGTGTGCAAACAAACGGTCTTCCCTCCGAAGAGGTAGGACCCGAACCTCGATCCCCCGGGGCGCAAGACTCCTGACAGGGATTTAAGGTACTCATGGTCTGTCTGGCCGAAACCAGACTGACCCCGTTCTTCAGGGGGACTGCCG
This sequence comes from Pelophylax lessonae, assembly GCF_965119305.1. NCBI lineage: Eukaryota > Metazoa > Chordata > Amphibia > Anura > Ranidae > Pelophylax > Pelophylax lessonae. Next base: position 334,591,039 of record NC_138770.1, read on the forward strand.
AATCAGCCCCCACCGAGTACTAAGTGGGGCTCCCCCGAAGGGAGACCCCATGAGAGAGGGCAGACCAAGCCAAAAGGCCATATCCACCCCCTCCCAAGACTCAAGGTAGGGCCCGAGGACCCACACCCTACAAGTCGTGCAAGTGAAAAAAGGTGATAGAAAGTGACAAACTACAAAGAAAAAGCACACACAAACAAAAAGGTGGGGGAGGGGAAGTGGAGAGGTGAATTAGTGCCCTTGTGAAAATACAAGGGCAGGCCTTCCGGCCGGAATAAAAATTCCTCTGGTCGAAGCCAAAAGGCCTTGCCCAAGAGGCAGGTGCTTAAAAAAGTGTGCGTAGGTGCAGTGACCATGGTGCCGAAAAACTCAAGGCGAGCTGCCCCTCACCAGTGAGAATTAAGGCACCCCTGGGCTGCCACCCCAGGGGCACATACACTACGGGCTTTCTCTACCCCAGCCCAAAGGCCAGACCGAGTGTAGCCCTATCCTACCAGGAGGCATCAGAACATTGGACAGCTTAGGGAGAACCTACCTTCAACTGGGGACAAGCCTTTTGCAAGGCCAGATTCAACCCAGGAGGAAAGGCTCCCCCACCGCCACCGCCGTTCCTTACCAATCACATCCAGGAGCAGTACTAACTGGCCACGGAACCAATCCAGTTTTCTCGCTCCCTTCAAACTGGTAGGGGCGGACCCATTCAAATCAGGAAGGCATTGGAACCCTCCGGCTTTCTCTGGTTTGGCCTACTCCGGTCCTCCAGTTACGCCCAGAGCGCCCCGGTTAACTTCGGCCACCACCGATACTAACCTTCAGGTTCCATTCCAACACTGATAAGAACAGATACTACACTTGATCTTAGCCAAAAGGCCGAGAAGTCACCCCTATGCTTTTTCCTTACATAAGCATGTTAGACTGACAGCCCTGATTGTTTCACAATGCTGACTCTACCCTCCTCAGTATGATGGCTGCTTTGCAGGAAGTTACAGGAGAGCATTATCAACAATGATTAAAATCCTTGTGCTAGTTTTATATAGTAGTACATTGACTTTAGTAGGGGGGCATTGACTTTAACCTGGTTCAATTGTGTTTTTTAATATGCGCGGAGTTTAACTTTAAAAGAACCTGAGAATATTAATAGGGTCTGGTGGCTCATACATTTCTCGTGCTGTTGGAACTAAATAGACACTAAAATGTGGCCTCGGGGGGAAATCTCCCATATTACCTTTTTGGTAAAATGTATATCATTTTATATAACTAAACAAAATTAATAAAATACATTTAAAGCAGTATTAAACACAAAACAAAAAAGATAATATACTGCAACTTACCAATTATAAGATGTTGTTGCATTACTTTTCTTTTTTTTAGGCTTTTTTCCCTCTCTTTTTCCCTAGTGATCTGACCAGTACCACATCCCCTGTATTAGAGTGCCCCCACTCTGGATAAATGAGAACAGGGTGCACCTTTAGACAGCAGCATTGTCAGTCTTAGAGGAAGGGGAGTGTCAAATGTACTAGCGGATTCAAATACACTAACAAACACTGCATTTGCGACCTGCGTCTGGGGAGTCATTAAGATTGCACTGACACCCGCTGCAGCTCGCAAGGGCAGTTAGATTTGAATGTGGTGCAGGAAAGCAAACAGATCACAGGGTTTTCCACACCGCATTAGTGTGAACTTAGGCTTACTGAAAAGATCACCAAATGAAAATAGAAGAACGAAAGCCCAAAAAAGAAAACCAATGCAGACATCACATCTATGAATTGGGAAGCTTCAATAAAATAAAGATGTTGCTTTTGGGTTGATTACTACTTTAAAGTGGCTCTTCAGTCATTGTTTCACCTTTCCATCTATTAAATCCTTTGTTCTTGTTGTTTTCCCTTTGGATAGTAAAACATTTTTTTTTCTGCCAGTAAATACCGTTTACAGGCCACTTCCTCTTTCTTGTCTGGTAATTAGCCTAGGCTAATGACATCAAGCACAGCTCACTCTCCTGAGAGTTTGCCAGCAAGGGAGGAGGGGTGAGTCATAGGAGAGCCAATGAGAGCTGCAGAGCTATAGGGAGGGGGCTGTATGAGGGCGGAGATAACAGGAGACTGCAGAGATCCATGTGTATTCATCCAGAGAGGAGAAATGTGCAGGCAAGTAGTGACACAAGTGTGTCTGTATATATGTGTGTGTCTGGTTATATGTGTATGTGTGTGTGTCTGTGTAAATCCAGGAAGTGAACAAGCAGCAGCTTCAGCTGCCCACAGTTAAAATGGCTGCAGCCAAACTTAGTGGAGGTAGATTTCTGCAGCATGTTTGGCAAGTACAGAATCGCAGTATATATAAAATAATATGCAAAGTGATTGGAGGGAAGCTTCAGAACGGCAAAGATGTTTTTATTACAAATTATGTAAGCAGACTGTAGTTCCTCTTTAGGTAAGAAATATCAAGACTATTAAAAGGAGCTCTACACTTTCATATCATAACATAAACATACTAATACATACTGAATGTAGGATACTGCCATGTCAACCTGCTAAAAACTGTTTCAATGCACCCCAAGTACCAATATATTTCTGTTGGACCACTGCTGTCAATTGATTATAATTTTGTGATACCTAAAATGGGCGTTTTCAGTATAACCCAAAGTATATAACATCTAACCTGAATGCAAGGCAGTATTTAACCACTTAACGTCTATCCACGTAGACCTACGTCGGCTGACTTTGCGTGGTTATACCGGGACGATGCCTCTAGCTAGAGGCATCATCCTGGTACCGTTGTTTGAAGCCGACGGTCGGCTTTCCGTCCGTAATGACTGATGCGGCTCGGGAGCCGCTCGATCGTTACCCCTGGGGGTGGGAGGGGACGTCCCCCCCCTCCCGCCGCCTTCCGTGGTGGGGCGGGAGCCCCGAGCACCCAGCCGGCACGTCCGCCGGCTGGATGGAGTCCCGATGAATGCCGGAAACGGCATCGATCGGGTCTCCGATGACGTAACCCGGAGGCGGTGTCCATGACGTCCCTTCCGGGTTACTGTGCTGCAAAAGGCGGCAGTTTTGAAAAACGGCTGTATGCAAAAATGCCGTTTTCGGCGTTTTGCATACAGGGAAGTGTAGTGGAGGGGTCTAGGGTCTTTTAGACCCTCGATCCCTCCATAAAGTGTACCTGTCACTACATATTGGTGTCACAAGGGATGTTTACATTGCTTGTGACAGCAATAAAAGTGATTAGATTTTGTAAACCTGTAATAAAGTTAAAAAAAAAAGAAAAAATAAATAGGAAAAAAAAAAATGTAGCCGCCCCCGTCACCGTTAGCTCGCGCACAAAAAAAACGTATACGCAAGTCGAGCCGCGAATGAAATCGCTGTTCAAACCACACATGTGAGGTATCGCCGCGATCGCCAGAGCATGGGCAATAATTTTAAAAAAAGAGCTACACTCTAACTCTAAACTGGTAACCGTTAAATAAATTTAAAGCGTAGCAGATTGAGATCTCTTTTGACCGTAGTTTGTCGCCATCCCATGGGGGGGCGCAATTTTAAACCGTAACATGTTGGGTATCTATTTACTCGGCGTGACATCATCTTTCACAATATACAAAAAAAATGGGCTAACTTTACTGTTTAGTATTTTTTAAATGCAGTGAAATGTGATTTTTCAAATTTTTCCCAAAAAAATGGCGTTTTAAAGACCGCTGCGCAAATACCGCGTGACAAAATTTTTGCAATGACCGATATTTTATTCTCCAGAGTCTTTGCTAAAAAAATATATATAATGTTTGGGGGTTTTAAGTAGTTTTCTAGCAAAAAATACTGATTTAAACTTGTAAACAAAAAGTGTCAAAAATAGGCTTAGTGGTAAAGTGGTTAAATCTAGATTATTGTAAAATGTTTGAACACACACATAAGTAAAAATAAAAAAAAACCCTGGGAAGAAGCTGAAATTCAATCTAACACTTTATTACACAAGACATCCTTGAAACACATCACTCGCTGTTGAAACTGTTAGCAGCGTGTTTTAGTGACAAGTGAACCTAAGATACATGGTACCAGTCACTGCAAACCTAAAGAGATATTAGTACTGTTATGGGGGCACACCTACCCCCTTATCATCATCCTCCACATCCTCATGCTGCTCAACCTCACATGCGTCTGATGAACTCACCAACCGCAAGGTCTTCAAAAAATCTCGTTCTCTTGGCTAATGAACACAACAGACAGAAAGAGAAGCAAAGCAGAAACACAAGACAGACCACAAATGAAGAGAAAAGTATGAAAAGAACATAATGAAGAGGAGGTATACAAGGCAAAAGAAGGAATGATCACCAAAACAAAACAGTAATGAACATCTGAGGAACACCAAAGGAGCTTTAGAGATTTGGTGCCAGAGGGGCAGATTATATACACAGACTCCAAATGGCTTCTTACTTTCTTATGACCCAAGAAAATTACAACCACATCTAGCAAAACATTCTTGTATTAGATGGCATATGATGACTCTAAATATTATAATATATGCTAGATTCTATTAAAAATAATAATATAATAATTCATATATAAATAGGTATTTTTATACAAATGTACTACCTAGTCTTTATTTGAGATATAACTAGGTGACAGCCTAGCTATTACTCTTAAGCTGGCCATAGACAGTTCGACTCTCATTCGGTTCAACGGGGATTGGCCAAGATTCGAACAAAGTATGGGCAGGCTGGATGTACCCAAGTTGATTGATCAATCAGCTTGGGTACAACCAGCCTGCTGGATTTTACATGTGGCTGTTATAAAACAATGGCTCCGCAGGAGGGATTCCCCTGTCAACACTGTCTTTGTTGATGGGGGAATCAAGAGATTTTTTTTCCTGCAACTTGAGGCTGCAGGGAAAAAAAAATTTCTCTGTCTATTGCCAGCCGTAATCACCAACAGTATGTCTGCATTAGCATCCTAAAGCTGAACTCTAGGTATGAGTTTTTGCATAGTTACATTTGTCTAGTTTTGACCAATGTCAGGATGCATATCTCATTACCAAGTAATTGCCTGCATAGGTTGCAAATTAGTGTAGTAGTTGCTATTTCTACAGTGATGGCAGCAATGTTTTGGGTCCTTTGCCAAGCAGCTTCCCTTTCGCTTATTAAACACAGGGGGTTTGTTGACTCTGCACCATGGCCATTTACAGAACACTTTGTATTGTTTTTTTAATGAATAAAAAGCATTCTCTAAATGAACGAGGTGTGGAGGCAGGGCAGTGAGGTCACAATCTCCACCTCTTCCAATCAGAGAACGGCTTGTATTAATTGAAATAAAAAAAAAAAAATACAAGGCGTTTTGTGACAGGCAACAGTGCCCTGCAAGCGACCCCTTGTGGAAGCCACTTGCCAAAGAATCCCGAAAATCATTGCTATCGCTGTAATAACTCTGACTACTAAAGTGGTTTACAGCTTCACACAGCGATTGCACATGTATGAGATATGCATATTTACACAGGGCCAGGCTGGACCAATGTAACTATGCAATAAAACTGATACCTAGAGTTTGGCTTTAATGCTAACAGCAGATCTACATGTCCATTAAATCAACTATAGGTACACAGGTGTAAGCATTTAGGGGCAAGTACATGAACATGCCCATACAGTATTTTTTTGCTATTGCTGTACTCATGTTGTTTGCACAGCCACAGTCATGATTACTGTAAAGTGGATAGAAGCCAAACACACCAATCCACTTGATAGTGACTACGCAATTAAGAAGTGTTGCATAAAACTTGCTTTTCAGGACAAAAGCTTGTCTTAAGGCAGCCATTATTTTTTTAAGTAAAATTCAAATGTGTCATTAGGGGGTTCTGAAGTTATGGGGGTACTTTTATGGAGCTTTTGTAGAACATATAAAATAGCCAATTCATGTATACAAAAACATTATCATATAAGGAACAATAAAAATCTTTTGTGTGTGGATATCCTAATAGGGGCCCAAGAATGGGCTTTTTTATGACTGTAATTTACAAATGTGTCTAGCCGGGGCCAAAGCACCGATTTTTCAAAAGTTTGATGAATATTCTTAAGCTTGTCTATTGCCATTACTTCAGAGATAATCTGATTATGTTAAAATTGGTAATGGGGCTTAAGCTGGCCATAGACCGACCAAGATTCAAGCCATGTATGTGCAGGCTGAATGTACCCAACTAGATCGATCGAGCATCTTGAGTACAACCAGCCTGTCAGATCTTACATGCGATTATTGCTAGAGGCTGTTATAGCAGCTAGCAATAATCACTGTGTTCTCCCGTCAGGGACGGCTTCCCCCCACCGGGAGAAAACAATGGCTCCGTGGGAGGGATTCCCTAATCAACACTAACTGTGTTGATGGGCAAACCAAGAGATTTTCTTTCCTGTAAGGACACTTGTGCGACTTGTCATGCGATTTGGGACTGCAAAATCGCATGAAAAGTCGTTCTCCATTATTTCCAATGAGCCCCACTCATATCTGCATGACTTGAAGTCGCACCGACTCCAAAGTAATCCCTGCACTACTTTTGGCATGATTTTGATGCGTTCTGAGGAAAAGACATTATAAGCCCACTGAAACTCGCATCAAAATCGCTGCAACAAAGTCACATCAAAATCGCAGTAAAATTGTGCGACTTTGAAGTTGCACAAGTGTGAAAGGGGCCTAGCTCGTGATTGCAGGAGAGAAAATCGCTTCCGTCTATGGCCAGCTTTACAAATATATGGCACATAGATTACTTTACAGTCAAAAAGCAAATTGTTACTTTGTGCCTATCTTATAATTTACTTTACATTTAAATAAAGGAAAAAAGCTTCTGACTGGAATAAATCCAGCCAAGAAGATATCAAATATTCCTGTCCTGAAGGAATTAAATACAGTAAATCTGGTATTACATTTTCTTTATAACAAGCGAAAAGCTTCATCACTTTACAAAAATACTGAGAAGCAACCGACAAAACACCATCTAGCACCAAAACCTTCACTGTAACAATTGTTTGGGACAATTAATGAGAACACATTATTACATGGAATATGATTCAGAGTATTAGATATAGCGAGGAAATGCAACAAATTGCAAGGGTTGCAAGGATATGTAACATTAACCTACATAAAAAGAATGGTAGGATAAATGTTTTACAATCTCCGTACAATACAGGTGCTTTAGTTGTTCTTGTATTATTTTCAGAGAATACAATGGATTATAAAGGAGATCTTACCAGGGTATCTCCAGAGAGAACTTCTAAAAGAGATATTAGGTTATGCCCATCGCGTAAATCTTCATATAGGTCACCCACATGTTTCCGTACCTGCACAAAGAGAAAAAAAATCTTTAGGGGTAATTCAATGAAATTCATTCAATTTACTGATTACGCAATGGATTCCATTTTCTTGCTACAATTCATTCAACCATCGCATGCATTTATGAAGCTCAAAAACAATATTCATTTTTTATTCTATTACCTGTCATTGTATTAGCTTGATATGGCTCTTTTTTACTAGCTTTACACTAGAGAAACAAAAACTGGAAAGCACACGAGCCATAAAAAAGAAGGAAGAAAAGTAACAATGAAGTAGGTTAGGTGGATGGCTGCAAGTTGAAGGACATTGCAAATTAGAGCTCACATATACCCTGCTCATGTACGCAAAATAAACCCTAACTAGGTGTTGGTCCATCAAGTGTATGTTCAGGCAACGCTGTTTAGTTTTGGATAGAGTGGGGAAGGATTAAAACCCCCTTTTCAGGATTTTCCTGCTACCCGGGGCTCTGTGATCCTTTCCTAACTTTGCTATTTAGTAAATCATAGACCAGAACAAGCTTGGGCACATCAGAACCCCTTAAAATAAACCCCTGCTAAGAAAAACCTCATTCTGAAAATGATAACTGTAATACTGATACCCTGGTTAAAAAAAAAAATGAGTCACTGATCTATAATAGTCATTCCTATCAGAAAATTCTGTGAGAAGTCCTTATTAGTATACTTGTGTCAGTGACTCAAAGTTTTAATGTCAAAGGGTTAGCCAGACAACTAGCATTTTCAGAATGAGACATCAGCAAAGCCATCAGCTCTCTGGTAAGGATTCCTTTAAAGCAGGTGTAGGCAAACTCTGAGAGGTGGAGATCTAAATGAACAATATAAAAGAGATCAAAGATAACCGGGGAAGCCGGCAGGGGTGGGGGAACCTGGAAAACACACAGGGGGCCCAGGCAGTATAAGGAAAGGAAACCTGGACAGGAGGACTGGCAGGAGAGGCATTCACTGGAACCGATCCCCTGTACTTTCCTCCTGCACCAGTGGGAGGGAGAGATGGAGAAGCCAGATTCCAGCTGCTGCAGGAGGAAAATACAGGGGATCAGTTGCAGAAAATGCCACCCTGGCTCTTGTCCAATTTCCAGGGGTTGACAAGGAAGAGATGAAATCTACCTGTCAACTGACTCGAATCGACAGGTCGCTGACCCCCACTTTAAAGTTTTAATCGTCCCAAAACTGACACAACTAATCAACTATGGGCAGACACTAGTTAAACAACTACCAATGGCCTGGGATTTCAGCAAGTCTAATGACAACTGTACCATACTTTGCTTTTCCTTTTGTTTTAATGTTTTAATAGCAAAAAAAGTTCCTCTTATGATGTTTGTGACAGTTGGACAGATCTAAGAACTAGGGTATAAGATCGCACTTCCAGAATACCCCATAATAACCCTGCAGGTGATTCAATGCATCGCTAAAGCCAAGATTGAAATAACATTTTAGTGGACTTGTAAAATCTCCAAAAGTTTGCAGTTATATCCACATACCTCAATGTGGATTTATTGTGATGAAACAAGCTATGTCCCCACCACCCTCCACCCAAAAAAAGAATATTGTGAGCAAAGTTCTTTACTGAGTATAAGATAACAACTGTGTTTGATGAATGCATTATTCAGCACATACAGAAACAGAGCTGCCTTTTCACACAGTGCTGAAATATAAAAGGATGGACAATCCAATCCCATTTTTCTCTACAGTAAACTGTGTTATAATTTATCTGAAGTCTGCATACAAGAACAGGCTATTTTTTTTCACATTTCTACAAACTCTATAAGTTTTATTTTTTTTTATTTTTATGGTGTGTGTGTGAGAAAATGTGTCTTTTTTCCAATGCCGCAATACTATTCTATATATATATTACACATATTACACACAACTGCTCAAAAAAAAGGAACACTTTGAAAACACATCAGATCTCAATGTAGAAAAATCTCATGCTGGTTATCTATACTGATATGGACTGGGTAATGTGTTAGGGAAGGAAAGGATGCCACATCATTTGATGGAAATGAAAATGATCAACTTACAGAGGGCTGAATTCAAAGACACACCGAAAGACAAAGTGAAAAATTGATGCAGCAGCCTAGTCCATTTTGCTGAAGTTTTATTACAGCAACTCAAATGGTACTCAGTAGTTTGTATGGCCCCCACATGCTTGAATGCATGCCTGACATCGCCGGGGCATGCTCCTAATGAGACGACAGATGGTGTCCTGGGGTATTTCCTCCCAGATCTGCATCAGAGCATCACTGAGCTCCTGAACAGACTGAAGTGCAACCTGGCAGCGTCAAATGGACCAAAACATAATTTCCCAGAGGTGTTCTATTGGATTTAGGTCAGGCCAGTGTGGGGGCCAATCAATGGTATCAATTCCTTCATCCTCCAGGAACTGGCTGCATACTCTCGCCACATATGGACAGGAATTGTCCTGCACCAGGAGGAAGCCAGGACCCCCTGCATCAACATAGGGCCTGACAATGGGTCCAAAGATTTAATCCCGATACCTAATGGCAGTCAGGGTGCCATTGTCTAGCCTGTAGAGGTCTGTGCGTCCCTCCATGGATATGCCTCCCCAGACCATCACTGATCCACCTCCAAACCGGTCATGCTGAACGATGTTACAGGCAGCATAACTTACTCCACAGCTTCTCCAGACCCTTTCATGTCTGTCACATGTGCTCTGGGTGAACCTGCTCTCATCTGTGAAAAAGCACAGGGTGCCAGTAGTAGACCTGCCAATTCTGATGTTCAATGGCAAATGCCAATCAAGCTCCACGGTGCCAGGCAGTGAGCACAGGGCCCACTAGAGGACATCAGGCCACCCTCATGAAGTCTGTTGCTGATTGTTTTTTCAGAGACCTTCACACCAGTGGCCTGCTGGGGGTCATTTTATAGGGCTCTGGCAGTGCTCATTCTGTTCCTCCGTGCACAAAGGAGCAGATACCGGTCCTGCTGATAGGTACGGACCTTCTACAGCCCTGTCCAGCTCTCCTAGCGTAATTGCCTGTCTTCTGGAATCTCCTCCATACACTTGAGACTGGGAGACACAGCAAACCCTCTGGCAATGGCACGTATTGCTGTACCATCCTGGAGGAGTTGAACTGCTCATGCAACCACTATAGGGTCCAGGTATCGCCTCCAGTGTTGCCAACCTCCCGGAGGGAAATTTACTGGAAAAACGTCCAAAATTTACGGAGGGCACCAATTTTTTACTGGCATTGCAAAAATGTACATAAACAGGCTGTTTTCAGTGCTAAACCATGCAAATATCAATACTTAAACTATAAACATGTAGATAGTGCTATTAGCAATGTGTTTAGGTTAAAAAAAAGTCAAAAACCATATTTCTCCATTAACATGGAGAGGTGAAGGGGGCACAGGAGCAGGACACTGATGTCCTCTGCCCCCGGGCCCTGACTCCTCTCTCTACTACTCCAGTCTGCAGTGCGCTGCTAGCTGTCGGACTCGGGGGGGGGGGGGGGGGGTGAGAAAGAAAACCAACGGAGCTTCCCCTTTTTAGGTGGAGCTCTGCTTTAAATAACTGTTGGTTGCAAGTTGAGGTAGTACATCCACTGGAAAATAAAGAACTGTCCATTGCATTACAATTAGTGGTGCTACAATTGGCTGTGCTATTCCCCCTAGTGGTGCTGCCCATACCTTGGATCAGAAAGGTCCATATTTAGAGTCCAATTATCTGGCAGCCCATAATCAATCGAGTCCCAATAAAGGTTGACACTGCCAGTTAAACGGTTACATACTTTAATCACTAATATGCTCACAACTTTCTTCCCATGGTGGACTGCACCATAAGGAATGATTGCAGAGTGCCAGCCACACATTGCCCCCAACGATTGCAGAGTGCCAGAACACAGCATTGCCCCCAATGATTGCAGAGTGCCAGAACACAGCATTGCCCCCAATGATTGCAGAGTGCCAGCCACACATTGCCCCCAATGATTGCAGAGTGCCAGCCACACATTGCCCCCAATGATTGCAGAGTGCCAGCCACACATTGCCCCCAATGATTGCAGACTGAGTGCCAGCCACACATTGCCCCTAATGACTGCAGAGTGCCAGCCACACATTGCCCCCAATGATTGCAGAGTGCCAGCCACACATTGCCCTCAATGATTGCAGAGTGCCAGCCACACATTGCCCCCAATGATTGCAGAGTGCCAGCCACACATTGCCCCCAATGATTGCAGAGTGCCAG